>NC_046332.1:41884045-43084045 GCF_000738735.6 Corvus cornix cornix
AATGGAGGTATGTGACTCAGAGAAAAACCTTTCAATTAGTTATCAGGTAATGCAAGACTTCTCTGGAGTGCTCTGTTTTTATCTTTGTATTTTTTCAGGGAGGTCTGGTTGCTTCTCAGCCTTTGGCATTACCTTTATTTTGGTTATTGCTGTCTTTAACTATTGGGGGTTTTCCAGTCCAATTCTTTGTTGAATATGTGAATAAGGTGAATTTTATACATACAGTCATTAAATAAAATGATAGCTGGAATTCTTAGCACAGCACCACATTTTGAAGGAAAGAGAAATTGTACAAAGTATATTTTCCCTTTTCTACACTTTTTCCTGGTACTCTTCTCACTGGCGGGCATGCAAATTCTTCACGTCCTGCCACAAAACTCTGGCATATTCCACTATCCATTCCTGATTTCCATCATACTGAGTGTGCTCCAAGGGGACTATAACATAGTTTTGACTGCTTCACTTGATATTGATGCATTAACACATTTGTCAGTGTTATTTTTGAGAAGTGGGGGAGTCTTCTGCTCTATTCCCACCCTCCAATAAATCCAGATCTGCACCAAATCTGTCCCTTTCACTGTCCCTCCTCCCTAAAACAGCCTTCTGGAACCTAATGGCAAAGGACAGTTGCCTGATATGGAGATAGAAGGCTGGGGTTTTTTTTTGTTTGTTTGTTTTACTACTTTGAATGCATTGTATAAGCTTTAGGAAGCTGGGATGCTAATCCACAGTAATCATCTGAACATTTCCATGCACCCATTTTGTTGATTGACTGAAAGACATTTATAATTGACTGAAATCCCTTGACAGCAAGGAGGTGCTTCATGTGAATACCAACTGATGTGTCTTCTGTGTACTCAAACAGCGCTGACTGTGTAACAGGAAAATGCATTAGCCAGAAGAAAGCAACCTTTGTTTTTCATGTAAAAATTCCTGGTATATTCACCTCCAGTTTTCTGCCAGATTTGTATATATAGGAAAGTACATGTTGTCTATTCTGAGAGAAAAATAAGACAATTCTTGAAGCCAACAAAACATAACAGTTAGGTAGCATTATCATATACAATAGCTGGGAGAAAGCAGGATAGGGAGATGCTCAGGAGCATTTAGGCGGTGTAGAAAGCATGGGATTTGCTGTTCATGTACACAGCAGACACTGTTTGGGATATATGGTGTGGTACTTGGTGTGAAAGACATACACAGCAGTGCCTTGACATTTGTAGGCCTCAGAGATTCACCTCAAGAACTGAATCAGTCTATACTCAAATTGTAAATAAAAAATGTTGGTAATAATTTGTTGGTCCTTACCTATTAGCAACTGTCATCAAGCTTTCTGAACTGTAACACTAAAAAGAAAAAAGTAATCACTTTGGTGGAAAATACATTTGAGGATTAATTTTTACATTGTTTATTGCTATTCTAGATGTTGTCTTAGTCCCATTTAAAAGAATAAATTATTAATACTAAATCAGGACATTTTTACATTTTTACATCATCATTATCACACTCTTACTGTCCTTTCTTTAGGATATCTGTAGCCTAAGAGCTACAAGAAGGCTGCATTCTCTGAAGACCAGAGAAGTTAACTCCCCTAAAGAAAAGAAAAAACAACCCTGTTTCATGAATCATGGTAAGCAGAAGACAAATGAATTTGGCCTGGATTCTTGGAAGCTGACTGAAAATTTTAATTTTTTGCATAAGATATAGGAAAGTACCACACAGAGCTGCTCTCACCTTCTCCTTTTTCAGACAAACTTCTGTAATCAAGTGGCCAGAAAATCAAGGCTAGTGTTTGGTATTGAATTCCAGAGGGAGGAACAGGAACTTTAATGAATTCAGTGGTTCCACATTATAGGGTGTGATGTGATTTCTTTCACCAGTACATCCCTCCTCATTTTTGTTTTTTACCCCACTGGAAGTCAAGGCTGGTCCTCTCTTTCCACTCATCCTTCCCTCTGCCTGAGGTTGGCCTCCATCGTGCTGACTCATTTGTTTATGCAGCCGTGCTCCAAAACCATTCCTTGAAATGACCTGGTTTAAGGAAAAAGAAAAGGCCATCATCCCACTTTTCACAAGGAAAAATCAAAAAGAATTCTTTCCCTGGCTCTCTCACATGATTTTTTTTCTTCTTTCCCCATGCCTATACCCAAAAAAGACATTCTAAGTGCTAAAAAGTGTTGGCTTTTCAGTGAGTTTCTTGAAGCAAAGTGACCAAGGCATATACAACAAATAATGAATAACACTGGATGGCAATTCATTTGGACAATTGCACAGAAATACATTAAAGGAAATCACATAATTTCCGAGAGAGTTTGAGGCACAAAATATAAGGAAAATCCTTGTCTCAATAAAGAAATTGCTTATCCAGCTCTAGTAGTAACACATTTAAGAGATTAATTTCCTCTGCTGAAAGCTCTTCTGCAATAGTAGATCTGTCTTTTTCCTCCCCTGTGAAATATGGAAATATGCCTGCAAAGATTTGTGAAAATAAACAGCCTTCTTTGCCAAGGAAATGATAAGCTGAAACTGTCCTGGTTTTATATCTATACGGATTACAATCCATACCCTCCAGAAATCTATTGTTTGTTATCTTAAAGACATGTGAAGCAAGGTATTGTTCAAATGCATTGTTTAAATGGGACTTTTATTTGTTATGGCACTTTAAGGCTTCTTGAGGGACTTGTCTGTAAATTGCTACTGGCAAACCTTAAAAGATGGAAGGGAGAAATGTGTTATTTATTGAGTGTTGACTGTGTATCAAAAACATACTCTTCTCCTAGAGAGAGGCTTGGTTTATATTACGTGATATAATACAAGCACACAAATTTCCTGTAGAATGGCAAAAGGCTGTTCAACAAGGTGGCAAAGAGTAGGGTGCATGGTAGACATTCAATTTATAGTGGATAATCTCTAGAAAGTGTGGTGGAAAAATGTATATTAAAGAGGGATTTGAACCAGCAAAGGCATAAGGGGAAAAGCAGAAATATGGAGATGAGTAGAAGAAAAAGTCTCCACCAAGAGAACATTTTTCAGTTACCTGAAAGCTTCTTATTATTGAACTGTTTTTTAACAAGAAAAACCATTTCAGATTCTTTCAACACTCTGGCGAGTAGCTTGTGAGAAATACCTGTACTCCATGATTTACACATCTGTTACACTTCTGAGCAGAGGGCCACATATTAAAAATTAATAGATTTGCATGGATCTGAATTTATTTGCATAAAATTAAAGGGGGAGGTGGTAGGTATACTGGCTTTGATCCACTCAGACTTCAAGTTTTGCAATGTTTTCAGAATTTCTCACTCTCCTTTGCATATATACTGTCTCATTAACACCTTGACCTTCACTCTTATCTTTATATAGTCAAAGAACAGTAGGGGGAAAAAAATGCAGTTAGAAAAAAAATTACCCATGGGAAAGTAGAGGTTCACCAGATGAGAGAAAAAACAAAAGATTTCTTGCATGTGAGAGATTTTAGTATTCTTATTTACTTATGTTCCATATAATACCAAATGTTGCCTCCTTTACTCTCTCACCAGTATTGTTCCTCTAAACCACATGGAATTTTATTTCAGTATTTCTATCACAATTACAGATTTTTGCTGCCCAGACACAGCACAGAGATGCTTTTTCTCATTCAGAAAAATCCCCCCAAATTTTTCTGAGCACACCTGTCCATTTACCAATCCTTTTTCACAGTCCTTCTGGGAGCTAATGGTTTCAGGAAGACTTTATGGGCCACAGGAGTTCTGGAGTGCTCAGCCAAGGGTCAAGGTTGACATTTTAGGGACAGAAGAAAAAAGGAAGCCAGCTGTCCGTCAACAGTGAATTTTGGTATTGTTTCCAGACAAAGGTAGAATGTTTGCCAGTCCAGGGTACCTCAGCTGGTCCATATGGATGCAAAACATGGGAAATGCATTTTCTGTTAGGAAAACCTGCAGGCAGAGTAGGTCTGAAATGCACTTCTTGTATTGTGTCTGGTTTCAATGCTATTTCTTCTGTGGTATCATTTCCATGATAAATTCCTTACTAAAATATGCACACACGGTATCATACGCGACAATTTTAAGAACCTTGTTTGTTTCCCAAATTTTGCTTGTGAGAAGTGTGAAAACAAAATAAATTTACAGTTCCAGGTACTACTTTTCACAATACAGAGTAGCTATAAATCTTTACATTAAAAATAAATGACAGAGAAGGGCTGAGTGTGCATTACAATCTGATTAGATTTTAGAATTAGAAAAGATGAAAAGGCAGTGCTTTTTCCTCTGCACTGTTTGTGCATAAACAGTGTCTACATCTCCTCAAGCTTTACATATTTTATGTTTAAACTGAGCATTTATTTAAGTCAAAAAGGTGAGAATCAGATGCTACTATGATAGGTTAGGGGTTCCAACTACATTGCAGATGTGAGAGCTCTTATGAAGTTTGGTGTCTTTCATGCTACAATATAGGAAAGATATAAAACTATTAGAAAGCATTTATAAGAGGGCTGCAAAGAAGCCTCTAGATGAAGGATCTAGAGGAGAAGCCAAACAAGGAGTGGCTGAGGTCACTTGCTCTGTTCAGCCTGGAGAAGAGGAGGCTGAGAGGAGACCTCCTATTTGTCTGCAGCTTCCTCATGAGGGGAAACAGAGGGGCAGACACTGATCTCTTCTCTGTGGTGACCAGTGACAGGACTTGAGGAAATGGCCTGAAGCTGAGTCAAGCTGAATACTGGGGAAAGGTTCTTCACCCAGAGGGTTGTTGGGCACTGGAACAGGCTCCCCAAAGAAGTGGTCACGGCACCAGCCTGTTCAACTATTTGGATAACACTCTCAGGCACATGGTGTGAATCTTGGGGATGTCCTGTGCAGGGCCAGGAGCTGGACTTCAGTGATCCTTTTGTGTCCCTCCCAGTTGAGGACATTCTGCGATTCTGTGATTTGTTTGGTTATGTGACATGAATTATGTCAGGCTGGACAGTGCTCATGGCTGGAAGGGAAAGAGCTGTATCCAGCTGTCCTGCTACACTGATATCATGGTAAAGCCATGGCTGTGTTGAACTCAGCTTTCTTCCTCCCCTCTGCCTTCACAGAGTCTAATGAGCCCAGGACACCTCCAGCATGTCATCCAGCCAGAGGTACAGACCTCTGGGTCCTGCAGGGATTGTTACCATTAACCGCTGAGCAGTGGTACCATGATGAGCCTGGCATTACCTGCAGGTAGAGATGACAAGAAGGTGAGAAGCTGGGAAGGAGAAAGACCAGTCATCACTCTTCTACAACTCTGCTAAAGTGTCAAACTTTGTAGAGTTGCCCCTACAACACTGGTCTGGGTGACTCTTATTTTCCCTGGTGTTTCTGCCCTGCAGTCAGTGCTGATGTCCAGTGTGTTGCGTATGATGGCCAGATGTGCAGGAACCTGGACAAAGGAAGCAACTGACTCCAGGGATGAGGATACTGTATACCAGTCAGACCACCAGCTGATTGGTACACTTAGTTCAGCCTTTCCTTGGCTGTTTTCATCTATAATAGTGGCCAAGCTAAGGAAAAGGACTGGGTTGGATGGAGAATATTTTCTTGTGAGGTTTTGAAATGTGTTATCATTCCAGCACATAAAGTTTGTGACTTGAAATGACCTGGTTTAAGGAAAAAGAAAATGCCATCATCCCACTTTTCACAAGGAGAATTCAACATTAATGAAAGTATGCCATAGAGTTTTGGGGGGTTGTTGTTGGTTTAGTTGGTTTCTTGCTTTTAATAAAACAGCCTATTCAGAGTACTTATTAGCTCATCTAATTTCTGAGAAAACCAGGTTCAAGCAACAGCTCTTCCAAGGCAAGAGCAGTGTCTCAAAAATATCTTCTTTCCTAGGAGTGCTATCCTGGCAAATCTGGGAAATTGCTTCTTTGTTCACTTGGAAAAATAGTGTAATGTGGGTAAACTACCTGAATTGGCCAGATGGCTTCAGATAGGAGGGAAGAAAACAGAAGATTCACAAATATTCCATGACTAAATATCATCTCCCTTTTTTTCACAGTCCCACTAATACAGAATTAATGTGAGATGTGGGAGGTTCCCATTGAATTCAATCCTTTTCTGGGAAGGATTTCACCCATATTAGGACTGTGATCAAATTTATTGTAGCATTTTCTGAACTAGAAAAATGTTCTTAATAAAGATATTTTGTTTTATATAAATAAAGCATGGCAGGAAGAATTAGAACAGAGGTTTTTCACCCTCTGGTAGAGTCTGGATGTCTTGCTCTCCCTTCTGTTATCTAAACCATAATATTCTTAGTTTGTTATTCTTCTTTCTTCCCTGCTACCTATTCATAATAGTTCTTGGACGGGTGGACTACAGGAGCACTGCTTTTTCTGGCCAGAAATATCTTCCCTGGAGGAGGACAACTTCCCTGGAGGAGTTTTTGTAAAACCTCCTCTAAGAGTGTCCCTAGAGGAACATAATGAGACACTTCATTTGTAACTAAGAAGCTCACACTTAGTAGGTAGTTCTGTCTGTTTTCAGTTATCTGTTGAAAATAACTCATAGAGTGTAAACAACGTCCGCGTGTGCCCACGTGAAATACATCAGGGCTGTCACCTCAAAGGTGCAATTTTATTAGTTAAAATATGTGGAGTACTTGTTCACAAACTGGGCTATCATTAAGTGCCTAGATAATTACACTCTTGAGCACATCGATCACCTACATATAGAGTAAGCACCACCATCACATTGTTAAGACTTCCATTAACCTGAGTGAAATGAAAACACAATGTCTGTATGTCCTTTCTCCTTTGCATTTTTAGGGACAGTTATGATGCTGTGAGCCCATTCCAGCAGGGACAAAATAGCTCTGTTAGGATTTCTGGGTCAGCTCCCATTCATACATAATCTAAGCTCTGATCTTACTCAAAAAGGTTTTGATTTTTCACAGATTAACTGAGAACCCAGTGAGGAGTTAATTAAGTGAGTTTGCTTTGAAAAAGTTTCTCTTATTCAGTTTCAGGGAGCATACTCATACAAGTTTTTTTTCTCCCACTGCACTTCAGTTTATTTATCCAAAATTCCTAAACCAAGGAAAACAAACTTTTGGTTTGTTGGTTTCTAATCAATATTTTCTTTGCATCCCTGCAACCAACAGCACAGGGTGACAATGTCATATTCAAGATAAATGGGCTTTGGAAATGCACTTTTCCTGTATAATTGAAAACAGAGACACACATTAAAAAAGCATTTATTTTTCAATGTTCTCTTGTACAGGGGAAATTTTCTGGCAGAATGAGTCTAGGTTTGTGCTTCAAGGGGTAAGAACCTTTCTGATCTCTCCCTACACATAGTACCCTTTCATCATGCTCTCTAGAAGAGTAATTTATTGCATTTTTCCAGTTCTCACAAAACAGAAAGTCCATAATTTTTTCTTTTCTTTGTTTTTTAAATATAATCAAAACCCATTATTTTAAAAATAATCTTTTACAAATAGTTAGAAAAACCTATTTCCAGAAATTAATTTTGATTTTTTTATTGCAAACCTTCATGACAGCAAAGAGGCTTAAATAATGGTTTTCATTCCTCTTTTTTACTATTTTTTATTTCATCTATTAGAACTGTTGCATTATTCATCTGTCTCACCTGACTTTAAGGTTGTTTTATTCTTTAATACTATCTATGTTTTACAGTAATAATAACGCAATGATTTCTTGGAAAGTATTTTGCTCACATCACTGATTTGTATTATAGCTTACCTTGCCAAATAGTTCCAATATATTTTGACTTCAAGTCTCTGCATGTTTTATGTTCAAATATTGTGCAGGTATTAGTTTTACAGCTGAAAGTACTAGTTTAAGTTTAACAGTTAAAATTAGATTTTTCTGTTACTTACAGAATTTATTCAGACAAATTCATATTATTTCAAGTTATTCTATTAATTTCATAAGTATTTTTTTTAAGGACAATGTGAACAACAAAACAGAATGTGCCTTGTAGAGTGTCTGCATGACCAGTGTTCTAATCATGTCATGTTGTTTTCTGTTCCCTAAATGCATCCTTTGAACAGATGAAGGCTGTAGACTGCACATCGGAGGATGTTTCTTTCAAGGAAAGTGTTGGCAACTGCACAGAAAAGGAAATGTTCTTACACAAAAATTTTCAACCTTTTCCTTTCATTCATTGTGTAAACTTTACCTCCAACACTCAGCTTACACCTCTTATCATGCTGGACCACAGCTAAGGGAGAAGGTGATAGCTGAAAATCAAATCAGATAAAGAAAGAAGCAATTGCTTGGGTCAAAGAATCAGAGCTTCTGATTCTGTGCCTGCTGCCTTGGCTGAGCATCTTTTTTCTCTGTTCATTGCTCAGCTGGGAATCTTATTAATCTCACACAGTTTCTTTAAGTACACATAATGGCAATGGCAAAAAATTTGTTTTGGATTTTTGCAAAGAGCTGTGTTTGAGGTTACTGTTGATAACTGCTCAGATATCTGGTGCTTAACCTATTATAGTATGATGGTGATCCTTAAAGTCCACAATTAGTCCAAATTAATTTCTAATCTTTGGCTTTAATATCTCAATAATTACAGTCCTTTCTGGGCGTTAATAAATAGATAAGCTGTAAACATTGCTGGTAATTTTAAAATTATCTGACAGTTTTTCCAGATATTACAGAAACAGGTCAGAACTTTGCAATTTTGTCACTTCATGTTGAGTAAGAAATTCCAGTTTCATCGCCCGCTTCATGAGAATTACTGCAGAGGTAATCATGAATAAAGGAACATATTCTTAGGACCTCATATTTCAAACGAACATTAATCCGCTGATCCTTTACTGGTGAAAAAGCATTTATTGCACAAAAAAGGTGATATTTAACAAAGGGAACCCCTTTTTTTTTTGACTCTGTAGTTCTTCCAGGAAGATGATTTTGAAGTGGGCAAAGGAAACAGCAACGATAACTAAACCATGAACTTGTAGATGCACCTGCTCTAATCAGACAGTAGAGAAAAGGTAGTTTAACCACACCCCATTGGTTCTGCCAGCATGGTTGCAGTGGGTCTAAAATAAGGACTTTTAAGTCTTATGTGCCTCGTAGTGTCATGAAGTTTCTAGGGCTCTCAAAGAAACAAACAAATCTTCATTTCTGCTGTTGTTAAGGAAAATCTCTCCCAATTCCTTTTGTTATAATATTATCTTCTCCTTTACTTACACTCTCCAGATCCTCTTGCATGAGCTCTTTCTTTCTGTAAAACCTCAGTTTGTATGTAGCAAGACACTTATGATCATTCTCATTCAGTTTTATTCTGGCCTTGTATGGCCCATTTTCAGTACAGAGCTCGGTTTTGAAATTTAAGTAGTACTTCAAATTCTACCACTGTGCCACGCTTTGATTTAGCTGTTAATGTTCTACAGAGAATGTCACTCCCCTATTAGAGCTGGAGTAATTTTAAGTTGTTACCTCAGATGCATTAACATTGCACAAGGCAGAAATACGATTTGATTGACAAGGAGAGGTTTTAGCTGGAAAAGTCCTGAATGTAAACTTGACAAATGAAAAAGCACGGCATGGAGATCACGGGAGAAGAATAACTAGGGAATGGCATGAGATTTTTTACAAAATTGCTTTTCTGATAAAGTCACATTTCAGGCTGAATGATTAGCACTTACTCAGCAGATCACCATGCACTAACCTTGGTAGTATCACCAGGGTCAGATTTGCGTGCATATTCACATGCATGAATAATTCCCAAATTTTCCATTACATTAGGCACAAACAGGGGTTTTTTTCTATCATGCATGAATGTCTTCTACATATTCTTTTTGAAATGAAGAAAGTGGGTTCACTCTTAGAATAACTTATCACACTGGTGCACTTTTTCCTTACAGCTGTCTCCCTGAAAAGCCCACTTCCATATTAAACCTGTTTTTCGTAAAGTGATTTTCCCTTCTTCTGTAGTCATTAAGTAATGGCAAAACACTGATCAGCTATGCTTGGGATGTGGTACCGCCTGCTTTCAAATCACTGTGATACTGTGCAAGAGCTTTATATAGCCTATCACGTTATCAGGTATTACCTGTTAATGCTAATAGTTGTCCCAGAGCAGCAGTGGAGAAAAGGCAGGATTCTTTCTGCAAAAATAAGGTGGGAGATAGGGAGTAATCTTTCTTCTGCTCAGGCTTGTCACTAAGCAACACATGGCGATACCACGTTCTATAGCAAGTGGAATGTTCTATAACAGAACTCCTTGTTCTTCTATTGCCTTCTGTAAGTTTTTGTTTTCAAGGTGACTTAGCTCTTTAACACAGGTACATACTTCCTACTAGAGCTGCACCGAAGATGGAAGTCCCATGTCTTGAAGGGTTTTTAAATTTTAAGATATAGATTTATTATGGATCTAAATGAAATATATTCATCTGCAAATTATTTATGTAGAAAAAAAAATTGTTATATTATAGTATTTTTATTTTTCATTTTATAGTAAAGTTCTTAACCTCCAACATATCAATCTACAGATAAACCTTCATGGGATTTTGGTTCATCAGGTAGCTGGCTCAGAACATAGAGCATGCAACTGAGAAATTTCCGAAGAGTTAAGCAGACAGATTTAAATAATAGAGGAACTGCTGTGTTCGGCTACTAAAATCCTTCAACTGTAGCTAGCCTTCCAGCACAGCAGAAACCTAAGAAGTATTTTGAATATTTGGAACTGGTTTGAGATTTTTGCAACACTGAAAACAGCAATATCTGAGAAAATAGCTCCATTCACTTATTTATATTAGAAGCTACAGCAATTCTTAAGGTAAAATCTGGTTTTTAAGCAGTAAATTCACTATAGCCGTATTTAGAGGTATGTTGTAGTTTTCAGCATATTTTGTATGTCCACATAGCAAAAGTATTTTTCTTTCATATTTTCAAGTTGCTGAATGTGTGATTCTGAATTTTTCCTGCCTTTGTCATTTTTGTAGGTCAGGCTTTAACCTACATCTGTAATGTTTGCACAGCATGAACAGTGCTTGCTGTACCTTGATTTATCACATTCACTTCCACCATTGTCAATAAAATTGGACAAGAAATGGTTATAGCCCTTTGGAAGATCACACATGATTCAAGGAGGAATTTCTTACCTATGTAAGAGATGTGTTTTTTCCATAATTTGGGTTCGTATAATTTCATCTGATGCTATAGGATTCAGGTATGCCAGTGACATACCTCAGTGCAGCTGCATGCTATCCTTTTCACGCCACCTATATTTATATCTATATTATATTATTCACACCAGCTGTATTTATAGCTGAAACATTTAGTTTATGGAAAAGATTTGTAATACTCTCATGCAGTCATGTAGTTCTCATCTGCTAAGAGAAAGGGAGCAATCTATGTAAACTCTTTCAAGTTAGCCGTATTCTCAGGCTTCAGGAAAAGAGAAACCTTGTCATTCCAGTGCTTCCTTTTAAACTGTTGACTCCAAGGATAAAATGCATTCAAGGCTTTTATGAGCATTAAAGAAAGTGTGTGGGAGGGATCAAGGGAAGGAGGTCATCTTCTTTGCCAAGTTATGCACATAAGAGAGATCTACAGTCCCAGCACAATACACCTCTGTGTGGAAGAAATGTTTACCTCCTATGGAGACAGCATCACAGCAACCACCAACAGCTGCACAGATCAAAGCTGGTAAATATGTCCTTGAGCATTGAATTTTTGTTCCTGATAGAACATCTCATCAGCATTGCCTGTGGTCTGGGAGAAACACAGTGATAGCCCCAAGACGATTGTTGGCAGAAAGAGTAAGGATGAAAGATCAAAAAAAAATAGAAACTAAAGGAGATGTTCAAGCCAGAAGCTGGAGCAATGGGTTCATGTTCTGATTTGCCTTTTGAGGATTAAAGTCTTGTCTTTATAACTCAGAGTTTTGTATGTACCTTGAAGACTAATGGGTTTCAATGCCTTTTAAGTTGGACAATTTCACAAACTCTGAAGTGTTGTCAGGTTAGGGAGGTCACCCTTGCTATGAACTGTACTGCATTCAGCCTGTAGATATTTTGCTTCATGTTTACAAAGAAAAAGGCAGGGTCCAGAAGTTAATTTCAAATATATAGGAGACAGTGATCTCTATATAATTGTATACGAAAATGTTTTCTGTTGCATAAAAGATTCAAAAAACTGTGAGGATACATGATTCGAGATCTTTAAATACATTATTTTTTAAAAAAAAGCATGCAAAAACTCCCCACCTGGGCTAAATATGTTTTGGATGAGATAAATGTATCCAAGTGAGGAAGTCCTGATTGACCTTAGGGCCATAAAGAAGCTAGGCAATGTAATAGCTGAATCACTAGCAATTATGTTTAAGAATTGTGAAAAACTGAATACCAAACATATTATTTATCCTTGAAAGGGAGAGTATGGAGGACATGGAAAATTATAGCTCACGGCACTTAAATTTAATCCCTGCAACAAATCATTAGGCAATCAGTTTAAGTATCTAGAAGGTAAGACAGTGATAAAAACTATCAAACATTAGTGCTTCCAGAGTAAATCAAGCCAAACAAGCATTAGAAAAGGTGGTAAATACAAGATACTTTGACTTCAGCACAGTTCTTGGCACCGTCTCAAATGGTATTCTATGATTACGTGATTCTCAGAAGCATGCTGAGAAAGTGAGGTGAAGAGGAAATCTTCATCGTATAGGTGTGCAATTGGCCAGAAAAAAATCACAGATAACATGTACTTATCACCAATGTTTCAAGGCATCTTAAAAGCTCTAGGGGGACTCTTTGGAGCTCAGTTATATTTGATATTTTCTGTAGTAATAGAAAATGGTATAAAGGTTTAATTTGTGCTGTTTGCATTTGATACCACATAGGTACAAAAAGGACTAGCAAACCCTTTAGATGGAGATCAGGATGAGAATAAAAAGTCAGCTTTTGAAATGGACCCAAAGTCATTAAATCAGACAAGTCACAAAGGCAAAACAATGGTTAACAAAAAATGGTATGAGATGTATACAGGTTCATAAAAACAAATGCTATTTTTGCCTCTACTTTTTTGGTATGCTCTGTGTAAACAAAATGAGGCAGCCAACCCGTTCTCTTTTTACTCCTCCTGAAGTCTTGGAACATTACACTATGACAAAGACATCACCAAACTAGGAGAATATCTAGAAAACAACAAGTAGAATACTGGGGCATAAAAAAAACCCCTGAAAAACCGCACAGTCACTGCATGTGATTTTGATCTGCACAAAACAGGGTGCAAATGTGACAGATATGGTAAGTATGAGAAACTTTGCAGGACACTGCTAGATTGTAGCCCTAATATTTAGAACCATATTGGGGACACTTTTATCTTGACATCAGCATCTTGGAGGGGATGCTGGGTCTAAGGGACGTCAAGATTCATTCTGAGTGCTATGGGCTAGATCAAGAGTGTGCATGGTGTAGTGAACTGAATCAACATCCAGGCTGGGGTGAAAAATGGTGAGACCTGTACATCGTGATAGTTGTTATATCATAACATCATCTGAATGGTTCTTGGTGGTAAAAGAACAAATTTTTGACTCAAAGGAGTGAACAAAATAGAATATAAAATCCAATTCCAAAGCTCAGGTACTTATATTTTTTTAAAGTGCTTAGTTCTCAATAAATCAGTTTTAGTTAAGTTTTAACTTGGGTGAAGAAATTGAATAAATCTATGGCTTCTGGGATTTAAGTATTTCAAATGAACAATGAAGACACTGGACTGCTCTCTTAGATATGTATTTTAGTGTGAAAATTTTGAGGAAAGCAAAACTTTTATTGAGAGTCTTGGTGTGATTCTGATCTTCCCTTTAGCTTTGGTTCTTCAAAATCTCCCAAGCCAGGCTTTGTTTTAATAGGCAATATCACCAAAATTTTGATCAGTGATGATGCATCATTCTCTGTTGTCTTAGACCTGCAAAAAAGACATAAAGTGACAGATGGGATTGAAATTGTTGAATTTTCATCTATCTGGGAATTATTTAGCAGAAACATACTTATTCTTCCCTTCCTCATCCCTACTGTCAGTTTGTGACCTTCCCAATCTGACAAGCCTGCTCAGGTTCTACTTTTCTCCTCTTGGGTGATATTTCAGCATGGGGAGAAATGAGGTACCTCCTCACTCAGAAAATGGTGTCAGTGGTACATCTAGTCTCACCTCTCAGATGTTTTAGAGACTTTATTTGCAGTTTTCTTATGTTTCTAATACATTGGGGATCTCTTCTACAACCCAGATACCCATTCAACAGCAACAAGGATATACCCACTTCTAACCTGATAAATCTGCATTTGGCTCCTCTATGAGAAGCCCCAGTCTGTACTCACCATTGCAGTCATGAAAGAGAGAGACAGTTCCAGTCACAAAATATTTCATTACTTTGTTTCTAAAGCAGGACAGAAGAATTCAGCAAGAGCTGCTTCTAGCAGAACTAGATATTTGTTTTGCTCATATCTCATCAAATCCCTTTTTTGCTGTCCTGCTATGTTCCCATATATCACATGCTTGTCCTCTTTTTCAAAACCAAAAGAAAGAGGAAACTATTTCAGTCACTATTCTTTTAATTCTTCTCTCTTAAGGCAGTATAATGGCATCAGGGTTGTACTTCTACAACTTCTTAACAGCTTCTTAAAACTCCATTTGAAAATTTTCATCTTTTTTTTTAGCTTTCCATACCTATCAATTCCATGTCCACATCTGGAGTGCTGGTAGGACTAGTGGTTATTCATCCATTATCTTGCCTACAGTACATTAATGCAGTACTTTGCAGACTGTATAAGAACTTTCTAGTTTATGGTAATGCTCTTATTTATTAATGCATGGACAAAAATAAAGTGTTTTTCATTTAAGAAAAGAAAACCAAAGATGTTTCACAATCTGAGCCAAGTTATGCATTTATATAAATTAAATGAACATTCTTCGTTAGCTCTGAACCTCTTCTGGTAACCTGTGATGACTAGGAACATATATGGATTATTTCAAAAAGTCATACGACCTGAAGCTGGCAAGTAAGAAATTCAGGATGATAGATAATTCAGCATTAGCTATGGAGGCAAAGTAAAGGTGCCAAAATTATTTAAGTAGTTGTTTTGTGTTAAGGCTTTCAGTTTAATACAATATAACATCCACTGGCCATCTCCTTTGGACAGGTCTATGGGTTCCTGAGTTGACTTCAACAATACCTGGATCTTACAAGGACTTATACCTGTGCATAACTTCCTGCCTAAGGTAACTTCAGTGATTTCACTGAGAATACTCACATGAATAAAATTAAGCATATACCCGAGTGTCCTAGGGAATCGTAAGCAGGAAATGTAAGATTTACCTTCCCAATAGGAATGTTAATATTGCTATGTTACATTTACTATGCTATATGCTATGTCAATTTAACAAAATAAAACACAATATGTCATAAGGTTTAGAAGAAAAGTGAGCACAGAGAACACTTCACAGCTAATGGTTTTTCAATGCTATTCCTGGTATTCAATGCAGGTTTTCTTAAGGGATTCTCACGAATTTTGCCGTGTGCATTTCAATGAGACATTTTTGTTCTTTCCTATGCAAACATTCCAAGTGCCAACAGCTTGTGTCAGTTTTGCTAAGCTGTACATGGGGATTGAGAAGTGATGCTGCAAAATTGTGGAGTGTTCCATAAAATTTCATAATGATAAAAACACAGTAAAAACAATAGAGTGTGCAAAGGTGATGCTCTGATGATACCTCTGTGGGAGACAAAATGGAGACAAATAATAGTAATACAACTGAGGGGAAAAAATTAGGCAACTTTAAGTATGGGAATCATGTAAACAGAACAAAATATATCAGCTCAAAGTATAAGTCTTATGTACATGCATACCCAAAACTTTGGGCTATAAATTGAGAAATCAGTTCTGGAATTTGTGAAGGAAAAAAACAACATTAACAATCACAAGACCAAAGCACCCATTTGGTGCTGAAAAAAAAAGACTGCAGGATGCATCAGTTGGGACATTTGTATTTGATATATAAAAATAGTCACGTCACAGTGGTAGTACATCCTTAGGAATATCATGTGAAATTTTAGTCATTCTGTTCAGGAAGACAAAAAATTCAGACTGGGAGAGCTGCATGAGAATTGTCAGAATTATCAAGGGAACTGAGCTCTTTTCATATAAGGACCAAAATAGTCTGATTCATGTGGTTTTCAAAAAAAAAAAGTAAAAAAAGAAAGAAAAGAAAAAAGAAAACAAGGAAATAAACTCATTCTTTTAAATGTATAACATGCTGGCACGGGAAAGAGTTATATAAGCTCTGCAATAATTTAAAACAAATGGCATTGATTTGGACTGGGAATCAATAAAGTAGAAGCCTGAAATTGCACGAGTATAGGTATCAAAAGACAGAAAATTTAAATAGAAAGAGAATACTTCTGGAAACTGAAATCCTGGTATTTCAGCAGTGTGTAATAACAGCTATTCTGGAAAAGATCATGCATTTCAGTGTATTTCAGTAAGAGGATTCAACATTATGACAAAAGGTAGTGATTGTAGTTGGACATAACTTCTGTAGTCCTTAAAAAGATGAGATGGTAAGCCAATACAATTGCAACAGGAGGAAGCAGTTTTCATAACATTTGCTTCCTGTATCCCCATCCAAAATTAAATTTCAGCCATTTTCTTACTGAGAACTCCGGTGTGTTTAAGATCCTTCTCCAAAAAAAATTACTGTATCAGAAATACAGAATTTTAATATATATGAGTCCATGAATAAAAGTTTTAGCTCAAAAGACTGAATGCCACAGAAAGTTTTTGACATCAGTGTTGAAAATGAAATATTTTTTGTAAGAAAATGTCCTTAAAAGTCCCTCATAAACAATCTAGATAAACTATTCTAAGACAATCTATATGTACCAGAACTTAAATGTAAGGACTCTTATACCAAGTTTTCTCTAGTGTAATTCCACTGACTTCAAGATACGCCACAAAAATATTTGATGTAGCTCAGAATCAAGCCTATCCTTGGCTTAACTTTGAAAGAAACTGGCTGAGCTTGTTCCAGGAAATATCAATATAGTAAGCTATGCAGGAAGTCATTTTCCGTGGATTCAATTTAAGTTTCACATCTGCTTCACCACAAGTGTGTGAATGGATATTTTCTAATTTCCAAAGCTCCATATAGCTTATGAATCTCCTTTATAATGGGGTTGGTACTTTCGATTTCTTTTGTTGTAGTAGATCATTAACATTTTAACACCTTGTTTTACAAATCCCCAGTTTTTATAGCATTGGGAAAATATTTGAAAATATGTCCATCTGCATTTACTTCAAAGCTCCTTTTTGCATCTTGAATTGATTGTCTATGTAACTTCCATAAGACAAATGAAAGCACAAAAATATTACAATTTGCTAAGTAGGAATTTCAATGGAAAAAGAACAATTTCAATGAAAAAAGCAAGGAAAGCAAGGTTTATGAAATTTTTACTGTATCCTAAAACCCAAATCTAGGAAAATCAGTTCCTTTCTAAAAACAAAAGAGATGTTATGTAACATGCCATACACATGGAGATAAGAGAGGAATTATACCTCTGAGTTAAGAAAGCATTTTTTTCTTCAGTGATATATAATAATAGTATTTAAATAAAATAACATCAATAATGTTTTCAAAAGAGGTCCAGTTCTCCAAACCTTTAACTTTTCCCCCAGCCAGACACACATTCCTGCTCCCTGCAAAAGTCTATGCTGTGTTACACAGTCACGTCCTCAACTCTTCTAGAGGTCAGTGGCAGATGAGTCTGCTCAGAAATGCTCTTCCCAGAATCAGCCCCAGACCTGCATTTCCCTCTGCTATTGAGTCACCTCAAAAGCTTTGGCTTCAGCAGGGTTTAAAAATTTTATATGAGGTGCTCAGCACATTCTGATATCCAAATCCTGAATGGAAAGAATGGAAAGATGGTGCCAAAAATCAAAATAAATTTCAGAGAAGGAAAAAAAAATGGTGTTTTGGGGTCATATGTATGTTCAACTCCTGAGGTTCAGGGACAATTTACAGCAACATGCAACATACAACAATTAATTTTCTTTGTTTTGATGGCTATATGCCCACAGTATAAATTCTGAAAATTATTAAAGAAAAATAAGTGTTTGACTAGTAGTGTGTCAGATTCAAGAGGAATTTGAGCCTACATTCTCTGAGCATATTCTGAATCCCTCGTTATTTCATTATCTAAAATTGCAATGGTCATATTTCTTGCCTAGCCCCATTCAGGCTCTCTGCACAAACTGAATTTCATCCATTAAGCAGATTGAGGATGTTCCTATTATATTGTTAGTGTCATTGTCAGCAATGACTTATGTTTAAGAGAATGTGGACAAATGTACTCAGATTCATATGTGGTGGTATTGTCCAGAAACTGGCTGTCATTGGTGGAAAAATATATAATTTCATTTTAAATAAGTTGCCTATTATCCTCTACTTTAGCTTTATTAAGAGCTCATAATTACTCTGCTAGCCTAGCTCAGTATGTATTATTTCATTTTTTGTTATTAACTACTGGAATTACGATCCCTGCAGTTTGGAAAGAGCTCAATATTCTTTCATTCGACAGATGGCTTACCAAAATCTGGGTAAGTCTTAGCCATGAGGGAAAAAGCCTCCGAAACACTAGCCCCAGGAACAATTCATAGTACAGATATCTGAATATATGACTATTTTTAGTATTATGCTGCAGCTAGCTATAGAAGAGAAAGTCAGGGTTTTTGTAATGTTCTTCTCATTACACTCCCAAATGATATGGATCCACTAGGATGTAAATAGGTTGCCTCAGTGTGTGGTACTTCTTTTCCAAATTAGATGCAACCTTCCATGTTCTTTGGGAGATGTAGCTTCCAATTCACTTCCAAGCAAGTGGATTTGAAATAAGAGCTTCCAATTCTCGTTCAGAAAGTCTGACCATATTCTGAAATTCTCAATGCCAGTGTAGCCTTCTGCTCATTCAGGCAACTCTTTAGGAGTTGGACCTCTATAATTTTTTCCATCGGGCTAAGGCTTACAGGAAGAAATAATTTGCTTATTTAAAATGCAAGATAGGTTGAAAACATGAGTGAACTTCTCAACACATCTAAAATAGGAACTGGAAGCATCAAGACACTTGGAAGCTGAAAACAACTGCTTTCATTTTAACTTATGGTATTGAAATAATAGAGGAGAAGGGAGCAGTTGTGAAACAGTGGAAGAAAGCAGCGTGTTGTCAGAGGTGAGATGGTAACTCATTAGCATTTTCTGTATGTGTGGGTAGTTATGGCTTAAAGAAAATTGAGGTGTTAGCTGAAGATCTGGGATTTTTATAACCAGTAGTTTCAATTATTCCTGAGGGTCAGACCCAAGCCATCTTGCTCAAAATAAGTAACCCCTCCCCGAAAGTGTCATAATGACTTGACTTGACCAGCTTGAAAACCAAGATGTTCGTGGTAATTTTCCTTTCCCTCTTTTTTCAAATGACAATTTCCATTGTGTTCAATGAGACCCTTCATGGTGAAAAAAATATTTTAGTTTGAAAAGGAAGGAACATACATGTTATTGGTCTCTGGCCATTGCTGTGGAATTCATTGTCAAATGTAGCACAGAAATTTCTTTTAAAAGTATTTTCTATTTTGGACAAAATTATCCTAATTAGTAAAATAGTTAGCTTTTTGTCAAAAAGGCTCAGTGCCAGCTATGCATAAGAACAAGAAAATATTACAATCCTTGTGGTAAGATGAGGTAAATATGACTTGCTGGACATTGAATGATTTGAAACATACCATAGCACTGACTGATTAGGAAAAAGACAAGTAAGTGATGCAACTTTTTCTAACTCTTTAGCTTTTCAAAAAGCTGAACCACTCTGGCATTATGTAAATAAAGTATGGCTAGCCTGAAGCTGAGAAATACAGCTAATTATGTGCTTTTCTAAGACAAGCCATGCCAATTTGTTCTAATGTTTGCATTTCCATTTTAATGAGATTTCCTAGCTTACACAAAGTTTGTAGTTTTGTTCTAAACCTAACAAAAAGCATTTACGGTAAAGTTTGGCTTGTAACAAATGTAGACCTCTATGACCCTGTGATTTTAACTGCAGCTTTTGTACAGGGTGTCTTTAGTAAGAATGATACCTGGAGATATAAGGAGCACTTCATAAAGCAGCTTAGTGACGTCTGCACAATAGGACGCTGATGACTGACTGAACACACCACTCCTACACTGAAGGGAATGTGTTCATGTGAGTGTCTGGATACACAAAAAGGAAGAAGCCAACACTTATTAAACAGGCAGATCAACTACCCTTTCTATGTATTTGTAGATTTGTGCTGATTACTCTTCCTTGTTCCTCCATGATTAAATGATGAAAAATATGCTTTGCCTTGGGGATTACTAAATTGAAATTCAAGTGCAGGAACACAAATCATGAAGATATAAACTCTCAGGCACGTCTGTATTACAAAGATTTCTGTGCCTGAGTCTTAAACATGAACTGATTGACCAAATAACATCTATTAATTTGTACTATTGAAAACCAAGCCAAATAATATGTAAGTTGAATCCTCCTTGAAATTCAGTCAACCACTAGATTCCAGGTTTAAGGGTAAAGGAGAATCACACCTGAATGGTAGCACAGAAGAATGAGAATCCCATCAAACAGGCTGGGCAAGTTGACCACAATACGCTGATACCAAGGAATAGTTTCTTTGAGGGAAAGAAATGTCTTCTTTGGGGGATGCTGATTGCTAACTGGAGGTAAAGCATTTTATAAAATATAAAATTGATAAGCCAAAAAGTAACAATAAAGCAGGGCTGAGGGACTAACATGACTGCCAAAGAAAAATCAGTACTTTATTTCATTGGCAGCTCTTCTTTCAGTTCTTTTTATTAGCTTGGACACATCTTTTATTACCTTATGTGTCACCTGTCATCCCTTGGAAAAAGGAAAGTGTCACTCATAAAGTCAAGAAGTGAAGCCTACTAATGTAATATTTTTTTTTCCATGAAAAAAATGGTAATGAAAGCAGAAAACCAACCATTTCTCTTGGTGATTATTACCACTCCAGAATATGGTAAGTGAATTGAGTATTATATTTTGCATATTTAGCATTTAACCTGATCTTCTTCATCAGGAGGTACAGAACATTTATGTATCCAAAGCTGTACACTTGAGTAAATATCTAATAGCCATAAACAATGGTTCAGCCAAGTGGTAATTATCTGTACAACAAATTATTTTTAGGAGACTGAATGTTCTCTGTATTAGACAGTTAAATGTCTTCAATTATGCCCATGAAAAGGTTTGATGAAAATAAACTTTTATGGGGTTTTTTGCACATCTAACTTTGCCTGATATTATCAGTATGACTTTTGAATTCATCATTCATTTTTCTGGTATTCAGAAATGTTCCCTACCATGTGCTTCTGTTCCCCCATGTTTATGCTTGCACACACATACATACATTATTTGGGTCCCTTAACTATCTACCTCTTTGCAGTAAAGAGGCAAAATACACCGAAGAAGTGGGTTATATGAGCAAAACAGTATTCAGCCCTTCATTTTCCTTCTCAGTTCCTGGCAATGTTACTAGAGAGAAAGCCCCTCATGGACAGGAGACACTGTAAAAATAAAGGGCAAAAGAAAGAATTCTTCAGTGCATACAGATCTGTTTGGTCCATCTACATCAGTGGAGGCATTGTGGTTTTACATCAAAGTTCAAAAGCAACTGTTCTGGGAACCCTGCAATGTCAGTCATAAAGATATGTTTGCAAATTACGATCTTGAACAGGTTACAGATTGAAAAAAGTAATAATAATGTAGAGTTGTATGTTGTCCCTCCTATTACACACACCTATCAATAGCCATAAATAGCTGTAGTAAGTGACATTTTAATGATTTTTTACTAATAAATATTTGATAAGAACCCTAGGTAGCTGGCTTGCCTACCAGGCCACCATTAAGGACAATCTCTGAACAACAAACAATGCAAACTTCTCAATTTTTTCTTTAATGTGATCACACTGATCACAGGACCAGAGCTACAATTCGTGTGTTAAAAACCCACTTAATTTATCTTTGGAAACATCACTAAATTTTCTCTTTAAATACTCCATTTATGGATTGGTTTCTAAAAGCTGTAAAATTCTCAAGTATATGTGTTTCTCCTTGGAATTTAGTCTACATACAGGTGGGTTTTTTTGGGATCTTGTCATTCTGCTGGAATGAGATGTATCAACTGGGCAACTGGGTTATGGTTAGCCATTTACTACAGCTCCCAGACCAGACACCACCATCCCCTCTGATCCACAGATATTTGATTGTGTGAGTGCTCCCTATACCACTCTGTCTAAAATAAAACAGAATAAATTTAGTGGTTTATAGGCAAGCCTTTTTCACTTTGGAAAGATGCACACAGTTCATTCTCTGGCCCAGGAGAAAAGCAGTAAGGCATGAGGTGATAAGAATAGACACCTTTTCATTCAAGAGAGAGTGGCTTTATCCAAAGTGCTTCCAGAATTATCCCTGGCCCAATTACTGCTCCCTGAACCCTAAGTGAGTGTTCTCCATGGTGGTCTGATGTATGCCTAAAAACATGGCAGAGAGAATGCTAGCAATAAATCAATATAGGCAGTCCCAGGACAGTGCTTACAGACCTGAGTTCTGGCCCTATTTAATTTACTAATCCCACAAAACAAGTTAACTGAAGCTGAGAGCCAGTTCCAGTGCCTGGTCTACTTTGGAGGCAAATGGGGTGGGTGGAGCAGAAAGTTCCTCCTTTATTAGAGAACACTCCTTTCCCTCATCTGGAATCAAACCCCAGATCTTCACCTCTTCCCATTTTCCCTTTACTGCTGAGAATGCAGAGGGTGGCTGCCTGCTGCTGACCCAGATAGCTCAAGCAAGCCAAACTGCTGTACCTCCAAATGTTATTCCCACTGAAAATCAATGCACATAGGTGTTAGTAAGATTTTATATAAAGATATCTCTTTGTTTTGAACTAAATTATTTGAAGATTTAGGAAAAAATACATTGCTGCAGTAAAAAAAAGAAAAAGAGAAAAGGGAAAAAGATAACTAGCAACAAGGGGGGAAAAGAACTATAACATTTTCACAATAAAGTATACGTAATAAGGAAAATGTCTGAAATAAAGCTGCCTGTGATTTTATTTTTTATGTTTTATTACAGGAATACCAAGAAATATTTCATTGCATGCAATTTCATTACATACAGTGTTCCAGGGATGTGAAAGAACATGCATGTAATAGTGTTCCTGCAGCTGACATCACCTCAGTTCAAGGGCAATGCAAAGCATTAGTACAGCAGCTTAAATGACCAGTGCATACTAAACTGTGTGCAGGAAGGTTTCATGCTGTCCTCAACTTTGGCACAACAATTTCATGTTTGATTTGGACACTTGAAACTTGGTTTTGGAAGTAGCTAAAAGTCTTATCTTTTAGAGAGGTTGGTATGTGTGAATATTACTCCTGTTTGTTCCTACTTTAAAAATGCAGGAATTAAACCCTGAAGTAATCTTCGGGGAAAATGCATAAATGACACTGTCATTATCATAGAATCATAAAATCATAATGGCACAGGTTGGAAGATATCTGGAAGATCATCTTGTCTCAACCCCTCCCACTGTGGGCAGGGAGACCTTCCCCTAGACCTGGTTCAGGCTCTCAAAGTCCCATCTAACCTGGCCTTGAAAACTTGCAAGGATGGAGCATCCACAACTTCTCTGAGCAACCACTTCCAGTGCCTCACCACCCTCACATTAGAGAACATTTTCCTAACATCTAATCTAAACCTATTCTCTTTCAGTTTGTACCCATTCCCCCTTGCCCTGTCACTACATGCCCTTATAAATAGTCTCTCTCAATTTTTCTTGTAGACTCACTTCTGGCACTGGAAGCCAGAAGTGAGTCTACAAGCCTTCTCTTTTCCAGGCTGAACAATCTCAATTCTCCTAGCATTTCCTCACAGGAGAGCTGCTCTACTCCTCTAATAAACACAAATTATTAAAGTGGCTAAGAAAATTCTGTTACTTCAGATTTTGATATAAGCAATAGATAAATATTGTTATCAGTTAAAGCCCTTAATGGGGTCAGACCTTACCTCAGTCACAAAGAAGGACCACTCATCTTCATGTCCTCCAGTCAAGGGTTAGTTATTGTTGTGCATTGTGCATTAGTTGTCTTTTGTTCCAGGTGCAACTGGGAAAAGTTAATATGGCAAGACTTATGTTTTTCTCAGTTCTGGCCACCTTCATAAGGAGTATGCTTTGAGCAGCAGTATGCTGAATTCTACAGTATGCTGAATTCCCTTAGCATATTTTGAAGCATTTTCTTGCATTGGCAGCTGGTATATTTTCTAAATGGAAAATCTGTTACCTAGCTTTTTACTCAGCTTTTATTTCATTTGAATTTCTTGTTAAGAAACAAAAATTTCTGTTTATTTTTTCCATCTCTCTGAGTGATCCTGGCTCATAAGTTGAATGTTCTGCCAGTTATAAATTACTTCACTTTCTCCAATAACACACTACAGAACATTGTGTGAAGAAATTGTAAATTATTTACATTATTCTAATTCCATTAGTCTTTATACATGGGTTAATATTGATGCCATGAAGATTTTTTGCCTTTTCTTTTATACCCCTGTTATACCTTTTTACAGCTTCTCTATTCCTAGTGCTTTTTGCCTGCATTCTTGGACTTGTCTGTCAAGCTGAGACTAAACATTTTAGAAGCTTTGTAGTTAGGGATCAGTGTGCCCCAGACCCCAAGGTCCTCTCCAGAACACATTCTGTAAACCAAGATAGAACCATCCAGGGGAAGGTTCCTTGGGGAGGGGGGCTCACTTGAACCTCTCCTTGGGGAATCTTTGATAGATATGTTAATTAGTAAAACCTATAATGTTATACCCGATCTTTTGGGATAGATTCGGCGGGGTGAGTCTCAATGCAAATGACCTGGACGTGTGCACCTAAGGATCCTTAAATACCAAGGTAAAATCCCTTTTCCCCTTCTAACCATGTATGACTCTTGATTTTAAGACCAGGAAAAGGCATCAGTTGCTGGTGACCACGAAGGGACCCTAAAGACCTTGAAACTCGCAGTCTTGGGTTGGAACACATCTTGCTTTGCCCCTCTCTTTGCCAGCAAATTACAGAGGGGTCAGAGCCACAATCTAAGACTGTGACCAGCACTTTAGGACCCAGCATAGAAAGGCATCAATACAATATTATGTTTAATTAATAAGCTTCTTAAAAAAGGCCATCAGACCATTAAAGGACATAAACTATTTATAAGGAAAAAAAGAAATTATAATTATTGTTGTCAGCATAAACATTTCCAACTGTCAGGCTTTGTGTTTGAAAAGACATCACTCAGGAGGAACCAAATTTGGAGGTAAAATAAGTCCAAAACTTTCTTCCAAGACTCCAAGTTATTCCAGTCAGGTGCTGTTACTGAAAACCAGTAAAAACAACTCCTTAACACTAATGTAGTACTAAGAAGCAGGCATTCTTTATTCAGCTGGATGCACAAGGAGGTATCTCCTCCAAAATATTGTGCATGCTGAGTACAGAAAAAGCTCCAGTTTATATATTATATTTTACATACATATTAATAGGTTTTTCCAGGGGAAACACATGTATGATAATCATTTCCTCAAAGTCACTGACGTGTTCCTTTCCATCGGCGCATGCGTTATTCCGTCTCAGGGGCCTCTTTGGTGGTCCCTGGTGATCGGTGACCCCAAAGTCATACTTGACTGCTTGGTGAGCTGGGGTGGTTACTCCAGTTCTCCTTCTTGATTAATGCTTAACACGAACATACAAACTAAGCATTGTTCCATAGGCTAGTGGGTTTTGAAGAATAAGCATTGTATTAACCTCCCAGCTGTGCAAAGAGATCCACCTGCAGCCCCTGGAAGACCCGACACTGCTGCAAACAGACATGCCCTGAAGGAAGTTGAAGTGCATTGGAAGCCCATGCTGGAGCAGGCTCCTGTCAGGACCTACAGCCTGTGGAGATAAGTCCACACAGAACCAGGTTTTCTGGATGGCGCTGTGACACTGGGGGACTCCTACTAAAGCAATTAATTCCCAAAGGACTGTATCCTATGGAAAGGCCCCATTCTGGACAAGGAAGGAATGGTAGAGACAAATGTTATGGCTTGACCATAACACCCATTCCACAGCCCTCTGTGCCTACTGTGTTGTTAATTGGCAATAAATTAAAATAATCTTCTCTGACTCAAGGTTTTTTTGCCCATAAAGATAACTGGTGAGTGATCTCCCTGTCCTCATCTCAACCAATGACCTTTCCGTCTGCTCTCTGTGTTCTGGAGAAAAAGTAATGAGAGAGCATCTGGGTGGCAGCCAGCCAAGATTAACCTGCCACACCTTATGTCCTTACGGAATCATATTTTTCTTGGTAACTTCCACAGGATGAATGGAAGTAGTTTCTAAAGCTTAAGGCTTTCAGCTGTCCGTGAAAATATGTGCAGAAGTTTCTTAACTGATCTTTAATTGATCAATAGTCATTTTCCTTGATGGCTTGTCCCAAGGCTTTTAGTCATTCTTGAAATCTGGACTGGCATGTTGTCACAGAAACTGGTTTGCTTCCATAAACGAGAGGGTGACGTGGTGAGGAGGAGTAACAGGTCAGCAACAGCACCAGCAGTCAAGACTCCACATACTAAAGTGTTTGCAGTGGCACATGATTAAATTTGATAGTACTGCTCCTGGCTCAGAGGCAGAAATCAGTTGCCAAATACAGCAGAGTTTTTTAAATATTATTATTTGTTGTGTTAAATGGCCAGAAACCTGTCACTTTTTTCAACTTCCGAATGGCTTTTCTATTAATTGAATGGATATGCACTCACTGCTCTAGTGTTCCTAGCCATGTCCTGAGCTAAAAACAGTATGGAAAATATTGCTTACTGTGGCAGAACCATAGCCAGATATTTTGATTTAAAAGCTTGCATTTATGAGTTTCTTTTCATGATGCTATTTTAGACAATACCTTCAATTTCCCTAGTCCAATGTATGGATGTATCTCTAATGGGTTATGCTTGGCTGCTGAGGTGTGTGACTGTCCTTCTATGCTAATGCAAAAGAAATGGTTAGCAGTGCTTTCTGAGCTACAGCAATGGGTTTTGACTGCTGCCAGGACCCGCTGTAAGGCTGTAGACAGCTAGGGACTGGTGTGAGCACTCTTAAGGTTTTCTGGTGCTTGAGCCCTGAGGGCACCATGCACATGGCAGACAGCAAGGTTCCCCCCAGGCAGGGTGGAAATTGGTAAGGTGGAAAACTCCTAGGAGCAGATTTCAGGAACGGTCTTAAATGGTCCTTTGGGGCAAGTCTTGGACCTTGATGATCAAAGGTCTTTTCCAGCCTAGTTAATAATGTGATTCTGTCAAGTCAGTTCTGAAACTATCCATGACATATTAACATAAGGAAATTATCACATTAGTATATGCAACTCTGTCCAAAAATGTCCACTGTGAGGAATGTGTTCATGAACCCACTCAGTTATATTAGAGAACATTATAAAACTAACCCCATATTTTTAGCAAAACCTGTAGTGTTCATCATAAACAGACAAGACCTCATTTGCAAGGTGCCTCAATAATTATAGACAAGGTAGTAATGCTTTCCAGGTGGCCATTTGGTACCTAACAGCTCAAATAAATTCCTCTTACTAAGTTAACTTTCAGAAATCTCCCCATCACTAAAAGGCCTTATTTACTCGTTATTTCTATTACAGAGGAAAAGCAAAGAAAACCTGATTAACTCTGCTTTCATTGGGACATAAGCACAGATTTTTAGAAGCTGACAGTTCAGATGAAAACCTGACAGGAGGTCAGCAACCCTTCCTGGTCTTTCAAACACAGAGTGGTCGGGATAAACTCAAATTTCACAGCAGATACGACAGTCTGTTCCCAAAGGCTAGCTCTGTTAATAACTCCTGCTCTTCCATAATGCTCTGGAGAGCTTTCAGTTGTGAACTGAACAACTTCAGTTGTGAAGGAACCATAAGGCATGCGCAAACTAAATGTCATCTTAATTGCTCTGGAAAAAAGAAATCTGAAAAAAACACTGTTGTGTTTGTCTCTCTTCATCCACTAAGTATAATTTAACAAGCCCCCACACTGCCACACCTGCAGTTAATAGATTTTGGTACAGTTTCTCACTTGCATCAGTCAAGCTGCGGTAACTTATTTTCCCATCTGTTAAAACAAAAAACGAAGTACCTACTATTCCACAGAATAACATCGATACTGTAACCATTGTGAGAAAAAATTGAGGCCTTGATTTTAAAACCAATGCAAGAACCTATCAGGGGTTTTTTTTTTGTTTTTTTTTTCCTTTGGCTAATACATTAGGTGGCTTGGCTTAACTCACTTTTAATGTAAGAACTAGAACTAAGCAAACTGTGCGGTAAAGTATATGTTTGATATAGTCGCTATGATCTGGAAAATAACTTGTTATCAAAATGAAACATTTTTTAACAAAAAGAAATGAAGAAAACAGCAGAGGCAGCTTTTTCTAATTCAGATGAGAACTGCCAGAAAGAGAACACAAATGAAGAAAGAAAGCGACCTGATAATATAATTTGAAAGTCGTGATGGGATGAAACAATAGAAAAACATTTACTTTAAAGAAACTGATGAAAGGAGAGATACTGGAGAGCAAAAACAGGTATTGAAGTTCCAAACACTCACTACTTAAAGAGGACATGAAGGTAAGCATACAGCTCCTTCTGTTCAAATTCTGCTATGTATCATTTAATAAAAGACAAGAGTAAAACTTTTTTGAACATAAAAGGGTTAAGAAAATTGTGTTCTTTTTCTTTTAAGTAAATTCCTGGGTGTAAAAGTCCATAAACTGTTTTCAAAAATGCAATGTTATATGCATGAAAATTAAATTCTTGAGCATATGTTATATGCTCAAGAAATGTTAGAAAATATTTAAGCTGTTAACACTATAGAATAATGCCATAAAAAAAAGTCTCCTATTCACATGGGTTTACTCCTCTCTTAAAAACTAAAGTGTCTTGTATTAAGTTACCATACCTTAAACTATGCTAAATTATATCATTCTTCATCATTTTCCTTGATTTCACTAGTGTCTAGTGGTGGCATAGGATAGACAAGACCTAGTGGAAAGGGGAAAATATTCAGGTAAGAAAATTTATATTTGTAATTTCTCAGCAGAAAATATAATGGCACTGTCTAGTTATCATCTACAACCGCACAAAACCCATAATAACTGGCAAATGTGATGTCAAGCAAAAAATCAATATCAGTGAAAATAACATTTTACCTATTCCTTCTCTCATCTCTTTACTTGCTTTCTTAGGTTAGTATTACTGTTGTTGAATGCAAATATTCACCAAGAGAAACTCCCATTAATTTCATATAAAAATCTTTTATTGTCATAAGATATTGATTTTTTTTAACTCTGTAGCTCAAAGAAATTAAATTATTTGCCAGATTAATTTTATTAATTTTAATCATGACACCAGGCCCATACAGGTTTGACTATTGTCAAATTTACTGCTGACAGTTATTTTGGATGCTGCAGGACTGTGGATATACAGATTCATACTGTATATAATGTTTACTGTGGTGAATTCAAACTAGTGGTCTGAAATGCTGTATGTAGTTCATAATACTTGCATTTTAAAGTATTATGTCAGAAGATTTACGCACTATCTCCTGTGACACAGAACTACTGAAGTTTTCAGGATCAAACCGAAAACTTAAACCCTGAAACCTATGAAAATATAGTAGAGGGTACTTACTGATTACAGGACCAGGAAAAATTAAACAAATTCCAGGTATCTTTATACCTTTAAGGGATGTTAATACCTTTAGAAACACCTTCTACATGAGTTGCACCATTTATAAGAATAAGACGTATATGGAAGTCATTGGCATGCAGGTGCATGTAAGACTTTGTAGGACGTGGATTTGCTTCTTTATGGTTTATGTTGGGGTTTATTCCTGTCTGGCAAACAGCCCACACAGCTGTTTGCTCATTTTCTGCCCCTCCCCAACCCCAGTGGGATGGAGGAGAGAATCAGAAGTGTAAGAGTGAGAAAACTCCTGGGTGGAGATAAAGACAGTTTAATAGGTAAAGGAAAAGCTGTGCACACAAGCAAAGCAAACCAAGGAATTCATTCACCATTCCCCATAGTCAGGCAGGTGTTCAGCCATTCCCAGGAAAGCAGGGCTCCATCACATGTAATGGTGACTCTGGAAGACAAGAACCATCAATCATTCCGAACATTCCCCTTTCTTTTCCTTCACTCAGCTTTATATCCTGAGCATGAGTGACACCATATGGTATAGAATGTCTCTTTGGTCACTTGGGGTCAGCTGTCCCAGCTGTGTCCCCTCCCAACTCCTTGTGCACGCCCAGCCCACTCACTGGTGGGGTGGGGTGAGAGGATGGAAAGACCTTGGCTCTGTGTAAGCTCTGCTCAGCAGTGACTAAAACATTCCTGTGTTCCCAACACAGCTTCCAGCATAAATCCAGAACACAGCCCTATATCAGCTACTATGAGGAAAATTAACTCTACCCCAGCCAAAACCAGCACAAATCGGGAGCAGCTTTCTTCCTATGTGACTGTGCCCTCTCTTTAGCATTTGAAAAAAAAATTCCCACAAGTTCAATTAATTGCCTGAAGCATGCATTAAATCTCACAAGAATGCATTATCTGCAGTTGCTAAATGTTGAAAAAATGCAAAATGGGACAACTCTACATTTCTAGCTGATGCTTTTATCCATTTATGCTTAATTACTGATCCATGACAAGAGAAGAAACTAATTATTTCATTGCTGTGAGTCTTCTTTTGACTTTGGCAATATTCCCTAGAGGATTTTATCTAAGATTTTCTCTGGTGAACCCATGCAGTCTCCTGCATTTTTTGTTAATCTATGAAAAGGAGACATGTCAAGTAAGACACATAGTAGAAGTAAATTCAGGAATAAAATTTAAAATATCCACAAAATTTAGCAGCAGACATGACCAATGGCCTTTTGGACTAAACTACAGCCTTGTGTCAAGCACTGCACCAGGAAAAATCTAGCTATACCAGAAAATGAATGAATCTTAGAAGCAAAATCGCTAATTTTGTTCCTTCTTTGTGAAAGAAAGTCTGTGCTGCCAAACTAAGAAAGTAAGCAAGAACACTAGAATCACAATTGATTTAGAGAGTGTGGGAAGTATAATGATAAAGACCATGTCCAAATTTCCTGTTCCTTTTGCCCTTCATCTCATTCAATAGTAGAGCAATAGATAGTAGTTGTTGCTTGCTCAGATATTTCAAGATTCAAAGAGGCAGATATTAAAGTTCCTCTTTATGTCTATGACCAAGTATAGCACTACTCCAACTATTTTTAGCAGAAAAACCACAAACATATAGGATGCTGATTTCATTTTTTTTAATACATAGATTGAAAAGAGATTCATCAGTGAAGGTTGGGAATTTAAATAAAAAGTGAGAATTTTGACTGTAATTTGAACTTCCTTAACTTTTTTGTTCTGGTCAGAAGTTGATTGTTTTATGCAGGAGAATATGGAAAAAGTCCTTCCATGAACTAACAGTCATAAAGCAGCAAGAGAAAGATGTTTCAAAAATCTTCACTGAATGATTATACAAGCAGTAGCAATGGCAAGATTTTTATCACCATTAGACAAACTTGTCTCATATCTTGCAAAATAATCTTAAGTATTTCACACTCACGGGTATAAAGTCTTGCAGGAAATATTTGTTAAGTTTATAAGAAACCTGTAGAGAGGACACTGTCCCTAAAACTTCAGAAATAACTGGCTAACAAATTCAGATCCAATGGCAAATGTTAAGGTTTCCACCCCTCTGCTTACACATGAAACTGCTCTTTTTCTCCATTGTCTTCACATGAACCTAAACCTGAATAACTTAGCAAATGCCTCTGTAGAGGAGTGTAGACAACTGTCTTCCTGCAGGGGCTCCCTCTGGACAGAAGCATGATGACATATTCCTGTACCTGTGAATTAAACCCTATTGAGAAGCAAATATATTAACTTGAGCTCACTGCTATGCCAACATGAACTAAGTCCCCACTGGATCAGGTCACAAATGGAAAACTAGTTTTACATAAAAACCTTTATGAACAAACATAAAGGTATGGAATTCTTCTCCAGAAGCCAACAGTTAAAAAGGGGTTTTGTGTTCTAGCATGATGATTGGCAAAAATGTGTTGACACTGTTAAAGAAAATTCTGAAGCAACTTAGGAGCTTCCCATCTTCTCACTCTAGATTTCACAAGATGTTGTGGTTCCCCTCACTCCCATTGTAAATGATCCTGAGAGTTTTGGAAAGAGATACGGTGGTTCAGCACACTGAGGTTTCCTTTAAATATGGTACTATTCATCCAAGGAGAACAAATGTTTGCACCTTTGACTGAACATAGCCCCTTTGCTGGAGGAACTTTTCCTGGCAGACCACTCAATTACAGAATCAATCAGCAATTCAGTGCCTTTTTATATTTCAATTTCAACAAGGTCTCCTCCACCTTTCTTTATGCTTTATCATGCTCTTTGGTGCTACTCTGTACTAAAAGCAAGCACTCTTGTTTGTAATGCATAAGAATTAGTGGATTCCTATGAACCAGGAAATCAAAAATGGCTGGTGAGGACAATGAAAGGGATCTACTGAAGCAAAAATATTCCATCATATTAATAGCTGCTCAGGATCCAGCTGCTGAGATTACAGGTTGAAATTCCCATTTCTCAGGTGAAACTGTGCAGTGAGAGAAGTTAGGCAGATTTCTAAGGTGTATATATTCCACTGAAATAAAGCATATAATTAAAATAACACCACTATTTTTCAGAAATTAGCACTATTAACTCAGGAGTGATTATTGTATGTATTTCTAGGACTTAGTTTCTTTTGCCTGAAATTCAAAGATATGCCATAACTCCTTGATAGGATGTTTCAACAAAAATAGGAAAATTGAGCAAAAATGTTCAATTATTCATGAGGACCTACCCTTCAGAAATATATTAATTACAGACCCTAAATTGTAATTTGATGAAAATATTTGCTTTTGATTGCAGACTATAAGAATAAGTTGAAATATTAGAGAACAAAATAGGTCTTCCCCTTCCTTTGAACCTTGGACTTAGTTGTACTTCATCAATCATGCTGCCTGTCCCACCTTATTCTCCTTCCAATGGTTGATGAACCAGGATGTGTCTAAGATCAAGAGAAAGTAAAGTCAGGAGGATTCTTCATTTTTTTTCCCCCTTACTAGCACAGAAAATACTTTTAGCCTCTATCAAAAGAACTGAAAGTTTTATCTGTGAAAGTTAAAAGGGAACATATTAAAAAAAAAAGGAAGCTCTATAAAGACTTTAGTATCAGTCCTAAGTTTATATTGTGGGCACTGTTTTTCCCTTAACTGTCAGGATTACACCTTTGTATTATTTTTTTAAATTTGGAGCATTTTTAACTCACCAACTCAGTGCAAAAATCAAGGTTTTTATTTTATTAGCAAGTTTATCCTAGAAAAGTTATTTTTTATTTTCAGGAAGCACTTCAACAGCATTCTGCAGCAAGTTTAGTAGTGCCTCATGCAAAATGGATACTCTGTAATATTGAGGAGGAAATGTGGTTTCTAGCAAGTGGCACTAGATCCATCTGCCAAGGAACAGCCATTCCGAAGTTCTTGCTTTCATATGGCTTCCTCTGGGAAGGGACCATCTTTATACAGAGCCCTACTTTACTTTTAAGTACATATGTTATTCAAAATGGTGCCATATAGCCACTTGGAAATGAGTCTTCTGGCACAGGGTTAGACGGAAGAAGAAAAATGTTCTCTTTCTCCCTTTTTTTTTTCACTCTCCCTGTTCCCAGTTTCCCCTCTTCCCCATTTCCATGTTTGTGTTCTTCCATCCTACACACAAAGGAACTATGGTGGCTTATGCTGGGCTACAGAACATTTGTGCATGTGTCTAACTTTTTAATTGTATTTTCCTTTTTATTCAAGAAAACAAGCGCTGGCTGCGTGTATTTCTCAAGAAAATGAAGTGTTTGCAACTGGATTCTCTTTCCAGCTAACACACCAAGGGAGCATGATGCCTCTTGTACAATCTCTGGAAAATCATGAAGATACATCATGAAATGTTTGAGACTGAAGATTCAAAGCATTTGTAGCTGATGTGACTTAACAAATCTGTAGGTGTCAGTATAAAGTATGTAGCTAGGCTGCCAGGAGTAACCAGCTCCTGATATAAGAGGGCAGGTAGTCTCACTAATCAAGTAAGGTGAAAAGACACTAATCTTTATGAAATAATTTTTAAACTTACATATAATTTACCTAAAATCCTCTCCTGTGTTTATGCCACAAATGGAGTTTGCATCATACACTGGGTCCATGACTGGCTGCAAAGACATTTTTGCTCTTTTAGGAGGCATCAAGGAACAAAAATGGTAGAAAACCACAGGGAAGAATTTGGACAGAGGATCAAGGAAGCAGCACCCAGTTTCTTGTGCTACAAACTTTCTATAGTTATGTGGAGTGTGGGAGGAGGAGCAGAGTCAAAGCTTTCAGATTATGTAAGTGGTCAGGTCCATCACACCGGTAGTATCAGACACATCTCCTTCCTTGCTGGAGCTTCATGAACCTGATGAATGTCTTTCTCTGTGTGCCCAAGGGGCACTAATTAAAGACATCCAACTAATTTGTAGTTACTGTTTCTAAATAGAAGATATATGCTTATAAAGAACCGTATTCTATCACTCTGAGTTTGCAATACCTTGGGGACCATCGGCAGAGTAAGTAATTAATCAATGAGAATAGTGTGGTGGAATTTGGCTCTGGGTGATTGTGCTAAAATATTATATCTGCTAAGTAGAACTACATTAGGTACAACCGAGTACCATGATGAAGATCCAAAGGATGTGGGAAGCTTTTCATGATTCCAAACATAAAGGCTCAGCTGCTCAGTGTAGGCAGGAGCATGGTATGTGCAGAGGCTGCTAAGCTGTGCAGTCATCGTAAAGGAAGAAGTCCATAATCGAAGTTGTGAAAAATCCAAGGAAATGGGCTTTTTTTGCACACATTAGGAGATGCAAAAACACATGTTGTATTTGCAGAACCTTCTTCTTAAACACTGCGGGAACTCCACTTATAAAATATTTAAGTCACTGTGTTTATTGCTGAGAAGATAGGAAAGAAGAGATCCTTTTTTAATCCCAAAATGTTGTTCTTCAGAAGACTGGGCAAGGAAGAAGTATTAGAGAAAGAGCAAACAGGATCATTTAATTATACCTGGTGACCTTCAAACAGATATAGTCCGAGAAATAACACATGCAAGGAAAGAACTGGGATATATTCTGGATTTAGGCAAAATTCTGAAACAAATAGAAGGAAAAAGGTGTGATGAGGGATACAAATATTGCATTAAAAATTGCTGCTGAGACAGTTTAAACCACTAGCAAGTATGCTAATGGAATAATGGCAACATTTTATTTTTTTATAACCTCTCTATTTTGCTCCAATTTTGCCAATCTTTGTGGTTGTGCAGTACCACCATCTAGCTCATCCATTTCCATTTGCTTCTGAAAATTCACAAATTTCCACGCAGGGGAGATGAAGGGAGCAGACCATTGTCGCTGCAGTGTGAGTTAACATAGAAAATTTAAACTGTAATAAATTTACAAGACACTAATTTGTTATCAGTAGCAAGTTGTGTGTACATTTTGTTCTTTTTAAGGTCGTGTGAGATAGCTCAACCTACCTCAGAAACTGCAAACAATTATTCAAGAAATGTGCAATACAAGTGACTACATGGGTAGTTAATATAGGGCAGCTTAAAAATCAAGTAAAATAAAATGTCAAGTAAAAAAACCCTTGCATACAGAAAATAAATCTAACAAAAATACCACAGTAAGACCTATACACTTGTGACAAAATAAAAAAAATAAAAGAGAGAACTGGAAGGTAAAAAGTAAACTGATATGATTTAACGGCAAGTCATATGAGGTTACTTTATCTAAAATATCTCTAGTGAACATAATTGGCAGCAGCCTAAATTACTGCAAGCTATTATAAATTAAGATGACTGAAATTATTATAAATAGCCAGAGATATAAACCAAACAGATTGTTTTTCCTTAATGAAACTCAAGAGTTTGGAAAAGAGTCAGTGAATTGGCTTGATAACCAAGAATTTAAAGATGCAGATAAGGAAATTAGGTACTGCTAGGAAGTTTAACTATTCGTTTCCATTAGCTTTCAGTGCAGTAGCTGAAAGTGTAGAGATCCAGAACCTGGCCTCTTCTGAAGGCGAAGATAAGGACAGTGAAACTGGGATTCAAAATCATGTTTGACATTCACATAGATTGCATGACTATTTACTGGTAAACTATTTTATGCAAAGGAGAATACAAAGCTTAGGTCTTCAGGGCTCTTGAAATTAAGTGGCAATCACTACAAGGACCAGGATCTCCTGCAGAGTTTTGTACTTTTCAACTGTAGCTGTTTTTTGTCACCACTGGAATCAGGCATCAGACTGGACAGCTAATGTGCCACAAAGAAATGCTGGGGAAGAAGGAAAACAAAACAACTACAAAACTAAACACAGAGCAATTTACCAAACAATTTCCTGGTGTCAATAGTATATTTTTGTGGTCAAAATTTCATACTTTACCACTAAATCCATGACCTCTAAGTCACAAGATATCATGTCCCTTGAAAAAAACCAAACTACTGCTGTGGGAAAACTGGACAGTATAAAATACTTCACCTGTAGGACAAGGGATTTTTGGAATTTTGGTGGTTTTTTGGGTTTTTTTTCTGCTTTCAGTAAGAAATATTAATGGAGCACAAGCGTATAATGTACAAAATCAAAAGAAAACTCAGTGTGTGGAACAAACTTAGTAATTGCAGTGGCAGATGGGTTTGCCTCAAAGAGACAGCATTGTTACTTTACGTGACATTTTCTGTATAGAGACTCCTCAAGTCATCTGTCCAAACAAAAATAACAATTTTTTTTCTCCCTTTTTTTGGATTACATCAATATGATGCAGCTGCTGCCTCAGCTGGAGAAAGAATCTTTCTCCTCAAGTAAGAAATAATTAAGTAAGGGTGAGTGCCAAAAGAAGGATAGCTTTGAAATTGAAGGCTCTGAATATAGACAGCCCTGAATGTCAGATTATTTTTGGTATTTGAAGTAATAGTAAAAGCAGGATTTTGCATTCTGTATTTGAACTTGTTTAAAACCTCTAATGACACACATACTGTGAGTATTCTAAATTAACATTTTAATAAATCTACGAGAGAGGTTTTGGTTGAAAAAATGCAAGGTTGAAGGGAAAGCTTCTCTTAAGCTAAATTTCATATCGCAAAACTGTGACATCTAGTAAGTAAAAATGGACCTAATTTATTGCCTTGTATGAAAATAACCAGGAATTACTACAAAGAAGAAGGAAATTGTTTTATTGCCTTAATGGTTGTCTTGGGGTGACTTTATGATTTGTATCCCATATCGCTGCCCTATGTCCAGAAATTAATTCTTGTGTCTTTTAATGCCTCTAAACTGAGCCTGAGAGGGGGAAGGAAAAACTGTGCAAAACTTTCTCAAAGCAGTTTGCAGCTTGTTCAAGGTCACACAGAGATAGCCACTTTTTTTTTCCCAGCTGCGGCAGGGGAGGGAGGAGGCACCTGGCTTGCGGCTGCCCGGTCAGCTTTTGGCCAGTTGTTTCAGTTTCTTTTTCTCCAGAGAGAGACTGAGAGTTGAACTTTTCTTCCTGCCCTGGAATTTCAGATTTTCTCCCTTTTCCACTGGACTGCTTCAATATCAGAGCACATGGGGAGGACTTTCCACCAAACGTAGAGGGCCTGGCCCTGGGCCAAGCCCCAGCTCCGAGGAGACCAAAGGGAGGACTCTTAACACTTTCCCAGGTTTTTCCTCCACAGTGAGAGATTTTATTATTTAGCATTATTTTCCTTTTCCCGTGTGTTTGGTAAATAAATAGTTTTTATCTCTTTCCTTTGAGGAAAATTTATTTTTTCCCGAATCTGGTGGGGGAGTGGTGGTGACCTGCCTTCTCTCAGAGGATATATTTCTAAATTTGGCCAAACCGGTACAATGGTCTATATTTTTCTCAAATAACACTCTTTTCTAAAAAAAAAAAAGACACTAAAGACTCAGGTTGTAGTTTGTTGTCTTAGTCTTAGTGACCTACATGATATCTTCACTGCTGAATGCAGCTACAAGTCATAAATAAAAACTGAGAAAAAAAGCATCATAGTCCTCTATCACTTGAGGTGAAGGAATTCCCCCATTATTAATTTGAAGAAAAGTGGTGCTATCATAAGAACTGAGATACTATTTCACTCTCCAAAACACAAACCTACACACACATTTTGCATCACCAACAGTTGATGAAATCCTCTACCTTTTGAGAAACTGCAGCAGTTGCAAATCTCCAACCCAACAGTCAGAGCTGCTAACATGGCCAGTGGCTAAAAGTGGCCATCAGCTTTTGTAATAAAGCAGTTTTCACAAATTAAAACAGAGAGAAAGAAATGGCATTACAAATCATGCACAAAGAATGGATCATTTTTTTACTCACATTGGAATTGATATTATACAAGCATATAGAAAACTGGTCTTAGTAATAATGGGACTCTCATAATTTTTTTCTGGAAATAGGCTAAAGTAATGACAGTTTTTGTGAAAATGCTGAATACTTGTAATAAATCAATTGGTCACATAGATGCCTAATGCTGTTAAAGTCATATGTGGAAAAGCATTAATTTTTCCTCTTTCCAAATTTTAGTCAAAGAGCACAATTTTTTCTAGTGTATTCGTTTTCTGAAACAGTTCTTTATTCCCCAAATATAGTGAAGCTATTGAAGGCTTTCTAGCTATTTGTAGTGAATATTCAGTTGATTTCTCTTATGTTCAAAATAAGTCATTCTTACACTTTTTAGAAATCTGATGCCCAGTCATTAAAATACAGGGCATTCAAAGCTCCAGTGAGTCCATTTGATTGTCTAATATAGAAGTCATTCATATAAAAATAAAAGGATGCTGAAATAACTAATGACAATCAAAAAGGGTTTATGTAAATTTTATTTAACTCTGCCAAACAACCATGATATAAAAAATTTGGATGCCAAAAAAACCCCTCAGCAATTATAGTAGATATTGACAAGACATTTCACTAAATCTTAATTATTACAGTTGTTAAAAAAAATAATTTCTCCAAATCAAAGTAGATCATTAAAACTGGATGAAGACTAGCTGAATGCAAAAATAAAAGCAGTTTGCCAATACACCATCATAGCTCAGGTACAATCTTGACAGAGAGATCTGAGTTTTCCTTCATAGCAACTCAACCTTTCTAGCAAATTTATGGGAGAAAAACAATGTAATCAGTGACTCAGTTTGTCTAGATTTTCTAGACTGGTAAAAATTTTTAATGCATATCTGTTTTACATAGTGGTCTGGATCAAATGATGAGGTGATCTCCATTGAAAAATATTAATTAACAGAAGTAAGTAGAGCTCCATATGTCTAATAATAGTAACTGCTGACAGGGGAATTTGATGACACTACTGAGAACTTAGTTGTACTGATAGATATACTAGGGGAAACTGTCAATATATTGTTATAATTAGGAAAGAAAGTGTTATGCTTGAAATACAAGCTGCACTGTATAAGATGAAGTGGATAGAAAATTTCACCTCTGTATATATTATCTGGGTCACATTTTGATGTCCAGAATAAAAAGAAAAGGGGGAAAAGTCTCAGAGAAGAACTTAATTAATTATGTCTATCCGAAAAGCATTTTTATGGTACAGACAATAGGAAGATCAATGCAGGTAATATGCGCAAAAAGGGTTTAAGAGGTGATGTGCTGGTGATCTCCAAGTAACAAAGTATGAGCAGTGAATCAATATCTCTGCTTACCATGAAAAGTGGTATGAAAACCTGATGAAATCTGTCTGGCACATGGTTTAACTTTTCAGGGTAATTTACCAAAAAGAACATCTCTAGGGATGTGCTAGATCCTAGCTCTCCAGAAATTTTTACATTGAGAGTGGTGTGCTAAAATCGTGCTATCCAACAGACATGCTAAAGTTTAAACAGGCATTTTATGTTGAATGCAGGAATTGCTGGGAGAGTTTCTACAGCCTGTGTTATTTAGGGAGTCAGGCTATTAAAGATCATAATGTTCCCTTTAATTTCAAAATCTATTAAATTTATTTGATTGAGTCTTTTACTTCCCTTTTATACCTTTTACAGGGAGCTAAAATGGTGGGGAAAAGCACATACTGCATCTAACCTTGGAACAGAAAAGTGAAATCAGTTGATTCAGAAAGCCTCGTGATAGTTAACAGACTATTTAATTGAAAATAGCCCTTGAGAATTTTACTGTGGAAGAGCACACAAGCTTGGAACTGCCTACATCTTCTTATTAAAGTCTCTTTACTGATGAGATTGCCAATTAAATGAACAATTATTTGTGCTAATTAAAATATGATATAGTAATATATTTTCTACTGGTTCAAGATATATTAAAGTGAGCTTACAAAGGAACTAGCCTACCAAATCATATCTGAACAAACTGTCATTTGGCTAAAAGCATGGGAAAGAACTATCTTCCCTATATATACTTCCCATAAAGTCTTTGCCTATGAAGAATTTCTGTTCTGAGAAAACGTTTGAAATGAAGCTCCTAAATTAGATATAAAAGTAACAAGCTATAAATATGCAACCTTGGCAACAAATTGGAAGAGTCGTGGGGTAGAATTTGTCTGACCATATTTTAGAAGGGAATTTTAGGCTTAAATTATTGGATCACAGACTATCTCACTTCTCTACATTGATTCCATAGAGTCCATCACCTCTATGAGGTACAGTTGAATAGTTGCGCTGGAAGCCTGGACACCGCTCATATTTAGACACCAAAATATGAAAAAGAAATGGTATTTAAGCACCGAGTGTTTTGGAAGGCTGACAGGAAAGCAAGGAAGTGCACAGTACCAAACCTCTGTCGTAGAATCAGTTTAAAAGACGGTGCAAGGTCAGGTACCCATCCCATCCCACTAACTCAATGCAAGAGAGCAGAGCCACCTGCTGATCCCTGAAGTGCTGTGTCCTGCTGGAGGGCTCACTGTAGTGCAAGTACAGGGGTAAATACAACCAAGTGACCCCACCTGTTCCCCTTCACTTGGTCTGATATCTGAGGTTGAGGCTCACAGAGAATAAAACGGCATGAGAACACAAACCACCATGCAGCAGTTAATCTGCTGCAGTCCATGGCAAGGTCAGGACAGGCAGCAGAAATGAGGCAGGTTGGAGCTCCATAAATTGTGCCAGGTATAGCAGCATTGGCTAATGCAGCATTCCCCACCTGGGAAAGCCTGAACGAATTATTGAGTTTCAGTGTGTATATGCCCTCCTTTTGGTTCTTGGGCGTAGCATGGAAATGTACTTTGTTTAACTGTCTTGAAAATCTCGGTACAGAAATAATTGTACCTAAAACATATGCCACGCTGAATTCTCAGCTGCCCATGTCTAGGGAATTTCCCTCCCTTGAAACAACCTACCCACTGCTTTTTCAAAACAGGGACTCACAACTAATATGTACCTTGCTCAGAGCAAACAAGGCTGTCTTTAATTTGTCTGACCACAGTAAAATGCTCCCGCCTCTTCCTGACAGTTTGACATGTGGGAAAATTAAGCAGACTGACCCAAAACAAAGGAAAGAAAGATATAGAGGATGGTCATAAGATGAACAAAATAACTTGAAACCAATGTAGAAGGGAGAAATAAAGCAGCAGGAGAGCAACTTAATATTGACAGCTGAGCTTCCCTGGATCACCCCAGTTTCCAGTAATTGATTTTTCTCTCAACAGCAAAGAAAGTCAGGGCATTTCTGGAAATTAGGTTTGCTTCAAAACCAGTGACTGAGTCCGATATTAATGTTTGCATGTTTTGAGATTTTTTTCCATACACTTGATTTGAATCTCAGGTTAGAGAATAAGATCTTTCTTCAATTCTTGACTTCAGTATTTCAGCTAAGCCTTCTGATTGGCTTTTTAGTTGAGTGCAATGTACCACAATTAAAAGGAATTCAAATACAGTCTTTCTTTCTACTGACCAGTCTGTAGCTGTAAATGGTAAACATGAAGCAGCTGTTGAATCTTTGGAATAATTGTGACATCTGAGAAGCTGGATAATCACTGGAACAATTTTCTCACTATTTAACCTAATCTGTGTGTATTCAACAGTCTGGTCCTTCATAGGGTAAATACAGCAGCCATGCAGATGGGGAAAGAGAGAAGGAATGACTGTCTAGCCATGCTGTTATTACATAGCAAGGAGTAGGATGAATAAGTTGTGCTTAAAATTATCAGATTCAGACTAAGCTCTTTGGTTCTATTTTACTGCCTTTCTGAAACATGGCATGTTATTCATTTTAATATGTTGTAGAAATGCCCAAATGAATGGAGCAGAAACTATTGCTCTCACAAATAGAGATGATTAATGTGCATTTTCAATTGGTACTTGATGGATTTTTTACTCTGTGGTGATATTTCTTGTTGAAATCCTTGTCCCAGTGAAATCAAGTGAACAGGCAATTTGTCACTGATTTCAAGGTACCAAACTTCTGTGGTGGCACTTTGTTTTCATTGGTTTTGGCCTCATTTATCTAGCCATTGTACTTGGGCAGAGAGATAGTATATCACATATTCATGGCTGGAAAGCTCCATAAATATGATGATAGCTGTACTATTATAAATAGCATTCACTGACTAAATAATGTATGGGGTTTCTAACTAATGTAAGCTTCTTTAAAGCTCTGACTATGTAAGCAATGTTTTTGTAAGCCCTTTGAAGTATCTGAAAGATGAGATAAAAATGTTTTACTAATTCTGAAAGATGAAGCTCATGCATGACTCAGATGAGCATTTAATTTCCTTTGGTTTCCCCATGCCCTTCTATCTACACTATGTAGTTAAGAGTACACTGAGGTTGCCCTTTAATAGAGAAAACAAAGGGCAGGATACATACAATAAAAATAAACAATCAGTTTCTTTTAAAGTATCCTTATTAGGATAACCTCTTTTCTTTTACATGTATTTGTTTAAAGGTGAATTTATTTGCTGCTTTTCCCATATTACTGATTCTTTATGTCTTGGATCTCCCCATTGAGGTAAGAAACAAAACATCAAAACCATGAACATCTAGACAAGAGACTGATTAAATCTTTTTAAATCTTGAATCTTTTTTTTTCTTTACTGATCTGTTGTGAAGTATGTTTAGGATACCCCATGAGAACCCTATCTGTCATAAGTGGGACAGGATGAGGCAGATGAGCAGCGGCTAAGCCTAGGCCAAGCTCTGTGAAGATGCTCTCAGGCTGGGCTACATGGACTCTTTCAGATGCTCTCACTAATCAATGTTACTGCTGCCCAGAAAATTCAGCTATTGCTCTAAAACCTATTGCTTGTTTCTGTGACTGAATTAAACTGAACTTGTACAAGGAGAGACACCAGAATGCATCTTCACTTTAGAAGACTTGCATGTACTTGTCTAATACGTTGGACTGTGGAATTTAAGTCCTGATTGCAAATTAGGATTGGAATAGGGAGTTTGACTTAGGCATCACTTATCACTGCCTTTGCTGTTTTAGCTACACTGGGATATCCTTCTCACCTTCAGATTCTCTTTGAGAAGTTTAAACAATATTTCAGTATACATGAAGCAGTGTTTTCTGAAAAATTTTGGAAAATAATTTGATTTGCTATGTTCTTTGCTGCAGTGCAGTTCTGAAAGAATATTAGAGGAGGGAAAACACCCAGTCATAGAGGCTATGAACAGAGCCAAAACAGATTCAGATGGAGATTTAGAGTCTGTTACAGGCTTGTAAAAATTGAAAAAAATTAAAAGAATTGCACCAAACCAACCAAGTTTATCCATGAGTTTATCAATTACCTTCCTGAGACTCTTTTATCCCTCACTTTCAGTGAGAAAATTTATGTAAAGTCTTCAGTTGCTGCCTCAGGCCTTTGAAAGAAATGCTGTTGCAGGTTCCCTTTAATTGATCTTAGTTGTCTGGACTATAGTCACACGTTAAAAGTGGCCTGAATATGTTCCCTGCTGCCTAAATAACGTGGTGCTGAATATTAGGGCAAGGTATCATTTCATGTAAGACAGTTACATTTCCTGAAACACTTTCTGTTTCACATCTCACTGCAGAAAAATTGGCAGGATCGATAATGGGCACAGCTGTTTCCACAAGGAGTGTAAATTCCTGGTTGCCCAATACTGGCATTGAATTAGAGATTTTTTATTTCATGGATCATTGTCATAAAAAAAGAATAAGAATTCTTTCAGGAAGCATGAAAACATTATTCTAGGGAGAGACTTGTTGCTATAACTAGAATTAACCAGATTTTGTTTTCTCTTCAATGGTTAGAGCAAGTAATATTTTTTTGAGTTTCTCTTGAGTGGGGTGTATTTGAGGAATTTTATGCCAGTATCTTGAGAAGCCATGGAAAAAATAATTTAAAAGTGTATTTTAATCTGCTTAATTAAAAAAAAAAAGGCAAAACAAAATTTAATGTTTCTCATTCAAAATACTGTGTTATTACTGTGTATTAATTTTGTATTTCTATCTTAATTCTGTATCACAAAAGTTGACCTGAACCATCAAAAGTGATGGAAATGGGAAATATGCTTATGGAGGAGGAATAAATGCACTGGTATTTACTACATCTGTCAGTTTTAAGGCACTTTTACAGAGTGATAAAGTGGAAATAAGAAACAAATATACAGTAATACAAGCAGTCAAGTTAAATGAACCCATACTCACAGCAGGTCATGAGACCAGACTCTCTACATTACAGTTCCTTTCTAGGGCTGGATAGATGTAAGGAAGAGAAGACATATGTGCAGCTGAAAATTATTTCTTCATCAGGCTTCTCTGGATATGATGCTATAAGGTCATTATTAGTTACAACAGAGGGCAGGAAGATGACAGCATTCATGGTGCATGGGGCAAGGTAAGACAGCTGGACATCACAGGTGACACTCCAAAGCTTACTCTATTGATCTTACCAAGATCAATTGAGAAAGTAGAAAAGTAAGAACAATCCCAGATGACTTTTCTGTACTGAAAATTTGGTTTTATTTGTAGAATGTATTTTTATACGTGGTAGATTTATAGAGAAATCACATTGCTCTATTTTAATACTGGAAGAGAGACTTCATCTGAGAACACTTCAATCATTCCTGCACATGTTTTTCAGATGGTGCAGCATGCTGCCTCTGGTGTGCCCTCCTGTACCACCATATCCACCTCCTCCATGATCATTTTGGGATGATTCAGTTTTCACTCTTGCACCGATGAATCACTGTGCCCACAATCCGCATGTGCGTGTCAGTATTAAAGTTTAGAATTTCGGAGAACAAGATGACAATGTTCAGAAGACATGGTGTTACATAAATGTACTCTTGTACTATTTTAATCTGTTTCATCTTTGAAAGGCAACAATGAACAAAACATTACTGCGCTGGTCTATGAGAAGCAAGGCCTTAGCTGGACATTGTTCACATTCTACCTGTGACTTGGCCCATACATATTTTCCTAAGGTTTCTTGAAGTTTTGTTGTTTAAAATATGGGGGTTTTTTTTCATTGATATTATTTATATGTGATTTTATTTATTTCTCTGTGAACTAATTGTACTTATTTCCAGTGACTAATCAAATTCTGTGGTACTGAGTAATAAAGTCATGTGAAAAGGAGAAGACAGACTGCCACCTTTAGTATAAATGACAACTGTGGTACATCAGTCTGCCAGGAATAAAGTCAAACCAAATAAATTCAAATGCATGTCACCCTAATGAAATAAGCAGAACTCCAAATTATGTTTTCAAAGCTTCCATCCTCAGGATCTAGTGAACTGTTCACAAGAGTGAAGAACCAAGTGAAGTACTGTACTGACTTGAAAGTGTCTTTGCCACACAGTGAGTTATTGTAGCGTAGAAAGTTATTATTTATACATTCTGTAGTGACTTTCTGAGTCTGTTTTGATCTCTGGATGGCTGTGAAACAAGAAAAACAAGTCAGAAACTCTAATTACAAGGAACAATGTCTGAAAGCCACAGATGAAGTCATGAAGCAATTATTGTCATAACTGTACTTGACCCATTCTGCTAAGTGATAAGAAAGTTTTGTTTACCACAAATCAGAGGATCAGAGAATTATTCAGACTTGGACGGACCTCGGGAGTTCTTTGGTTCAACCTTCAGCTCACAGCAGGGGCAGCTCTGAGGTCAGACCAGACTGCTCAGGTCTACACCCATTCAGGGACTTGAAACCTCCAAGGACAGAAACTGCACAACCTCCTCAGGCAACCTGTGCCACTGCCTGACTGTGTTCAAGGGAAAACAGCTCTCCTTATATCCATTGTGACCCCTCCTACTTTCCATTTATGTCACTTGTCTCTTATCCTTCTACCAGCGTGATGAGCCCAATCTCTCCCCTGTGTGAGCTCCTTGCAAGCACTGCAGCTGCTGTTAGGTACTTCCAAAGTCATTTCTCTTCCAAGGTGAGAATATCTAGCTCCCCCAATTTCTCCTCACAGCACAAATGCTTCAGCTCCCACCACAGTGGTGGTTTCTGCTGAACAGTCTCCAATTCCCTGATATCTTCTTGTACTGTGGGCTGAAAGCTGGAGGCAGTATGCAGGTGTGCTCCAGTGTTGAGCAGAGGCAATAATCACTCTAGTCCTGTTCCCATGCAGCCCAGGATGCCACTGGCTGTTTCTGCTTCTGGGGCACACTTCTGGCCAACAGCCAGCTTGCTGCCCCCAAGAAGCCTAGGGCCTTTCCCACAGACCTGCTTCCCAAACAGTTGATCCCCAGCCCACGTCATTTGGAGGGGATCGTCTGCCCTAGATATAGATTTTTGCTTTTGTTCTTGTTGAATTTTGTTAGGTTCTCATTGTACCGTTCCCCCAGTCACTTTGAATTACTCTGGATGGCAGCCCTGTGCTTAAGGATAGGAGCTGCCCCCATGCCCCAGTTTGGATTCAAGAACAAATATGATGAACAAGGAGTCTGTAAGCTCCTCTAGCTCATTGATAGGCATGTTAAACAAGGCAGGTCCCAGGGCAGACTCCTGTGGTACTCCCCTTGTTACTGGCCTCCAGGTAAGGTATGTAACTACTGCCCTCTGATCATTCAACCATGTCTTTACTCATATTCCTGCCCATCCAGTCAGACTAAGGGTTCTTTATACAGGTACAAGAATATTGTGGAAAACAGTGTAGAAAATATTGCTGAAGTCAAGCTAAATTATGTCTAGTGCTCTTTCCTTGTCCACAAATCCACTCATTTTATTATGAAAGGCAATGAGGTTGTCTATTTTACTGCAGAAGGCAAACAGTTTGGTCAGGCATGATTTGCACATGATAAATCACTTCATTTCTGATCACCTTCACCTTCATGCTCACAGAGATGTACTCTAAGAGGACTCGTTCTGTGGTTTTACTAATGTGTATAAATACCTGATGGGAGGAAGTAAAAGAGATGGAGCCAGGCTTTTCTCTGTGATGTTCAGTGATAGCATAAAAGACAACAGGCACAAACTAAAATACAGAAAATTTCCTTAAAACATAAATAAAACCCCACTTTTTTTTTTTGGTGGGGTGAGGTTGGTCAAACACTGGAACAGGTTGTCCAGAGAGGTTGTGGAATATCTGTTCTTGGAGATAATGAAAACCTGACTGGACACCATTCTGAGCAAGCTGGTGTAGGTGACTCTGCTTTGAGCAGGGAGGTTGGGCTAGACCATGTTCAGTGTTTTCTTTTAGCCACAGCCATTTCTCTCAATCAACCCTTTATTCAGCCACAGCCAGTTTGTATCCTCTTTGTTGAGTCCCTCTGAGAAGCAGAGACCTTGTGATGAAGGCTGAGGCAGAGAAGGCATTGATTACCTCAGACTAATCTGTGTTCACCATCACTAAATCAAACATGCTGTTCAGCCACAGTCCCCCTAATTGGCCTTTTCCTGCTAGAATTAGCTCTTCTGGTTTCTCTTTCTGTCCCCTGTGATCACCACATGCTGAGCATTAGCTTTGTGGACAGCACTCCCGGACGTCTGGGAAATGTTTCTGAAGTCCTCCTTTGTAGCCTGCTTCCCCCTTCCTCATGCTGCTCTACCACCAACTCCCTGCTTAGCCACACCAGTTTGCTGACAGGCCTATTTGTTTTCCTGAGTGTTGGAATGAATCATTCTTGCCCTCAGACCTAGTCCATCCTTAAGGAACTACCAGCTTTCCTGAGCAACTACCCTCTTCTGATCTGCTTCCCATGGGATCACACTTAACAGCTCCCTGATCCATCTAAAGTCTGTTTTCCTGAAGTCCAGGGTCAGTGCTCTGCTCCAGCCTTATTCACTCCCCTTGAGACCTTCAACTCCATGATTTCATGCTTGCTATAAACCAGTGTCATAAGTGACTTTAGCAAACTCCACATAAGATGATTCTTTCACAGCCTCTCCATCTCAGCCAATAACTGGATAAGGAATGGTACATTGTCATCTAAATATGATGAAAACAAGATGTTAAGAAGCATAAACCCATAAACTGTTCAGACTGAAGGATCATAAACTGCTTCAGAGGCAACTCTAAAATTGTGCATTATAGCATCTAATCTGAATACTATACTTAGATGCAAACCATGAATAGTAAATTCTGAACAAGTATTTGTAAATTGCCTGGTATTATGAAAGCTTAAAAAATTATTGGTATGTATGAAACTAGCTATAATTTAAAGAAATGTTGACTTTCTATCTTACATATCCACTACTTCACAGTGTTTATTAACTTAGACTTTCTGAGTTGCTGTTTTACTTTCCACCTTGCAAACTGAAACCTCTAAACTAAACTCACGGTTTAAATTTGGAACACTTCAACTCAGGTCAGATAAGGCAGTCAACACACAATCCAAAGTATGGCATGATCACTGACTTCATGCAACACTGAATCAGAGATCATATTTATACAGAGATAGTTTTGCCAGGTGAACAATCACCTTAGGGCAAGTGAAGAAACCTGCCATTTCCCACAAAAGCCCTGTTTCTGCAGAGCAGGGCACAATGGTGGTCCATTGTGGAAACTATTTTTCCTGGATTTCTGTTTTCTTAAAACTGAACTTGTGTTGATGAAAAGATAGCTATAAGAATTTTTTCTTCAAAAACTAAAATTAGCCCTTTATATTTTTGACAAGTAAAGCACTGGTGGAGGTTCTATTTCTTTTTTTCTTCTGGGGAGCAGAATGCCTTTGTGACCATGACCTGAAAGGACCCTTAGTGGATATAATTTACACTCTGTGTATTTAGTCCCAGCTTTCTTAGAATAATATTTTGCCAAGATTTCTATCTAAAAAGTATTTTAATGCTGCTGCTATTTTCAGTCAGAGATAGCAGGTTTGGGATTTTATTGAAGGTTTTCAGTTAAGGGCAGACAGTTTGAATTCTTGTTGAATGTCTGAAGAACTTACTAGCCTTCAAAACCATCATAAATATTCCCTTCCGCGCTGTTCTTGTTTCATATTCTACGATTACATGCTGCACTGTGAATTGAATGCTGATTTCAAACAGTATGAGAGAGCAACACAGTGAATGTCTTTTGACTAATAGTTTTTTTTTAATGGTAACATTTCAAATGAAAATGCGTGCACATGTTGGCTTTGAAGATATAATAAGTGTCTAAACAGTCAGAAACATCAGAAAAGTCTACTACTTTTTGGATGCACACATGTAATCTTTTCTTGCTCTGTGGGGATTTTATGTTTATTTCCACTGTACATTGAGATAAGAATACACTTGACAGCTATGTGAAATCAGATAGATCTTCTTCATGGAGATGAATTGTATCGTGTGCAAGTTGTCTTCCAAGTAAATATTTAATTAGCTGCTCTTATTGAGATGCAATCATTCAGCACCTTTGCACAGGGCAAGTGGAATACATGACATAATAGATGACACTAAGGTCTGAAAAGGTGACAGCCTTTTCTGCTGAATCACTTGGAGCTTGATTTTCCGATACTCCACAGTATGGCTCAGAAAAGCCTGTGTTAAATGGCAGCTTCACCATGACAGAGAGAAGGTAAGGCAGGGAAAGGAAAACTCATAGGGAAAGCATCAGAGAAGCCAAGGATGACATTGAAAGACAAACTGGAAGCAAATCTGCACTGTGAAGGCAGTTTAGGCAAAAAAAGCACATTAAGCAATTTTTTTCCCAAATTTCCTGTGATGTGAAATAGCAAGGACAGGCTGAACTTGTGCAGAAATGCAGTCTATGAGAAGAAAGTTTTGCCACTGTGGAACTTTAAAGGTGGTTACCCAAATACAATTTTTGCTATGAAAAAAGGAAAAGTATTTTTAAAAGGGAGACATGAAGACAAAGTGCTTTATAAGAAAGTACTTGTGAAAATGTGGCAAGCAGGACTGCATGGAAACCAATAGCAACTAAGGGAAAAGAGCCACCCATCAAGCGAAATATATCTAGAAAGAACAGGACATTAAGAGTCCTTCCTTTCTCAGTGGGAATTTGAGCAGAGAATTCATCCTCTTTAGCATTTAGGAACCAGTGTTGCTTGGATCTGGATGTGGTGTATTTTTCATGTCCTATATAAAGTTCAGAACTAGACCAATTATAGTTATCAACAATGACTTTTCTTTACATGAGGTAGCATGTCGTGGATAAACTCTGTTATAATAAATTGGATTTAGCTTATCTAATTTACATTCAAACTTATTTGACAATTAATACTGAACATTTCCTTTATTTTTTTTATTTGACAAAGCCATTTAGAATCTGTCAAGATAAAAGACATGCACATATAGCTACAATTACTTTATATGCAGATATCCTTCCTCCTGCAGGCTATTCCTATACTGAGTTTTCCAGAGGTGTGGAAACACATTTTAAATATAAACTGGATAAAGCATGGTGGTTTCAGTATAATTTGCATAGAAAACTTTACTTTTGTGACTGTTTCAAATATGCAGCCATAGCAATATGGACTGTCTGTCACTTTTCATCTTTCCTTGCCCAATTGTGACATTCCCTTTGAACTGTGTTTTCCTTCTAAATTATTTCTTATAGACTCCTAGAAGAATCTGCCGGAACACTTCTAAAAACTGTAAAACTGATTTCTGTAGTGGAAACTTGTATATTAAATTAAAAAACAGCAAACCCATGTGTATTTCTACTATATTACACTGAAATTTGGGACCACATCACAGCCTTTTGTCTGACATTCCTTTCTAGTCACAGTTGCAATAGTCCACCTCAGAGGAGTAAGGAAGAATACAGATTTTAAACATCTTTAATTCCAATTTATGAAAGTCAAGAATAGGGCTGGGCAGATTTAATAAGTTTTACAGAATTAAAAACACCCCTTCCCATGTTTTTATTGTTATTATGTAAGGGAAATGAAAATTTTTATTCAACTCTCCCTTATTTTCAGATAAACACTTGGAATATTTTGTTTCCCCCCAGTTGTTTTGATAGGACTCTAGAGACAATGATAATATTTTTATATGTCCTTGCTGGTGTAGAGGCTTCAGTGTTTCATTGGCAATAACATCAATGCCAGCAGCCTGGGCTCTGCAGGTGACACTCCCTGTTCCTTCAATGGTGGCCCACAGAGCAGCACATATCTCCAGCCTCTGTTACGTTGCCACACACAGCATTCTCAGCCAGCCATTCCTCATGTGGGTGCCTGGACACCTGTCTGCACTGGGGACTTGGGGGTTCTCTATTGGACTGCTTAGAGGGTCAGTGGGACCTCACATCAGTTCTTGTTCTTTAGGTTTTGCCTGTGCTTTTAGTTGGATTTCAGTTGCTTATTCATCCTTGTGTCTCAGATATGTGCTGTAACCAATTTTTTTTTCAGTGTGAAGTTGAAAAGTGTCTGTAAAGAGACGTACTGGTCTTTTCTAGCACAAGAAATTTTATACTGTATGTCTTCATAAAGGAAATTTCCAGTGAAGTTGTAATGTTCTTCGAGAGCATGTGGGAAGGTGTTAAAATATTCAGCAGATACATTCTCTTCTTGAAATTTGCTTGGAATTTATACCTCAGAAATGAAACCTCAAGAAAGGGTAAAATGTTTACAGAATTTACTGACCTGACATAATTTTGTTGTTTCATTCAGAACAATAATATTTCATTAGCTTTTGGTGCTTAAATCTGATCTCCCCCTTGATCCTGCTTTAGAAGTAAATGTTTTAAGGGATGAAATCTGGCAGGAGGGAGACTCAAGCATGTTCTAATGAATGTTGTCAAGGATGCCATTATAGTCCAGGAACGATCTCCAAGCAGCCTTTTACTACCGAAAAAACCCACCCGCTGGCAAGACTTTTGAAAGTGGCAGCGCCTTCATTCTCACAATAAATCAGAAATGTCTGCTTGAGCGTCCTCTGGCTGAATCTTTGTAAACTTGGTTGTGGTACATTGGCTATAGATTAACTGGGAACTCATATTAGGCGGGATATTGCACACAATTTTCATGGGCAGGTATGGTCTTAGCCAAGTAAATTCTACTTGCTTCTCTTGGAGGAGAAAGTACAGATTGGTTTAAGTTGGTCACGTCAATTATTACACAAAACAATATATTAGGAACTAGGTGACGTGGATTTACTTCTTGGATCTGCCATTTATCTGCTGGGTAATGGGAAACCATTTTTCTCTTGTCTTTTTGTTTTCTTCCTGTTTTCTTTTCCCTTTCTTTTGTTCTGTATTGCATCCAGTCCAAAGGAGCTCTGAGGAGGGTTTAGGCTTTCTGAGGCACTTGTTACTCCTACTGGTTTTGTCCCTAGAAAAGTGAACCAAATTTAAAGCAGAGACAAGATTTGTCCTCATTGACTCTGTGAAACACTAAAGATAGATTTAATTGTAAACTTCTATTTTCCAACATTGATAGCTAGTTTAGTTATAGAAATATAAATTTTTGAGATGCAGTTCACACAAATACTTTTAAAAGACATGCAAATAAATAGCAAAGAAACAACAAGAAGAAAAAGTAGTCCTTACCGCCTTTGCAATTCTCTTTAATTAGAAAATTTAATGACAGATTTCTAAAATTACTGACAGCTCCTTCATATGTTGGGATTTTTAAAATATTGTTCAGAAAATTTCACTTAGAATGCCAGTTGCCCATAGGTAACCAATCACTCACTGAGATATTCTACCACATCAACCATCCTATCCCATCCTGGGGGAAAAAAATTGTTTGTTAGAGAAGTACAAGACGTCTGCTTTGATTTCAAATAAGCTGCAGAGAGAAAATTTTCTTCCTTGAATGTTTGGCTAATGGCTTACAAGAAGTAACTAATAGTATAATTGTCTTTAGTAACAATTATACTGAAAAAAAATCAAGAGGGATTTTGCTGTGTTTTTCATTTCTTTCTAGCAAGAGACATAGGGCAAACTGCCTAGTCCTCTATAAATTGATGGTGATACATGAATTATAAATGACAGATGGATGCTTTAGTTTGCAAGGTCATAGCAAAGTTGTCAGGCAAAATACAAGAAGGAAATACTCACTGTGTTGCTGCTCCGTATCAGGGCATACTTGCAACTCAGCCTTACTGTTGCTCATAAAAGAATATAGGAAATAAAGAAACAGTATGAATGTAATTCATAGCTGTTTCACAAGAATTCCCTACACAATTTCTCTGTTACTACAGCAGACAACGGAGACAGTTTGGGCAGGATGGGGACTGCAGCACTTTCTTTTGAAATGCAAGTGCTTGATAATGGGGAAGATCACAGAGATTTACCTGCTGTAGAGTCTTAGGACTGCTATGATGTTTTGGGAGGGACAGATGGTCTTTCAAGTCTCCTCTAAGCTTAATTTATTGTGATTCTTTAAATTCCATGTGCCATTTTTTGGATACCTGCTCTGGTGGAACTTGAAGGTGATTAGGCCCCCAAAGCTGCAACACAAGTTAAAAACTTAAACCAGTGACAACTTCTCATCAGATCCTCTAGGGGCAAAGACGCTTTAGGCATAAGCAGAAGGCCATGAATAGCTCCTAAAATATATGCACACAGCAACATATTTCATGCAGCTTCTCAGAAACATGCTTCTTTCCCTGCTCTGGCACTAAGAGTCAGAGACACACAGCTAGACATGCTATGCTTTGAAACTTCAGTGGAAGCAGTTGCCCAGTTTCTAGAAGCAAGAGAATGACAACAAATAGCCTTAAAATCCAAAAACCTATGTGCAGCTGCACAGTTGTGTCTGTGAAATGTTAGCACCCTTGCATATATTCTTGTATACTTGTCTAATTCCCTCTTTAAGTATTTTTTTGTTTTTAGTGAAAATTTTTGGTGCACAATTTTTTTTCAATGTTTGATATACTGTAATATACTTGTACAACATCTATGATAAACACTATATCCCTTGAAATACAAAAAATGTAGAAAGAAATTTTCTTTCTACAACACAGAGGTTAGGAGGCAGACGAGTTTAAAAATGGCATCTTCAAGCACACTGACCTTGGTACTGTGAAATATTTGCTATGCCAGCAAGGAAAGGAAACCCACAGGTTTTGTGAACAGAAGTGGTACTGGAAATTCACAAAGGAAAGAGATACACAGACAAATTCCATTCACCAGTTTATCTATCAGTGTGAGGCTGATGTTATCCTGCAAATTCATGAAAATAAAAACCTGCAACATATGTCAGATTCCACAGCCCAGCCCATACTGCCAGAAACACTGATGTCAACTTCTCTTCCTCAGAGGCCTCTGAGACTGTGGCAACTGCCTTTTTCTGGAACACTGTAACCAAGTTCCTCCCTGCCCCTTCTGAGATGCTGAAATTAGAAGGAACAGCTGGCTGCAGAGCTGTTCACCCAAAATCCATGGACAAGGGTCAGTTGTCTACTGCAGCCTTTGTTAATGGTTTCAGAAAAAGTATATCCAACACCTCACTGATTTTTGTCAGAATAATGGAGCAAGAGAAAGAGCAGTGTTAACACTAAACCAGCCCTAAACAAACCTGGTAGATCTCCAAAGTACAACTGGTACATCAGTAAAACCTTCAGCACATGGAATTTCTCCAACAGAATTCTCAGCATGAAGAAGCTTCATAGTGTGTCATTTTGGTTTGGAAACCATGTCAGCCTCAGAAAAACAAACAGATAAAATCCAGTCTCCAATACTATTAATTATAGTGGGATGTTAAATGTTTAGAAAGTGAATAAATTCAACATCAAACAAAGAATTCTGTTTTTTTCCAAATTACCTATGAATTAAAATTAACTATGGAAGCTTTTTCAGTGAAATAAAAATAATAAAAATAATAAAAATATTCTCTTATCTGCTGCCTCTCTTTTGTCACTTCCCATTCTTTCCTGGTCCCCAGACCTTCCACAAATCTCTACTTTTGCCACTTCTTCTAGTTACTGCCACCTCTTATTTAGTTACTTGTCATAGACCTGCAGCCAACCCTCCTGCACAGTAGCAAACCCTGCTAAAAATATATTTTTCATTTTTAGTTCCAGCTAGAGGGTGCTGAGGGTCAGAGTCTTGCTAAAGTCCATAAGCCATAAATAAATACAGTCATCAATTCTACCAATATTTTTCCAATACGTTTTGATTTTGGAATACCGTAAAATCCAGGAAATCACTCACAGAACTATTGAGTAATAGTGGTGATACTTCTGAAATCCTACAGTGCAGCAGTTAGGCAACTTTTTTGGGAGACAGTGCTGCCAGAGCAATCCTTGCTCTGCCTGGTTCAGACCAAGGCTTTGAATTTAAGTCTGCTATCTCAGTAAGTTCAGCTGATTCAGAAGAATTGTTAAACCACTAGGAGAGTGTTTTGTGCAGCCCTTGATTGTTTTTATTTTGAGTTGTTTTGGTTTTTTTCCCCTAGGGAAATTAATTTCTCTCATTCTACTTTACATAAACACTAAGTTGATCCTGATCATGCTTACATGAGGTCAGAAGAGGGATAACAAGAACTGACAGCATTGCACAAAGAAAAAGGATTTTTCTGAAACTTAACCACAGGTTTTTAGTTCAATAATAAACTTTTGTGGTTTTTTCAATATGAATAGCTTGTGGAAACATGCATTTTCATGCCATGTCTGTCATGATGATCACAAGATCTCCTGCGATGACTGGAGGATCCTGATGCAGGGTCTGCCACTGGGGTCAGACCAAGGATTAGGCTGTCTTAGCAGCTCAAGTGCTGCACAGCAACAGCAGGACTGGACTCAGGTGCTCTTACTACCTTCTTGTGTCCCTTTCTTCCTAAAATATGACAAATCTGAGAATGGCCTATAAGCATTAACAAACAGTCTGTAGTCCCCCACAAAACTCCTAAACAAATTACTTCACATGAAGCTATCCCAGGACAAATCCTCCTAACTGTGTAACAACTCCCTGTTCCCTTCTAAAAATCTTATTCTGACAGAGATAAGTGTATAATTAGTGCTTTATTTAAACTATTTTTTAGTCCCCGTGGTATGCTATCACACAGGCTAAACTTTCCTCTTTGCATAATTATAGAAAGGAAGGGAAAATACATTCAGCCGAAAAGAAAAGAAAAAAGTGCCGACAGTTTCATCTTTTCCCTCCAGAAACCAGAATAAAATGAAGAATTGAATATAGTAATTACAGTTAATGTTAATTCCTTGAAAAAAAACCAGCAGAAAACAAAAGGAAAAAAAAGCATTTCTTACTTTTTCAATGAAAATAAGTAATAGTGAAATAGTTTGAGTGGAAACTAGAGCAACAGGGAATAGTTATTCTCATTCATTCTCCCCACAGTAAATCAGTGTTTAGTACTGAGCAAAGTCAAGCCCAAGATCTTTGCCTCCTTGTTCTTAGTCACCAAGAAGATATCGGAAAGTTATATGAGAATCTCATTCCTAGTTTTGATCCTAAGGAATGACTGAGTTATTTTGCTGAAAGCTTGAGTCAAGAAAAAAAAAAAAAAGAAAAAAAGGAAAATCAGCCTCTGGCAAAAAAAAAAAAAAAAAAAAAAAAAGCAGACTAGAAAATTAGATATAAGGAATTAAAATTCAACAAAGACTGGACAATCTTAGTTAAAGATTTTGCCAGTAGCCACAGAGATAATGGAAAAATTTAAGTACCTGTATATATATCTGTATTTGATTAATATCCCTAAAATTTTTATTGAATTATTTTCATTAATACGTGTTAATGTAGAATACACTAAAAAATTGCTCAGATGAAAAAAGGAGAAGTCCTCTTTGAAATTATTTGAGAAAATTAAAATTTATTTTAAAAAGGGAAATATTTTTAAGTATAAATCTTTAATACCTCTTAAAAAGTCTTTCTAAAAACTTATTTCACAGCCAGTTGCATTTTCTTTTAAAATAGCTAGAATTACCAAAAGTACCAGCCATTTTTCTTACAGATTGAAAAGACAGAGAAGTTAAAAAGAATAGAAGAATAGACAAAAGGAGAAGAGTCTTTGTAGAGGTTGCTTTACAAAACCCTTTGTTTTCTCCTCAAAAATAGACTGTAAGGGATTCAATTTTAAATAATGATTTCAAAGAAAATTGCGAAACAGCAGTAACGTGAGACTTAGACACTAAAGAATGCACTGTGTTGTGATGAGAAAGAGGATGAAGCTGAATGACATCAGACTAGTAGTTATCCAGTAAAAGGCTTTAGTGTTTGCACGGCTTACGTGTGTGGTGGACTGAGGCAGACAGGCTGTTACAGCAACTGACGTATGGTAGGTTTATGAGAGAATAGAGATTCCTCCCTTGAAACTCCCTTTTGGGCCTGAATTATCAGAAGAAAATTGCATTATGTGCACCATTCTCCTCACAGTAATGTCACTTACCTAGAGTCCATCTCCAGAGAGCTCCTCATCTCGGTGGAAGGGGGAGGTGAGCCCTAGGACTAGCCCTACACAATCAGTGTGAAGCTCCCAAGAAGGTCCCTCAGCAGTGCAATCCCATTAACAGGCTGGACACCCTGACAGCAGGAAGTGGCTCACCCAACTTCTATCAGTCTATTCAGAAAAGAAAATGTAAACACATCTCAGAAGCCATTTCAGCAAAGTGCACTGATTGCTGCATTACCCCCTACAGTCATACTAAACAGATCTTTACTGGTCTGAGGATTGGAGATACAGAAATAAAGTTTGGAGAAGAGTGCTTCCATAAAACCCCCTTCTGCTATTTCACCAGTGTGTCATCTTACTGCTGAGTCTTCTTCTCCAGCAGTTCATTTGTGGTAAACTGAAGAGTCAGGGCCCAAGCTCTGCTCCAGAGGGTGAATTCAGCTGTATTACCTATGGGGAGCAATCTTGGCACTGTGCTAGCTCCTGAGCTGATTCTGGGCATTTGGCTGACACCCTGTCACTTGTCACAGGCTAAAACTATGTAAGGGCTTAGAAATACATGGGTTTGTGGTACAATTAGCAGCTTTTGAGTCTATAAAACATTAATACAACAGTTTCACGTGTCCACAAATATTCCAAATATTCTAAAAGACAAAATGTTAACAATGATTACTGCTAGATTTTGGACATGGTTTGGGCATATATCTCTTAAAAAATTTCCTTAGCCATCTGCTGACAAAAAGGAATACTAAATGCAAACAAAAAAAGTAATTGTTAGGAGATTACATACTCTATCAAAAGGAGACAGGAATCAAAGTGCGTTCAATGGTTAACTCCTCTGTATTTGTGATAACTGGCAGAAAAGGAGGACAACAAGTATTTTGTTATTGATCCAAAACATGAAGCAACACTAGAGATTTATGTCATGAAATAATACTGAGATTTTGTTGTAACTGCTGGACTCTGCCTAGCAGGCTGTTGTTGTGGCCAGAAAGCTCAGAGAGGGTTTCCTAGGGCCATGTGATTAATTGCAGCCCGGAGTCCATTTCGGACAGCCCCACGATCTGGCTCCGGCAGCTAGCAGCTGCCACAGTGGTGGCAAAGAAGGTAGAGAAGGGTCTCTTGTGAGGGTTTGAGATGGCTTTAATCACATCTTGTCCCCGGGACGTTCAGAGGTGGCGAGACAGCGTGGTCTGGATGTGGGGTGGTTTTGTCAGGGGCCCAAGGGCGGTCCCTGGGCGGGGTTGGGGTACAGGAGCAAAGAGGGAGAAACCGAGGGAGTGGCCAGGGCTAGGGCAGGGAACAGGGAGAACATCATAGAATCAGGGGGTTAACAGGCTACCACAAGATTTCTTAAACCACACCAGCTCAGAGGAAGCAAATAAGAATAAGAAATAGAATATTAAAATCATAGATAAAATCTGATAACCTGGTAGCTTCAGGCTACCCTTCCCTTTTTCTGTGGATTGCTTCAATATCAGAACACATCGGGAGGACTTTCCCCTGAGTACAGAGGGCCTGGCCCTGGGCCAAGCCCCAGCTCTGAGGAGATCAAAGGGAGGACTCTAACACTTTCCCAGGTTTTTTCTTCACAGCAAAAGATTTTATTATTTAGCATTATTATCCTTTTCCCGTGTGTTTGTTAAATAAATAGTTTTTATCTCTTTCACTTTCCTTCGAGGAAAATTTTTTTCCCTGAACCTGCTGGGGGGAGGGGTGGTTGTGCCTTCTCTCAGAGGATATATCTCTAAATTTGACCAAACCGGAACACTGAAATAAGATTTAGCGAATGAAATAGAAAATAACAGCTATAATAAGCTAAAGATCCTCCACCTCCTACAGAATGAGACTACTCTGAGAATTGACTCCTTTAGAGTGAGTGCATATTTTCACCTTCTGAAGCCTGAAAAAACGTATGTTCCTAAAGATATTGGAAAGCCTATCTGCTGATAAAAATACCTCATTCTCAAAAAAATGTTTCTAACAATTATTACCAATACAGATAGAAAGCAAGATTAGCCACATGCACTGTCACGTGCATGAAGAGTTTCTTTATTTCTCAAAGGAAATGAAAACCAGATGAAGATATTGAGTTGGCTGATTCCTCATTGGCAGAAAGTATTTTATGGCATAGAGGCTGCCACCGCTGCAATAATGTAAAGAAAAGTGTCTCTTGTACCTGTGTCCTCTTGTACAGCAGTGATGACGGTGTATTACAGAGAGACCATGAAGAAAAGATGATATAGGGACTCTTCTACATTTCCAAATGAAAGCTCAATTATAATATAAAGAAATCAAATTTGGGAGACTCAGTCCTGCCAGTGGTCATGTGTGATCCAACAACAACAGGGCCCAGTCCTGTTCAATATCTATGCTGGTATTTTGTATGAAGGCATTGAGTGCCCCCTCAGTCAGCTGGCAAACATCATCAAGTTGGGTGGGAGTATTGATCTGCTGGAGGGCAGGAAGGGTCTGCAGAAGGATCTGGAGAGGCTGGATCAATGGTCTGAGGACAACAGTGTAAGGATCAGGTGCTGGGTCCTGCACTTGGGTAGCAACAACCCCATGCAGTGCTACAGGCTTGGAGAATAGTGGCTTAAGAGTTGTTCAGCACAAAGGGTCCTGGGGCTGCTGGTTGACTGTAGGAACCCAGAGTGCTGAGAATATTTCTCTGCCTGTTTTGAAGGGTTTTTACCCCCTTGAACAACACTGCTTTGACCTTCGTCCATGGAAAAAAATTGCCAACCATCAGACAAGAACTAGAAAATACAATGGTGTGAATTAGGTGATAGACTACTATGTAAGATCATCACAGGGTGAAAAATTTAGAGTTTTTAGGTCTATTTGCATACTAAATAGATAAAAGTAGAAAACCTCAAAATGGAGGACTGCTGTTGTTCTCCAAACCTTCTTCTTCTTCTTCTACTACTCCACATTCTGTTATTAAAGTAGTTTGGGATGATTGGACAAAAAATTCCGCAGTTCCTGGCTGTGTTACTGAGTAATTGGTAGGAAAGTGAAAATAATGTATGTTTTTAGTAACCATTGGTTAAATTATCTTTAAAATGCTGTGTAAATCTCGATAATTAGGCTTTCTTCTGCATTCTCTGCTCTATGCTGTGTCTGGGTCATGCTAGTGACTGTTTCTCTAATAAAACTTAATAAACAACTATCTAGCAGCAGTGAAGGCTGAAAGTCTCTGTTTGTCTCTCGAACTAACTCCTGGCAAGGACTTTAAAAACTGTCTCCCATCAGGAGAGATGTGATTTATGGCACAAATCTGTGTCAATTGACAACTGTCTGAACATGAGCTAGCGTGCACCCAGGTGGCCAAGAAGACCAATGGCATCTATCCTAGCAGGACTAGGGAAGTCATTCCCTTGCTGTATTTGACACTGGTGAGGCCACACCTCAAGTAGTGTGTCTAGTTCTTGGCCCCTCACTTTAAAAAGGACACTGAGGTGCTGAAGTGTGTTAAGAGAAGGGCAACAAAACTGGTGAAGGGTCTAGAAAACATGTCTTAAGAGAAGTGTCTGAGGGAACTGGATTTTTTAGTGTGGAGCAGACTGAGGAGACTCAGGTGTCATACATGAACTCCCTAATTAGCTTGGTCTTTGCATGTTAAGTGTTTTAATTAGTTAAATTTGGGTTACACAACTTTAATTGAGTGTTAATGTTCACCCATCAGTCCAGGTACAAATATCAAGTTCTGCTATTAGTGCTTTCACTTGTTCAAAGCAGTTTATCTGCACCAGTTCCAGTTAAAATCCCCTAGTTAAAAGTGTCCCAGTTAAAATTCCCTTTCCAACCTTAAAAAAAACCTGTTTTTCTCATGTTCTCTGTATACTTTTGCAAATGTTTTAAGATGTGTTGGATGTATTTTAATATTTTATTTTAAGGGTTTCTACTTTGCTCAGGGCCAGCTCCAAACCCCAGTTTCTAACAGCCAACAGCCAGCTTTAGACCTTTAGCCATTGGTCTGTAAGTAAGCTCCATGGCAACCTGAATCTTAATAAGGGCATGTTACCACTCTTACTCCAGCTGCTACTACCCCCCCTGACAACGACGAGCTATTGGTAGACAGAGATAATCTGTCAAAAAGAAAGCACCAATCACTTAGAACCAAAGGGGTGTGCCATGGGCGGTCCGTGGGCGGACTGGGGTGGAGCAAGGGCACTATAAAATACTGAGTCAGCCTCAGACCAGGGGCATACCACTGCAGATTTAGCTGTAGTGGGTGCCAGTGCTGGGCACTTAAGCCTTACTCCTATTTAGGAGCCTTCAATAATTTTCTCTGACTTTCGGGTTAGCTGAAAGTCAGCCCAGCACTGCAAGTTTTCCACCGGAGGTCCAGTGCTGTAAAAGCCCAAAGATCTCTAATCCCTGCGTTCCTGGGAAATACCTTTTGAGCCACTAGGATCCCAAATTTTGATATTTTCCTGATTTTTATAATTTTTCAATTTTTCTGTTGTAATAAATTATTTTGATTTTTCTAAGAGTTGTCTCGTTCCTCACATCAGGTTAGATCTCATTGCTCTCTATACTACTTGGAAGCAGTTTGCAGTGAGGTGAGGGTTGGTCTTTTCTGCCATGTCTCAAGGGAAAGGATGAGAAGAGATGGCCTCACTTGGCACCAGAGGAGGTTCAAATTAGATATTAGAAATTTTTTCACTGTAAGAGAGGTTAGGCCTTGAAATAAGTCACCCAGGGAGGTGCTGAAGTCACTGCCCCTGGAACTGTTCAAGAGGCATCTGGATATGGAATTTGGGGATATGGTTTAGCAGCGATTTATGGTGGTGCTACATCAGTGGCTGAATTGGATGATCTTGAAAATGTATTCCAACCCTGTGATTTTCTTCCCTAGCCTCTCCCTAAACTGCTTATCCTCCCTAACCTTGACTTTGCATTTTTTTCAAAACATTAAGCTTCATAGTAAGAAAGCGGGGTGGTAAAATCTATCGGTTCCTCTTTGCTGACCTATATATAGCCAAATGCTATCTACATATAACCAAATCAACAAAAGGAAATTTTCTTAGATGATATCCTTTCCATATTGGGTGGTTGCTGGAAGATGTCAGGTGTCTTGGCAAACCACTTCCTGTAGCTTCTTCAGTGTTAATAAATACAGTGGGAATAGATATTCCAATTAAATCTAAATATATCTGATGCCATTAATTAAGGAGAGAATGTCTCAGTTTTTGAGACAAAACTTCAGGAGGAAACACTCTGGAACGAGTGTTCCTCCCCTTTTCCTCTGTCAATGAGACAAATGGGTCACAAGGAATGAAAGTGGGAAAAAGAAACCAAACTGTTTATTAACACATGAACAAAACAGGGTAGAACAGGGGAAAAAATCTCTCAAAATACAACAAACTCCCGGAGAGGGAACAGACACGCAGGCTCGGACCAGCCGGGGCCACCCCACAGGCTCCCCAGACCGGCGAGGAGGGAAGGGAGGCAGTGAGGCAAGGGGAAGGGAAGGGAAAAAAGAACAAGAAAAAAAGCAACAGAACGCAAAGGAAACCCAGAAACCCAGCACAGCACTCCTGGCGAACTCCCTCCTGAGCCCCGCTGAACCCGCAAGCCCTGAGCCCTTGGGCTAAGCCGTTGAACCGACCCGCACTTGGTCCCGTGGCCCTGCCCCCCAGGTCCATCTTACAGGCACAGCATCCTTGGGCATTGAGTGGATGGTTAAGGAATATAGCAGCTTCATAACATCATCCCAGGACAGAGAATGAAGTGGAAGCTAACCTCAGCCCTCACCCGAAAAATAAATCCAAAACTAAAAGCTCAGCAATTGCTTGCCCAGAACTCATTAATATAAAATTATATGGAATAAAATCAAGGGAAGTGTTGACCCTGAAATTACTGTCTTTGGCTCCTCTGACAAGCAGATGCTGTTTTGTAACTTTTCCCATACTACAGTATTTTTTCTCCTTGTTTCTGGCTAATGCACAAACAGTGACATTTGAAGGCCAAAGGTTCAAATGGCACATGTAGATGCAAGCCATGCATCGTAAGAGTTGTGCTTATAAAAAGGCAAAGGTTGATGAATCTCTCATGATGCATCCTCCTCATCTAGCTCTAAAAGTACCTGATTTGTTTAGTGATCATCTTGCCATGGACACTGCAGATGCACTTTTGTATTTGTCTAGAATATGATTGCTCAATCTCATCATTCTCAAAATCAACATAGAAACATTTCAGTTTTTCTTTTCAGTAAAGAAGATCATATATATAGAAGATGAAAATCAAGACTTTTTTTCATGAAAAGGTTGTGTTAAAATTTCATTCTCTTGGTATTTTTTTCATTTCCTTGACTTTCCTTTTTCGTCTGCATCTTGTACTTGGTGTGTAGGCAGTGTTTAGCTGTCACTGTCCAGTGCAAATGAAAAAGGACATACTGTCCCTTGACGCAGTAATAGGTGCCTCAAGGTGCACAGCTTCCCGCTTCTCCTTCTGCCTCAAAATGCCAATGACTTCTGGGTCCCTTAGCCACATAGCAGCCCGTTTTAGTGACCAGCAATCATGCCCCTACCTAAAATCACAGTCTAAATCTCAGAGCATCCCATCACCACACTCTAACTATTAATCTTAACTGTTCAAGTGTCATGAGAGGCTTTTTAAGCAAGACCGTTTTTCTGTACTCATGAGGGTGGTATCTCCAGGCTCTCTCCAGAGGTCTGGTGCTGGTGGATTTCATGAAGAGAGAGGAGGGCATCAGATAGCTCTCCCTCAAACACTGTTCACAAGAGTAGCGTGTGCAATAGGCTAAATTGCTGGGCATTTTCAGATTCCTTCTTTAATATTGTAAAACTGATGTTGGCTTTGTCTCCTTTTTTTCTTCCAAGATACCTTTGGCTGTTGAGAGAAAAGGAAACACCCCTGTCTGCTTCTGTTATCATAACGGATGAAACTATCCCAGGCAGGGTGTTTTCCTGAAGGCAGAGCTGACACTTGCCAAAAAGTTGTTAATTCTTTCATCATTGTGAAACTCATGGCCCTTTGCCCAGTTAAAAAAAAAAAAAAAAAAGCAATTAGCTGAGGAAAAAATGACCAGTGGCAATTCTGTGATCCCTAGTTTCCAGAATTGTAAATAAAAAATGGCTGTTATGAGAAGAAATAACTTGTTCCACTGTCTTAAGAAAACAGTCCAAACCTGAAATGGAGGAAAATGCTGATTAATGAATTAATTTCTATGAGTGAAAGCAGTGGAGTGGAGGCCATCCTCATTGTGTCAGAGCTTCAGAAAAAGATAGCAGTGAGAGGGGGCAACATGTATTTTAGAGCTCTTGCATATCAAATCCTCACATTATCACGTGATAGTGTTTGCATGATATGTTCTAATAAATTCCAAGTGGCTCCACACTATAGTCCTAGTGTAGTTCCATGAGCTGCATCATTGTTCAACCACAATTTTCTTCTGCAGACCTGGGTGACTTTCCTCCCTAAGGATAAAAAGATTAATAATCTGATAGCTCGTCAAAGTGGCACAGGCTCTCCACCCTTTTTTTAGAACAGATCATTGCAGGATCATCTCGAGCAAGTCAGGAAGGCATGTTTTTCTTAACTCCATACAGACATAAAAAGAAATACTCCCATACTGGTATGCTTATAATGCACTTAACTTTTAAATTAATGTACTTGGCAAGTAGTTACACCAAACATGAAGTTCGTACATGGAAGGCTCCTGAGCTGGGAGTGGGGCTGTTGAGAGAAAAAAAAGAATGTGCCATTTGGACTAGCCCTCTGGGAATGGTGAGTGCCAATCCAGGCCTAATCATCTGGAGAGGACCTGTAGTCAGTAGGATGACCCTTTCTCCCTGAGGTGCCCTTAGGAGGTTCTGCAAGAAGAAACATCTCTATGACTGTCATGGGAAAAGGGGAAGGATGAGTCCCAAAATAGAAAATCTTGCAGAATTCGTCAGTACAGGAAGGCAGTGCTCGCTTTTCTGGGGTTTCTTTTCAGCACAGTATCAGAGGAGACCTCCATGTGTCATCTTCTTCTTCTTTTGCTTGTATATATCTTCTTCTCCCCCTACCAATTATTCTAAAGGCCACCAACTACTTTTCTCAGAAGAAAGGTGATAGTGCTGCATGATTTCACCATGCATCCATCTATCCAAAAATAGAGGGACAGTCCATTGCACAGTAAAATTTGATCTGACATTATTCATTAACCAGATTTTGTCACTTTGGATTAAGAGATGCTTCTAATTTTAATCTACAGAGAGGTTTGTTTTCTGTATTTATTTCACCCTTCTCTCTCTGCTACTGAATTTAGATGAAATGGGACATAGTGAAACCAGTATTTATGTTACCTTGTTTATTATGGTGGTGTTTGACTTAAATGTATTTTCTCTTTGAGAGTTAGTAATAAAACTTACTCTCTCTTTGTGCAAAAAAAGGAGACATGCAAAGAAAATTATTTTTCACAGGAAGTTGTATGATGTCATCATATGTTTCGTTATACACAATGAAATAAATTTCTAAGGTGTTAAAATTACCAACAAAATTCTATTATGAGAGAAAATTGTCTTAATTGAAATGTCTACACAACTGAAATATTTTGATTAAATTAGAATTTTGTTGTTTGGCAAAAATGCTTTTTTGCAAAGAAAAGAACCCTACTCTTTTCCAGAATCCTTAGGATATGGTTCCATTTATGCTTTAAGCATGATCATTAGCATGTAAACACTTTTAAATATTTTCTTTTTGAGAATTGTATGTGTTTTTACTGAGACAACACTCATTTTAAAGGAGAGATTCCCAATCAGATTCATGATAGTAAAGAGGATGCATTACTCCCACCTTTATATTTTATCAGTCAGACTGAATTACTCAGAATGCTTTGATGTTAAACAAATAATCTGTCCCTACTAGTTGGAACATACCCTCTGAAACCATTTCAATTGATGTGATGCTGGGGATGTAATAACCATCTCCACTGGGACGTGTTCTATTTTAAGTAAGTTCAGGAAAATAATTTGCTTTCCTTCCTTACTGTATGGATTATGACCTGACTGTATTTCTACTATATGAATTTTAAATGACACAGTAAAGATGAACATGACTCTGAATTACAGGATACAGCACAGAAGCTCTTGGCAGAGAGTCTTTGAAATATGTATAATTTCCTGTATAATTTCCTGCTTTTTTATGCTTGAAAACTGCAGTAGGCATAGTCTCCATATGCTGCTCTGTTCCATATGCAGGGCATGATATATAATTCCAACTTCAATTTAGTAGTGTTCTGCTAATAAAGGATGATGAGATACCGTAATATAGCAATATAATTTATGAATAGGTATCAAATAAAGGTTTGCAAAAGAAGTGAAACAAACAAGTGAGCCAACAACAGCAATAACAAAAATCCTCTTTCTACAACTTTGGTCTCCATAGTCTGCCCTTGAAATTAAATCAAAATCCTTGAAAGAACTAATATTGGAACATTGGGAACCAGCTGTTTCTTACAGCTGACTAATTAGTCTGTATACCCAGCAAATCAAAAATATTTGTTACCACTTAGGCGAAGCAATCCTACAGAAATTTGCGTGTCAGTAGAATAAACTTTGCCTGAAATAGTGGGGGCACCTCCTACTTGAAGCAGCAGCTCTCTGCAAGGTGTGCTGGATGGAAGAGAGGGCCCAGCCCACACCTGAGTTGCACCATTTCCCTCTCATCCTATAAGCTCTCCTCTGTTGCTTTGTAGTGGTAGGACCAAAGCCTCAAAGCCCCAAATGCCCACTTGCTCCAATCTTTTTTCTGATCTCTTAGTGATGTGAACTGAGGCTGGAAAACAGGGAGGAGGAAAGGAGCTGGAAAACAGGAAGGAGGAAAGGAATGCATGCTATGTGTAAGTTGCTACATAAATCTTTCTGTGGCCCTGGCCACTTAATATTTTCCATATCGAAAAAATCTTTATTATCTGACACAGGACTCAAGTTAATCCCTGCCTGGAAACCCAATAGTGACAGGCAAGGATTTGATGTTGTAGCTTTATCAGTGGCAGTGATGGTGCCCAGGGCTAGCTACACCTTATAGAGTGCACATCCTCCTTCTTGTGCATATATTTTTTTCTTTAATACACCAGAAAGTTACCCAGTTTCCCATACTGGGATACTTATACCATGATTTGGGATGGATCAGGGAGGCAGAAAGTGAGGCTGAAATTGAAGCTGAGTTTTGAATATCTCTGGTGATACATTGTAATGTAGGGGTTGTACGTGACCAAGAGATAGGCCCAGCCACAGGACCCTCATGCCAATGCCCTGACAGGTGAAAAGTCTGAACAGGTCCGAGATCAGAGTGAATGTGTTGAAGGGGTATCCTAGCCCTTGGATCTATGTGACTTTCTGGGGAACTGAAGGTGAGGAAGGGAAATAGAGTGGTTCCTGGGTCTAGATTCCTTGTGATCTCAGGATCTGATTGCAATGCTCTCTGAGACTTGTGCAGTGGAACACAAATTCTTGTCCCACAGGACTCAATGCGGGTTGGTAACTTCTGGGGCTAGTACTGCTTTTTGTTCTACATTTTGTACAGACCCTGTCCAAACGGGGTTCCAGTACATGGCTGAGAGTTCAAAATGTAAGTGAAATGTAAATGAGTAACAATTGTTGTACTAATTTCTTGGGGCAATTCGAGAAGGAAGGTGTTGATTCCGAAGCAGATCTTCAGTCTTGACCATTCTAATGTTAAGACTGATAAGGGATAAAGTAACTGTTTGCTCCTCCCAACCAGGGCAGAGAACAGTGGGGAATCACTTATTTAAAGCCAGTTGAAATGTAGTCAGGTAACAGTAAGAAAAGATGGGGTTGCCAAGAAAACTATGGGAATGGGTAAATGACTCCAAACGTCTGTGTGACAGATCTTATCACTAATGTCCTTGGCTGCTCTGAAGATGAACTAAGAGGTGATTTCAGACTACCATTGTTACATGAAACCTTTATGTCTGTGTAAGTGTGTGTCATCAGTGACCTTAGTAAGGACCAGGCTGCTGAGTTGCTTTCATTGAGCAGCTGAGTCATCATTCTCTTTTGGCCTTCCCAGGGTGGAATCCAAGATACAGTGAGGAGAGTCCACCAGCAACTGTCCCTCTGTTGTGGAAGTTTCTGTGCCATTAAATCAGAGTAATACTGATAGAAAAGGTTAATGACAGAAACAGTCATTTTTAAATCTAGTTGTTCTCTTGTTGAGAAAAAATGTTTCAGGAAAGATTATCAAATGCAACCTATTAAGACAGAGTGACCAGAAAAGAAATCTCTTCCCAAGATTTTCTTTAGGTTCCCTGCTATTTAGTTCTAGTTCTGTTAAATTACATGCTATCTTGCTAAGGAATTTCTACTGTGCCTTGTTCATAAAAGTAGCATAAAAGAGAAAAAAACTCCCTCTTTGAATCTCATTTTTAGCACTGCTGAGAACTCTCAAGCTGCACAGGAATCACAGTTCTTCTCAACTGGAATTTATCTATGGTAATTTGGCAAATAATTTTTGTGAATTTGTATTCTACATTAAGAGAACTAAACAGCTGAAACATGGTGAGAAAAGCTTCATGCCTTTAAACAATGAGCAATGGTCAGAAGTAAAGAGAAAATAAATCCTAAAGAATGACAGCATTAGAAGAGTGTAATAGAACAAATACTACTGTGTGATGTACTAAAGTGGTGTAATTTGTAGTAAAGACAGCATAGTCTTCATCTACACAAAATTCAACCAAACATTAAAACAGTAGAAAACATTTCAAGGGTTGTTACAGCAGTGGTTAAATGGATCCTTTATAACACAACAGGATACAATCTGGTATCTAAAGAATAAAATTTTAGAAGTCATAAAAATTTGTGCATCCTACTTTCAGAAGCAATGATGGTGCAAATGTATCTATATAGGTACAGCTATCTCCTTTAAGCATTTCAGAGATGGGCATTTTGCTTGTGCTGTTGCAATGTGATGTGAATTTTTTATCAAAATGCCACTGCATGACAAAATGCTGGTTTTTTTAAATTCTTTTAATGATTTCAAAATATTTGATTCAGTGAATACTGAATCTAAGTGAAAATCCTAGAAAACAATAAATGGGTTTGGTCAGACTTTCGGATTGTAAGATGGAGTCACCCAGGTGAGTTGATCTCTTTGAGAGGTCTCTTAGTCGAGGACCTCCAAAAAGAAAGTTTCTTTAGATCTGCCTGCTTTACTCAGCATTAAGCACCTAAGAACTCTTTAGAGTAAATCTGCAGAATTTATATTCCATATTATGTGTATATTCCCTGCTTCCGCTCTTTCACAGATGATAATGGATCATTAACTGTTGTCCAGAAAAGAAGATTTGAACATAATTTTACCATGGAAAATCAGAAGTTATTATTATCGCGTGCCAGAGCTAGTTCTCCAAGAGATTTTTTTGCCTCATTACACAGTTGTGTCTCTACAACAGTGATGGTGGGTTCTCTAGAACATAGCTATGAATCAGGGATGGGATGGACTTCAGCATTCAATCTCATAAACTGACAACTTTAAAAATAAGATTCCAACCTTGCATTAGGCCCAGGAGGGCCATGGCTGGAGAAAACTAAGTGAAGCAGCACTAAACCTCTGAACAGTCTGTACATCTGCAGAGCACTTGTTCCCTTTGCTGAATTATAGAAGTGGAGGAAGACAAGAGATCTGATGAGATTTTTCACTCCAAGTGTCATTTCCTCCTATCCTGGCTTCACAACACAGCAACTAGAGAAGACTTCACACAGTGTGCACCTGGGATCAGGGCAAGCTCCCAGAGTCAGCAAGCAAAAAATGCAACAGAGGTGATACTTTCTGCTTCCTGGCTCCTGTCTGAGCTGCTGACTCAGAATAAGGTATGAAACTGGTACCTTATGCAGAACACCATGCCTTCAAAAAGGTGGCCAGCATCTATTCACCTCTGTGTGATAAGGACTCCTGGCTTCCTCTGAATTTCTATCAGCTCAACTGGCCTGTAATGTGGGAAATAAAAATGCAGGCTGGCAAACTTGAAAGCCTGTCCACTTCTGACAATGTCCATCCCTTGACTGGACTTTAAATAGGCCATCTAGAAATACTTTTCTCTTAACCTTTCTTTAAAATGACCTACTTAAGAGATTCCATTGTACCTCGGCACCCTCTATTGTAGTGTGCCCCTCTAGTGAGAACATTTTCCCTAATATTTAACCCAGATCTCTTTTGTCACAGGTTAGGATGTTTTCTAGTTGTGCCATTCCTCACAGACTCAGTGAAAAACTGATCACTTTCTTGCTTTTAAATCCTTCATATAAATTAGGAGAAACCATTACATCCTCTCTAAGATAAGCAAACTCAAATATTTCAGTCTTTTCCTAGTGGTCATGCTGTCTTAAACTATTACCATCTTCTCTACTAAACTCACTGCAATTCATCTACATACCTCATTAAGTGTTTTTTTTTCAAAAAAACAGATAGTGTATAAATATGGCCAAAAGGGAGTGTCCATTGTACAGAGGAGTCCTGTTTTGGTGTAAGTTTGACATTGTGTTTTGTTGGGTATCCGGAAAAGAATGGATGTGAATATGAGAGACTATATATTGTCATTTTTCTTACATGTAAAAATTTAATAAATATGATGGGGAAATTTTGGGGAAAATCGTTATCTTTCTTTGAAAGTCTAGGAGCATTTGGATTTTAGAAATGAATTTACAAGAATCTCAGCTCTGAAGCTTGCCCTTGTTAAATTATATTCAATGTCACAACTGTTTACATAAGCAAGGGTGATTAGTACGTCTGTAATCACTTCTACTGGCAGTCTATGAAAGAGCTGAATGCTTCAACTTTAGCCCTTTAATCTAAAGTAAAGAATAAGTCAATGTTATGTAATCTAAACTATAAATACTGAAGAGAAAATGACAAAGTTAGGTACTAATAGGTCTCTAGGAATAATAGTAATTAAAAAAATTACAGCATTCTAATTTTAAGCAAAGTTATTAACTAAGATCTAGGTTTGCAGAATCTTCATTAGAACATCACCTCTTTTTTTCAGCATGTGTTTGTATTGTAAATACTAAACAAATATTGACTGAGTAGAATAGCAATAAAATTTTTACAGCAGTAAAAATGGTTCCTGGGACTAGCACAGAGAGCTTATAGATAAAAGGAATACACCATCAAGGGAATAATTTCTCCTCATGGCAACTTTTTCTTTATTTTGGGAATCATGCCCTTCATGTTTTGCAAAATTCTGTTTCATAATTGCTTCTAAAATATGAAGAATTTTCAAGGTACCTTGCCAGTCACTTCTTTCACAGTTATTTTTCATGAGAAATAGCATCCAACTTGATTTCCAGGATTGGCCACAATTTGATTCACTTTCATATGACCCACAGTCTGTTGTGCCTTAATAATGTTATTTTAAAGGATGCTTTAGGGGTTTTTTTGATATTCAGAAGGCCTGATCATCTGCAGGTGTTTTTCTTTCTGAAGAAATTAAATATATACAGTTATTTTTAATGTGGATGAGGTTTTATATATGTTTAAGTAAAACCATGAACTGTAATGATTCACTTCTTTGTAATATCTATTTGATAGAGAAATTTAAATGAATAATACCTTTGCTGTGCATCTTTAGAGCAGCTGATCTTTTCTGATTTATAGCATTAGCTGTGTAAATGTTCTTCAAACCTACAACATTGCTTTTAAAGATTTCCTATGATGAAATGTTCCAATGTCAATCCTTTTTTGTTTCATTACAGTTATCTATTACGTAAAATGTCCTAGTTCTTGATGATGAATACTGTACCTCTATTTTGTGAACCCCCTTCATTTTAAGATTATTAACAAACAGCTCTCCAAAACAGACAATATGGGCCAAGTTGTTCCTTTAGGGGATTATTTTAGACAGCTGCACAGCAAATAAGCAGTGTGAGGCTTATTTACACACAGTCATTGAAGCATTCATTCCACTGATTTATAGGACAGCAAAAGGTCTTTGAGACACAGACCCAGCAATTTTGAGCTGAAGTTAAAGAAAGGATTTTGTATCCTGCCCACCCCACAGCCCCAAAGGTATTTAAAAAATCAATTGAGGATTTGTTGCCAGAACAGATAGATACAGTACAGCCCTACATCTTGGGTAATATTGATCTTAGATGCTGACTCTCCATTTTTCATACTGTAATCATAATAGGTATTTGCTAAGGTCTTAATAATGCAGTATTATTGTATTGTTTCTGTAAAAGGTAAAAAGTAAAACATGTAAACTTTTTTATAACTAAAACATAAGGCAATGGTGTGGATAATTTCACCAGAGAGTTTTGGCAGTTAAATGTGCTAATTATTAATGTGCTTATTCAGGGATACCAAAGTGCAGCATAATTTTCATAACCATTGAACATATCCTGATCCCACTGACGTGTTTTATTGATATTCAGCATTTCTTAATTTCATCTACCTTAATTTAAAAAAATTACACTCTGCATATGTAATATAATTATGCAAGCTCTTACATGTAGGTATTACCAGGAATATTCTAGGTCTTAGAGTAAGATGAAATCTCCAGGCTCTAGAGGTGCCTATTTGTCTTTACTGTCTGTAGGGGAAGGAAGGGATTAGTTTAGCCTCAGAAATATGTTATAAATTGGTTAGCATTACCCCCTCCCCTCCTCCCAGGCCTATCAGTGTAAGTAACTAAAAATGAAGGTATTTAAAATCAATGTCTGCTTTTGAAATTTGGGAAGCTTTACAGAAATGGTCAGCAGAAAATAAACAAACCTTTGATTTTCAGTTTGCACCACAACCTGACATAAATCAAACTGCAGTCTAACAAGTTATCAAATTAAATGGTAACTTCATGTAATTTATTTTATCATCCACACAGGTTTAAAATATATCTGTAACAAAAAGAGAATAGCAAGAAGACTTGATATTATACAGTGATATTAGGATTGCTAGTGTCAGTGATATCATTGGAATATCATTATTTCTGAGTTTCAAAACAATATTTTTTGAATGGGAAAAAGTTCAAAAGAATGCCAAATAAATCACATTTATTTGAATACTGGAAAACGTCCTTGTATTGACACACTCATGAATTTTGGCCTGTTTAGCCTATGAAAAGCAAAGGTTCAGAAGTAGAGTGTTCCCACAATTTATGATCTCTGCTATCAAGTCAGGGTGATGAGTTGATCAAGGCCAACCAGCTTGTCAAGGACACACAAGAAAATGGAGAAGAGTCTGCCAATGCCACCTGGTTACATCTGTAGGGGCAGATACGACTTCTCTTGTTTGGGTTTACAGTCCTCCTTGTGCTGCTACTATGCTGGACACGGGTAGGATAAGAAGCAGGACCCAAGAAAGGAAAACTGGGGTTTTTTTACAACACATCAATTTCATTTTTTCAAAAATTAAGATAGTAATTGTTATATTGCAGGTAACAGAAGTGCCTCTAGCTTGGTTAAACACTGCAGGCAGGGAATTCCACATCCAACTTTCAGACACTGGAGTTTTGACTTGTCTTCAATTATAAGTGTTTGGGCAAGGAATGGGTCAGCTGTAGAGAGTGCCTTTTTTCAATTAAGGTCTTTCTCTTTCTATCCCCACCTCTTCCACACACACCCTCCACCCCCAGTATGCATGTACAAGATCTTAAACTTATACAAAATGAACCTTTACCACAGAGTTTTGAAAATAAGTGATCTGAATAACAGACTTTAGAATTTGAAATCAATAGTTTGACTGTTTACTTCTGAAAATGTCTTTTGTCATTATTGTTATTGAAAGTGAATTCTAAGGATTAAAAATCATTCACATCATTCTCAAATAATGTGCATGAAATTTTATCAGTCCAGTTTATAGAGTTCTAAAAATTATTCACACACAGATGGTAAAATTGTTTTTATATCTTTGCTCCCCTATTCAGAAAATATCCCAGTTTGCAAGCCTGTTGGAAGTCACAAGCAGTTTGTGTTGCTGCACTAGCAGTGTTATTATAAATGTAACTAAAAGGAAAAACAAAGGAAAAAAGTCCTAAACTGACTTTGGGATGTCTTTGGAACGAATAGTCTCTCAATTTCCAAATCATTCAGTTCAGATGTATTACTGGAATCAGGTACCATTATGGTAAATAATATGTTTTCTCTTGATTTATTAGTCAAAGGCAGAAAAAAAGTGCTTAAATTATCTTCTAAAGGCTAAAGACACATGCTTATCTTAGAAGGAAAATACCCCAAACAACCTTACTATATTTTGTGAGCATAGATTCCTTCAATATCCTTCATACCACATACTTTCCAATTTCCCATATCACCAGTATCAAATAAGCTATTAAATAGAAAATATTTTAGGAAATTTAAAGACTGCTTGGATAAGATGTGATAAAGGAGCAGGGTATCCCTAAAAAGACTGATTTTTAAGACTCTCAAACCTGACGGATCAACGCTGCTATTTGTGCATAAATTAAGCTTATGAATAGTCTACTGTGGTGATTTTAAAGCTTTTCACAATAATGTCCTTGAGATTTTAAGTCCAAACACCAGAGCTTCTCAGAATTTATTCAAACAACTGAAATATTCTATACCATTAAAACTCAGTTTTCCCGCATTGAAAATACAGCAGTTTGTATTATTTAGCTGTCCTTTTCCTTGCTCTAACAAAAAGTCTTTCTTTTCCTTTGAAAAATTATTGAAATGTACTTTGACATTATTCTGAGAGAAATTAAATGACTTTTAGTAAATAACTGAGTACTTTTTTCTCTCCATCTCACTGTGCTATCCTGGTACCACTTTCCATCCTCTTTTGATTTAAACCAGCTATCTATGGCTAGTCAAATTTAATGAGAAATGCAGTAGAAGACATAGAAACATAAATTGCAACGTTTTCCAGATCTGTGTTTACACACATATGTACCAGTCTTGGTATGGACAGTGGTGTATGGTCAGCTACTGCAGTTATTTCTCCAAAGAATCCTAATTCAGTGGTTGCTCACAGACGGTGTGAAGACTCAGTTCCAATCAAATTCCAAACCAGAACATAAAAGAAAAGGAAAAACATCTATTGATCAAATTTATGGATTAACAAATTTAAGGGGGTGGTAGAAAGCAAAGGAAGGTCATCATTGTAGAAAGATCTGGATTATTTGTTTGTCTGAACATAATTTAATGTAGTTAAACATGAAGCCATCATTGTCCGTTCTGAAAAATGTTGTGATCTGCACAGGACCTTCTAGGGGATTTGCCTGATACAGCAGATGTCCAACTGATGGTTACCCTCTGATCTGATTTTTTGTCCTTGGCCAACCATCCAGCAAAATATCAAGAAAAGAAGACATTTCATTTTACCACTATATTTAGTAAAGTGAAATCACTCCTGGTTTATTGTTATCAGGACAAGTGGAAGAAAGCTGTAATGCACACCTCAGCAGATGTTTTCATACCTCAAGCCACAGAAATCCAAATATTTTTAAATGTGCAATGGTATCCTCATTTGAATGAATGCAATCTTAATAATATTTCAGCACACTGTATTTTGATAATCAAGCTTCATTCTGGGATTTTTCTTTGCATGGAGTGTTTCATTTCTACATAGTTGTATATAATATAAGGTGCTAACCCTGGTGTTCAGTGACAGGACCTATGGGAATTGTTCCAAACTGCATCAGGCAAGCTTCAGAACTTAATATAAAATATAAATATTAATATAAAAGAACATTTCTTTACCAAGATAGTGGTCAAGCACTGGAACAGTCTTCCTAGAGAGGTGTTCGGCATCCCAAGCCTGTCAGTGTTTAAGAGACATTTGGACAATGCTTTTAGTAATAACATGAATTAACTCTTGGTAGACCTGAAGTGATCAGACAAATGGACTAGATGATCACTGTAACTTCTTTCCAAATGGAGCTATTCTATTCTGTTATAATCAACTAATCCCTGTATTCTCTTAGGAAACAATTTCTTCCCATTGTCCAAATTATTACATTAATTATATCAATAAAAATATTCAGACATTACACTGTGTAAAAGAAAACAGCACACATCCTTTTGCTAACTTTGTACATCTATTAAAAATAAACTTTTTTTTGCTTTATAATCAGAAACTTAAGAAAACATAGTGTTATTTATTTGTAAACTAAATTATCAATTCTACCAAAAAAATTTAAATATTTAGTGCAAATATAATTCTAGAAAACATTTTTTATGGTATTTATACTATTTTTATGCTTTTAAAAGCATATAAAAAGATGAAAAACTTTTATGTCACCGTGTCTTGAAGCATCTTATGACATTGTAATATCATAAAGTTGTTCAAACTGGAAGGGACCCCCAGGCGGTCCCTGGTCCAACCTCCTGCTCACAACAGGGTCAGCTATTGGGTCAGAACAGGTTGGTCCAGTTGGGGCTTAAAAGCCCTCAAGTTCAGAGACTGCACAATGTGAGCAGCCTGTGCCGCTGTCTGACTGTCCTTGTGGGAATAATCTTCCCCATCCAGCCTGAACTCAGTTTTGAAATGACACTGTTTGTCCCCTGTCCCAGTGCCGTGTTGTGCTCTAGACTGCCTGTCTCCTTCTCCTCAACACTTGAATTTTGGTTCAATCAATGTGTTGGGTGTTGTATTGCAATAAAATATTCTTGTATGTTGCACATAAAAAATAGCCACTTTGATAAATACTAGAGAGCCCTTCCACTGGGAACCATTTTAGAATCATATGCATTGATTTTCATTATGGATTTTGGTGGCACCTATCCATAATGTCTATAAACAATCATGTCAATTTAACACAAAACAGCTTCATAGCTAAACATTGGCAGAGCTATCTGCATAGTTCAACAAAGGAAAAGTTATGGCATGACCTGATAACAGGAGGACAAAATATGGATGTCTTCTTCGATCCAGCAGAGCACAACGGAAGCCCAGGGCTGAATGTTGAAACCATGCTAATTCATGCCAGAAATAAGGTGTACACTTTTAATACTGGAGATAAATAATGTTTCAAATAACCTGCCTGAGGTCATGGCATATTCTTTTGGAAATATTAAACAAGACTGAATGCTTTCTCCCTTAAAATATATACACTTCAAACAGGTATTAAATCAGGAACATCCTGTGACTTACGTTAAGCAGGGGGTCAGACTAGATGATCACAATAGTCCCTTCTGGCCTTAACATCTATGAATCTAAATGGAACATAGCACCAGGAGAACTCAAATCCCCTCACAGATTTAATAAAAGCCAAGAGCACATGACTGACCCAGAGGCAATTTTGAGAGTTGCTAGCATGACCGGCTGCTCATAATGTAGGGCTCAGCCAAGTGGCCAGACACCGGCTCTGATAGGACATATTTCACAACCTGACATCTGGGATTTCAGGTGGTTGTGTGCATCACATACAGCTCTAGCTAATGACTAGAGAAGACAAGGAAGGCTTTAAGTCACTAGAAAATGGATTCTTTTAAAGAAACAAATACAAGAAAATTCAGCGTGCTTGAATTTTATCTCCTCCCAAATTAAATAAAAGGATTCGTTAATTGAGAGTTGCAGCATTCTTTTTTTTTAACTTATTGTCATAGTTTAATCCTAGCTAGCAACTAAACCCTGTGCAGCCATTTGCTCACTCCTTTGGGTGAATGGGGAGAGAATCGGAAGAATAAAAGTGAACACATTTATAGCAGCATATTTCTAAATAAATATCTAGCGGTTTTGAATAATACTTAACAAATATATTCATATTCTAGCACTAGTATTTATTTTGAATTTTTAGCTGAAAATCTTATTAATAACTCTGCAGTAAAAAGCATAGAGAAAGAAGACGTAGCTATAGCTGATAGAGCGTCTGAGCCTGGATTTTTCATTTCCATATCTCTGTACACAATGCATGAGTCAATTTTATTGCTTAATAGGTTTTTTTTTTTTGTTTTGTGACCAGCTCTATTCATTTCTTGCATACTGGAAGCTCTTCACTAATTTCCACATATTTATCTCTCATTTACAATGAGATAACTCCCAGAAACAGAGGATGAGACTGATTTCATCTAAATTTAACAGTACCCAGCACAAATGTCTGGTTTTTGGTTTAGTCATCCTAGGCTCCCTCAGAAATCAGAGAAATTAGCACTTTTGAAGTGTGAGTTGTCTTACCTGCTGTGGATGTATATTTGAAAATGAGAATAATTTTTTAGATTAGTAGTCTTCAGTCTGGAAAACTGACAACAGGGAGAAAGAATGTTAAATGCTTAAGGGCTACAAAATCATGAATTGCCTGCAAAAAGGTGAAATGAGATCAGGTATTTCGTGTTTCTAAAAAAAAATTTTAAAATTTGAAAAAAGAAGACACTAAACAAAGATGACTGTGCTTCATTAAATCAACAGCACTGAAAAGGAACAAAAGGAAGTGGAATGAAAAAAAATCTGTGGAACTCCATGCCAGAGGACTGTGTGGCTGCTTAAAGAGTCTATGGATGTTAATAAAAGACTGTACAAGTAGATGTAAAATAAATAATTTGCAAATTGCTAAAATCTCGAAATTACATGCACAGCATGAAAACTCTTTGAGTTAAAATAGCGAGACCAGAAAAGCAATCAGGAAAAGGACGATGTATATGCTTGCTCTTCCCTGAGGTAGGTGAACATTTGGTCAGCCTAAACGTGGATCTGTTATATGTTGACTGTAATGGATGGAGTGGAGAGAGTTTGAGAAGAAAGTTAAAATCTACGCTGCAGATGACTCTACTTGATCAGATGAAATCCACAGAGTGATTTTGCAAACAAAATCAGCTCAAGTTTAAAATAGGTAATATGTGGGACAAAAAGGAAAATTGGCCAGTAAGTTGATGGATTTAGCATTTTTGTAGGCAAACCAACTTCCCACTACAGCTCTGCTTGTACCTGGTCCTGCAGTCCATTAATATAATCATAGGGCTATTGGATTTTCAAATAATAACTTCTCTAGTTCTTGAAATCTGAAATTGGATGGGGTTTTCCATCACAGGTTAAAAAGGACTGCTGAGGTGACGCAGTCCAGCGCCTTAATTTTTAGAGTCTTTGCCAGGAGTCCGAGAGACGGACAGGACTTCTGTATTTTCCCGGTCTTCGGGTTGTTTATTATATCTTATCAGTAATTCACATGCCAACAGCATAGCATGAAGCAGAGCAAAATACAAAAGGCAAATGCAGGAAAGGTCAAGGCTTTTTAAAGGAAACTAACCAATGGTCACTAAAAGCATACATTATTTTTACTTTTCTACCAATTATCTAGTCACGCAGTCAGGAACTGTGGAATTCTTTATCCAGTCACCCCAAACTACTTCTACTGCAGAATATGGAGTAGTAGAAGAAGAAGGTCTGGAGGACAACAACAATCCTCCATTTTGAAGTTTTTTGCTTTTATCTACTTACTATATTAATAAACCCAAAAACTCTAAATTTTTAATCCTGTGACAATCTTACATAATATTCTATCACCTTGTTCACACCAGTGTAGATTCTAATTCTTCCCAGAGGGTAGGCAATTTTGTCCATGGACAAAGGTCAAAAACAGTGCTTTCCAGGGGGGTAGAACCCTTCAAAACAAGAAGAGAAATATTCTCTGCACTCTGGGTTCCCACACTGAGGGTTAACCAGGATTGGCAGCTAAACCCCAGTAGGATGAGGAGACAATCAGAAGGGCAAACGTGAGAAAAATTGCATACATAGCCCACCACAGGGACCTGATTTTCTGTTATTTACAAAAGGAGATTCAGCTGAATAGACACCTCAGTTTTAACTTAAACTAGATTAATTTCTGCTTAATTTCTGTCCTTTTCAGTAAAGGTTAAAATTATTCCATGTTAATATATCTTGGAGGGTAGGAGAGTGTATGTCCATGCACATCCATGCAGTGTCTGAACAGAGAAAATAAGGTTCACGTCTACCGTCTTTCTGTCAAGATATGACTCTCCTCCACACCAGTATTAGATTTGAAAAAAATGTAGTATGTTCATGTATGAACTTAGAAGAGCATTTCAGGAGATTATTTCAATTACTATAAACCTTGACTATCTTTTTCAGATACCTAATACTGGACACATAAAAACCTCCATGTTGTCTCCACTTTCCTCTGACTCCTGGATGTACCTGACTCCTGTCAGATCTTGTAACTCACCTTTACACATACGTATCATCAGGTTCTCTTTGGCCTTAACTGACTACTCTAATGGAAGTCCTGGCAAGAAGCAATATAGCTTTTGAGAGCAGAATAAGAAAACAGTGTTCAAAGGGCTCTGCAGAATTCGGGGCTCTCCCCGTGGTCCATTTTCACAATGTTTCCTTGACTTCCTGATGGACCGGAGAAAGAAATCTGAGCAGTGTCAGCAGCCATGGGCTGCTGCACACTTTGCTTCCTTCTTACATTTCTCTCTCCTCTCTGAAACTGATGTCAGATATATAATGAAGCTCAATGTAGTCTGCAGGATCCAGAATAATGTATCCTATATTTATACTGTGATGATGCTGCCATATAAGCCAATTAAAGATACTTTATGCATACAATGCATGAAATTTTTGAACAGCTGAATTATAGTTTCCTTTAATCAAAAATTAAAATGAAACTAGAATGTGTAGCAACATTACTCAGATCAGATCTTCTGAATTGATCAAGTTGATTTTTTCATATGGAGATTTGATACATTTAATCACAGAAAAGCTTAAAGCAAGTGACAAAAACAATCCTCCAGACTTCCATATGCTTTTAAACCAAATGTGAAATGAAAAGAAACACCTTTATAGTATATTTTGAAGGATGGATGACTGTACCTACTGTAACAAGTCTCAGTGTGTTTCAAAAATGTTCAGCACCACAGAACATAAAGAAGTAAATAGATTTTCAGCTAAAAGCAGAGGAGGAAGGTATTTAAGATATTGACTTTAGGTATGCAGAGCAAATTCTTCTTTGACATTTTAAATTGAAATGGATATAGATCAACAAGCAGGTTTTTTGACAAAATGTCTGCATTTCTCAAGTAGATTTATGGAACACATGAGATGATCTTTGGAAAATTATGGTATGCTGCAGACTACATGGAAAGATATTCTGCTGTAACAAGTAGAACAACATTGTGAGTAGAGATGGTGGAAAATATCCTTTAGTGGTTTTTAGTGGCAACCAATGCAGTTTAGGGTTTTCCTGTATCTCACTATTGCTCATGCGGTTTGAGTGCTAAAGAATCTAACATAAGGATTTATGAGGAAATAACAATGCTGATTTTTCTGATGACATTACCTGTCTCAGTCTGTGTATTGATGGTAAACAAAAGACTCATCAAAGAGCGAGCAAATCAAAATAAAACAGTTTATTGGTTTCATCAATGAAAGGAAGACAAAAAATATGGTCATTAATGTCCCAAAGGGAGCATAACTTTAGAAACTGAAATATTAAAAGAAATTAGTCTGTTTTCCTACAAAGATTGGAACCTTGCAATGAAAATGAAACTGTGGTAGAAATCCAGCAATAATGACCAAATGCTTCTACTTGTTTTTATAACCTTGAAAAGATTTGGAAAAGTAGCATGATTAACTTTGTCCCAAAAAAGATTTTTCAAAACTGTCATCTTTATGAAATAAAGATGTCATAAAGATTTTCTGTACTTTTTAGGAAAAACTATTAACTAATTCAAACCCTTTGATTGAAGAAGTTTATGAAAACTTAGTGAGAAGCTCATTATACTGTAATTTCTGAGGTAAGAAACCAAAGTCATTTATCAGCCATGAGGGAAGAATGAAGACCAACATATTCAGGATAAGCTTTAAGGGTAATATCAAGATGACCTTTATGTCAAGCAGTAACATGAACACCATTCAGAAGTAGAAGATGAATGAGAGCTAAGAAAACATAAGAGACAGTAGGGAGAGAAGCCCAGTCCATCAACATGACACTAAAAACCTGACAACCATCATAAAAATAATGAAATAACTTGAAGAAACCAGGGTCCAGCCCGTGAACAGGATTGTGCAGAAAAATAGACAAAGAAAAGAGAAAAATACTTTTCTTCACTGAAGAGATTATAAAAGGTTTCAGCTCTTCAAGGAGATCTAAATAATCCTTTTAAGTTTAATGATTATTTTCTTACTATTCACAGTTCAACTGTGTCTGTAGTCCTTCCCCAGCATGTTGATTTTGCTTAAGAAATACTAATCAGCAAATTAGTTTTTAAAAAGCCAACTATGATACAAGACACTGTGAGGGGACGCAAGGGATTCCTTCCTGACCCCCTACCGCTTAGGTTTAAGAAGCAGTGCAAAGTGTAGTGAAGAGATGTTCTGAGTCAGCTATTCCTTATTTCCCTTAGGGACTTCGATCCAGTAGTAAAAGTAGTCTGCCTGCTAACATCTAGGAGCACAGAAAAAGGGTCTTGCCAGCAAAACCACATCAGAACAAGAGTCCATGCTCTGTACTGAAGGATTCTCTTTCTGTTACAAAATGTGTCAATTTTTCTATCCCACGGTTTTCTAATAAATATATTCAAAATATTGTCCAAAGCTGATGTTTTACTATTTTGTATTTGATTTTAATTTCAAGTAGTGTATTCAGTATTCTGTGGTTGCTTAACATCAATATTTGAATAGTCATTCAGAGATACATGCTAAAGCCATGGCCAATCAAGCCTGGCTGATGTTATACATCTATTTAAACCTGACCTTCAACTGCTCTCTCTGATCAGCCCGTGTTGTCACTGTTCTACAACTAATGGATTTTTAGCACCACATGTGAAGTGTGGAATGTGCATCAGCATCTTTTACGTTCACTGTCTCTAGAAGACAGAAGGAAAATATCTGACTAAAAATGCCTAAATGGATTCAGCTGTACAAACAACCTATTCATTTGCATGGGGGAAACTGAATGACAGAGCTAAGTTTAAATGTGGCAGAGTGCCAACTTAATTGAAACTAATAAATATACTTACGAAGGGCAGCAGACATCCAGTTTATTGTCTGATGTTTTTTGTAAATTCTGCTCAGTGAAAGCTGGTTAAATCTTTATGTTTGACTAGAAAGAGGCCCTTTTTGCAGACTTAATTTTTATTGCACTTCTTTATATTTGCTGCAAGTGTTTTGGGTGTTCCTTTAAAGCCCTCAAACAGATACAGAAAAATACATTGAGTATGAGGAGGAAGGAAATTCACTGGAAGATCGCTACATCTCCCTTTAGTACCTTTGAAAGTAAGAGTATGGATTTCCACAAAATATTCGCATGGTGTCGTGTCTTCTTTTCAACTTAATAGAAACATATCAATGCAATATGATATAATGTCATAACAATTAGAGGTTTATACTGCATTAGCTTTCATCTGAGCAGCTAGAAACACTGTGGGAGATGTCTACTCTCTACACAGACTTTAAAGCATTTCTTTTTCCCATTAATCTCTCTTCCTGCCTGCTGCCCATCTATTATCACTACAGTTTAGTTTTTAACTTCAAGCGTCAAAAAAAGTATTCCACAGTTCAGTAGCAAAAATCTTGTGTGCATTACATGAATGATTGGTGGCTTGCAATGTTAGGCTACTGGAAATGGGAAAAGCAACCCCCATATTTGAAAAGGGAAAAAAAAGAAAGACCCAGGGAATTACAGGCCAGTCAGTCTCACCATGGTGCCCAGCAAGGTCATGGAGCAGATCTTACTGAAAACTATTCAAAGGCACATGGAAAATACGGTGAATTGGCGACAGCCAACATGACTTCACTATCCACAAATTGTGTCTGACGAATCTGTTATCCTTTTACAATGGGGTTACAGCATTTGTGGATAAGGGAAGAGCAAGTGATATCCTCTAGCTGGACTTGAGCCTCCAGCCCACAAAGCCAACAAGTCCTGGGCAACAAGTAAACAAATAGGCAAATAAACATGGGCAGCTAATGGTTAACTACTACTGGTAGTTGAAAGAAGTCTACTTTAAATGTGATGTGATGTATTTGGGGTCCTCTGTGGAATTCATAGTCTTTAATTCTGACTACTGCTAAAACCTTTGGGGGCTTTTATGTCTTTTTTGGTATACATTACCCTGAATTCACTTTCTTGACTTTTATAGGTCAAAGTGCGTGCCAAACCTTTCATTCAAAAGTATATGTCTAATGGGATTTGCAGTCATGCAAAAGTCTCATGAAAATTTATAATAGGAACCAAATACCTTAAATTAAACTCTATTAACATACTGATAGAAGATAATAAAAATTCTGATATATAAATAATAGAGTTTAAGGACAAAGGGGCCTATTATACAATCAATTCTGATCTCCTACAATGCACAGACTACAACTTTTCACCCAGTACTTTCCAGATCTCTGGATGAGCTACTGCTCTACTTCTAAATAGACAAACAGCTTGCGTTTAAACTTTAGTGGCAGATCCTCTGTCTGAACTCCTTGTAGTAGTTCTAGTAGTTAAACACACTGATTGTCTCATAGATGTTGATTTTTGGCCTGAACTGACCTAGTGCTCTCTCTCAGCCTTTGGAAGTCAGTATGCCTTTGCTTTGTCAGATAGCTCTTTGCACAGTAGTACTGTCATCATTTCATGACTACTAAATCTCTTCTTTGATAAATTAAATTAAATGGAGAGAGAGATGTCTCGTCCTACAAAGATGTACAACAAGTGAGATTTTTCTCTACATTTGTTCTGACCGCCTTTAATAGGGGCCATTGAAGCATTGCTTTAATCAGTTTATGTGGCACAGAAATTGGCCTAGTAACTCTGTACATAACATTCTCCTTCTATGCCAGCAATTACCTCAGCCACAACTGGGGAAAGTGCATACCAGGCCAGTATGACCTATATTCCTGGTTACTAGGCATATGGACTCATATTTGGCTTAAAATGAGAAAAGCACATCAAGGGGCACTTAGGAACCAATTTTTACACATGATTATTCCTTTTCTCTCAACCAGTTTCATTCATCTGCAAATTACATTACAATTTTATGTTTGCTTCCAGTAAAGTACTTGATTAGCACTGGGCCAAAGAGAGATTCTTCCTGATTGTCATCCAGACTTTATCAGCTGAAGATACCCATATCCTCCACCAGCTGTTACATGCAAATTAAAGCCTGGGTCACTTATGTTCTCCGTGAATTTTTGCATTCAGATTTAAGTCAGGCCTCAAGGATAGGATACCATACCAAGCCCTGTGTACAATTTATATGAGCTACAGTAATGAACTCTAGATATGAAGGCAAGAACTTGTTCTTAGTTTAGTTCATATCAAAACAATCTTATAAAATTATTATTAGTCTGGTTATAATGACAGTAAAATTTACCATTCAAATTACCTAATTTTTACCTCCCTTTCCCCAAAATAATTTAGCCTAAATTGATACAAACAGACTTCCTGCTGTCCCTTCTTTCTCTGATACTATGCTCAGCCTTTCACATCTGCAGTAGATCCTAAGCTTCATAAAAGGTTCTTGTCAAGAACTGGGGGGGGGGGGGGATGAGTCATCTCTAAACCAAGTTCTTACCACACTTTTTAAAGAACTGTGATACTGTTTTTGCCTTCATCTTAGATACTGAGTCTGCTTTAGGTAATTTTTTATATATTTGCAAAAATCACCTTACCTTGTTCTTTTTCTATTATCCCTAAATCCAGTTTAACCCAGTTTCCAGGCAGCATTCCTTTAATAATCAGTGAGTGATCAATCATTCATGGCCTGCATTTAGAGCTTTTCTATCATCTTGTGCTTACACTTTCAAGGCCTTATAATATTGTGTTTTGAGTGCCCATTGCAATATTTTTTTCAGCATCCCCCATGCTCAGTTCATGCAACTAATGTTTTATCAGCTCAGTGTAGTACCACATACATCCTTGTCCTGGGGCCATTAATAGCACATTTTACAAAAGCAGCAGTGTGGACACTGTGCTCCAATAACTGCTGACTATCAGTATCAATCAGTTACGGCAATAATACTGGTACTTTTTTTTTTTATTATATAATTCATAGCTGGAGTTGAGTCCTCTAGAAGTTAAAAAAACCCTAACACGGTTTGAAAAACATTTGTCTACAATAAATCACAAAATCAGAAGTAGCTACTGAGCTGAAGTCTGTTGATTTAAGTTTACATCTATGCAACTCAAAGAAGCATTTTGCTGCAGGGAACTTGCTCAAAGAAATTATTTGTTAGAGAATTTTTTAATAAAGTAAATATAAAATAAGTTGATACATCAACTAGCAAACTTTTGAGACACAATTTAGATTAAAACCTATATTTTAAGAATTTCTGAGCACCACACAATTAGGCTTATTAGATTTCAAACATAATCATTGCAACAAATACTTACTGTCATAAACCTGCAGTTGTTTTTGGTATCAGCTCAGTTCCTTAGATGCAGAAAATACAACTTTTTAGTTAGGAAATTGAAGACAACATATTTTTATGACTTAATTTATTCATCTTAAAACCTTTGTTCTTTGTAATGCAATTACTTCAGAATGCCTGACAGAACCTTCTTGACATAATGGTTCATTGCAGGTAATGAAGAAAATTCACTCCTACAGACTCGCAATTGCTTTGGCACAATTTCTCCCTGAAAGTGACTGAAGAAAATTAGTGGACTCCTTAAGTTCCTGCTATCTAATGAAGATATCCGATTATTTGGTGGGCTCTGTATCAAGTTGTTTGGAAAGCAAAAAAACCCCAAAATTATACAAGCTAGGTTGATATTCTTGCTGTTGCACTTGTCCTTACACAGATACAAAATGCATATATGACAGTAACACTAACAGTCTGAGACTGACTTGCCTATCACAGGCTGGCTTCATCCTCTGATCACAGCCTAATGCTTTCATGGCTAAGACAGAAAGATTTCTTGCAAATATTATGCTTTACTGAGACCCAAAATCCACTCTTGGTGTAGGTCTACATAGGTCAATTTACCTAATTCCTTGCCAAAGTGCTATAGTCTTCACAAAAGTCAATAAAAAATGAAAACTACATGAAATTTTGCCCTGTACGTTAACAATTGAATTTGACGTATTATCTCAGGTAAATACCTTTGAAGACAAGTTGTATTGCAGCTATAAGTCTAGTTGCAATTTCTGAAAAACACATTGGAGTGTGGATATGTGGTATGCACTCATTTTAAGTGCCCAACAGCCTTGAGCAGAGAACATGAAATATTTCTACCACACACAATGAATCTGAAAAAGCTTTTTGTTTGTTTATCTTAGGAAGAGTGATCTTTGCTTTGGTAGCTACCTGCTGCTGAAGAATAAAATTAAATGGTAGTCTCCATAAGTTCCTAAGAAATTAGCAAAAATTGTAAAGAATCTTTAAATGAGTTTGTGAAAGACTAAATTCACAGGAATTCACACATTGCATTCAAATTTGCCTTTCAAATGATCAAGAATCATTTGCAAAGAAAAAGATAGGTTTGACAGGGAGCTGATAAGGATTTCCATCAAGGCTGACTCAATCTTCAAGTCTGTCCTAGCTTTACTAGGCAACTTTACTCGTACAGAAGCAATTAATTGGACCAAACCTAGCTGTGAAGAAGAAAAATTGTTAACAGAGATAAAGACATTAAGCTGCCTTTATAGTTAGTGGAGAGAAAAAGATAGTTTTAGTGTGTGATTTATATGGTCCTTTATACTTGGTTGATGTTGAGGAGAATTATAGCTTGGAAGCGCCTGTTTTTCAATCCTGATTTAAAAGGGACCCTAAAGTTGCTGGCTTACATGTGAATACCTACACTGTGGACAACTACAACTGTTCAAATGACCCCTGCCACTTGTGTATTTGTGCCTTATTTTCTGCATATAAATTGAAGATAACTATGTTGTTTCCTTTTTCTAAGCCTGAATAGATCACATGCTCCCAAAGTAAAGTCTTCTCTCATTTTCTATGCAAATGAGGTTTCAATTGGAATGGTTCAACCATAACATTGGTATGAATACGTTCAAATTTTTAAGAAATAAACCACCAAATTGATTTTAATAAATTATTTTCCTGACCCAAACTGGAATGTCTTTTTTTTTTTTTTTCTGATAATATCAGTTTCTCTTCAATTGCTCATATATATATGCAAGTTGCCAGGGTATCTCAGTGTCAAGATACACTTTATAACTTTAACACTCATGCCATTTCGCCAACTGCATCAACTAGAACCAGACCCTAAAGCCAAAAGATAATATTTTTCAATTGTTTCATCCCCCTCTAGAAGGCAGGTACTGCACTTTGCTGTTGCCACTGTAAAGCAGGCATGTGCAAATTAGTGCTAAGACAAAGCACCTGAGTGATTTTAGACTTTGCATAATTTGCTGAGAATGTGTCTCAATGAATACTTTCAGAAAGCAGAAGGTTGAGGACCTCATAGAATCATAGAACACTTCAGTTCACCATTAGCCAGAGAAGTAAATTTGGACATGTAAACCTCTGATTTTCAGTAATGCAGAGAATTTAAAATTTTGTTAGTTTTGGTTTTTTTAATTCTGATATTTTTCAATCAGTAACATTTGAAAAATAATGTTAAACTATAGGAAATTATTAAAGAACACTAAATGTAAATCCCACTAGGCTTGAATTACATGTTATTCAACCTAATGAGAACCTCTGAGTGTTTTCCAAAAGGTGGATGGGTACGTAAGTGCAACAAATCAAAAAGAAGCTGAGATTTCACCCTGAACAACAACGTAACTGAAAATGAGCTACCAGACTACCATGTGGTGCTAGAAAATCATCTGGCTTGCTGTGAACAAGAGCTTGACACTGCAAAGCTATAATCTCTAAGTGACTCTTGCATGAGGGGGCCTAAGTGTAGCTGACTGGCTGATGTGTTGAGCAGGCTGGTTTGGCACGGAAGAAGAAATTGCAGAAGGGTGTCCACCCACCAGAAAACATGAGTAACCACCCTGATGCTTTAGGATGACTGACTGCACGAGGGAAGTCATATGCCATGCTGAGGTTTTATTTTGCTCTTTCAGGAGTGTTTTCATATATGAACAAGTTTTCTGACAGTATCTTTAGAACAAACATCTCTGTAATACTGTCCAGTGAAAGATCTGAAATGTCAGAAGGAAAATGAGAATGAAGTAGGAGTCAAAAAATGTCACCTAACTACAATTAAGCAAAATATTTGTTCCAACACTTCAGGAACAATATATTTTTTAAACACAACTTTATATCAAATAATTTTGATTATATTTTACTAATTCTAAAGATTTCAACTTTAGAAATAATTAATTACATATGTATCCAGGGTTCCCACACATATTCTGTGGGCCTGGATATCTAAAATTTCCTGCCATGAAGTGATATGGGAACCAGCAAGAGATGTGTCACAGTTACCAAACTGAAGGTATTGGGTTTTTTTAATTAACTCTATGGTTAATATCTCATGAAAACTCTGCCTCTCCATTGATTGAATCACACTAAAGAAGAAGAACAGAGACATTTTAACTAAAATAGCACCTTTTTCCACCCAAAAAACTCTCAAAAACCTTGAGCTTATTTTTTCAAGACAAAATTAATGCATTATTACTTCTCAGTTGAGTTTTAACATTCTAAATTACAGTTATTGCTTTTAATTTTAATTTCTAAAAAGTCAAAACTTTATATAAATATTATAAAGCTATTTGTGTTGGATTGTAAGTAGGAGAAGCTTAAAATTTTTCAAAATTCTTTTCTTTATGTGAAGGTACTTGACAAATTTGAGATAACTTTTAGAATAATTCCCTTTCTTCTCTGCAACAAGCTTGCATTTTCCATACATGCAACATTTTTTATTGCTATTCATTTAAAAACTTTCAGACACCTACAAATTAGTACCATGTAAATACCAAAAGTAAATTAAACACAGTCCCTTCTTGATGGATTCATCAATATTTATCCTTTAATTCATATCCCAACTGAAATTTTGTCCTAATTATAAGCAAGCAAATAATAAGCTTCTTTTATCAGGACATTTTGTCATGATAGCTGATGAGTGTTCTAAGATTTGCACTTTTCATAAGCCTTCTAGCACTTGCCTCATATGTCACCTGGTCTGCATGGAACTCATACATATAGCTATTTTATTACCTGCTAAGCATTTTGGTTACAGATTCTAATCTGTAAAATAAAGCAATCTCTCCTTCTAGTCACAGTCTCCTAGCAACAAAGCTTACTTCCTTCAATTCTGTATGCCAAAGATTTTATGGATACTTAAGCTTTTTTGTTTTATTTCAAGCAGTCTGACTTTTTCTCAAGAAATGCTTTGTTTCCTTAAAATGCTATAAATCAATGCAAGATCACAAATAGGCAATTTTAAACTTCTTTCATAAAACAAAACAACACCTTAACACATTTATAATCTTAATCAAATTCAGTTGGGCCACACACATATTAAGTTTTTATATTCTGTATATAATGCTGGCAGCCTTAGATAGCAATAGGAGAAAGTTCCCTTCTTAAAAGTGCAAGAGGAATTTGTAGTTAGTAGAGTAACAAATGTCTCAAACTGAACTCCCTTCTCCTTCACCACACAGAAAACAGTTTTCTTCTATTCATTGATGGTTCTGCCATATAAGACACCCTAAAGTAGCAAGTCTTTATTGATAAAATTTTATTTGCTACTTATCATCAGATTTGGTTGAAGATTTGGTTTCTTTGTTCTATAAGGCTAAGTACTGAAGGTGAAACATGGAAAGCTCACGAACTGTTTCCTTCCTGTCCTGTGGCCATTGTGTATGCTGAGTGCTCTCCAGTTCAGAACACTACTGTGCTCCTTTCTGTTACTGGCCCTTGACGCTGAGAGACCAGGTCAGTAATTCTCACCCATCTATCAGATCAAGTGTACAAGAGGTTTGAATTCTGCTTATCTGGTCATCTTGAGGATATCAAATATCATTATATTCATGCTGTAAAATCTTTCTGTTATCATGCAGAAGGTGTATTTAACACATGGCAATCTCCCCTGCTAAAAGCAGAAAGCTTCACAATGTCTTTGTTTATTAAGCATGAGCTTACATGGAGACACAGAAAGACTGTGGCTGTCATTCTACCACTATCTTTTCTTCTTTATGTTCCCTCAAGTATGATTCTTTCTTGATTATTCTTTTTTTTTTTTCTTCTGATTTGGCCAAAATTTGAAAAGGCTAGCGGTCTCAAAGATCTTAAGATTCAAAGGGGTGCTGGGTTGAGGAAAGATCCTTCAGATACTAAGCCTTTATAATGTCCAAGATCACAGGAAAGAGAGAGATACCAGATTCCAAGTTTCATTAGTCCCAACACCTAGAGAAATACTAATTCTTATTAGAAATTGTCAGAGACTGTACTCTAGTCTCGGGTCATTTTCCAGGCTCCCAAATACTTTTGGCAAGTTCATAGTGTTTTAAGAGGTGTTTTTAAAATATTTTTCAGGTTTGTACAATTTTTTTTCCAGTTACTGAACAGTAACTACCATGATGTATTTTCCTTTTTGCCTAGTTTTTTTCCTGTATCCCCTCTGGTTCGGATCATAATCTGCAAATCCTGGCAATCCATATCCCAGTATTAGGCAAGCTAACACTTTTTTTTACTGAAGTGAAGTTTCAGAAGATACTTGATAAACTGGTAGCCTTCCTACATGGTTTTGCTGAAGAAGAATCCTGTATGTTACAGCATGGTTGTCTGAGCCAATTTTCTATCAACACTTCAATTATTGCTATGACCTTGTGTCTTGTAATCCAATATTTTTGTACTACACTTCTGTCTATGGCTATGGCCTTGGAGCCCTCTGTTGCTCACATAATCCTTGTGATGCCTGCCTTGTTCTGTAGAATATTTCTGCAGGAGATTTCCCTGTAGCAGCTTCAGAGAAATAAAAACCAGTGTACCCTCTCTGATTTGTGCCATCTGAACCGAAGCTGACTGACAAATTTTCTATTTTTCTATTATTTTATGCATATAATGCTGGAAAGATTATTATTTTTCTATTATTTTTCAGTTTGTCAGTGTTAGAATGAACTCCAAGGATATTTACAGGCAACTTATTACTAGAAAATTTAACTTGAGTTCTGTCTCTCTGTAAATTATGATCAGTTCTGTGTCAACCTCTTTAAGGAAAAGATTTTCCATCACACCTTGATAGTTCCTTGTTGAAATGATGAGGCAATCAATCTTACTGTAAATCCACTGACCCATCACTCATGGAAAGTCCATTACCTAATTGCTTTATGCTTGAAAAAAGCATGTTCTTACTGTAAAGTCACAAGAGTCACCATCCCCTGCTTTTCGTCTCATCACACTAAAGCGTCTGGGAACAATTAAAGCAGTCTGTGGAAGCACTTGTCAGGGCTCCTCTCCTGAGGACACAGGGCAGGGCTTAGCAGTCAGGGTGGGTCCCACAGCCCCAGACAGGGAGCAGGGCATCTGGGACAGCCAGGGAAGCCCCAGCTCCCAACACTGACCCTGGGGATAGGGATAGGGATACAGGTGGGCCAAGCTGGGCTTGGCTTAGGTGAGGGCCCCTGGCTGGCTGGAGTGATGCCTTTTCCTGGTCTTAAAATCAAGAGTCATACACGGTTAGAAGGGGAAAAGGGATTTTACCTTGGTGTTTATTTTAAGGATCCTTAGGTTCACACGTCCAGGTCGAATGCACTGAAATGCACACCGCAATGCACACCCCCAAAAGATCGGGTATATCATTATAGGCTTTACTAATTAGCATATCTATCAAAGATTCCCCAATGAGAGGCTCAAGTGAGCCCCCCTCCCCAAGGAACCTTCCCCTGGAATGTGTTCTGGAGAGGACCTTGGGGTCTGGGGCACACTGATCCCTAGCTACAAAGCTTCTAAAATGTTTAGTCTCTCAGCTTGACAAACAAGTCCAAGAATGTAGGCAAAAAGCACTGGGAATAGAGAAGTTGTAAAAGGTATAACAGGGGTATAAAAGAAAAGGCAAAAAATCTTCATGGCATCAGGAGCAGAGATGTGGAAGCTGGAGACCATTCCTTTGTGGCTTTTCTAGGCAACACCTGACATCCCCAGAAGCAGCCATGGGGTCCTGTGCTGTGGGTGGGGTCAGGGGGAGACCAGGCAGGTCTCTTAAGGCTGCTGATGCACTCCAGATCCTAGTAAGATGTCTGGCAACACCTGAGCTGGAGACTGCACCTAGCTCACCGACTTCAGTAGGCATAAATGAACCTGTTCTCCATGCTTTTATTTAATCCCTTTTTCAACCAGAGCTCAAGAGTGTTTTCAGCTCCTCAGTGCCTTCTGGCAATATTTTCTACACCATTTTCAGCATAAAGGGAGCCTACAGGAAAACAGTAAGAGACTCTTTATCAGGGAATGTAGCTGTAGGTCAAGGAATAATGATTTTAAATGAAAATATGGTAGATTTAGATTAGATATTGGGAAGAAATTATTTGCTGTGAGGGTGGTGAGGCACAGAAACAGGTTTCCCAGAAAAGTTGCCCCATCCCTGGAACTGTTCAAGGCCAAATTGGACAGAGCTCTGAGTAGCCTGGACAAGTAGAAAGCATCCCTGCCTCTGGCAGGGGGGGCTGGACTAGATAATCTTTAAAGGTTTTTTCCAACCCAAACTTTTCAATGATTCTATTACTGATGTCTTCAGTCCTGGGTGGATTGCAGCTGACATGTGCTTTTCAGGAGAGTGCATGAACAACAAGTCTATACTGTGTTCTGGGGAGCAGTGCATATTCTACTTGTTCTGTTGTAGCCAATCCACTCTGCAACATAATATATGGAAATGATGGGTCCAGAACTGCTACCAACAACTGTGGCACATCCAGACCTCACATATGAGATGTGTTCTGCACTGGACACAGAGCAAACAAGTGCCAGACTTATGTATTTTGCATATGATGGCCATTATCTGGAATTTCTGGATAGTATCTAGTGAGTCAATTCCCAAAGCAGGAAGGTGACAAAATGCATCTTATAGAAGATTGGAGAATATGGTTGTCATGCAGAAAGCAGAGCCTGATTCAGTGGCCTAGGAATCAGTGGTTCAGCCAGGAAGGTGAAAAGCTGATGTCTATTGCTTAATTTTCCAGGATTTATTTTTTAATTTTTTCCTCCCAGAGAAAGGTTTCTGAGAGTGAGCTGAATGCAATGTCTATGCCATCACCTAGAGCAAACAGCTCTATGTAATCGCTGTGATGGACTATAAAGTACTTCAGAATGAAGCCATTGAATGGAATTATTTTAGGTACCTGAAATAACAGTTTAGGATTGTTAGAAAATTGATCCACTCTTCAAACAAAGTCCCAAATTATGCAGAATGCAAGCAGCCTGGATACATAACCTTAATCCTCCTAGGCTGCCCATGGGAGGGGGCTTGTAAGTAGATGATCTTCGAGGTCCCTTCCAACCTAAACCATTCTATGATTTTATGATTCTATGATAACCTCTCTTGCTTTCTTAAAATGTCATCTGACCCTGGAAGAAGGTAAAGGTCTCTCTGCAGAGCCATCTTATCCTTGCCTGCAGGGCCTCATCTGTTTGGTGCTCTCAGAGCAAGCCTAATGTCCAAAATGTGTCTGCACACATGCCCATCTGCCAATTGCATTGTATCTAGGGCACTGCTGATGTTAAGGACATCTTAGATTCAGGTGGCTGCTTTGCTTGAAAGCTTCTTTTACCCAGGTCTTTCATCTTTTTTCATATCTGTTTGTACGTGGACTGTTTGCTATGTCAGGATAGGGTGAAAATAAATACATTCAGTTGCTGCTGTTGGAATTCTCTCTACTTTGAATACTTAAATATTCATCAGACCCAAGAGAAAATAAGCATAAAGGTAATTAAGTACTTGGGACACATATGAGGAGAAAGAAAAACTGAAATTTTGTCATTGTTTTATTATTTTAATTTTATAGTGAGTGTTCAATGGACAATGGCAGAAAATTAGGCTTTCTAGGTGAGTTCTCTAATCAACACATTTTAGACTTGTGGTTCTATTTTCTCTCTCTCCACTCATTTCTGACACTAAACTGTGCCAAGTTGAACAACAGTTTTATCAAAAGGGACTAAGAATCTTCCCCTCACTTAATTCCTCAAGGTATGTGTAGGATAGGATATCTTAATGTTTAGGTTTTCTTGTGTGGTAAGAGTTCAAACACAATTCATACTCTGCTGTAAGTGTAGGGAGATTGCAGCTTCCAATGAGAATTTTTTTAAGTTTTTTTGTGTATCAGAAATTTTCAAATTATTTTCTGGCAGAGGCAAAGATCAAGGAAACAGAACAATCCAGGGTAATTAGGCACAATGCAGGTAGTCACCTGAAGGAAGGATTCACTTGGTTTCACCTTCTCCTATGCTGCAGCTCTTCTTGTGTTCAACAGATTCTACTCCCCAAGGAAGAGAAAAAAATAGTCCCCTGAAGAAAAAAAGCATATCCACTACTCCTTATATGCCTCTTCTCTCTGAAGTGCAGAAATTGCTTTTCTTCCAGTCCAAACCCTAGAGAACATCTGTCACAACTTCCACATCACAATCTGACCTTTTGCAGTCGTCTTCTGGATCAGGCTTCTTCTGCCCATGTTTTCTAAGTCCCTTAATTCTACATAGCCCCTCTGTATTTAGGACTCTTTCTGTTCTCTCACGAGTTCTAATGATACCTTGGTGGGGCTGGAATTCACAGTGGTACAAACCTTTTATTAGTGATGGGCCAAAACAGCTTTTCTGTGATCCTTGATTTCATCTTAACAGGGAGGACCATGAACCCATTGAATTTCATAGCAAGATTTTATTCAGCCAACACTTAACTGTTCATGAATGTTAGAGGGGTGAATACAACATATTTTACTTTTGTCTCTTTTTATGGATTTCTTTTACAGACTTATCATTTTCCACATATACACAGCGTGATAGAAATCATAGTTTTGTGAACATGCCTTTAACAAGTTCAGTCATCTTACAACAATCTTACAGCATCATTAAACCTCACTGATAGCTCTGATCTCATTAAATCACAGTCTACATCACTGATATTAAGAGTATAACAATCATTTTCCGTAAATGCAAGATGTCTGAAAGATTTTCCTCTGTTCTATTAAATTTTATTATAACAAAAGATAATACATTTAACAGACAGAAGTATTCTATCAGTTTTATTACATCATTAAACCTTAAATATCTTCCTGCTTTCAAGAAATGAGAACAGATTATGCATTTAGGAGGCTTCATAAACAAAGCTTAAAATTCATTCAACAATTAAGAAACTAAAGAAAAAGCTTTTTTCATATATTTTTCCCATGGTTTCTTTTTTTTTTTTGCACCCATTTACAGCTAATAGGAATCATTTTAAGTGTATATGAGTGGAAACAAACCTAACTTGGGCTTCACTATGTAGGCTAAGATTCTTTCTCAGATATTATTGTCATTCATCATCCAACGGCACACTGAAAAAAGCAGCTCTGTCTGTAAAGAACAGGAAACAGGAACAGCAAAGCACAATTACACCTACAAGCGTATAATATAGTCAGAATATAGCTAGGCAATACATTGTCAAAGTTAGCTGCAGAAAGCTACTGTGACGCATTATTTCTCACTTTATAAGAGCCACTTCTGAGTGGCTATAAAATTTAAAAGTGCAAAGCTCAGGAGCTTTCAAAATGCAGGTCACTACTTTGTTGAGGAGATTAAGTAACTTTCACAACCACTTAAAGTAATCTTTAATTAATTCATCTTCTTTCTGATGGTTCCAGAAAAGCCTGTGAAGAGCAGGATGTAGTTGGGGATCACTACCCAAGGCTTAAGTAAACAAATTTGTTACTAAAAGCAGTCACCTCTGACAAACAAGCTGCCCCTCGCTGTGCTGAGAGGGTGTGAGGAGCACACAGCTACACCTGGGCATGGAGCACAGGCAGGACCCCCCAGGGCTGGCGGGCAGAGCACAGATGGGGCCCCTCAATTCCTCCTGGGATGGGACCACACGAGAGGCAGATGCTCATCCTTGAACAGTAGCAGTCACAATCAAGTTCCTCTAGCTAGATACAAAGGGAATGCCTTTTGTTGTTGTTGTTGCTTTTGCAGAGGGTTTCATTGAGATAGGCCAGTCTTACCCATTTTTAGGATAAGAATATTCCAGTATATTGTGAAGACAAGAATTTTAAAAAGTGCAATATTAATGCATGCTGGATGGTCCCAGGATAAGGTATCAACTCAATGACTGACTGGGGAAATCTTGATTTTGTATTCAGGTATGAAAATTTTGAAATCTGACTTAGGACACCTAAGCTCATTTTGCATGAGAGCCTGTGTAGCTGAGATGAAAAGGCTCCAATAAGATAGAAATTTGGGGATACTGTGAGGGGACTTGTTTGTTGAAAATACTATTTCACCTCCCCCCCCCCCCCCCCCAAAAAAAAAATACTTTGGTCAAATTATTTTACTCAAAATGCATGTCTTGAAAGAAGTAAAACCCAACATGGTCCCTGTAATAGTCAAGCTCCCAGTCCAAATAAAATGAAGGTGCCACAACATTTCACAACAGCATAAGAAAGAGCTAGAGTGATGGCAGGACATGAATGAGCTTCGTACAGAGATAATGAATTAAGCTGGGAGTGAGGGAAGCTGGAGAACTGAACAACAAATCCAAAACGCAGTGTCTAATGCCTGATAGGCTGGTAGCTAGGAACATTTATTTTGAAAGATTGCACACTCAGGTAAAGCAGATAAACTCCAAGGAATAGAACTGGAATTGAGCAAACTAATAGAGCTCTGATTGTTTCCCTATCTGAATAAAACAGAAAAGCCAAGATTGGATATTTTGAGAATTCCAGTTCTACAAGCAGAATAAAATTTGCAGAGATATCAGAAAGACAAACCACTGAGTTTTCTGAGCAAATTGGCTTTCTTTAATCACTATGCAGTTCCAAAAGGAAAGCAAACAACTTTCAGAGACTATCAAACAGATGTGAAGAATGAAGCTGGCTGAAGGGAGAGCTGGTATTTCTCTTTCAGTTTTACCTTTGTAAATCAAAAGTTGGAGAGGATTTTGTAGTGTATGGACAATTCTCAGGCAAACACTAATTAAAAGTTGTGTATCTGAATAGAGAGATGAGGTATTTCATTTGAAAAGACCTGTGAATGATTGCTTTATCTCCTTCATTATCAGAGTGTGTTAGAACTCAGCTGCATATTTCAGATGCATCTACTGTTTCACTGCATACTAAGTACTAGCGAATATAGACTTAAACCACTAAGATTTAACTACTATACTGTGGGGAATGGTGGTAGTTTAAATTCCAGTGATAACCAGAGGACATTCCAACAGATGCTTAGTGTCTGTAATTAGTGTGGGAAGCAGACTCTAAGCAAGAGTCTTTAAAGTTTAAATCTCACAAGGGAAGGATAAAGACTTAATATGAGGGAGAAAAAAATGAAAGAAGGGAAGATCTTACCTGACAGTTTTTTGGTTGTTAATTGTAATTCTGTCCTGGCTTCCAGTGTTCACAATGGGATTTTTGGTACCATAGTTTTCCTGAGGCAGACCTACATTTTTCATTCAGGCCTTGATTTCACATTGTATGATTGCATATAATGTGCTCTTGACAAAGGCATCTCGTGGTGCCTGCAAAGTTGTGTTCCTATTATTTCATGTGCTTCAGACCTCATGTATAGCATACCCCAGAAGAGAAAGTGATCATTATTCTATTTGGATGTAGTCTTAAGAACATCAAAACCACTTTTACAGGTGCCTCTGATAGCAGCCTTAGCCTCATCATTAAATAGCTATTGTAGATTATGATGAATTTAGTACTGCTGTCCAACTGAATGTAAAAACTCTTCCCAAGAAAGGGACACCATACAGGACTCAAATTGCTTTCCCGTAATATTTTTTATTTTTATTCTTCAGAGAAAACACCTTATAGGGAAGGATTTTGGTTTCAGCTGCTCTCACCTCTTTAGCTGGCTGGTATGGGCTTATTGTCAGGAAGTAACTCAGTGTCATTGCTGATGCGTTCCACCTACTGGATTCCCCAAATCTGCCAGGCTCCATGCCCTTGCCAGTGTCCTTGCTATCTGCCTACTGGATGTAATTTGAAATACAGAACTTTTTTTTTTTTTTTTTCTTAGCAAACTATTCAAGGTTAGATTTTGCACCATGCTATGCAGATTTGTAATAGGAGATAGTTGCTTGGTAATTACTCCTGTTAATTAGTCATCTAGGGTTCAAGAGGATTTGATTTAATTGAATACCATTAGTTTAGTACTTTGTAAGGATGGGGATATGATATTCATTTACTCTACTCTGGAAAAAAGAAAAATAGATGCTCTTTACCACTTTTTAACCTTCATTTTCAAATATCACTATCACAGATTTTGACCACATTGCAGAGCTGTCATTTAAGTCCATTGCAGCAGACTCTATTTTTCCTTGCTGTTTTAGCAGTACCATTTGAAAGACTTTACATATTAATTGAGCTCAATGTGAAGGATATCACATTTTTTTAACATCCATCTAAGTATTTACGTTTAAATAGATCTTGGAGTGAAAACCAGCAAAACTATATGAAATAAATAAAAGGTTTGTACTAGAAGGGAAAGAAGAGGAGAATGAAAAGTGTGTCAAATCAAGATCCAGTATTTCACTTTTTTCATTCTGACTCCGAAGATCTTCATCATTGCTATGTGGCTTTGCTGCCCTTCCGAAGTCGATCCACAGAACCTCTGCCATCTGCCACTAACCTTCTTTCCCTGAGGACCAGATTCTCAGCTGATGCAAAAAGTGCAACCCCAATGATTCCTTTACACGCGACCTGATTTTGATTCAGACTTTGCCTCAGGGTTGCTTCATCTACTGTCATCACTCCTGTTGTCAGACCTGACACAGGCTGAGTCTCTCCCAGAGGCTTGGCAAGGAGTGACCTTGGCATCCTTGCAGAGTTCCATTAGCTTCAAATCAGGTCACCCTGTAGGACCTGGTTGTAGTTCTGGGACATAAGTTGAAAGCTCTTCAAGAAAAATATTTAATCTCATTATGCTCTGAAATTTCATCTACAGAAGCTTCAAGGTGAAATGGAGGTTACAGTCACACAGCAATGCTCATTGCTTGATTGTTTCACACTTCAGTAATATTACCCTTTTTTGTGACTACTGCTTCCAGAAAATACATATTATTATAATCTTTAAAGACTGTTCAAGACAATGGCAAATGTCTTGAAAAAAAATACCTTCAAATGGTCTTCTGATCTTTCAAGAAATGTGTTTTCTCAGCAGAAATCCACTCATTTGATGACATTAGTTAACTGCAAACTGGTGGACCCGTGATTACATCCCTTTTTTAGCAAAATTACAGGTTTTCCTGTGAAATTTGCATTCATGGATGCATCTCCTAACATATGTTTTTTGACACTAGTTTGCAAATACTCCTCTCTATAAATAGCATCCTCAAATATCTGTAAAGACGAACTAAAATAATTCTGAAATCCGTTTGGTTTTATTACTTTTTCATGCTCTCCTTCTTCCTTTAGGTCTTCTCTACCCATCCTGTTTTAAATTCTCCAGGCTGGAGTGGGAAATGAAGCCCCTTCCATAGGTCTCCTATTTGTAGGTTTCTGACTCAGACTATGAAGGTCTTCCCTTACCCTTGGAGGGGGAAAAAGGGATACAACAGATGGTTCTCTCTCTTTTTGACTACTTATTTGTTGAGGTCTGCATTTTCTTTTTGGAACTCCTTTCTGATGAGTTAGAAAAAAAAAAGCCTTATATCTGCAGTATGTTTTACTTTCTGAAGTGGGTTTTCTCTGACAACCCCAGCTGTAGCACTCATACCACTTTTTCTCCTTATTCAGTTTTTAAAAGACAGAATTTTTTTTTTTTTTTTTTTTTTTTTTTTTTTTGTGAAGTCAGCTTGGCAGCAGTGCTTATTAGCTCTTTCCTCATTTGCTGGCCATTTCTCATTACCTGTCTCTTTCTGCACTATGGAGAAGGCACACACAGCACCCTATTTTAGTCAAGAGACTGCAGCACTAACAAAAAATACATCACTAGGCTGGAAAAATTTTAATCCTAGCTTTCATTAACAAGCAAAAGAGGGAAGTCACGGAACTCATGAATGAAACTGAAGATAAAATATAAAAAATTGACAATGCAGAGTCATTACCTATAGTCCCCCAACCTCATAAACAGGCATTTGCTTAGTTCAGTTTGAAAAAAGCCTGAGAATATAGCAAGAATAGTAATTTTTATACCTTTATTCCATGTTTCAATAGCCATTGATATTGCATCTGTGTGCTACCAGATAACTCAAAACACAAATTTTATCCAGAATGAGGGCAGGCAAGGGCAGGAGGAAAGGCTTGCTGGCATTTTTTCAAAAGAGCACTGAAGCATACAATACAGTGTTTAAACCCTTTTATTTTCAGGCATGTAGGAAAAGAGATAATGCATTGAAACTTGTTCCAGAAGAAAGCCTGAGACTTCAAAGTCAGCACAGCAACATCTTTTGAGCAAAACTGACCATACAGAATGAGTTTAAATTGGCTTCTTACTTCATTTCATGGGATTTTCTTTTGATCTCATACCACAAACCTAAAGCCAGATTTATTCTATGATCACACTGGAGCCTAAATCCATTGACTAGTAAAGAGTTTGCAGGGATGCTCCCTGTTCCAAGTAAGCCCTAATCTCTTGAGAATAACATAAGGAATTAATTTTCTGTATTTTTTTTCAGGGCAGAACTCTTGCAAATTACCCTAGAAAGATTGCCTTCTGGATGTGCTGAGACATTCCTCATGCTAAACATTTAATAAATTTTTCCTTCTGTATACCTTGCTTCCTTTTATCCCCAGCAAGTACCTAGGGATCAACTGAATGAGCAAGAGAAACCTTCATCTTGTTATTTTTTTATTTGCTTTTACTCAATGAAAAGATTATTGACAAGTCACCTTTTTTTTTTAAGAGAAATTGCTAGAAAGTTTTGAAAGCAACCTGCTTCCCAGCAGAAGAATAGTAAAGTGTGAAAGACTTGCAGCAATATTTTTGCTAAATAATGCTTTTTCCTCTGCACTGTGGAAAAGAAAGGTTGCAAAGGCAACCTTTTCTTAGACACTCAGATTTTGGTGATGTTAGCCAAAGAAAGGTTTATGCCTTTCCAGGAAGACCCTCTGATCACTACTGAAGACACAGGGAGAGGTCTTAATGAAAATTTGAAACAAAAATAGATGTTGTTACACTGATCATTTCTCCAGAAAAACAGGATTTTTTCTCAGTCTGAAGTTGAACAAGTGCATTTTAAAGTCTCAGAAATTGTCACAGGGCCTGTCATATTCCAGTAATTTCTAACAATAGCTCCATTTACTAGGTAATAATGCAGTTAAAGCCCAATGTCAAAAACAGAGACCAAAAGAAGATCCTGCTTTTGCAAATTGTCATGGGAACATTCAGTAGTGTCTTCAGAGAAAGTCTAAGGGGCACATTTCTAATGGAAGTCTGCAAATGACAAACCAAGAGGAGTCTGTTAGGGAAAAAAACAATTGTAGTCAAAGATAATATGTTTGTAAAGAGATTTCAGACTTTAATTAAATTAATAAATATATAGTTTGATTAAGAAGTTTTAACACCTTTAATTTAGATTTTTTTTTAAAAATGTTATTGGTATCATATTCCAATAGCTTAGAGAGAAAAAGAAAAACTCCTGGATCAATCATAACAAAAAGGAAAAAAATACCAATTATTTTAATTTTTACTGATTTAAAAGTTTATTTTGTTATTTGGGAAAGTGGCCCCGAGAAAGCTGATTGACAGAAGTGCTCTTGAACTCATATTGTTATAAGTGTCTTCCTGTTCTTCAGTTTGGTCTGTAATATGTTTCAAACACAAGTGTTCATCTTTCCTGCAGAAGTGATCTTCAGGGACTGCTTTTCAGCATGCTTTTATGTTTCACCTAAGAATAGCCAGACACTATTTAAGCAGTAAAGGACCATCAACAGGAGACGACATACTTTTGACGTTCCTCTGTGTATGAAGTGTAGAAATTGCATACCTTATAAATGCCACAGAGTTTTTCATAAAGTGAAGGTAGGTTCTTTCCTCAAGTATTATTTAATAAGGTTCTTGGTGTTTTCATCAGAATTGTTTTTTTATTTTAAAAGCTGTTTTAATTGGTAAAACATTGCTGTCTATTCCACCCAGAACACTTCTTTTGTCTTCCTTTGTTCAGCTTTTCTACTTCTACCACCTTTCCTTCTGAAAATTTGCATTTCTGATTGTAATTTTTCTTATTTATCTGTTGTCTTGGTTTTGATTGAATGCCCATCTCTTCATTCTAGAAAAGTTCCTGCCTGAAACAACTACATGTGCAAAAGGAGCAGTGAATTTATTATGGGAACTTGGAATACTTCCATCATATTCAGAATAGGTATTCCACCTCATCCGTTAAAACATAATTACCTCATCATAGATGATATGCCTCATTTTTGTCTAGCTTGTTATCTATGCCTTTTTTAATTTTATTAAAATGTCTCTGAATAGGTTATTTTACTATCTTGCCCTTTCTTTTTGCTATTTTTACTCAAACATCTCTGAACATGGTATTTATATTGCCTTGCAAATTCTTTTTGCTTTATTTACTATGGATTTTAAATTTTCATTTCAGGCACTAAGATGCATCACAGTACTGAGTATACAGCACAAGTTTATTGACAGCAGCCAATTCAGGATCAGTGCTGTTCTCATCTGGATTTGGCAGGGCAACTGTGTTTTAATATATTTATGATATAAAAAATAATATTCTCTGAGCTTATTATAAAATCCACTCAATAGCTTAGAGACAATCAAGGAGCTCCAGCAAAACATTCCTCACCATTCTAAGCCTCTGCCCCCCAGTCTTTTGTGAGATACTCATTCGTGTCTCTGATCTGATCAGTTTGCATGGCCCCACAATAGTGAGGTCAGCAATCTCTAAGATCAGGGATTTCTGGTAATACCAAGGAGCTGAAGAGACTTGAGGGAAAAAATAAATAATTGGGTATCTGAAATAGTGTTGTTCAAGTAAAAATATGTGACAGTCATCTGATAACTCATATTTTCTTTCTTTCTTCACTTCAGACTGCATGGTGCACAGGAACAAATGACATACTTCTCCATGAGAACTGGACACAAATACCTGTAGCCGTTTACAAAAATTACCACGCTACGAACCTTCCCCAAGTACTTACATTTGCAGTTGTGCAATGTCCTCTCCTCAGGTCAGCTTCAGCTTCTACTCCTAAGGGAGTTATTCTTGTCACATGAATGCTTATGCTTTGCTGACTTTTGTACTGACTGTTGAAAGGCAATTGCAGGCGGTGCAAAACAACGCTCTGATTAACATAGTTGTTATGATTTGAGCCAAGAAGGCCTGCTGGAAGTTTTTCCCTTTCATTTTTGTTCACTTTTGGACTGTGTTCTTAGGAAAAACAATCCCCATTTCCAGCGAGTTTAGATGATACCTATATTTAACACTTCTGTCAAACTGCTATATTGAGATCCCTACTAACTTTAACTGCTTATGTAAGACAAATTATTGGACGCTAGCTGCAAGATAATAGGTCCTTTACACAGACTAAAGCAATGCCCTCTAATTTTACTAAATAAAAACTCTGTAAAGTAGTGTTCATTAACTAGCTCTAAATGTTTTCTGACTAATCTTTCCATGCACTACCGATCTGTAATATGCTTCATAAAAAATTATGGTTCAAAAGGTTCAAAAGAAACTGATGAAAATTTTAAAAAGCCAATTCTTTTATAAGAATTTTTCCTAAGAAAATGCCATTTATCTCCTTTCCAGAAATAGAAAGGCCCCAGTCATCAATGAGGGTATCAATCCAGTTCACTTGACACTTTCTTGATTTTGAATGTGGTGAAAAGAGAATATAGCAGAGTATCAGAGAAAATTGATTTATTTCGTAAGAACAGGCCTGAAATATTATATAGAGGTCTCAGTACCAATGCATAATTGGTATCATGTAGAACACTGGACTAATGGATTAGATCTAAATAAAATGGATCAGCAGTGTGCTTCCAAAGTGAGATTCATGCTCTTCTCTGGATTCTCAAGGAGTGGTCTTTGGAGATCTTGAACTGTACCACCTTAGATGAAACTAAACTGGATGAGGAGCTCCAGAAGAATGGCTGATACACTCCATCAACCAATGGTCACTCAATCCACCAGGCCAAAGTAGAATTAGCCTGAAGTAAAGAAAGAAAAAAAGCAACAAAAAGCCAAACTGAAAAAAAAGACTCCAGAACTTTACTGCCAGTTGTTTTCCTTACAGATGGTACACTCCAACTGGTCTGTCACTGTGTGCTAACATAGGAACAGCCAGCTGCTACTCCTCTCAGAGTTACAAGTCCAGTCCCTTCATAGGAGCCTGAAGGTATTTAGAACATTGCTTCACATCTACCTGGGATACATATTACACAAACATTTTCTTTCATCATACATGATGCCACAATTGAATGCATAAAGAAATTAATGAAAATGAAAAACAGTCTTAAGCCTAAATAAAGATGTTTGACTACCCAAGGTGATCATAAACTATGAGACTTCTGCACACCCTCTGCCTGTGCATTATACAGGTAAACACTGTGGTTGAACATCAATGAAAGTGGTTTGGGGTTTTGTGGGTTTTTTTAGGTTTGACCTGGTAAAATTTAGTCATTACAGTATGAAATAAATGAAAAAAAGTAATCAGAAGAGGTGTATGTAACTGTATACACACTTGACCAGTGATGGCCAACAATTGAAACATGTTTTACCCCTCAGGAATAACAAATAAAATCACCCTCAATATTTTATACCCCGGGCAGCTTTTATTTTCAACTTTTGAACTCCTTTTTCATTGCTACCTCTGAGGAAAAACTTGCCTCAGAACAATGTAAGGTAAAGAGGGAATGGCAGCTTGAAACAAGAGAGGATTGCCACTTTTCATCATAAGTCTGCCAAGCTGACAGCCAGAACACATTACCAGCTAGAAAATTGTCCTTGGAGAGGCGTTTTGGTCTCCTTCACCATGAGCACATGTGCAAAGGTTGTATTAGAATGCATTTATATATTTTGCTTTTAAATGTGTTGTATTTGTTTGAGTTCAAGTGATGTCCATGGACTCAGTGTACATCTTAAGAAATCTTCCCTGTCTCGTCTGTCTCCCAGTCATTTTTACAAGTGAGCTGCTGATGTCCCAGACATTCTTACAAAGGGTGAAAGTTTCCAGATGAAACCTCAAGTGAACTGTTCCCATTATGGTTCAGTAAATGCCTTCCCAGATTCTTCCACACAGAAGAAACCTCATCTTCTCCTTTGGAGCCTATTACATACTCTGTTTGCAAATGTTTTTTTCTTTACCTACCGTTCAAATCTTATCCTGCAGGAATAGCTTTTAAGGCAAGTAACTTCATCAACAATTATGAGCAACTACTTGAGAAAAATTTTCATGTTTTCAAGGGGATCTATAGAAAAAATTGTGTCTTTACCCTACCAAGAGGAAAATTCTGTAGGCATGAACAATACAGTAAGAGAATAAAAACAACCAAACACAAAACAGAACAAAAATAAACCAAAACAAGCAAACGAGTCCGATGGTAAGCAGCATTTTTTTCAGGAGGCTGATATAATTAGGTTCCTTGGAGGGCCACGTGCCTGATGAATTGTCTTAGTAAGGGGATTATTCTCTCTCACACAGTCAACATTTTCAGTGACCTGACTCACAGGAAGTTTTGGGCCTGGCAAATCAAACTTTTTTGTTTCAAGGCTGTACAAAGAAATACCAGTTCTTGATTATTTGCACTTCTTGTGAAACTCACACCTAAGGAAATTCATTACTCAAAAGAAATGTTGTCCCTTTTTAATAAAAAACTAAACTTTATTTCACCAGATAGATTCTGGTGGATATTAGCCATATGCAACATACATTTCTCCCACATCACTGTTCTTACCCTCAGCAAAGAAATACCCTAAATACAGAGCTTGCTGTTGCATCACAGAAAATAAGGAATCTAGCAAATACTACAGAGGACTGCATGCAGTATACATTTTGAGGAAGCGCATTCAAAAAAAAAAAAAAAAGGTTGATTTTTCCTCTTAGTTTCATTTGAATAATCAAACTCTAAATTGGTGCACTTAAATGGAAGTCATGGAACTTGGAGTGTGATGGAGGAAGCAGTAATCAGTTTGAAAAGATGTTGAATCTCTGATGAGCGTTGAATATGTCAGATTAAGTAATGTCCTAGAAAGGGGGGTTCCCTGAACAACTTATAGTCACTTTAAATTATTCTGCATTTCAAACAGGAAATCATCCAATTAGACTAACAGCTGCAGAGATTGGAATAAGCCTTGCATATTAGAAAATTAAAGAAAATGCAGCTGAGTACTATGGAAAGGAGCTAAGGTAAGTCATTTTCCCTCTCCTTTTCTGTATTAAAACTTAATTTCAAGGACTTTTAGGATAAGGAAATGACTGAAAATTTATTACATGTGATTAAAACGGGAAAAAACATTTATCATGAACTATGCTGGATAATTTTTTTTCATATGTATGTTCTGTTTGTCCTGAAATATCCACTGTTTCTTTCAAGGTGGGTAGAGATTTCTGTATTTCTTCTTGTCCCAGGTCCATTCCAATACCATCACTATTATTTCCAAATGTTTTAAAGAAGATAAGCAACAATACCATATTGCAGTGACTCTTTGTCTAAGAGTCATCTCCATTTGAAACTTTCTTCACAAAGACAATCTGAGACTGGAAACTACAAACTATATGTGAAAAAGGAAAACATAGGTGAGGTCTGGAAAAGCAGTAACACAGAAGATGGAAATGAAATTCTATGTAGTGAGAAAAGCCAACCTCAATAGCAAACAGAATTCCAGGGAGAATAGGATGATGAAAGAAAATAATACTGAAAATACAACATATTATTAATACACCTTGAGCCTTCTACTGTGTCTGAGAAAATATATAAAACCAGTATAATTTTACCTGGACATCTCCATATAGTTTCAGAATCAGAGGATGTAAGCCATCCTGTATGTCAAAATTATCTTTAACTTTTAATAATTGGACTAATATTGGACATCAGTCTAAAAAAGCAAAATGGATAGAGTCATGAAGTCTCAGCCACAAATTATAAATCTATTAGTTTTGTTTTTCTCTGTGAAGAATTGTGTTTTAAGCAAAAAAGATTTTAAAAATTCACATGGTAAATCTTTTTATTTCCATAATGACCCTCTCAGATACCTACAGATACCCTACTGCAGTTTTTGGCAGTGTACATCCCATAAGTGTCCTTCCAGAGACATGTCTCATTTCTGGAGAGGTTGTTCCTGCAGGAATCTCAGGTTAGATAAGGAAAAGGACTTTTTCAAACTGACCATGTACTGAATGTCAGGGCATATTCCCATGCTACGTACACAATTCCTCCTACAGCATTTCCTCCAAAGTGTTTTGCCTTGGGTCTCTATCCCCTTGGTACACAGGCAACATCTTCTATCTTACCACAAGAGTTCACTGAAATCACAACTAAATCTCTAGCAGGCAGAAATACAGACTTTAAGTGCTGTAATTCCTCTCAGCCCATTTTGAAATGCTTCATTCCCCTGATGCGTGTTAAATGAGCCTCCAACCATAATTAGGAAAAAGTCTAATAATTTTCCTTTATATGTAATTTCAGATTGCTTTCTTCTGAAGATCCTTAACTAATGTTAAAGCTTTGAAAGTCTTGATAGGATCAAAGACAAATTCGTCAGGAAGAATATATCGAGGAAAGTGACTAATTTCTTATACCAGTATATATTCACCTCACATCAAGATTTCACCAGCTTTGGAAAAATTAGATCTGAATCACCACTGAAAGGATTGTTTTTAGTTAAAATGTATAATCTCAGTAAGAAAGTGGAATTACAGAAAATCCAGGAGACACTCTCTTTATTGCAGAAAGGCACAGGATTCAAAGACAAAGCTGCCCATAAGGAATGAATTTTCCTGGCCTGTCAAAGCAATCAGTTAGGAAAAAAAACTCTTTAAGCCAGAAATGTGTTCAAAAAGTATAATTTAACTTTAAAAGTTAGAGTATGCATTAAAGAGTATTTTAAATCATTGATGGAATCAAAGGTTCAAGGTTTGAGCAGAAAGCGTGTTGCTTTTAAGTTAAACAGAAGATGCTTGTTCTTGGGAAAATTAAAATTTGCATTAAAATTATAGGTCTAATATTCAGCAATGTAATCGAGCAATTATCTAATGTATTAGGACCAAAGAGTAGCACATCACTGCATTGGAATGCAACATATGGACAAGTGCATGGAAACTGCTCTGACTGCTGGTGAAATGCAAAAGTATGTGGAAAAGAAACTTTATGTCTTTAATATTGCAAAACCATTTTGGTCAAATATTCCAGTCCAAAATATTGGAAAGTGTAATTGGGATACAGCTGCCAAAGCACAGCTGGTCGGTACACACAAGTCCTTGCAGCTTGTGCAAGCCCAGTGTTTGACCTTGATTGACACTGACGTGTAAAACAGAGTCCAGAGCTGTCCAGCTGCCTGCCACAGTGCTGCTCTCATCCAGAAATTTAAAAAATAGGTTTTCAACCACACCCATGGAGCTGAATTTAGCCAGGAGATCTTCAAAAAACTGTACTTACCTACTACCTTGTTTTAGGCCTGTAGTCAGTGTATCGTGCCATGGGAAGATCCAGAGAAGGAGTCATGGCACACCACTTTTCACCTCCTGTCAAAGGCTGTTTCCTATATTTCTTAATAAGCATCACTTAATTTTACTGTAACGCATTTAACATATGAAAGCACATTTAATGTATGGTAAAATTGTGATACAAGACCCATTGAAAATCAGCCATGAGTTGTTTTTTTTTAAGCTTCTCAGTTACCTGAAGAAGTCTTTTTCCTGTGATCACTAACTACTGATTTAAACCAGCAATGATAGTTTGTATGCTCAGTGTATCCTGGTGTGGGGGCTTTTTGCAGTCTACTCAGAGATTTTAAAACTCTTTCATAGATTTTTCATCTAAGCAGCTTTTCTTAACCTGATTCTTTTAAGCAAATGAAGAGTAACTGCAACCATCTAATCTAACCTCACATCTACCAGCAGCCAAGACTTCCAAAGATGAGCTCCCGACTCCTGTTTAGTCATTCAATTTGAAAATAGTAAAGATTGTTGTGCTGTTTCAGAAACTGAGCATCTGGCTCTTAATAAGATGTTAATGTAACGAATGTTACTTCCCACATAGTTTTGAGAAATAGGTACTGTCAAAACTGCTTCACTTCACTTTTATGTGAATATAGTTTATCTGGCAGATGCACAAGTGATAATGCAATAGAATTCTGTAATGCATTCTACATCACACCTTAGGGTTAGGGAACTTGAGCAACACAAAATTAGTCTGCTGCACACCATGTAGGTTAAACACTAGTTAAACAGCATATTTAAAAAAAAATAATAGCTCTGTCTATAGTATGTCAAAATTCTCTTTAGCTTTTAATAACTCATCAATTCGGTATTTGTGGAGAGTATAGGAAGGAAAAAAGAAATCAGACATAATTTAAAGCTTTTGTCAACTATTGTTGAAAAAGCAAAATCACTGTCAGTTTAAAAAAAGGGAGTTTTGCCATCCACAGATAGCATCAAGGATGGGTGTTTGGCTAGGAGGAAGTCAGACAGATGCAGAGAACCAAAAAACTGATCAACCTAATGTGCACATATACATATATATAGGTTTATGAGTTTCAGTGTGGCCAAACATTGGAATATCTCTCATAGCAGCAGACAGAAGACTTCCATGGGAAAGCAGTGACACTTGAAAAGACTTAAAATACTAGTGGGTGACGTTCTCAGTGATCTGTGTCCATTCTGGTGCCACAGCCTAACAGTTAATGCGATCCCTGAGGGTATTAATTCTGCTACCAGTGGCCAAGGGAATGACATTCCTCATAAGCTGGTGGGCTGGAGGACTCAGAGAACTGCAACAAGGCTTAGTGAGCAGTTGAGCAAAGCCTTAGAAGGAAAAACCTGAGGAGCTCAGTCCAACAAGAAGAACATAAATGGATAATTAGAACACATTCTACAAGGAAGAGACACATAACAGCAGACTTTCCACTCTAGCAGAAAATGTGAAGCTGAAAGTGTGAAAGACAAAGATGAAAAAAATTAGATTGAAGTTCGAGGATATTATGAGAGTGAACAATTGAGTGTTTTGATTGGAATATATGTAAAGATGTTCATCCTCTGCAAATAATTGTAAATAATACACAATACTTTAGACAGTGGTGTAGTGTATTTTAAGGGCCTGGTAAGTGTTCTTAAGTAGTTCCCAATAAGTATTCACATTTTTCTCTTTACTTTCTATTTACCAGTTGACTAAGCCTATAATTATCTGGATGCCTGTGAAACTAGCTCCTGGTATGCACCAGAGAATGTGTTATTGGTTTCCACAGAAGCATAATCAAATCATGAAGGCTCACAAAAGTCATCATTAATTTTTAAGCTTGAATCAGTTCTTCAGTACCTTTAAAAAAACCTGAAAAACAAAAGAAGACTGCCCTGGAATTTACTAACTTGCAATTTTATATTTTAAATTTAAGAAAACAGTCACTAATAATTTAGACAAATTATTTTGTTGTTAATATTAATAGAGAAAAAAACTCCAGTATGTTTACATTTGCAGCTCCTATGTATTTTTAATTTTAAGTCATAGTTCCTAGATGTGCTTGACCATTTATCTCATTCTCTCTGTTCTGCTTCGGCTTTCTTTGGTTGACATCAGACTACCTCATCCTCTCTTTTGTTAGTTAGAAGACTACTCTCAAGGCCAGAAAGATCATTTACTTCCACCTTGTCCTGGATTCAGAAAAAAAGGTAACAATGCATTGACCTTCTGGTATGTTTCAACCATAATAAATGGATTTAATCCCTGTGATTTTAACACTCCAAGGAAATCTTCCCATCAGATTGCTGAAATATCAGCTGAATTTTTATGCATACAGCAGCATTTCTAGCCTTTACCAATGATTCCAAAATCAGCATATAAGCAAATAAGAACTTTTTCTCCAAGATTTTATTGCTGTAGATATTATTCTACTGACATGTTAATTTTCTGCTGACTTAATGGTCTTTATCTGCTCCTTTTTTCTGTACATGAACATATTTTTTTATAAAAGCTAGATGAGAAAATTAGTAAGATGGAACCAATGTAATTTATTTTTACATTGTATTTGTTTACTCGTATTTGTCTACTTTTCATTATTTTCCACTGTTGTCATTTTAGAGAAATGAAAACTTTTGAGTGAATTATAAATTTAACTATATTACAGCATTTCTTGGTGAGATAATATTTACACATACTTTTACTTGAGATACATTAGGTGGAACTTTATGCCATTATTAAACCTTTTTATTTCTTAAATAATTTAGAAAAAAATCAGTTAATTTAATGTGAAGTCATCTTTTATAATCAGTTATTATATTCTTAACCAAAACTGGAAAAATCCTGACATTAAATGTTAAAATGAAAAGCTGAAAAATGCTGTTTTAAAAGATCAAAATCAAAATCTGAGCTTTTCAAAACAATCTTTATTAAAAAGTCATTTCAAGAAATAGTGACATTTCAATGACCTCGACACTGCACTTTTTAGTGAACTAACTATTCATTTCATTATTCATCTTTGTTTCTTGAGCTTATCCAGATAGATTGCTCATTCCTCTTGCATGGAAAAGAAATGACTTACTCATTTTTCCTGGCTGATGTTGCAATACATCTTTCCCTAAAAAAGGTTGTAGGACTGACAGGAGAAAAAAAGGGAAAGATTAAATGTCTTGAAGCTATACATTAATGCTTGGGATACATGAGAAGAAAAATTAATGTTTCCCTCTTCCCTGTGGGTCTTAAAATGGTTAGTATTAAACATGGTTGCTCATAATGGTAATAACATTTTCCCCTGTTATAAATAATTTCTGTTTTGAAGGGGAACACACATGGCACAGAACCTTGCTGTCTCACAAGACATGGTCTTGCATAGAGCATATTTTCACTGAGTTAACTCAGAGAAACTGCTGAAACCAGGAAACTATCCTACAGAAGTGGTATTCCCTTTTTTTTCCCCCTCAGCTTATTAGTCACTGGTGTTCCTTTCCACACTTAACAATGATGTGAATCAGTGGCTCTGTTTCTTAGATAATATTGCTTTCCATGTATTTTCTATCCAGATATAATCTGAAGACCTTAATGTCACTTGGTCATTTGGATAACTGCAATCCTTAAAGAAATTACTTCTTTGTGCATACCAAGAATATGATCAAGTATATGCACACAATTCTAGGAATTCTCTAGCGGTTGATTAGTAGAAGAGAGAAGGGAAACTGGTCATGGGAAAAGGAACCATTTCACTGAGAAAAAGTATGATAAAAGACAAAAATAACTACAGAGACAAAAATAGTAAGAATTATTTTTAGAGTCTTATAGTCCTAATTCTGTAAATAACATTAAAATTAACAATAAAATTAATATTGTTGGGGAAAATTTACTACTATATATATAATGATCATAATCCCTATCAGAAATCCCAATAAAAATATCTGCTGCAGTACAAAATAATGTGGAAGAGCCAGGGGTTGATCTTGGCTGGGTGCTGACTGCTCCATCACTCATTTTCCTCAACAGGACAGGGGGAGAAAATACAATCAAAAGTTTATGGGAACAACGTAAATATAGGGAGATCATTCAGCAATTACAGTCATGGACAAAACAGACGAATTAGGAAAGCTAATTAAATTTATTGCCAGTAAATTAGAGTAAGAGAATGAGAAAAAAAAAACAAATTTTGCAACACCTTTCCCCCATACTCTCATCTTCCCAAGCTCAACTTCCTTTACTCCTGACTGTTCTACCTCTTACCATAAGCTGTGCAAGGAGATAGGGGATGGGGCTCATAGCCAGTTCATAATACTTTGTCTCTGCTGCTCCTTCCACCTCACACTCTTCCCCTGCTCCAGCGTAGGATCCTTCCCACAGGAGACAGTCCTCCACGATTTCTCCAGTGTGATTCCTTCTCACAGGCTGCAGTTCTTCATAAACTGCTTCAGCGTGGGGACTGCCATGGGGTGCAATCCTTCAGGAAAAACTTCTCCATCAGGGGTCCTCACCATGGGATCCCAGAACCTGGCAGAAAACCTGCTCCAGAATGCACTCCTCTCTGCTTGGGTCCACCTATCCTGACAGGAGCCTGCTCCAGCACAAGCGTCCTACAGGGTCACAGCTTTGTGCAGCTGTGTACATCCACCTGCTCCAGTGTGGAGTCTTCCAGAGACTGCAGCTGGATCTCTGCTCCCTCATGGGCTGCAGGGGCACAGTTGCCTCACCATGGTCTGCGCCACAGGCTGCAGGAAAATCTCTGCTCCAGTGCCTGGAGCACATCCTCCCCCTCCTTCTGCACTGACATTGGTGTCTGCAGGACTGTTTCTCTCACACATTCTCACTCCTCTCTCCCACCTGCTGTTGTGCAGTATTTTTTTCCCTTTCTTCGATCTATTATCTCAGTGTTGCTCCCACCATCGCTGATGGGCTCAGCCTTGGCCAGTGGTGGGTCTGTCTTGGAGCCAGCTGACATTGGCTCTGTTGGACACAGGAGCAGCTTCTGGTGACTTCTCACAGAAGCTGCTGATCTACTGATCCCCTGGTACCAGAACCTGTCCACACAAACCCAATACGACTATGCAGATACCCACAGGTTAATATCTACATTTAGATATTCTAATTTTCAAGTGAACTGTGTATGATATGTCCACAGCCCAGGACATAGTACTTAATAGAAGAATGTCTAAAGCATTTCTCAAATGTTATTGAAGGTAAAGTGTATAATTTCATCTACAGGGCAAAAAGACATTCATTTCCTATCTCACAATAAGATGTTAGTGAAAGATGTAATTCCCATGAGTCTGTGGCTGTGAGAAGGGTTAACACAGGAGCAAATCAAGCATGTGGGAAGAATCACAAGTAGTGTGAGTCAATGCCTGTGTGACACTGTCTGATCATCTGGACCACACAGTTCATCAGGAGTTCTGAGGGCACATGGGTGTATAAAAAAATCTTTCCACTAGCTAAGTCTTTATTAGCTACTCCGAGGCCTTCATTTCATTACCAATAAACAAGGCATTTGCCTTCCAAAAATGCACTTCAACTGATCAAATACGTATTCTGATTATGAATGAGTTGCATGCAGATATGTTTGCAGATATAACTACAAGCGTACAGATATAATAGCTTAGTGGCACTTGGGCAATATTGAATATAAATGATTATTTACATAATTACAGCATCCATGATTGTACTCCCTCATTGCTGAAGAGAACTTTGGGGATTTTCTTAATAACATATAATTCATTTTCTTTTGGCACTGAAAGGCTGGTTATTCAAGTAGCATGTCGGTACTGTAGATGCTATGCAGTTAATGGTGTGGGGGGAAAACACATTTCATTTGAATAAACCAAACTTTAGCTGTCATTTTCTCCTTTGAGTTAAGACAGAGGGAGACCTGTAATGTACAAAGTGATCCAACTCTACCTTGTTGAATAATGGGATTGAAAAATCTTTGTTTATTCATTCTCCAAGTCTTCTAAAAAACAAATGCTGAAGCTGAAACATTCAACTAATTGAAAGTTAACTAAGATTTTTCACAGTTCTGCTCTTTGTTTTTGTACTCCTTAGCTCTTTCTTCTTTAGCTCATGTTGTACATAATAATATTATATCAATATACTACAAGTAAACAAGACAATTAGTACTATTAACATTCAAGGTATCTTCAGTCTGGACCCCTTTGTACTCTGTCAAATTTTCTTCAAAGAATTTTAAAGTTGCAAGGAAAAGGTGTTCTTTGCCTCTCACAGAGATGGAATGTATTATTACAGAGATTAAGATCCAGAGAGAAGGCTTTAGCTCAGCAAATGGGATAAGCATAAAATGTAGGACCTTAAATCCAAGATAGTAATTCTTAAAAAATCTCTACTTTGAATGCAGCTTTGTGGCAATGATGTCTGCACTCTGTCCAACTTCTTGCTCAGGAGCTGATGGTGCCTCCTCACTGTGTTCTTCCTGTTAGCAACAATTAACAGTGGAAATATATGGCAGAAATATTAAAAATATTAGTGCAGGGGAAGAAAACCAGTACTGAGCGAATGATCAAGAAGCTGTATCTGCCCTCTCACAGAGCAATGGCACATCTATTGGGCCATAGAGCCTTCCTCCCAATTCCTCTTTTTCAGACTCTGATTTCATGCTCCTGTCCCCACAACAGCACAGCTACCGTGGGGTGAATTATGCCATCCCATGTGGTGCTCCATGGCCTGGTGCTATGGTGTGCTGGTGTTAGGAATTAAAATCAAAACATCCATGCATTGCTTTTTCTGTCAGATTTAAAAAGGTAATGTGTTGACACTTGCATCCTTAGAAGAGCTTTAAAAACGGGGGATCACAGCCCAGACAGAGACATTTGAACTGCACCTTATGGCAGGGTTCTTGAAAAACAAAATAGCCTCTCTACTGGATTTGCCTTGGGAAGCATATTTAAGTTGAAGCAATATCGTCTTGTATACCTCTACTCAGTGTTGTAAATGTATTATACTAGGAAGCCACTAGATTTTGCTAGATATTTTCCAAAAACCATGGGTTGCTGTGTAAAAATTAAACTTAAAATATTACGTTTAATCATAATTTTTTTTTAAAAAAAGGTGATTATGCTTTCCCCAAAGGCTATAAATCTTGTAGTACACATTGTGAGAATGGACATTGACAAGAGATTCAAAAAAAAGAATTTTTTCTAGTAAGACCAGTTTCAATGTCTTTTTCTCCTCCCACACTAATTTTCTACTGTTTATTTGTATTATCCTTTTGAATTTTATTAGCACTTTTAATTTTTTTTCTCTTGTTTGAGTAATAATTTTCTATGTTTTGGTATACACATAATGCTATATCTTTAGCATTATTTCCATCATAGTTTACATAATAAATACATAAATAAAGAGATGCAAAAATAAAAAGATGCTTCATTTTTTTGGTCCTGAAAAGATGGAATTTTTAGACATTTGTAGTTAGATTATTAGATTAGTTTTGTATAAATAAAAAAATCTAGCGTGTTTGGATAATTTAATAAGCTTCTCTTTTTTTAACTTTCACGTACACAAGAATTTGAACCTGTCAGAGGTTATGGAAGTTTTGTATTAAATGTTACTTTATTTTAATCTCTTACTAATTTCAGTTATTATTATTTTGTTAAATTTAGTTAACAAATACAAGCTTTTTTTTGCCTCTCAGGTGTAACCAAGATCCAGACTAATTAATCAACTTTCACAACAGAATACTGTGATGAAATTTGACAGGGGGTGTGTGGGCAGAAGGCATTGGGTTTCTCAAGACCTGTCAATCAGTTCCTGTATTTGAGCACAAAGTTCCTGTCTGACAAATTATTGGAGAAAAGATAACACAAAATCCCAAATCCATTTAAAATATTCTTTTACAATCATTATTTTAATCAATATCTTTGATTATGTTTCTTAACTAATCTTTCTTCTTATTTATGGCAGTCAGTCTCAAAATTAAATAATTTCCTTAGTTTTACTTTTTTTTTAGATTTTTTTAAAATACGATTGCATATCAGACCTTGTTCTGCAAAAGATATCCACAGCTAAGTGTTACTGACCCACTAAATAAATTCATTGTTGCTCTTCTATAAGAATTTAAATTTATTATATGTCTTGCTTTAATAGACAGAGGAACAAAATTTTACATTGTCTGACACTTGCATACTATTTAAATCCATATGTAACTCAATACCTCAACCTTGAAAATTTTGGCCATTACTATTACTGAAAATGCTAGAAAATCTGAGTGGGAAGGAAGAGGTGGAAATCCTCCACTGGCCATATAAGTGTGTGTTTCAGAATGGCAGCAATTTGACCTGACCTTACTGTATATTGACACAAAGCAAGAATAAAGAACTGTTCTCTCATTAATTTGTATTTTTAAACCTCAAAAGACTTGGAGAGCTGTCGGCAAAAATATGCAAGACTTTAACAAGATCCAGAACTGCCATCACAAGGCAGGAGGAGATGACAGGTTAATGTCCTTCTACATGTACATTGCCATATGCTTGAGTGGAGTTTTGTAGAGCTCTGTCTTCTTAGAGTCTTATGTTCAAATGATTTAGTTGGATGAACTTACGCCTGTTCACATTATATAGCTGACTGACTCATCATTGGTGCCAGTTGTAGACTGGGGAAATCATGGCCTAATTTCAATTAAAAGTCAGAGAACATTCTTTGAGAAAATGAATTTTAGTCTCTTTTAAAAATGCATTATGCCTTCTGTCTCATTTGGAGTTGAATGGTCATTTTATTAGCAGATGGCTGTAGCACTGTATCACTGATATCATGTAAATGAGGAATTCAAGTCTGTGACACTGGTGTTTCTTAGAGAGAATTTTTGATTTTACTCTTTAATAATAAGTTTATAATTTTGCCTCTTAAATCTAGGTATTTCACCTTATAAAGACTGGTACTGGTGGAAGGCGCTAGAAGGCACTAATTCAAATGCCGCAGTGTTATTTCAAATCACCAAGACCTTTAGTTACCAATTCTTCACAGAATGTGCAATTGCAATACTGCACATACCAGACATCAAACTACTCTTTTCATTGAATTCAATGCTGAAAAGCCAGCTGATCTCAGCAGTAGGAGATTAGGTATCATTTTTGCCCAGACAACTGGAGAAAACTACACAGCTGAAAAGTCAGTCTCCTATTCTCGCGTTTAAAAATTTTCTACTTTAGTATTGGAACCAAAAAAAATTTTGTATGTTAAGGTCTGTCTATCAGTATGTATACAACTATTTCTTTAAACTGATATGGCACTATTTTATTTCTGCTTCTGGTTTCAACGTTTATTGCTTTGATTTAGTTGAAAGTTGTTCTTATTGCACTACTGTGAAACCTGAAAAGCATGTCTTTTCACATTGTGCTGTCTCATTTCAGGTTTGCCTCACATTATAGGTTGACCTGATGCACCTCTGTGTACAGGAGAGCATCGTTGCTCTTATGAAAAGCAAATTTTTGTTCTGAGGGGCTAAATGGTAGGTGCTGTAGGTATTCATAAGGAAAGATCTAATTTGCTATAATTTTATTTAGTTGTATCTAAGGGACCAAAATTTTACTATCTAGGATTCTAGAAAATGAGAACATCATCAATGTCAATTGTATTAATTGAAGGTATTAAACATGACAGCTAAACACAATTAAAATTCTTTGTTCACGAACAAACTTGATTTCCAAGTAACTGAAAATTAAAATACCTGCAATTAACTGAAGATTCTAATCAAAACCTGTTTTTATGAGTCCAGGATGTAAACTTTTAGCCACTTAATTATTTGAAGTTCACTTTGTTGGAGCCAGAATGCTTCCAACTATTCACACACATTGTCAACTGCTATGTGCCTTCTTTAACCTATCAAAATCTCAGAACTGTGAAGCACATACCTCCTTTTCTAAATTTCTTCTGGTTTTGTAGGCACGTTTGCATTTTATCTGTATTAGTGTGTGTCAAATTATTTCTTTCACTTCCTTTCCTTAGCACTAGTGGAGTTTGCAGTCCTGAGGGATATGGGTCAGGTGAAGAATAAAGCAAGCACCCAGAATTTTAGGAAAGCAGAACTCCAGCTCTTCACAAAGTTAGTCAAGAGGACCCCCTGGGAAACTGCCCTCAGGAAAATGGGAGCAAAATAGAGTGGGAGATCTTTAAGGACATCTTCCAGACAGTGTAAGAGCTAGTGATCCCCAGGTGTAAGCAATCAGGAAAGGAGGATAAGACTGCCATGATGAACCAAGTCCCGCTGGTCAAACTAAAGGGAGACAAAGAAACGCACAGGCAGAGGAAATAGGGAGAGATGTCCTAGGGAGAGCATAGGGACACAGCAGTTGTGTAGGAATGGGGTCAGGAAGCTCAAGGTGAGAATGGAGCTGACCTTGGCACGGGATGCAAGGAATAATATGAAGGGCTTCTATATATACGTCGGGGAGGATTTGCCCTTTGTGGAGCCAGGTCGCCTTGAATTGCCTCCCTATCCTCCATGGGCCTTAGCACAACTTCTAGGAGAAACTGTTCCTCGATCTTTCCATGCACAAGGTGGGTAGTTCACAGGGTCCTCCTTTCTATGCTTTTACAAAATGAGTGCAGTGTCTCCTATTTTCCAGGCACTGGTGACCTCACTTGACTGCCATGACTTTTCACTCATTCATCAATGACACAGACAGTAAGCGCATACTCTGCAAATTTGCAGATGACACCAAGCTGAATGATGCGGTTGACATGCCCAAAGGATGGGATGCTATTCAGAGGGACCTGGACAAGCTCTAAAGATGGGCCCAGGAGGACCTCATGATGTTCGACAAGGTCTTGCATGTAGGGTGGGGTAATCCCTGGTATTCATACCAAATGGGAGATAAAGGGATTGAGAGCAGCCCTGACAAGAAGGACTGGGGGGTTATTGACATGAAATGGGGATGTGCACTTGTGCCCAGAAAGCAAATTGTCCCCTAGACTGCACCAAAAAAACAGTGGCCAGCAGGTTGAGGGAGTGGACTTGCTGGAGCAAGTCCTGAGAAGGTCCACAAAGATGATCAGAAGACTGGGGCACCTCTCCCAACACGATGGGCTGGAAGAGCTGGGTGTTCAGCCTGGAGAAGGTTTTCAGAAGACCTTCCAGCAGCCTTTCAGTAACTAAAAGGGGCTACAAGATAGATGGGGACAGGCTTTTTAGTAGAGCCTGCTGTGACAGGACAAGGGGTAAAGGTTTTAAACTGAAAGAGGGTAGATTCAGACTAGATATAGAAAGATATTTTTTGCAAGGAAGTTGGTGAGACACTGGAACAGGTTACCCAGAGAAATAATGGATACTCTGTCCCTGAAAACATTCAAGGTCAGATTGGATGGGGCTTCGTGAGCAACCAGATCGCACTGAGAATATCCCTGCTCATGGCAGGGGGGTTGGACTATATGATTTTAAATGGTCCCTTCCAACCCAAACTATTCTATGACTTACTTGAAAACTTTGAAGTGTTGCTGGGTTTTATTAATACTTAGAGACGTATTATACATTTTAAAATTTTCTGCCCCCAGATATGACAGTGCTTCAATACCCTATCAATTCTTTTGAAAAATGACTTTGTTGTAGTTCAAAGCATATTATCTATTAAGAATAAATGAAGTGAATGGAAAAGAAAGAACAAATATTTTCAATTAATTTAATATCATTATGTAGAAGGGCTTAAAAAATCCCATCCTACGGAAGAAGTGGGTTTAAATTAAATTATTTCTGCATTTTTCCACCAGCATTACAATTCCTGTCTCAAAATGTCATTATCATTGATGCCAAGTTATTACAGTTCAGGAGTTATGTTTCTACAGATATCTCTCCATTCAGTTTTAATGTTATGAGAATTCTTGGTACTCTCATAACTCTTATCAACATTAAGAAAGTTCAGTTAGCTCTACAGAAATCTCTTACTGAAGTATATTAGTCAAGTGAATAATATGAAATTTGGATCTTCATTGGTTGAGATATATTTTGGTTTTCCATAAATAACGCAGACTTGAATTCAGCTGTGATCAGCAATCAGTGTCTCGCAAGTTTTTATTTCAAATGGCTTACCATGTCCAACTAAATGAAAATATAAGCGTGCACACATGGTCCTTTCTTGGACCACTTTCTCTGTAAAATACTTCTTAGCTGAATATTCATTCCCAGCTAACCACATGCCACGAATAACTTTAACATGTTCATTGACTTTCATAAACTCCTTTCCAAAAATGAAAAAAAGGTAAGAAATAAACAGCAGAATGATCAGAATTATTATGATGAATAACCAACAATGCTGTGGATTCATGTAAACATATTTTCAGAGTTACTTGAATGTGTCATACCTGCTATTTGAATACATCAAACCACTGCACAAAGATTGGTCTAAGGGCACTTCGAATTCTTACTTCCCTGCAATATCGCAGGAAATACTTGAGGAATACTACTGGAAACCATCTGGCAGAAAATAACTAGGAAAAATTAAAAAGCCTATTTTCAGTCCTGAGTCCCCTTTTAGTGTCTGCTCTCTGTTCATGTTGTTCACCCAGCTGCCAAGTGGAACAAAATGTACTGCTGCTATTCTGGGGTTTCAAACTGCATGTTTAGGAGGACAGAAAACATAATTCAAGATTCTGCAGCTGAAGGTTTTTGAAAATTTTAAGGCACATAACACTTTAACCTTGTAATAATTTCTCATAATTTGGTAAAAAAAATATTTAAAAAATTGTTTGGAAAGACTAAGTATTCCTGTTTCTGAACAGAGCTATGAACAGTTTAAAGTAATTTCAAGATTGAAAATGAAAGGTTTAATCAGGAAGTCTAAAAGAAAAGACCTAGATAACCCATTACAGCTTTAGAGAGGATTTAAAGGAGCAATGAGGTTTGTTTCAGAATTGGCATCAGTTGTTTTACAGGACATCAAGCTTACTCTGTAAGAAGATTTAGGAAAAGTGTGTTTTAGGAAAAGAGGTATCTTAGAAGCAGTCAGTGTGTGTTGTTATGGAATATTGCAAATCTGGAAATACATATTTATCTTTTAGATACTGCTTGTATCTTCAGATATACATCTATGCAAGACCCAAACTTATCTTTTTCACCATCCAGCTCTTATATTAATCATCCCTAGAAATACCAAACTTCAGGAAAATTCAGTCCTTCTATTTACATTGCAAAATTTTCAATGAAGAGAAGCAGATGAGTGTGGATCTTGCTGAACGTTTCTGAGTTCTAAGCAAATTATATTACTACTATGTCTGTGTTAATAAAAAGAGTGGGCTGGGGCCATTCTGAAGGCAAGTAGCACAAGATAGAGGCTCACATGATTAAACTCTCTTCTGTCCTCTGAGTAAGATGGCCTTGTACTTACTGTCCATCAGGAGCCGACCTTGGCTAGTGCTATCCAAAGTCCCTTGGCTTTGTCTGTGTAGTGTGAGTTGGCCCAGGCCAAAACCGCACCAACATCTTAAAACAACAGTATCGCTGTAGGTAATCACAGTGCTTGGTCTGGTTTACTTTTCAAAGTATGGGCTGTGAGTTCACCTGACTCCAAGACAATGGGAGAGCTCACAAAGAGGGAAAGACCAACCAACAGCTGGCAAGAAGCCTGCCCAGATCTGTAACACTTGTCTGAACTAACTAAGCTGCTTTCAGACACTAGTGCCATTTCTGTACAAGTCAAGTAAACAGGGCTAGAGAACATTCCCATATACTTGATCATTCACCCAGTGAAATGATTCACATGGTCCCTGGAAGGCTGTTTTTTGACCTAGCTCAGACTCTTCCACAGAATCACAGAGTGATTCTCAGGCACAGCACAAAGCCTTCACTGGGTAGGCATCACTCTCAACAGGCAGGACGTTAAGAGGATTTTAGGTGGGTATGAAGTATTCTGTGCCAATTTACCTCAGTACCCAAGAGCAAACCTGCATATGAATAACTATCATAGATAGGACCAGGTTGTCATTAGAAATGATATTCATAGACTCTTAGAATGGTTTAAACTATGAAGGACTGCTATAGACCACCTAATCCAGTTTTGCTCACAGTAATTCCAGTGCATCAGGTTCCTTCTTGACTTATTTAATCAAGTTTTTGGTATCTCCAGAGAAATATATCTATACTGTTAAACAAAAAAGGGCCAGTGACTGGATTGAAATAACAGACTCTGGTCAGCCAGCTAAACTGCTAGCTCACTCTCTGGGTTTGGGTGATCCAGCTTTTCTGCTTCAAAACAAGTGTCTTATTTTTATGGACACAAGCTAGGCACCACACTTGGCTATTGCAGTTATCAGTCCCCAGCTGTCTTTCTTTAGCACCATGGATACAGTCAAGATGGGCACAACTGCACAGCATATTTCCCAGTCTAATCAGGACTCCCAGACCTGAACTACACGGGGCCCACTGCAGTGTGTCTGCACCTGTGGTGTTGCAAAGCTGTTACCTCAATAAATCACCAGTAAATTAGTAATGGTGCTGATTACGTTTTTTATTCATTTCAGTTTAATATAATAAAGGCATTATACAAGGCTCTAGGTGGTCTAATATTTAATTATACACTAAATATGACTAAATTACACCTCATCATCGTCTAAATCATTTCCCAAATCAGGCAAACACCTATTCTCTCAGTGTACCTCCTAGCCACATTCAGTTTTTTCCAGAGTAAAAATGTGCCTATTGCAGAAAGAAATCTGAAGAAAATCTGAGCACGCAGGAAATGCTGCAGACAATGTTCAGATGGGTACATACTTTTCCTTTGTAAAGAGTGGAAAACAACTAAATCTTTGATGCCACACACATCAGTGGCAGTGAGAGTGCGATAATCTCTCAAGTGAATTGATTCCAAGCCATGTAAAGTTTTATAGGCCATAGATAGTACCTTAAATTTCAGTAGGTCTGATCTAACGCATCAGATCTCCGCAGATATCCTGCTGTGTGAGACCATCCAAATCCTGAATAATTTCAGTGTCTCTCATGTAGAGGATATTGTGAAACCCTGTTATGACATCACCAAAGTAGGGCTAAAGGATGAATGATTTGCCTCTGAAATTAAAATTCAGGAGAAAAAGCTATACAAAAGAAAATAATTTAATGGCAATTAAACTTGCAAGGGATAGAAAAGATTTTAATGAAATATCAGGTTTGGATATGGTTGAGTTCTCATCTCAACATTTGATGTTGTCCTCTACACAATTCCAAATTTCAAAATGGAAGCATGAGACCATGTGATAGTACTTTTGCTTAAAGATTAAACCACTTGAGCCTTACATAGTGTGTAAATTTGATATTTTAGTTGTCTGATATCGTTTATAACTGATGCTATCTTTAGATATCTGAAAATTGGATTATTCTCATATATGTACAGTAAGTAGACAAAATTTACAAAGGGGAAAATTTCTGGGAAATATTGGAAGAAACTTTCTCACAATGCAAGTAGTCAGACACTGGAATAACTTGCCCAGAGAAGTTATGAATTTTCTTACAGAATATTCCCTGAGGAATCTGCTCTCATATAGCCTTACTCTGAGAAAAGAAAAAGATCAAGTGACTTCTAGAGGTCCATTCCAACCTAAAGTAGTCTATGATTCTGTAATTTAATTTTTTTAGATATTGCTAGAGTTTTCTATATTATATGGTTTATTATTTATATGATACATACAGAAATTAAATGTAAGTAAGTGGAAAATCACAATAAATCAGTAGAAGAACACCAGCAATAAATACGTAATTGTTACTTGTAAAACTTTCTAATAACTTCAAAGTATGGTGGAGTCACGGCTAGAATGGGACTATATTAGACACACCGGATCATTTGGCAAGGTGGAATAATGAATTATATGAAATGACATGACTCTAGAAGTAACAAATGTAACTCCCATAGATTAATGAGGGTTGTGCTCTAGAATTCTTTCTCTGGAAAGGACACATGATAGCTACACATATGGTAAATAATGAGGTAATAATGAATTGACAGGAAAATGATTCTCAGATATATAAACAATGAACTACCAAATGTAAGCAGAGCTGCAGAGATGTCATTATGAGTGAGATATCAATGCAATACGGAAGACAGTTTTCAAGTAGGACAAACTGTAGAGAACTTAAAAACTAATTAAAAGAACAAGTAAACCAAAATTTTCAATCTTTTTTGTGGGAAAGCTCAAAAAGAAAACATGTTAAAAATTTTCTTCCAAAAAATTATTTTAATGAGTTTTGCACTTAAAAAGGTTCTGCCTTACAGAACAACATGGTGGAATGTTTTATGCTATGGTCTATCATACTGAAATTGTCTGATTTTATATAGTTTAAAGGTATAAAATTCCAATCCTTATACACTTTTCTGCAAAGGAACAAGGGCTGATTTTTTACATGAAAATCTACTATATCACAGTACAGAATTCTTTTTCATTTATATGACTCATTTTCTTCTTCTTGATAGTGTTTTATATCAGTGTTCTGTGCTTAGGCAGAGTTCTTTACATTCAAAAATATGTGATCAATTTGAGCAAAACAAAACAAAGCAAATGTTTCTGTAAGAGAACACAATAATTTTGGTGTAACAATAATTTTTTTTCTCTGTTTCTCTGCTAAAATGGTTGCTTCTTATGCAGACACTGTGCTGCAGAATCTTTGAGTGAAACATCTTTTAATGGGGGCAGCACCCATGAGAACAGCAATCAGGAGCAGCAAGTTTCTGTGAACACCTTCAGCACTTAGCTCACATCTGATTGTAGCTTCGCTGTAGGATGGCAGAGCTCCAGTGGTTTCATTAGTCAGGACTTTGAAATCAGAGCCCATATTTATTTTATTATCTCTGTTTTCTCCACCTTCAGTCAGCATGTCATAAGTACTTCATAAGCCCTCCTGGCTTGTGGCAATCCATGAGACGCACATGACTGTCTCTATTAACATCCATAAATCCAATATCTGCCTGAACTTGAATTCATTAAACCCACACTTGCAGCTAACCCTTGAGCCTTGCACCGATCTTATCGATACTTAAATAACACTGTGTGCCTTTACTTTTTCCCCTGGTGCTAGTAAAAAGTTTTGATTTCAGGCACTATGGCAGATAAGGTGAAAGCAGCAATTCCAGAAAATCTGAAGGTACTAGAAAATATTCCATAATAGATTCCAGTGAATGTTTTTCTTAAGTATCTGCAAATCACTGGAAGTCCTCAATAGTGGGTAAATATATTTTAATCTCAAATATTGTTATAAGAAAAAGCATATTTACTCAAATCATTGCAGAGATGTTCTTAAATACCCTTTTAAGACAAAAGATCCTAGGGTCTGGACATTTTGCTTGTTTGATTGACAATCAGTACTAATCTCCCATAGCTGATTTGCAAATTAAGTAAAAGAACACAAACACTTGTCCTGTCCTTCCTCTTCCCCATGCCCACCTTTCCTTTCTTTTGCCATGGTTTGCCCTCTGAGGAGGTGATGGGCAGCACAGGAGTCTGAGTGCATGTGATGGTTTTGGCTGCCCGTACATAGAAGGTTTCCATTTGCTCTTTTTGTAACCAGGTTTTTGTGTCTTTAACACAGCGTGAGTCACCCGTGACCACACCCCCTTGGGGGCTTTTCCCACCTCTTTCAGCAAGGACTGCCTCCCTAGAAGTGGGTCTCTGATCATGTGTGCTCCTCTGACCAACTGAAGTTTTGGCTCCTAGTGGTTCATTTTCCTCCACTGTTGTTTCATTTGCCACACGATGATGCCTGTGTCCACCAAGAAACTGACAACCCACCTGCACACACTCCATCTTTACCTGAAGGGAGTGACAATGGGTTTTGAGACAAATCGTTCTGGTAAACCAGCATCTGACAATTGCTAGTGGGAAATAGAGATCAGCAATTTCCAGACAAGCCATTGTCCTCCCCAATGTTCCTTGGTGATAGAGACACAGCAGGCCTAACTGTAAAGGGAAAAATTTTGGCAGGCCACAGCTACTCAGGTAGCTTCAGTTCATTAATCTTGCTTCCAATGAAACAGATTATTTAATTGCTTCACATCGAAGTTTCAAATTTTTGCTAATTTTAACAATTTTCCAAAATATATGTTGAGTCATTATAATAACGGAAACCCTTTGTGGAAAAATACAAATACACTATGTTAAGTATTGAGCTCTTTCTTCATTGCCCAAGCTACGGATCCTTTAATTCTGCCATGGATTCCTCTGAAACCAATCCATTATGTTAATAATTTCATACCTTCATTGCTGACAGACATGGTAGCTGTTATCCAGACGCTGAGAAGTATTGTCCAATGTAGGAGGAATATTTCCTTCTACCAAAGTCATGTAAGTGATGCATTTGTTAATGAAATTAAGTCAGATAAGCCCCTTGTCATGCATTTGCCATAGACAAAACTTCTCAGAATAGTGTCTTTGACACAAAAGGCCAGAACAAAAAATCTGTCTAGGTGTCCAGGTATATTTCATTTTTTAGATTTCAGGCAGTGGACAATGTTATTCCTTAAATCTTGAGGAACTTAGGAAGAATAAATATGAGAGAAAGCTGCTTCTTTATTTTGAGTGGGAAGAATGTGGCTTTCAGAATAAATGGCCCAAAGACATGTAAGGCAGGAATCTCATGTCCTCTAATACACCTGCCAAAAGATCTGTAAATGTCTCAACAAATCAAGCCCCTTTCTTTACATGTAAAGAAAGCCACTGATCAGCATTTTGAACAAACTTGAGGGATACGTATATGTATTTTTCTCTAGAGAGGATAACTAAAAACATACTGTGGGGACAAAGTCTTGACTCATGAAACCTGCTCTTTGGAAAGAGAAGGGATCTGAAATTTATTAGACCTAAATCCAGTTATTAAATTCTAGATGTTCTCTTGCTGTCTGTCTTCAGCTTTTAGACCTGATGACTGTTGCTTATACCCCCCTTTGCTTAGGCTCTTATACACCAGTGTTATGCCTAGGGGCTGTTTTGACCATGAGGAAAGGAGAAGACTTTTAACCATTGAGAGAGTTGCTTATCCTGCTTAGAAGAGGGTAAAGCACAGAACCTAGCCACCACTACACCCTCTCCAACTCTTACAATTTAGAACTTATTTCTCATTTTAGAAGGGATCCCAACAGTAATCCCAAATCTATAATATTTACTGTGCCCATCTCATATTAAGGACTGTGTGGCCCATTATGATTGCATCCCATAAGGAAAGTAGGGGGTCTGTGTTGCAGCGTCCTACGCTTGCGCAGGAAGTGAGATTCTCCACCTTCCTTCTGGAATGAACCTTCAAATAGCCTTCCCTGATTGTATTATTTTTCTACTACAGATATTCAAACAAAGGATTTTCTTTCCATAATGTTCTCTAAAGTGTTTTCAGACCTCTCTGTTCTGCTAGTAATCAATAATCACACTAGCATTGTGAAAAGAGTTTTAAAAAGGTTGCAAATATACATTATTAACCTGCTTATGTATGGAATATGGACTGTGGACTGGAACTCAAAGAGACCATACAGAATTGATTTCCTTGTTCCATTCAAACAAATCACCTAGTTTCATCTTCATTGAAATTCCTATTCCACCTGACTTTGCATGTCTGTAATGTAGTTATCTCAACTGTGTAGAACACCATAACCTTCCAGTGTGCTTATATGGAAAGAAAAATTCATTCACCTTACCTGTGTCTCTACTTTGGTGTTTGATGAATCACTTGAAGAAACATCCATTTATCCCTTTTGACTATATAAAAAGCCTAACTGAGGTGTAGACATGTATATATAACAGCAGGATTTGCATTAGGAAAGATGAATCCAACTTCTAATCTCCCTCCAAGTTCAGTGAAGAGAATTACATGCATCCAGAAGGTGATTAATGTGGATATACTTTTTTCCATAGTATAGTGTATTCTCCTTTCTCTCTGTCTTTCTTCATTACCTTTAACAAGCATATGAAAGTAATGGCAAAAACATATGGTTAAAGTTAGATGAGATGAAAACCACTTATGCAGTTATTTTCTAGTTCTTCTGGAACACATCTCCATCATATCCATGAATGTGATGAACTTTAATGTCTTGTCCATATGCTTCCATATCAATTTGAAATCCTCGTCTTAAAGTACCAGCAGAAAAACACTGAAGAAAATGCAATCCCTTTTTTAGACTGTGACTAAATGGGTGTATCCATGTTATCAACTAATGCAATGTAAACCAGGAAGGACTAGAGTTTGACTTGGTTGTGTGTATATGGCATGACTCCAAGTACAGACTGGAGGTAAATTTTCACAGAGGAAGAATCCTCCCAGCACACTGAGTTATGACTTAGGGAGTCATAATAGAGAGATTATAAATCATACCTCTAAATCATGGTAGATTTTTATGTTCCATAAAAATCCATATTCATTCCATATTTTTCCTTTTTTAATAAAGTTTCAGAGTGGTGACCACTGTAAAATTCACGAATCTTGAGAATAAGAGCATTTTCTTTCACTACCTTCCATCACAACCAGTAAGAAAGATCATACAGGCCAATTTTAGTTCTTGGTGACAGCTGTGAAATCTTACTGAATGCTCAGAGGTGTAACTATGGAAATAATTTGGCATGTAGGATCTTATTTTTTATTTTTAAACTTTTTTACACCTCCCTCTGAAATTGCCATCTCCTGGCTCCTGTTAGGCAGAGGATATGCAACTTTTCTAACCTATCATTTCATACCAGTAGTAATGATGATTGATATGAAAACAGCGCAACTTGTCTATTAGCACCAAATTGAATTTGCAAGGATGTCAGTGAGATTATATAGTTATGCATCCACATGTGTATGGAAATAAATATATGTTTAAAATAACATATCCAACATAAATCAATGAACAAGGTTTCTGTGCAATTTAAGTAAGAGCTCAGGATGAGACACACTTTGTGTAGAAGAATGCTTTGTTACTCTTCTGCACCAGGCTTGAAGAAGTGATGGATAAATTTATACAACCAAATTAAAAGGGTTCACATTAAAAACTAGGCAGTTGATTTGTGATCCTTTGCACCCCTTCATTAACCTACTCTTGTACACCTATTTGCTTTGTGAAAATTAGCACTCTGCCAAGTAATCCCCAATGGATGATAATACCTGACAGACCTCATTCCCAAAGGACGGCTGGATTCCTTTTGGAAGGGGCAGAGGTAGCACCCTGTGAATGTAAGATTGGCCATTCAACAGTCTCACAGCTACAAAGTTGAGGCTGTCCTGTGTTGTTCAGTATTATGGATGTACCCAGATGAAACCAAGCAACGACACTTGACAGCAGCAGCAGCAGCCAGAAGCAAGAGGAGTGAATTTTGAAGTAGAAGTAATCTTTTCTACAAAGATCTCTCCTAACACTGGGCAGCAGATTCATTGTTATGTCAAAATCATGGAATCATGGAATCATGGAATCATAGAACACTCTGGGTTGGGAGGGACCTAAAAGATCATCTAGTTCCAACACCCTGCCATGGACAGGAATATCTTCCATTAAACCAGGCTGCTCAAAGTCCCATTCAACCTGGCCTTGAACACTCTCAGGGGTGTGGCATCCATAGCTTCTATTCCAGTGCTTCAACACCCTCACAGAAAAGAATTTTTTCCGACTATCTAATCTAACCTACTCTCAGTTTGAAAACAACCCCCTTTGTCCTGTCAATACATGTTCTTGTAAACAGCCTCTGTACTCCTTTTTCTTTTTGCAGGCACTGGAAGGCTGCAATTAGTTCCCTGAACAGACTTGCAATCCCCATTTTGCCCTGCTTCTCTGCAGCAAGCATGGACAAGGGGACAGAAGAGGCTATGACTCAGTGATTCTTTCCACCTGGGACCATTTACAGTTGAGGCTTTGAGTCAGAGGTAAAATATTTTCATAGTACCAGTATCTCAAAGACTTCAGCCGTGATACTGTGCAAAAATGTACTTCAGGTTTGTGTTTACATTACAGATTTGTTTTACATTACAGATGCTCTCCTTGATCCCCAGTAAGACTGGAGGTATGTAGGAGACCAGTGGAACAGATTTAGGGGACATTGATCCTAGTAAACTTTTGCTCTTATAGAGACACATAGGGATAAATACGTACTTTTATTGGGGCTGGAGTGGAGGGAAGTGTTTAAGAGAGTGAATATTAAAAAGCAACATTTATAAACTGCTAAAATAACTACAGAATGTTGTCTTGCCGACCTCATTTTCTGCAATGGCACAAGCTCTGTTGCTAAGTAATTAACAGAGCCAAAGAAAGAAAGAGGGGAAAAAAAGAGAATCCTATTTCTAATTTCTCTTTAAGTAGCACTTATATGGATATCAGATGGCAGCAGACACAGTTAAAATTGTTGTTCTAATATAATGTTCAGTCACACTGAACAGAGCACCATGAAACTGTTATATAGTGAATTTCAATCCCTATGGCTTTATCTCACAACATACGTCTCCATTTGCCCTGGACTTTGTCTAAGATTCACATTTTTCTAAAGGAGAAAATTACTTCCTTGCTCCATGGTGACATGGTATTTAGACTTGACCTCTGGTTAGGCCTGAGAACTCCTGAGTACCAGCTTTCCTGCTCAGGTCAGTAGAGAACCTCCTTTCAGAATTGCAGTGGGATCCACCTCACTGCTTTTTCTACAGTTGTAGGGCAATTCAGTGATGAACTCAGGGATGAAATTCAGCCACTTCTTTCCCATTTGGACGCTCTGAGCAGTTTCTCCTAACAAACTGCTTTAATTTGTAAGCAGAGACAAAATAGAAGCAAACAGCCAGTCTTTATGGCAGTCTGCATGCAGTGATATATACACAAAAAGTTAGCCTGATAGCAAAACCAGCATTTAATATTGCAAAGGAATAAGATATACTCCTCAGTATACAACAGATATTTCACTCCCAGCCCTGTTCAAGTCCTGCATTGAAAGGCACATATCCATCCTACCGTAAAATTGAATAAGTTATTTATTATTACTGTAGCGAAACTGTGGGATCTTTAATTTCATTAGAGTTACTAGATTGCAGATATCTGACTACTTAATGACCTTGTATTTACTGAGAAAAAAAGTCTGCTGCTGAAATGACAGACATGTAATGGCATGAATTCATTGTGGATAACAGAGGTATAGAAGAGCTTACCATACAATGTATGACTCAGATTTCACTGCTTTTTGACATTCAACAGTAACATTGTAAAATATCACTGAAATAAATATCAGCAGTTAATCACAAAAGATGTAATGTTATTAAGGGGGAAGAAATTGCCCTTTTCTATATGTTTTGCTTCAACCCTGTGCAGGAAATAAGGCACAAAAAAGATGTCAGTTAAATTGCACTGTTCTATCTCACTCAAAAGAAGTAGAGAGACGTTAGCCAATGGTAAAGCATTATGGTGAAGAAAGAGAAGGAGAAAGAAGGAGAAGGAGCAGGAGAAGGAGAAGGAGAAGGAGAAGGAGAAGGAGAAGGAGAAGGAGAAGGAGGAGTGGAACTGAATTTGCAATCAGAGTACATTCCTTCTCCAGCCTCCCATACACACCCTTAAGTAGTTTACCTAGTGGCATTATAAGAATCAGTTATATTATTTTATGTTAAATATCAAATATTTTAAAATTTTCTCTCTTTTAGGAGCAGATAGCCTCCAAAATATCGGCTGTGCCAAGCCTTAAAAATTCTGAAAATTTCTTTATATCTACTAAAGACTATGCAACACAAATGTGGAAAATCAGAGCTTTACTGATCTCTCCTCTATTTTGAGACGAATAAAAATTCCATGTTCATTTATGCTTGTACAGATCTTCCTTTTGAAGAACAAAGCACATTAAAATTCAGTGCCATAATGCTTCTTGTGTTCTAAGTAAATGTCCTTAAACACCATAAGTGATGGGACACCATAAGAGGTGTTTCACAAGATGCTCAGAGGTGCCATAGAAGTCTGTGGGTAATCCAGGGAGGAAATTCAGATCTACCCACTTTATTTTTTGTTTGAAAGGCCATCATTTATGTCCATTTCTACTGCCCTGCTCATCCAGTTTGCTCTTGCCTTCAGAAGCTGTAGACACAGAGTGAAATCTAAGGCAGCACTGTTCTCTAATCTGTCAACCATACTTCAGTAGCTAGCTGCGAAGGTCAACAGTTAAATAAGCCTGATCTAGGAGCAATTAGTCATAAATCCCATTATCCCAAAAAGAAATCTGACATAGAGAGATTGAAAAAACAAAAGGTATCTAACTACTGACTTTAGCACTAGCCCAGGCAAGAAAGTTGTCTAGTATTTCCAGTTGTAAAGACACTTTTAAATACAGTTATGTGTGAAAAGTGAATACTTTTATTTTGTATCAGAAAAAGAATGAAGGAACAAAGATAAACTGGGAGACCCCAACAAGGGAATGAAGGAAATTTTAGGTGTAAGCAATATTAATATGCTAAGTTCAGGTTTTATACTTAATACTGAGAAAATAAACTAATTCTCAGTAAAGAGAGGGTCAGATGTACAGGGAACACATAGTATTTCTTTTCCAGTATGAAATCCACACATTTGACCCTATCAGCAGTTATCAAAGGTACCAAACTCGAAGCTGCAAGATGTAGAAAGATTTTTCCTTTCCAACCTCAAACCAAAATTTATTGAACCGAGTGACTGTAACCTGCTTCATCTGTGGGCAAATGTTGATTTTTTAATGGGAACCACTTCAGACAGAAAAATAAGGGATTTATAAAGCATGATTTATATATGAGCAATAACCCACAGAAATAACCTAAGCATCAAATATGTTTTCTTTATATCATGTGGTGTGATTTTATTTACAAATTATTCTTGTTCAGTGTAAGTAATTACAATAGGTTCCCTTATACCACTGGTTCATGGGCCTTCAATCAGCTGCACTGTTATTCTATCTGTATGCTTTGAACTTACTATCTTTCAATCTTGCAACCTATTGAAAACATTTTTAAGGTCTACAGTTTATTGTCTCAGAGAAAGATTGCCAGTACTCATTTGAAACCATCTCTGAAACTATTATTAGGTACTGCTTTTCTTGATACTGTGGGACATATCTGTAGGTGTCAATCTGGCCCTGCCTGCTGCCTGTTGATAAGCCAGATACCACATATACCTTGTCACTATGCCAAGGTATATATGCCACAAGCAAACTGAAGCTCATCCTCTGGCTCTTATGGATCGTAGCGTGAAGCGCAGAGCAAAAATTATAGTGGAAGGCATTCTACAAAGTGTTAAGGTCATGGAGTCTCAATAAATATTAGCTCAGGCCCACTGGAATTTCATTTAATGTTTTTCTAATCTCTTTCATTTCTTTTGGGATTTCAGATGTCCATACACATGTGAGTCATGAAATGTCAACTGAAAATAGAGCTTACATTCTTACAGGTTACAGGCACAGAATGACAAACTGGAAATATAAGCAAACATTAAAGGGTGTAAATTACCAGGTTTTATCAATTTATTTGAGGCATCATACTTAATATTTTAGCTCTGCTGATATGGAGATATCTTGAATAACTTTTCCCTCCTCTCCCAAGTCCCCTGGAAAACAGCATTTTTCAGCAGAAGGTCAGGAAGGAAAATGCAGCCTTTAGCTTCCAGCTGGTTTTAAATAAAGTGGAAATGGCATCTGCCCTAAATATGAAATATGCTCCAAAAGATATTCTTAACAAAGTAAAAGGATTACTCTAGCTTCTTCTTCTTTTAAGTTAAGAGAGGGATCTTGTGATTAAACGAAGTGTTGCAGGCTGAAGCTGGTAGAGAGAAATAAAAACTCAGAAACAAATGACAGTATAGTCATGAATTTGAAGTTTTGTTTTGGTCACTGAGGTTTGATGTAAGAGCTTTTCCCTGTGCTTTACCTTACATTTCTCATCACAGAAAAGTCTGGAACAAATTGGAAAGAGATAAGAGATAATATTGTGTCTGGGCCTCTTAAGGCCATGGTTGTGGTCATTGGACACATTCCCTCTCCCCACTAATCCATTTCCAATCTAGGCAGTCTTCCTAACTTTAATTCCTTGATCCACGACAGGAAACGCCTGGAAGATACAGTTACAGGCAGCTACAGACAATTGATTCCAGCATCAGTAGCAACATCATTTCCCCCAGAGATCTCACGTCTTTGTTTTACAGCCTGTTGTGCATTAACCGGGATGTGCTAACCAGATGTCACCTCCACCAGGCCTGGAATTAGCACTTTCCTGTCAAAAATTCTTCCCTTCTGTGCTTATCTCAAGTTCCAGCTATGGTGGATTCTCTTATGGCCAGTTCCTTCTGTGGCCTTTACAGTGTTTGAGACAGGCAATGGTGTTCTTTAAGTTCTTACAACAGCTCCAGTCACAAGAAGAAGCAAAGCCGATTCCAGGACATTGTGGGTTTATCATTGGCTCTGAAATGCACAGACAGGCAAACATATAACGTCAGGAAACAAATGGATACTTATGTGGAATAAAAGCTAGCCCAATAAAAAGTGCAGTGGATAAATCAGAGCACTATAATGACATGCTAGTTCCGAGGATGCATGTTATGATAAGACACTGAGATCTATAGCAAAAAGAGAATCAAGTAAGAGCTATTATTCCTTTAAAATTTAGTAGTGAACCTTTAGCAATATTACTGTCCTGCAAAAATAGAAATGTTTTTAAATGAAAGAGAAACTACCCTTGTTTTTCCTCAGCCATGTAAAGGAAATATTAAAATAAAATAGAAAAAATGTTCAACCCAGAAGAAAGTTGATAACCACATAACCTCATTTGCTCCTGCAGGATTGCTGATTTGGAGAATTCATTGAGAGTCATAAGGAGCATGTCCAGGCAACTGTATTTTCAGTCTTCTATTGCCTCTTTCCCACCATTCTAAAAAAGTCCTTCTCAAGGATAGAAAGTGTTTCAGCCTTGGCCCTCAGCCAAAACAAAATCCTTCCACTCTCCAGGAAAAATAAAAATCCTAAGCAGCAACCTGTACATTTTCACCTCCCCTCTACAAGACAAATTTCCACAAGTGTAGTGCAGCTTGGGGCAGAAGATGTTCTAGCAGCTTGTCAGGATTTTTTAGGACAAGGCAGGGAGAGTCTGTGCATCAGATGGGAGCTGTGATAAATATACATGAGACTGAAAGGAGGGGGGGAGGGGGTAAGAAGGCAAATCACTTCCAGAGCACAAGACATTGAATTTTCAGGTTTTGCTGTACCTTTCAACTGCCACTGCTGAAACAGGCAATCCCTCCTTTTCTGGCCAATTGAAGCTGATTTTCTACTCCTTAGTCCAGGTTATTCAGATTTTTCCATCATATATATACAATTGTCCACAACAGAGGTAGAGGGGAGTCTTTATCATAACTCACAAGGGATAGACTTCACAGCTTCCTTTTCTGTGTTCTCTCTCCTTTTTAGTTTCTCTGAATCTATCCTCTTGGCAACCACAGAAATGCTTCTCTTCCCTACCTCACACCTCTTGCACACACATGACCCAGAAACATTGCTAGTCTTTACTTGCTCTGAAAGGAGACAGCTCTTCAATTTCCCCCAGCTAAGCTTCCCTCCATTTGACCCCGGAGACTCAGACCAGATACTCGCCAGGCACACTGGTGCTAGGGCATGAAACACACTTGATCACTGTGTGAAGGAATTCTTCTGTCCTACCATAAATACATGTCCTAAGGCAGAACCTAGTCCCTAATGTTATGGATACATATAGTGCATCTCCAGCGTGAGAAATTCCACTAAAATCAAGAAAAGGAATCAATAAAATTATGGAATCAATAAAGGGAAGGTTGGAGGCAAATGGCAAGATCTGTACGTTAGGTTTTAATAATCCTCAGGTCCTATAGATTTTATTTAGTAGTTTTATATTTACAGCTATAAAACTTGTTTCTGGAGGCTGGCAAAATAAAGTACTGTTCCACAGACTTCTCTGTCTCTCACATTAAGAGGACTGGAACCCAAACAAACATCTGCTGTGACAGGGAGACACATTTCTCTGCCTTAACCACAACCTTCTCTGTAACTATAGTCTCTCAAGTATAAGCAGATTGAGGCAAGATTACTGCTCTAGAGTCCAAAATGGGAAAATATTTAAAGGTGAGGTTTTGCATGCAATTTTACATATAACTTTAAATCTGCAGGCACTTTTGTTAAAACATAGATAGCACTGCCCAGAATTTGGCAGTCATTGTGTGCCAAAAACCTTCTGGTTTGCAACTACATCAAATTTCAATTTTACACAGAAGATCATGCATTATTTGGATAAAAAGATTGAACTGGTAATAAGAAACTATTCCTTTTATTTACAAATCCATAAATACATGAACTTTTCTCCCTTATGCACTGTATTTCAACTGGCAAGATGGAATAACAGTATACCCTTTGGAACCTTTCTTCTCTCAAGTACATATAATCATTACTGTCAGCCCATCAAGCTCCAGGTGAAAATAGATTCTATATAAACTCTTTTAAGTCACATTTGATTAGACCCTTTCCTGTATGAGTTTGACATGTTTTATTATTTCTTATCATGGCTTCTGTGGTGGAGTTCCCCAGAATAACTCCTGTACCATAGCTGACAAACAAAGTCTGACTTATATTACAGAGAAAGTAATGCTGAAAGTCTCCAGCCGAATATGGCAAATGTAAAGTGTGTAATGTACAATTTTCTTATTTGAATAGAAGCTTTATTTTGAGTAACATCTACCAAAACCAGGTAACACACCAGGGAAAAACAGGATAGAAAGTAACCTGTAGCCTGGGTGGAGGTGGCAGAGAATCTATGGCAAGGTAAAGCAATGTGACAACAGAAAGGAACATAGCCAGTAATAAATAAGGAGAAATATGTACAGATTTCACTGGCAGTATGGTGAAGACTGTAATGAAAAGAAAAAAATTAATTATAAAAAGTAAAACCAATAATAAAACCATGGCTGAAACTTGTAAATGTTTTTTTAAGAATGCCAATAATCACAAAGATTATGAGACACAGCTGGAACCCTTATGGGCCTACTCTGTTGGGAATGGTTTTTGGAAAACTAATACCATGACAGATTTTGCCTGTTTTGGTGGCTTTCTTGCCATCTTTCCCTCTTCTCCCAAAACATATGAATATAGAGAGGTAAAAGACCTCTTATAAAGCATATCTAAATCATGACCTGTGGATCGGGGTCAGGGTCTGAATCAGCAAGTGTGTGGCCAGGAACAGGCAACCTGAATTCATCTTGGGCAGGAGCCAAGGGCTAGAGTCTTAGCTTAAAACCCGCTCCTATGGGAAGGAGGATCATCCCCATTAAGGCTTCTCACTTTCTTCACAACAGTTTCACAGCCAGAACCACCTGTTTTGTTTTCTGTAATTGTACACGAGCTCAAGCAGCCAAAAGTTGTCAGGGACTGTCAATGCACTCAGGGCTCTGAAGAAGAAACTAGTGATCTCTGGAGGAGAAGCAACAAGTTACAAGGTACCTTTCTGTGCACATGTCTGCATGAGAACATCTGTGGTGGGTGGACCCTGGCTGGACACCTGGATGTCCTGGATGGACAGACAGATGAAAAATATAACAAAAGGCTCCTTGCTCGAGACAAAAACATGGAGGGATCACTCACCTGTTACCGTCAGACAATCTCAACTTGGGAAAACTGACAATCATATCAGAGTAGGATAATGAGAATTAAAAACGAATCATAAAAAAAACATTCCTCCACCCCTCCCTTCTTCCCAGGCTCAACTTCACTCACAAATTCTCTGCCTTCTCCCCTCAGCTGTGCAGGATGATGGGGAACACGGGTTGCAGTCAGTTCATGCATTCAGTCAAAGAGTTGTCTCTGCCACTCCTTCGTCCTCAGGGGGAGGACTCCTCACACTCTTCTCCTGCTGCAGCGTGGAGTCCCTCACATTACAGACAGTCCTCCATGAACTTCTCCAACATGGGTAAACTGCTCTAGTGTGAATGCCTTCCAGGGGTGCAGTCCTGCAGGAACAGGCTGTTCCAGCATTGTCCCACTCAGGATCACAAGACCTGCCAGCAAACCTGCTCCAGTGTTGGCTCCTCTTTCCATGGGTCCACCAGTCTGCAGGAGCCTGCTTGAGTGCAGGCTTCCCACAGGGTCACAGCCTCATTCACATATCCACCTGCTCCAGCATGGGGTCATCCATGGGCCAGTAATATCCAACCTTGTAAATTACGGCTTCTCTGGTTATTTCACAACTTACCTATGTCAATTTAAAAATTGATGAGGTGATGGTAATCTCTATACCTAAGAACTTTGTCTACTATGAACATTTCTTCACAGTAACACAAGTGTAGTACACAATTCCAATGCTGTAAAACGTATTCAGATGGGCATATCATAAGTGCCAGTACAGCACTTTGTAATATGATTATAAAAAAATATGTTTGCACAGAACTATATAGCTACATAAGTCAACTTTTCAATTTTATGGTTCTATGCAATTATTTCCAGTAAATACACTTTCAAGCAGGAGTTAAAGATATTTTAGAGATATGGCATTATGCTTTCCAACTAATTTATCAATTTGTTTCTGTGTTAGATCAAGCTAAAATTTTATTCTCTGGAGCTACACATCAGTTTTGTTTAAACTGTCATAGCAGTACACACATTGTACCAGCTGTCATAGATTTTTAACTTTGGATCTGTAGCCCCTAAGAAAATGATTAGCCCCATTGGCTGATATTTTTAAGATGGGGGTGGTAATGGGAAAGCTGGATAATGATAACAAAACCAAAAGCAAACAGCGTTAAAAAGAATGGGAGAACATGATCACATTTCTATAATTTTATTCTCATTTCAATGTTATGAAGACTTTCTCAAAACCAGAGGAAGTCTGCAAAATTGCTTTCTAAGATGTGAGTAGAAATGTTTTTTAGGTACTCTACAACTACTGGTAATGGAATGCTGTTTACAAAATTTCAAGAGAAAATTCCTGCAATCAGTCATTAAAATCTTCAAAAGAGACTGAACACCATGGGATAAGGGAGAAAGAACAGGCATGGAGTGGAACTGCCAAGAGTAGGAAGGAGAATGTGCTTCTCGACCTTATCTAACAAACAGTGAAGGCCTTGCTGGAGATTTAAAGTTGTGGGCAGCCTTAGCTGCAGCAACCACGAGATTGTGAAGTTCAGTGTCATGTGAGGAGGAAGCATGGCAGCAAGTAAGATACAATCACGGGCTTCAGAAAAACTAGCTTTAACCTCTTCAGGGATCTTCTTGGAACAATCCCATGAGGACAGGCCCTGCAGCAAAGAGGAGTCTGAGAGTTGGTTGATATTCATTAATCACTTTCTCCAATCTCAAAAACAGTCCTCTTGAGCAAGAAATAAACAAAGGGGACAAGAGGCCCATGTGGATGAATAAAGAACTCATTACTCAAGAATAATCAAGAAATATACAGGAGATGGAAGCAGGATCAGGCCACTTGAAATGAATATAGAGAGAGAGTCAGAGTGATTAGAAATGAGACAAGGAAGACCAAGTGTCGCAGGTTCAGTTTGTAACTGGGCGGAAACACCAATTTAGTGTAGTGGTTTGGTCCAAAATACTCATTACTGTTTATCTGCTGTGAGATAAGAATTAGGAGAAACACAAAGCAGGCACCAAACTTGAAAGAATATAAAGAAGTTTATTAACAGACCTAAAAGAGGAAAGAAAAAAAAAATTATACCACCTTCAGAACTCTCCTCCTCCCCCCACCTTCTTCCCTTCTCCCACTGACAATGTAAAAAGACAACCCTTAAGATGTTCAGTCTGTTTACCGCTGCCATAATAACCTTGTTTAGTCCATTTAGAAGTCTCTTCTTGCTCATGCTATGAAAACAGTATCACAACGAGACAGCCGCCCACTTCCAAATATTGTTCAGTCCATTTAGGAAGAGGAGTCCCTCTGCCTGCATGTGAGTCCCTTCCCCCGACTTGCAGCTTGTTCAAGGTCACACACAGATAGCAATTGGTTTTCCCACTTTCGAGGGTCCACTCTTGAAGTTTTTTGGGGTACAATTTTAAGGCTGAGCCATTCAGAAACAAAAACAGAGGCCCTTCTCCTTCCCTGGGAGCAAAGGGTCTTCCTCATCTTCATTGTTAGGACTATCTCTGGGAGCATCTCTAGGGACTGAGGTTTTCTCCTTTCCCATTTGGAGCAAAAGTCCTCATCTGGTTCATCTCTAGGGACTGAGGTTTTCTCCTTTCCCGTTTGGAGCAAAAGTCCTCATCGCTTCCATCTCTCCCTGTCCAAACTTCTCATGAAATTACAGCTGCGTCAGCATCTGCCTATCTCAACGCAGGTGCTTCTGCTCACAAGTTGAACACTCCACCCCCCATATCTTCATGAAATTACAACGGGATACTCTGATATATCATAGCTTCACAACAGAATTTCAGCTTTAAGCATCTCCTCTCTCTCTTCCCTCAGGTTTTCAGCTCTTCACAGCAATAAAAAGGGTTACTCTCACCTCGGCCTTGCAGCTTTGCAGCTGGAATGTTGAATTTTTCTTATCGCAGTGGAGAGGGGGTAGAGCCGAGCCACTCCAGCTGCCCACAGAAAGGCAGTGGGGGGGTTCCACAGCTGGAACAGGTCCATTGGCTCCAGGATGGCCGTGGCCCGGCCCGGCCTGGCCCGAGCAGGGCCTGGGCTGGGCCCGCAGCCACCTGTGCCAGCGCCGGAAACGAGAGAGAGCTTGGAGGGGGAGTTTGCCTATTCTTAAATGTGGATCACAGAGGCGGTCACAACTTTAAGTGGCTTAGAGAATTGTCCATATTCAAACTGGCCAGCTGATAGGTTCTATCAGGTCCCAGAGGAAGCTGTAAGCACCCCTTAGCAAGGACATCCCTTCCGGGACTATGCTTGCTAACCTATGACATCAAGGTCCATCTGTGATTAAATCTGGCCAAGGAGGTCAAGGACAAGAAGAAGGGCTTTTTCAAATACATCAACAGCAAAAGGAAAAACAAAGGATAATGTGGGTCCACTACTAAATGGAGGGGGATCCTGGTAACAGACAACCCAGAGAAGTCAGAGTTACTGAATGTCTTTGCGCTTGTCTTCTCTGACAAGACCATCCCTCAGAAATTTCTTCCCCAAGAGCGCAGGGTAAAGGAATGTTGGGAAGAAGACTTTCCCTTGGACAGCGAAAAAGATGATGAAGGGTCTGCAGCATCTCTTACAAGTACAGGCTGAGGGAGCTGGGCCTGTTCAGTCTTGAGAAGAGATGGCTGGGAGGGACCTCATCCATGTATACAAGTATCTGAAGGGAGGATGCCAAGAGGATGGAGCCAGGCTCTTCTTGGTGGTGCCAAGAGATAGTAAAAGAGGCAGTGGGCAAAAACTGATACACAGGAAGTTCCATCTGAATATGAGGGAAATCACCTTCCTAGCAATGGTGTCTCATCCACGAAACTTCAGAGAGAAAATGCTAACTGGTGAATTTCTGCACTTTATTGTTATTCTTATATTCCTGTCTTCTCAACTTAGTCAATTGACTATTTAGATATGCTATTTAGGATTAGATAAACCCCTTTCTCCTTTACTAAAGAAGGCACTTAGAGTGACTAGTTTAAATGTACATGTCTACTTTTCATGAAATGGATCTGAGTTTGATGAAATAATCTTTTCAAGAATGGATTATGATCCCCAGATGTGGCTCTAAGAAACACCTTCCTCTAGTTCCTGTCCTCCATGAAGTCAACTGCCCCTTCCCCTCTTTATCATAACAAAACATGTCCAAATTTTGTTGGGAAGCATGCCCTCATTCATTTCCTACTCCGCTGCCAATCAAAGGGCCAGACTGATTGTAACAAACTTCCAGTATTCATATATTTTCTAAATATTTACTGTACGTTTTTATCCATTTTAACCAAAACACCATACACAGCCAGCTTCACAGAAAGAGGTATATAGTGCTTCTTTACCCTGTTACTTTCTAGGTTGTTCACCTAGTAATGTAAGTAATGTAAGTACCTAAATAATGAAATACTGAATCCAAGGTATGTAATAGATGTATCCTTGAATTATTTGGACTGAGTTATTTTTTTCCCTTGGAACAGTTATTTTTATATAATTAAATAAATTAATCATCATGACACAAAACAACTGGAAATATTTGTGTACCTTCAGTTATACAATGATTCAGATGGTGTGAACTGGAATAATTAGCCCAAGAATACTTGATAGAATGTGGTAAGTCAGTAAAGTCATGTCACATGACATCACTGGCCTGAGTTGAAGAAGTGACAGTCTATTACATTCGAACCAACTGACTAGTGATGGTTTAGTGCCAGATCATTATTCTAAACAAGATATATGATGCACATAGAACACTGTAAAGGCTCAGCAGGAATACAATGCATTTAGATATTTACCAGCCTCAAAAGGCATGAACTATGACTTTCAGTGCACAGGGAAGGGCAGTAGTTTGAAAACAATCCCCTATGTACAATAAGTACTGTATTTTTAAATCATTATCAAAAGCAAAATGAATGTTCTATTTGTATAAGCCTACAAAATAAATGTTCTATTTTTATAAGCCTACAAATATTGAAAGAAATGGTGATGATATCATATCTGTTGGAGTTGACCTGAGTCGAATCATTCTATCTGATCTGAGAGCTGTCTACACTGGGTTTTCTGTTGCTAAAGCAACAGCTAAGCCAGCTTTGTAATGAATGGACAAAATAATCCACAGGCACTTCAAAACATTATGTACATGCTCATTCTTACTGTATGCCATATCCACAAACATATATTTGAGTTGACTATGCAAAGATATATGTGTATGTATATGTTGAGTATGCTTTGCCAAACCAACAACAAATGCTTATGCTGTGAATGCGTATGTAAAGTAACCATGACTCTGAAATACTTTTTGCAAAATATTTATTAAGTAGTTCAATTTTTAGAATTAGTAGTTACTTTGAAACAGTTGTTGCAACTGAATATAATTGCTATAGATGTGATCCTGAGGAGTAACCAGGGATTGAGTAATCCTATATTGTATCTGTGGAATGTTTTGCAATCTAGACAAAGTACATATGTTTTTCTCCACATAACAGTTCCATCTGAGATAACAGACAGGTTATGATAGATGTTGTCCATCATGAGCAGGACTATTCCTCTCCCAAGTCCATGCAGTCCAACTGGACAAGACAGGTGAGATTTGGGAGGAAAGTTGGGAATGCCCCATCCAGTAGAGTAACATATCAATGGCTGAAACAGAAAAGAATACTGAATTAGTGGATGCCAGAAGTGTTTTTACTAGAACTGAACACTTAAGACCCTTTCACAAAATGGAAGAACAGCTGTCACTGTGAAGGAATGCAGTGCTGAGAATCAGGTCACCTTGTGGTTTTAAATAAATTTACAGCCCTAAAGAAGGGAAGAGGTTAGGTATGCACTGCTTGGAAAGAAAGTGTGGCATCAGAGGGAAAAGAGTCAGAAGTGAACAAGGTTGACCAAGTAGAGGGAGCAAATTTCTCTGGAGGGCTAGAAAGTACTGCTTCTGTAGTCAAAAAAATTCATTTTTCTGTTGCTTTTTGGAGTTGCTGCTTGGATGGAATTGCCTTGACCTTCTGTTGGACTGCAAATAAATCTGAGAGATTTTGCGTAACATTGACATTGCTACTCATTGTCCTAAATAGCAGGAGGAAAGAGCAATCTAATGGCAACTCTGCTGTCATCATATACTTTCCAGAACCTCATGTCTGGTCAGAGCAATTAGTTTTCATTCTAATTTTTCACTTAAAACTAGTAAAGGCAGGAAAACCTTTGCATTACTACTGAAGGTGTTATCCAACAATCTGCTTTTTAATTTCCAGTTTTTTTTGATGAGTGGCTAATTCTATTGTCAAATACTGACTGATTACTATCACTAATGAGCCAATTTCAGTGAAGATATATATACAACCAATTATAATTTATAAATTGCATACTACTTATATATATATACCATTTACAAACTGTGAAAGATAAAACACATATACATTAAATACAATACATAATGAAACAAGCAGATAGAAGCTGATTTAAGCTAATTAAAAATTGCCCATGCTACCATTTTGGTTCCTAATATATTAATCTCTGTTAGAATGTTTTCACCTCTCAGGTCTGCTGAAGCAAAGGAAAGAAAACTAATTAGTATTATTTAATACTTTTTTTGTTTATGTAGGCAGGCTTTTCTTCCTTTAAAAAATAGACCTCAATAGAAATAAACCAGGATACTTCCCTGCTTCTCCACCATTTGTTACCCATATTGCAACAGTAAATATCTAGCATCTGTTGTTGTTTAATTTAAAAGACTATTCCAGCTGCAGGAGCAGCCAGAATTTTATCAGTGAATGGCAAAAACTCTTCTACATTCTTGAAATCCTTGGGATGTGTCCTAAGTGGTGCTCAAACTATTTCAATTTTTTAACTTAAATCAAATAAATTCATAACAGTGCCAGTTTCTTTCCACAGTCTGTAAAGAGAGCTTGGACTGACTAACATAGGTGAATCCCTTCTTGCTTCCTGTTTCCTGCCTATTGTCTCATCAGGTGGTTGGGATATGGAAATTTTTCCCAATGTGATAATCATCAATGAGAAGAGGAAGAAGCACTATGTGCAGAGTGTGGCAGAAACAGTTTATTTCAGTTCTGTTGTGTTTCCTGCTTCAGCACTTAGTGATGGTATCCAGTGTAACTTTATGCCATTCTCTTAGAGTCCAAGTCTAGTCCTTTTGGATGTCCAGTTTTACAGAACTACAGAATCATAGAATCATTCAGGCTGGAAAAGACTACAAGATAATTGAGTCTAACCTTTGATCCATCACCACACTGGCAACTAGACCACAGCACTCAAAGCAGCACCTCAATGTCTTCCTTGCAGCAAGGGGTCCAATACTGAGCATTTGAGGAGTAGTCTCACCAGTGCCAAGTACAGGGGGATGGTCTCTGCACTGGTCCTGCTGGACGCAATATTTCTGATACAATATTTTTATATTCTGCCATCCTGCAAAATTTTCCTAGAGAAACTTACACAGGAAAAACTAATTTAAAAAGTAATTTATCACTCAACCACAGAAAAGAAGCAAAGAAAACAATCTCTTTACCCTAGTAGCTTTCTTCCTAGGGTCTCCTCTACACAATGGAAGCTGAAATGTCTGTGACATACACATATATGTCACTGTCAAATTAGTGCTTAACATGCTTCTTAAGAGAGTAATTTAAGGACTGTTGTACAAAATTGACTTTTAAAGAAAATTATCACAAAGGCATTATTCTTGCTTTTTCTATTTCTACATATTGTACATGAAATGAAACAAAACAAAACAAAAAAACACATACACAGAATGCACACCAAAAATCCCTCAGCAATGACAAAAGACTCATGGCTTGAGAAAAAAATATATCAATTTTCAGTCTTAAAGGTAAAATGATCATGGTGCTAATAAAAATTTTTAATGTCCCTTTGGAAAGAAGGGTACAAACTACATTAAGAATAAATATAGTTTAGTATTTTATATATCAAATGCAGTTATTTAACTTCATTATATAAATATATTCTATATAATTATTATTATTATATAAATAGGATAAATTTGGAGACATTGCGATTTGTGTTACCTTGCCCTTACAAAAAAATGTAGGTGGTCACTTAAAAGTGAACATGGCATTTAAGAAACTAAACCACCAATAACACTGCTATTATAGTAGAGCCCAAAGCCCAGAAGAAATCAAGATTGTACTGTATTAGTTGCTGCATAATATTGTAGGGAAATTTGGTAGCTGGAAGAGTTTTCAACTGGAGCTGAAAGCCCAGACTCTTGGGCAGAAGTGAACAGGTCTGAAATACAGCTGGAGTGTGAGAGAATCACAGGAACACAGAGCAACTGAGCTAGAAATGTACCTCTGGAGATCATCAGTCAAACTCCTGCTGCAGGCAGGATCACTAACAGAAGGTTCCCCATGACCATCTCCAGTCAGACTTTGGATATTACAAAGTTTTTCTCTACCTACCTCTAATGTTTGACCACCCTCACAGTAAAAACAGTTTCTTTCTCATATTCAAATAGCATATCTTGTACTTACTTGTGCCTGAAAAACATCCTACAGATCTTCTCTAGCAGCTTCATTCCTTTTTCTAACTTGGTGGGGGAAGAAAGTGGGATTTTGTTGGCAGGCAGTTCACTAAATTCACAAAAATACCAAAAGGAGGATGGTACTGTCATGAAGTTGTATTAAAAAGACCTATGAGGCTGAATAATATGTCAGTGAGAGAGACTGTCTTTTATGACTTAAGTTAAAAGCTGGCAAGTGGCTGCCATATGTGTGGGACCTCAAATGGGTCCCCTTCCCTTCTCTAGCCCTTCCCAAGTGGAAAGCAGGAGATTGCAATACCAGGAAGTCCCCAGGAAAGACAGGGAGAAATCAGCTCTGCATAGTTTTGGTGCTAGACAGGGAAGGCAAGGAGCTAAATGGAGGTTATTTGCCTGAATTTTTTGAGGACCACACTTGTGGGGAGATCCAGAGGAGGGGCCACAAGTCTGCCTGCTGGCAAAGTCTGTATTGTGCTGTCACACCTGATCATTTCTCTAGCCATCAATCTATCCTTTCATGATCTATATTTGCCTCTATATATATTTGCAAAAGAAAATACACCCCTGTTCTTACAAAATGCAAATATCTCTGAAGAAAGTAAAGTAGATATGGGAGAAAATTCTGAACATGCAGAAACATTTTTTTGCTATGAGAGTGACCAAGAACTGACACAGGTTGCCAGAAAGGTGGTGAAGCCTTCATCCTTGCAGATATTAAAAAGCCATCTGACATGGTCATGAAAAACCCACTCCAGGTGGCACTGCTTGAACAGAAGAGGTGGAACAGATGACATGCAGAGGTTACTGCCAACCTCAACCATTTTGTGGTTCTAAATTTTTATGGAAATAGTTACATCTCTAGAGAAGAATACTGATGGTGTTGCACTGACCTTCTTTCAAGGTTCCACACCTTACCTAGGAATGAGTTTCAGACAAGTCTGGAATTTGCAGCCAACATTTTGAGAGGAAAAGACTCAATTCATGCATTGAAAATTAGCACTTTTTTGGAAGCCTGCAGGGGTTTTTTGCTGTGTCCAAGCCCACGGTTTTAATAGGACCATGCTTAAGGGCTGCACCAAGCCCTGTTTTGTCAGTCTCACTGGCAGTTCCCAAAACTTGTGTCTTTCCCCAGCTACCTGAGAACATGTACTGGCTGAGGGGAGTGGGCATATCTCTGGGATTTTTCTTTTTCTCTGCACAGAAAATTGAAATCTTCTCCTCTTTAGGTACTCACATTTTTTGCTGTTTGGTGGATTTTGCAGATCTGATTGTTGGTTGCTTTTTGAAAGCCCACACACCATACATGAGCTGTGGTGGGGGAGAGAAGAATGCAGTGATGTTTGCTGCTTTCAGAGACTGTGCAGTAGAACATCTTTAATTTCAAGGACTCCATTTCCTTGTCTCTGTACAACAGGGCCTGGTTATGGTTTTGGAGAAGTGCTTTGCAACAGAAACACAGTAAATATGTTAGCGAGTCAGACTGAGCTCAAATGACCATAGCGGCATCAGAACGTAGTGGAAGATATCAAGACAGAACTGGGGAAATCTGAGAAAAAAAATTTTAAGAGTTTTTATGGTTGCATGTTTGCAACCACCCACTTCAAAAGACAAATGGCATCCATTCCAGGCAGTGGGAATACTGCCATTCATTTGAATGGCTGTCACTGAATGGCAGGAGCTGACGATTTCCCCTACAAGGTTGACTCCTAGGCTGCAGACAGCAGGGGAAGAAGGGGAAGAAGAAACTGATAAATGACAGATGAATGACAGATGAAACTGATGAATGACAGAACCTCTAAGATATTGCTAGTAACTTAAGGCATTTAGCACTAGTAATTTAAGATGGACCTTGTTCTCCTCAGTTTTGCAATGGTTTGCAATATGACAGCGGAGCTGTTTAGATTGTTTCCCTATAATTGTTAGTAGACATCTTATTTGCTATGTCTCTTATTAGAAGCAGAGCCTAAATAACTCAGTCTAATTATTACTCATTCATGAATGCCTGCTTCATTGTTCTAAATTAAAACATGCTCTTAGAGAGGTAATAAAATTATCATCAGAATCTATTCAAAACAAATTTGCGGGTGGGTGCTCAAAGCCGTCAACACTGAAGTCATCTAGACCACATGTGAGTGTGCAAGGACTGATACAAACTGTTCTGTATATACTATTTAATTTTTACAGTTGTATTTGACATAGGAAAAAGACTTCTTGATCTAAATGGTTTTGAACTTTCAAGACGCATCCTCTGCTGATTAAATTGCACAGTCACAGACAGCAGAGAAGCAGTGTTGTTCAGTGCCAGATCTGGATCACAAAACTCAGCTGTATTTCAGCTAAGTAGAACCACAAGAAACATAGCATTAAGACACAATCACCATGCTCAGGTGCAAACTCACTATCTGTCATGCAGACAAACTCCATTTCTCACAGCAAAACATTTACTAACCCTCTGTCTGAGAAGAAAATTGCACTGTACATTTCAAAACAGTTTTCCTAAAATGCATAAAGTGCATAAAATAAAACAGGCTTTTAAGAGGTATAGTCATACACAGTGTCAATACAGGCAAAATCAAATACAACTCTTTTGAGTATTCATTTCCCTTCACTCTAGATATACCCCATGACTTTTAATGACTATGTATTGCTAACCTATTAGCTGGCAAAAGAATCCACATTGAATTTAACCAAGATAGTGCTGTCCAAGGTTCCAGACTTTGTTCATAGGAAGCAATGTTTCCTCACATATGCAGGACAGACAGCTGAATATGAAAAAGCCAACAGAGCTGCTAAGACAGACAGGTGCAAGTTCTGCTCTACCTATTCAGCACTCCATAGGGAGCCACTGTAGCGAGTGGAGGATGGATTGTGCTTACTGTTGTACAGAGATGTGTTTCTGAGGTCTCTTCTAACAGCAAATTGCTCATTCTTATGGATTCATGCCCCTACAGAGTTCATTGCTCCAGTTCTCTGTGTGTCAACCAGGAATGCAAGTCCACGTTTCAAAGGCAGAAAGCTCTAATAGTTTCAAGAGCATCTTGTCAGCTGGGAGACATAGCTCAAAGGACACCAGGAAAAAAAAAAAATCATCTGAGGAAAACCTAATCTTGTGAAAATCTTGTGTGGAAACACTGAAAATATAATTGTTTCATGTAGACAAATGTCAATATGCAATATGGATACGACTTCTGGTTAACAGTCACCTAACCTATGAAAGATGGGGGTTTTTTTCTCCCACAGCAGGACTAATGATTCTGCTATGATTACCAGTTGTAATTTGCTCAGGTCTGGCTCAACAGGACCATTTAATTCTTCTGACACATTATCAGTGACCTTATCAAAAAGCATAGGGATAGGATTTTTCTTCTGGTAGAAAACTACACCACAGCAGCGGGTCTGCATTATACAAATATGCCTGTGGCTGTTGCAAAACAACCTCCTGTTTGATGTGTGTAACCCCCAAGTTACAGTTGAAGAACAGTCAGTTTGATATCCTGCTTGTAATTCCCCATGGTAAGCAATTCCATTACTCCCCAGCCATACTTGATGTATATAACATAACACTGCTTACAATTTCAACTATTAACATTATGGTAATGAATACTACCAAACTATAAACATATTTGGAACATAAAAGAAAGCTTTATGTTTTAAATAAGCTCTACAGTACAATTTTCATCTCAGATCATAACGATTATTTCAGCGTTTACTGTGCTTGCTGAGGGTAATTTTAGTGTAGCTGATCTCTGCTGAAAGGGTATGTCCTTTAAATAAGAAAGGATAGGTTAATCTCAGAAAAATATTATTGATTTAATGTGTTAAAAACTTTTATGTATCCTGGTAGATATAATCTCATTTTTACAAGCATTTTAAAAGGTAGTCTGGTTTCTGTGTTGTAATGCACTAGCTTGTCTCCTGCTGGAACAGAGGATTTGTTACAGACTACTGACCTGAAACTTAATTCACAGAAGAAAGGAGAGCATGCTAGCTGAATCCTACACTTCTTTAAGTATATATTTCCACTTTTAGCTGCGTCTTCATTTTCTGTCCTGCATTCTGAGAAGAAAAAAAAAAAAAAAAAGCAATAATATTCTAGTGACATATCTTTGGTACTTCTAGGACATAATATCAACAGTGTAATTGTAGCCATGTAATTTTGCTTTCTATATGCCAGTACAGTGAAGGCCCTAAGGCACATCTTGGCCTTTTCCACTGTTGACTACACAAAGACTTCCAGTTTTGATTTGCCAATTGCTAATCTTAGTTGACTAAAACCACAGCCAAATTCTCCTGAGAAACAGTTAGATTGCATTACTCAGTACATTATTCATAGGTTATATGGCATTCACTTGCTACACTGAACTGCAACTAAGCATTGCACCAGATATATTTTAAGGGATTTAAATGATGCCGGTTGGCAGTCACATAACTTCATCAGCTGTGACACAGCTGCTATACACCTTTATGACCTCTTGGTACTTTATAATTTTTAATGCGTTCAGAGCTAGTCAACAGAAATGCAGTAATGTCATAATGCCATCTACAGGCCCCAAACAGTCCCAGTTTCTCTTGGTGACCCTGCCTTCCATTTTCCACCAGACAACTGAAAGAAAGGGTTGGTAGAAAAAGAAATCATAACAAACCCTTCCAACTGGAGTCAAATCATAAGTAATTCAAACAAATTTCTACACTATGATTATTAATAATGAATTTTCTCAACATCCTTCTAGTAATTTCTTCCAGGAACAATGCAGAGATAGCTTTTCATGTAGTATTTATCATCTCAAGCCATGGCCTCAGTGAAGAAGTAAGACAGTGTAAAAACAAGTTTTAAGTGATCAGTCCTGAATATTGCATTGAAGTTGCATTGTTTTCAGTCCTTAAAATCACTGGTAAGCTGTTGGTCAATAATGGTTGGTATTCCTATTATATAGATGTGTCCAGCCTTTCTGATCCCAAAAGACAACTAGCAAACCTTCAAATCCCAAAAGCCACAGGCCAGACACCACATAGTGTAGAGAGCTAAGGGAAGAAGAGAACTCAAACTGTGGTTCACAAAAGGTGACAACTGCTCTCAAGGGGTCCCACCACTCCACAACCAGGGTATTGCCAGTCTTAACACAGCCTAGTGATTTGCTCCCTCAAACTCAGATATTCAGATTACCCAGAAGTTCCCACACCAGCTTAGCTTCCCTGTTAGTAATATGGAACAATCTCACATATGGCTTGAACTTCTGAAGGTCCACACACAGCTAAGACCCATCTTTGTCATCCTGTTAAGTTTGCCATCAGGTATGACTTGGAGCAACCACAGACATTGTTAAAGTTGACTCATGTTTTTGCCTCTGTTTTGTCAGGTTAAATGGGAAACAAATGAAAAAAACATTCAGCAAAACACACACACCAAAAAAAAGGAAGAGAAAAAACGGCTGGAAAACAGAAACCTCATTCCAAAGGGCTGGATCATCTGGAATGGGGTAACCAAGAATATAGAGAAAATCTCTGCTCTTGCAAATGTTACTTTTTCCATGTTTTGGAGGTAGAGAGTCAGAAATAGAGAGAAAACCTCTGGCTGTGTCTACATTTCAGCTACTTGTGTTTCCTTTTTTTGAGGATCTATGAACAGTGAATCCAACAACATTGCTAATGAAAAAATACACAAAGAAATTCAAGACTAAAAACTCAAACAGCTCATTCACATTTTGAATCTAACACACCTTTCAGTATCTTGCTTTTTCTCTTATTGGAATAATAAAAACCTGTTACACCTTCTCCTGGTAAGCAGACCCATCTGTGGGTCCCTCCCAACAGCTTCTGTTTGTCTCCTCAAAATTACTTCAGTGCTCCTCAGAGAGGCCAAGAACCAGTAAAATTGCATGAATGTTGTATTTAGGTTATACTAATGTTATAATTATATCAGTGTTACATTTCTACATGTGACCACTTGGAACAACATCTGAAAATGTTTCTTTCTTAGCTGAGTCATAACACAGAAGTTGAAATGCCTCTTCTACTGTTTGTAGAGAAACATCACATTAAAAAGAGGTCTACGTATAAATAGTAATTAACAATCAGAATTGTTGACTCTCTTCTAATTCAAACCTACAGACTACAGGAAGAAAGATGAGCTACATCCATATGAAGAGGAAGTGTCTCAAGCTTTTGCAAGGCATAATTTTTTTTTAATTAATGTTTTCAATTCTAGGGCTTTCTGTGCCATTTGAATAAAAGCAATTTTTATTTAAAAATCATATTTTAAATGCTTTTGTACAAAAATTAGAGAAACATCTCAGAAGAAGAGTCAGACTAACAGCTTGACAATAGACATCACACTAGATTTAATTTTTGCATGCATTCTTACCACAGCCCCTGTCAGGCAGCAAAAAAAGATATGCTATCTGGAGCTCTTGTACTTCACATTTGTTGCATGCAGCTATTATTTTACTTGGCTTTGATGTTTCACACAACTTTTAGAAGCAAAGAATCTGCTATGACAACATGACATTTCCCATATGTTCCCTTAGTTGTACGAATGAGAAAACCTTGGCTAACCCTAATTAGCATTGGCACTGTTGTTTGTAATCCTTGCACTGCTTTTTATACAACATTGTTTTAGTAACTTAGAGTTATGAAAGGTTCTGCTTATTGTGCAGAGGACCAAGAGCACCATGCTACTGAGGATACTTGACTTTAAATTGCTGGGGAGAGATGGTGGCTGAGTCCCACACCTTGGCTTCCTGTCCACCTTGTAACTAGGTGGAGGTCATGGCAGGTAATGGTCTGGGTGTAGGCAGACGGGGATTGCCTCCAGGTGAAATTCTCAATTCCACCTGCTTTGCTTTAGGGGCTGAAGGAGTTTTTCAAAAAAGCTCGTCAGTCAACAGATGGAGAAGAGACTTACCTGAACTGGTTCACATTTTGCCTCCAGTCATAGAAGCTTCTTTTCTGTTTTGGCTAAAAAAGTCATTGCCAGTGACTAAAAGGAATTTAATCTCCTACAGATCAAATGCTGTTAGTCCTAGCTTTTGTTAAGTGTTACCTCTCCAAGTGAATGGGCAAATATCTAACCTCTGCATATAATCTAGCACTCCAGAGAGCATGTCTGACATATTGTGTGAGAATAACCTGCTTTAGAGCTAGCCAGAGGAGACTGTTGTGCAGAGTGCTGTTTATCACCTAGGGTGCCTTCAGCTCCCTGAGATTCAGGATCTGGCATGATTTCAGAATGCAACTCCCTGCTTTGCTTACTGGGAGAAACAATACACCAGAGGGTTGTGCTGCCTCCCAGAGGGACCTGGTCAGGGTGGAGAAATGAGCAGACAGAACCTCGTGAAGTCTAACAGGAGGAAGTGCAAAGTCTTGCACATGGACAGGAGCAACCCCAGACACCAACATATGCTGGGGGCAGGATGCTGTTTTCATTCTTCACAGCAAGGACACATTGCTGGATCATGCTCAACTTGTCCCCCATGACCCCTGGGTCCTTCACAGCAGAGCTGATTTCTAGCCAGCTGCCCCTAGCCTGTCCTGGAGGCTGGACTTTTATCTCCCTAAGGGCAGGACTCAGCATCTCCCTGTAGTGAGCTTCATGGTGTTTGTGCTGGCCCATTATCCAGCTTCTTGATGTCCCTTTGAATGGCAGCTCATTCATCTGGTGTATTATCCAGACATATTGCCTTCTGATAACACTTCTTTTTCCTTTATTTTACTTTCCAACTTATTTTCTTTTTTTTTTTTTTTTTTTTTTTTGAAAAAAAAATAAGCAGTCTCTCCTGCTTTAAGCATTTTGAAATCAAGTTACACTTCCATGTTCTGGCATACACCTTCTTCTTTTATTGTTTTAAACTGCGGATAAGATATGCACTGCTTCCAAATATGTTAAGGTTTGAAATTCTCAGAGATTCTGGACAAGTACTGAGTAACCAAGCCTGTTAATGCACATGTTGGGTTAGAACCAAGTGCTTTATCATTAGAATTCAGAACTGCTTCAGTAATACAAAAACAAACCCACAAAATACATGGAGAAAAGGATAAAATGAGAGCAGCAATAGAAAGAGCTCTTGCTGTGATTTTTTTCCCCTCTTTTGTCTTTATTCTTCAAATTTAACTTTAAAAATAGTGAATGACTGAAATGTTAAAAGAAAAATAATTCAACTATGATAAATAAAGGTCAAAAATTTAGGCAAAGTCATTTCTTGATGGAATTGGTAAATGTTATCTCCTCAATATCCAATCCTTTTTTCCTCTTATCCACTGTTTGACAACTTGTTCACACATCTCTCCTCATTTGAACATAACTTTCTTTACCTTCTTTTATTATATATTACCTTTCTAAATATTGTGCTAGCAAGTAATAGCTTTTCCTTTATCTACAAAGAATGCAGGTAGAGCAAGGTCAGTATTATAAATTTCTTCTTTCTTTCCCTGGATGTAAAGCTTTTCCAGTGAAGAGCTCTCTCTTCACCCCATATTTGTACACAAAAAAAAATTTAACAGAGCATTCATTTCATAACATTCATTTCTAATGTGTGATATGATATTTTTATTAGAACAGGAGATGTGGAGCATATCCTGTGAATCTTGCTTTTTTGTGTCAATCAGTCATTTGGTCATCAGTTCATTCCTTTATAGATTCTTGTTTCCCTGTGTAGAAAAAATGCACTTCTCACTTCTATGTTTAGATACACCAGCATAATAACCACAGCAACTGCAGACAGGTTTCAAAGGCCTTTTGGTAACCATCTAGCTCTAACAGCAAAAGTTTAGAGCAAGTTAATATCTCTGACCTAAATTGATAAATATCCTTTGGTTTATTACTCCTTATTCACTAAGCGGCATTCAGCAAGGCATCACTGCTACTAGGGTCCATACAGGTATTTCATGAGCTCTCCACAATCCTTCTGGCTGCGTCATCCTTTTGACCAATTTGTGAATCAATTAATCCCCTCCAATTATTTTTCTCTGAGACTAAAATCTTCTCTGGAGTCTCTTTCAAGTGAATGTCTGACTCTTCAATTTTCTCTTCCTTTTCAAAGTCTTCCTTCATTCAAGATCAGTTAAGAAAATCTCCCTATTCTTTCATGTGTATATGCTACACAGTCAGAGTATCTGAGGGAGATTTAGGTCTGAAACATCCTTCAGCCAAATTAAACTTACTTGGTAAAGGCCTGAAAGAGTAATCCTGCCCCCTAGCTCTAAGTATAGTCTCCTTCAAACCATTAATTCTTTGTTTTCTCCCATTTTCTATGTTCCTAAAAAAAGTTTGAATAGCATAAAGCATCTGTGTCCCATTTAAAGGAAATAGAAGACAATATATTTGCAATTAGAATTATGTCCTTCTGAACAAGCAATCATTTTGGAATATCATTTTTCCACCACTTTTGCTATTATACCCTGGGCTAACAATTCAAGACACGGTCCCATCCTGCTGTAACAGAGTTCAACATTTATTGCATTATATGGGGAAAAAAGATAAATCTGAAATCAAATATTCTTTACTTCTGGAAAGAAACGAAAACATAAGGGTTGACATTTTAAAAGTTATATACTTCACAGCTAGATTTAGGTTCCTTACATATGTTGTATTCTGGTAACCGTGTGTCTTACTATTTGTCTTCCTCCAAGTTTCCAACATAATTTTGTTCCATTCAGAGCAATGTTCCAATTTTGCTATTTAGGCTTCCAGCTTGCATGCAGAAACTTGTGTATCAACGCTTAAATTTCTTACTAACCCTATCTGTATATGGCTCTTCATTTATTCCATCTATTTACCATCACCTTGTATTAGTATTCTTTATCTGTCCTGGTTTTACTTTAGACTGTGGAATTTTAGTGATCCAGAGTGGATGGGTTCAAGAAAATTCTATGTTGGTTTACAACTGTTTGCATTCCTCTTTCTAAAAAGGTCACTCTTGACCTTGACTCAGCAGCAGCTAGGTGCCCTTCCAGCAAGGTCAGAAAGGTAGTGCTCTGCAGAAGGTTATCAGAAACTGGGTGCTCAGTCCCTCTTCCAGCACATGAGCACAACAGATGCGATTAAAAAAAAAAAGATTAAAAAGATACAAGAATATGTAATGTACATATGGTACCTATGGTGAATGCCTTGTCACCAGATATTGCTCCTGTTAGGGTATACCTGGGCTCAGGAAGTGTTCCTACAAATTCAAGAAATATTAACCTTTTGAAGTTTCCTATAGACATGGAAAACACGTCCAGCTCAGGAATTCCCTGAATTACAAATATCCGGAGTTAGTATCATATATATAATGCTGGTGATAAGGTAATAGGAAGTAAGCCTTTTTACAAGCAGTTGGAGAACATTTCTGAATGTGACAGACTGCTTTATATGCCACTTTTTACCTAAGAGACCAATCTGTATGACTTTCAACATTTTATAAGTAACTCCTGAAGAGGGAAACAAGGCATGTCAGGAAGAATGATCAAAAGGAATGAAATTCTGTAGTTAAGCTGTGTGTGTGTGAGCAGGAGAAAGGCACTCGAATTTGTAGACTCAATGGTGGCTCTTGCCTTTAGTGGAGATCTTTTTCCACCAGTACACAGAGTGAGGGGTCCTCTTGACTTCTCTTCCCCTATACTCACAATTCTTCAACTCCTTTGCTCATCTTATATAGAAAAGGTTAAGGAGGAAACAATGTCTGTGGGTTAGAGGCTGTAACACCGTATTTCAGGAAAAAAGAAAAGAAAAAACTGTTATTGAGGTTTATATAATGTCAGATACATGAAGTCATTCATTCTGTCTTGAGGCAGACCTCAGCTAGAAATTCAAGATATTGCCCTCCAGTATGGTCCAGAGAAGAGAAGCCCGAACACAAGGATACAGAACATGGTCCATGTATAGCATGAAAGAACTGAATCAGCCTAAGGAAAAAATAACCAACTACATAAAAGGTTGGCACAAAGAGGAACAAATCTTTTTCTATAATCACGAGAGACAGGACATGAAAAAGTAAATTTATATTGCCATGAAGTACTTTTTGGTAAGGAAGTAAGAAATCACTTTCAAGTCTAAATGCATTTAAATGGTTGAATCAATTACATAGGAAGGATAAGGAAGATCCATCGGAAACTTTTAATACAAACATGTCAGAAATAACACAAATATCTTGGATCCAGTCTTTGTAATAGAGTATTTAAGTGACCTCTTAAGACCTCATTTAAACCTTTTTTGACATTTTTTTCTACTATATGCTGAAGCATTCAGATACAATGATAGTAATCTTATATATAATAGATAAATGGAGACTGATTTTGAGAATATCACACATCTCACAAGTGTATCAAGCCAGTGGTCTGAATTAAAACCAACCAAAACACAGGATTAATCTTTGGCTACTTATATTCTAAATGTTTAAGAAAAGATAAATGACTCTGCCATTTATCTCTAATGTCTCAGGAGTGTAGTATATAGGATTAAAGATGAAATTTGAATGAGATTATATTGATATTTTATTTTATAAGGTGTCCACGCTTTGTACTTGAACACAGACTTCATCATATCAGTGCTCCAACTCAAGAAATAGAAGCTCAGTTTCTTATCAATTCATACCAAAGTATAATGATCATCATCAATCATCATCATCATCATCATCATCATCATCATCACTGAGTTTTCTTTTTAAATTGCAGCAAACTCTGACAGAAATTACCATGCCTAAAAATGATTTTCATATTTCAGTCCTGTTGTTCCTCTAACATTTGTTTTTGTGTTACTAAAATGAGTTCCTTAGTTACTGCAACACCTTCCTACAGTGTCTTTTGTGGTAAAATTATGGTACAGCTTTTGCCATAATGAAGGAGCTATGCCTAGGCTTGAAAACCAGTACTTCCAGAAAGCAATAAAATAATCATCTCCTGTATTAATTTTTCAATAAATGCAAAACTTGAAAATTTTAACTGTGTGTAGTCCAGGTTTTTTCCTTTATGTTTCCCTTCTCTGATAAGGCTCTTCCCATAACTATAGCCATGTAAGTTAGAAATTAATATTAAAATAAGAGTATAGCTGAAATAGGAACAGTACCATTAAAATTAAAATATGTGTTTTGGTCTAGGAAAATACTAACACTTCTGATTTTATCTTATATGCCACCGGAGCTCTACTGACTCACAGAGCAAGTAACTGCATAAATAAACTTTAAAATTAACTACAGCTCCATGTAGCAACAATTGCAACAAAAGCTTTTAAAATATATATATTGTATGTACCTGAATAATTTATATCTCTTCATTTAGTCTGTGTGTATAAGCAACAAAGAGAGGCAAAGAACAAAGTGGGGATCTTAATTTTGCTCAACACGAGATGCTGAGCAAACCCATGCTAGAGGTAGACAATTTTGACTGTGTCAAGGAGAGCAACCAAATTCTACTTGAAATTACACACTTATTTCTGGAAGGAAAGCACTTGTCTTTTACATAGAGAGAAAAAACTTCTTTGGTAGCTATTCAGTTCTCTTTTAATAATATCCATCCTCTTTTAAAAAAGAATGATCCTATGTCAGTAGTACCAATAACACAGTATGGAACAGGAAGAAATTTTTTTCAGTATCAGAGATAAAGAAAACATCTATGAAGCCTAAAACTTCTCAGTAAGTGTTATGTATAAAAAGTTGCTCAGCAGTAGGAAGGAGTGAAGACATGGTAGTGAGATTCAAGCACACCATGCCTTGTCAGCCTCCACTGTGCCTCACACAGTCAACGGAAGGATACATGCTGGGAGCTGATCATTCTTCAGCAAACAGCAGCTGCATGACTTTACTCTTTGAAGTATTTACATTTTATAGGTGAAGGTAGCCTTTGGGTCTGCCCCTCACTGGAATGTCTTGTGATATTTTATTGTGTCTGAGCATGATTATGGAGGCTGAGTTTAACTGATTAACATTAATGATGACTGGCCAGGTTGCCTTGCTCTGTGCCCTCCATCACTTGTGATCAACTTGTTGGCTTAACATGATTAAGGTTTAGTTTATTTCATGTCTAGCCGTCATGATGCCAAAACCAATGGTATTCAGAAAGAGGTATCTGAGCACACACCATCTGCTGTCAGCTCTCTGAAGTGAGTTAAAGCTGTAATTGACTTGGGTATTATAGCAGATATATTCTCTGGCTTTTAAAATCACTCCATTCTAGCTCTGTGCAAACCAGGAGCAAAGTCATTTACAAGAAGCCCTTATCACAAAACTACATAGCAGGTATTTATTCCTCCTTGGGCATATCTTCTGGGGCAGAGATTTTCAGTTCCTCGTCATTCTGGAGGCAGTCATTCACTTAATTTTCCTTGACTTTATCTTGCTGAAGTGTATGCCCTTGGCTCAGGACACAGGAGCACAAGGTGAGCCGCGTGCTTTCACACTTCATCCATTGAGCAATGACACTGTCTGGTCCTGTTCCACCCCACCTTATGGCAGCAGGTCTGCACCATTGTTCAGACACAGGCACAGGCTTGTCTATCCACTACAAGCTGATAACAAGGTGCGTTCATAATTAGCATGGCAATAAGTTCAGTGTTAAGCATAGCAAAACACTTTGTGATCTTCATAGAGTGCAAGCAGGTTGGGCGTGTATTTGTCAGCTTAAAGTTAGAGGGGTCAGCTATAGATCTGTACACCTGTATCTGATTATAGTTATTTGAGAATTAAACTTATTTGCGAATGTAATCAAACTGAGGTGTTTAGTTCCCCCTCTTTCCTGAGTGTGTGATACAGCATTGTCTGTAATTTTATACTCTGAAGAAAGTGGAGTAAAAATACATCAGTTATTTCCTTTAATACAAGAGGGTTTCAAACCCAGGAGTGATTTTCTGTCTCTAAGCTCATTATTATAGTTCCTGTTTGGCTGCCTCTCATTTCAAGGGCGGTATGTTAAAAGCATTCTGGGCTTTTATTGATTGTTGTTGTCATAATTAGCCACTGTAATGGAATTAAGTGGGACCGTGTCTTGTTTTGACTTGTACATAGGGAAAATATAAGGACAAAATCCAACCAAAAAATCTCACAGCCAAAGGTTGCCAGGATGACTTTTTATTGTTTTGAGCCCTTTGAGGGAAGGAAGGGAGGTAAGCAAAGGCAGAAACTGTTATTGTAATGTTGAGTTGGTATCCTTGGACATTTGTAAGAAGTGCATTGCTAGGGGTGGGTTTAGATGACATTACCCAGTGTAAGTGTTTATGATTGGTGTCCCAAGAGACTGCATCTATATTTTAAAAAAAATACATTTTAATTAATTTAATTTATATGGCTGGATCATTCAGTAACACAAAAAAGAAATATTGTGTTAAACATTCAGTCTCATGAAAATGTGCACTGGTAAGTCTTATGCAGCTGTGTGAGTCTTTCACGAGGGGATATGTGAAAGCTTTGTGCATTTCTAGCCAAGTACCCTCCTGCTGACAGGGAGCGTTGGGGATGTTTAGAGTGTGGTCATTAAGAATATTCTTGATATGAACCTCAAAGCAAACTAGAGATTAATTCACTGGGATTATCATCTTATTTTTCATAATTAGCAATTTTTAAGACAGCATATGAGGAAGGGGGTTCCATCACATCTCCTGTTATCATTATGAGGAGGTGAAGAAAGTAAGGAAGATTACTATCACAAGTACTAGCTTCAAAGATGCACAGAGATTTTTTCTGACTATTCAGGTAAAACTTGTTTTCATTAAAATTATTGGTAGTCTGACAGGTCCCATTATAATTCTCTGCCCTATTTTTCTTATGTTTTGTCTTTTTTTTTTTTTAGTTTAGCATTCCTTTGCATATTAAAAGCACCTTTCAAGAATTTATAGCTTAAAGCACACTTATGCATACAAAAATGCTGTTAGCAAGGAATTTTCCTGCTTCTTCTAAATTGTGGGATACTTTTCTCTCTCATGGAAGATAATAGCAGAAGTTCTGTAAACCATGAACACCTGTGACCTTGTAGAACTCTATGGTACAGTAGAAAAATATTTTGACAGTGGATGTTTTAGGATTGTAGCCAATCACCCCAAGGGGTGGCTGATCCTTTGACCAATTAGACTATGAAGAAAAAAGTCTATAAAAGAGTTTGTAAAATAATTAAATAAATCAATCTTGCTGCATATTTCCTGCCTGCTGGATTTTCTCTCCTCCTCCCTATGGCTGCAGGACATGGTAATATCGACAGCGGAAATACACACTGAACTTCAATTACATTGACACATGTGTTGAAATTTCTGTTTAAAATAGTAAGATTCTTTTTATCATGGCAATATACTGCTCTTTCTTTCTTTCTTTCTTTCTTTCTCAAGAACTGGGTGTTATAAACTTAAATAATGCACTTTATTCAAAAGGAATTCAAGTGAAAATGAACTGTTGACATGGTTCTTGCAAGCAGTAAGGACTAGTTGTATTTAAAGCTGTATTTTATTAACATGGAGAATAGTAAGTACATCTACTAATTTTATATCTGTAAAAATAAATTAGCCATAGGAAGTACTCTATATTTTTGCCTTAAATCTAGCAATGTATTCCACCCTTTCTTACAAAGAGAAGTTATAATGTAAAGAACGTAAATGGTAAATGTAAGAAATATATCCATTCGAACCCTGTGAAATCCGCCCAAACCTTCCTCAGGAGTTTGAAGGAGCAATAAAATTCTGTCTGCATAGAGTTTGCTTTTCCACATTTCCAGCCCTGGCAAATATTACAAGCAAAGGTAGCCTACACGTGTGGGAATGTGTGTGTTTGAAGACATGCATGTTTTTGTGGGCTGCTATATCCCTCCAATTTTTAAGAAGCTGGCAAAAATAAGTGTAAAATGCCCCAGAGAAAGCCATTTTTACAAGACTTGCTATGATTCACAGCATTGGCCCCTGCATACAGAGGGCTGGCAGTTGAGCAAAGGAGAAACACAAAGAATATTGTTTTGCAGGTGTTATTTCTGTATGCTTAGACACATTAGAATGATCCTTTCTTATTTTTCTTATCTCTTTTTTATTTCCTAGTGGCTACCTAGCTACTCTGAGAGAGGACAGGCAGCAATGTCATTCAGACAAAATGAGTAAGCAACTGCAGAAATGCCAAACAAGTACCTCTTGTAAAAATCAGTTGTGGGCCAAGAAAACAAGCAGCAGAGATATTCTGGGGAAATTGCGGTTTTTTCCACTCACCCACCACATCACCACGTGCTTTGGAAGACAGGCATTAGTTTTGTGTCTTAGTGCTCTGTCTAGATGCAGGCACACAGCAACCATTTTTGCAATCATTTCTGAACACATGATACCTTAGTCACTCACCTCTAAACCTGCTCATTACTTTTAATGTTGCTGACTTTTTTTCTAAAGCAGTGTGACATGCATAGTTGAAAAAAGGCCATAATTTCTCTTTGAAAACTCACTGGCACGAATGAAGCTAATGTTTAAGTCTGGCACTTCAGCTGCAAGGTAAATGAAATGGAGTGAGGTTTTTATCCAATATTTGATGGCTTTGCATTTCAGATGTGCATCTATTTAATGCTAATGAATTAGACAATTTTTTGGAATAATGGAAATTTTCAAGGGTCATCTAAAAACTTCTAAAATAAAATAATCATGAACAATTTGTTTAAATCTCATACATATAATCACACTGTGCAAATCACATAACTGGCATCACATGATACCAGCAGCATATGATACCAGCTCCTGGGTCTGGATCATCCAGCCTTAGGAATCAGAAAACTTAGAAACTTTTTTATTTTATAACTTATTATAAAAGTTATAATATGTGCCAGCTGTAAAAGTTACCCTCAAAAATATTTTCTCCTTCACAAGAGGGATAAAGAGTACAATGTTCCTGTTCTTCTCTTCCCTTGGATCCTTGGGTCATGACATTTCTATTTCACTTGTGTCTTTATTAAAGTCTCTTTAGCTTGTCTCCCACAGTGTTGTTAGCAGACCTTGACATTATTAAAATGAATATCATCCCCCAGTCTCATTCCATGTGCCACATTCCCAAGGTGAGCAACCTTTCCCTTCAGCTGTGTTCGTATAAGTCAGTCTTGTTGTCAGCCTTGGGTTTTGCTCAGGCTTTAAAGACATGTATATGAAATACAGACCAGGCAAAAGCACCAGTGGAGGAACAGCTAGAAAAAGAACACGGATGTCTATGGAGGCATGAAGGAAGGATCTGTGCCAAAAATAATCATTCTTTGCAGGTGTTAGGACTCAAGCAAGTTCTTCCTATTGTGCTTCTCAGACAGCAGCTGCTGGGAAGTTGATGCTCCAGGTCTAGAAATTGCTTGGAAGAAGCAGCAAACAGGCTGGAGAGCAGCACTGAGGAGCCAGGAGCCATAGCCAAATCAGTATACAAAAAAAAAAAAAGAAGGTTCTGAGATGAATCTGGAATGAGGGGTGTATCCTCACTCTAGTACTCCGGGTCTTGATGTTGAATCTCCTCAACAGAAAACTGAGAAGCACATTATGAACACCTATCCCTTTCTCCTCCTTTTTTCCCCACCTGGCCATAAAACATTTCTAAGACGGCCTGCTCCCTTCCAAGCTTATCCCTCTCTGAAGAAAGATTGAAGAAATCCTGACTGGTTTTTGGGAACAACTTTGGCATCATCAGTTAGAAGTCAGCACAACTCAGCCAATTTTACAGTCAGAAAGTGTTGAAAAATGGGTAAAATGAAAGAACTGGCAGCTTTCATGAAACTCTTCTGAAAACATAAATCAGTCCCGTCTGTTCACTGTGAGCAGTTAAATCCATTTCACTATAGACAGAAAGATGAAGTGATTTTCTGGTGGGCAAAGAAAAATCTGTTGTACGGACACTTTGCCTCCACCTCCGTTTATTCAGAAACTGATTTTGCTGCGCTACAGAATGGTCTCTTCTCCCATGAGCCACCACCATATTCACCTATAGTTCTTGAAGCATCCCAAAACGTCTGGTTCCTGGTCCCACAGTTCAAGTTAGAGTGTTAGTCCCAGACCATCACTGTAAGAGCAAATTGAAGGCAGTGAGCTGAAGCCTGTTTGAAGGCGACCTGCCCCTGCTGCACATATGCATGTCAGACAGCACAGGGTGCAGCTGGACTTTTCCCCCCTGAGACAGCCTTCCTGACAGCCATCAGAGTAGGACCATCAGCAAATCTGGCTTTGAATTCAGACTCTATATAATAATAATGCAGACACAACAGTCCATCAGGCAGACCTGCAGAGAACCCTGTGCAATTTTTCTACCCAGGGAGTCACGTAATTTGGTACAAAACTGCAGTCCTGAGCTAGAGTTCTTTCAGTCACAGAATCATAGAATCATTGGAGTTGAAAAGCCCCTCTAAGATCAAGTCCAGCTACTAACCCTGCACTGCCAAGTCTGACACTAAAACATGCCCCTAAGTGCTGTATCTACAATACCTCCATTGATGATGAGTCCATCACTTCCCTGTGCAGCATGCTCCAATGCCTGATCACTGTTTCAGTGAAGAAATTTCTCCTGGCATAAACATTTCCTGGCACAACTTGAGGACATTTCCTCTCCTATCACTTGTTACTTGGCAGAGGAGACCCATGGTAAGTCAAAGCTTACGCACGAAATGGTTCAACTGCTTTCAAATTTGTTTTTTAAACAGATGGTGGTAAAGAGACAATGCAGAGGTAAGAACTTAGCCAAAAACTTAGTTCTTAGCCAAAAATAGGCTAAGAACTTAGCCTATTTTGCAGCAAAGGCCACAGATGAATACACATGACCAAAGACTGGGTGGAAGGCTGTAAGTCTTACAAGGGTTCCCATGACAAAATGGAAGCATGAAGCTATGTAACCCTCTACAAAGGGTTTAAAGTGTTCAACTTTTCACAATTCAGGATCAGAATTTAGTTTGATGAAGACAGAACTGTCTTGCCAAAGCTATTCTTTCTTCAAACCATTTTTGTGAGTTATGTAATGTCAATCAGAGTGAAAAATAAAAAGCCCAACTTTTAATGGTTTAGTGCTTAATTTATGCTGTTACCTTAAGACATATTATCCAGGTGAGGCACTGTCAGCTGCAATGATGTGTCCATATAAAATAATAGTCTGAGCCTTTTCTGAGTGAGTCAGTTGCTCTGTTTGCTTGGCTACAATGTGGAAAAAAAAAGGCAGATCATTAAATCATTATTTTGAACAGGTCCTTAATTACATTAGTGCTGGAGAGAGGATGATTTTGTAAAATGGATTGAGAGGCTGCATGGAAACAAAAAGAAAAAAAGGTGACTCTCTGCTCTCTGTTCTGAGGCAGGAACTTCTGAATGTCCCACATTTACTGGGAAGTTAACATATAATTTAATAATTCATTCATTTTGTTCATCTGTGTAATTTTTATGGCATGAGAGGTACCAGCATGTTTCCAGCATCTTCCTAAATAAATCCTGGAAATATAAGTCTGTAAGTGAATATGCCAAATGGAGATTTTAGAGGCACAAACACAGCAGATGTTCAGTTCTCAGTATTTTTTTCCTTCGTATTTTACAATTAGTTCCTTTAGCAGTGTTAGCATTTACATGTAGATCATTTTATTTTCATGGAAGTTTGCTAAGAAGATTTAATAGCAGTAATTGCAAAAGGGATGAAACTGGAACAGGTTACCCAGAGAGGTGGTAGATGCCTCATCCCTGGAAACATTCAAGGTCAGGTTGGATAGGGTCCTGAGCAACCTGATCTGGTTAAAAATGTCCCCACTCATTGCAGGGGCTGTGGGGCTAGGTACCCCTTAATGTACCCTTCCAACCCAAACTATTCTATGATTTTATGACTCTATGAAGTTTCTGAGGGTATCATTCTTATCCCTCCTGCTGTGTGTTAAGCATCAGTGGAAATATTTTTCTGTTAGTCTGTACTGTAAAAACAGAATGCGACCTTGCAAGTAGAAGGAACGATAGGCAAGCTGGTTTACACATTGTGTATATTAATATCATAGCTATCTTCTGGCAAGACTTTAAGTCTAGCACTATCGGGAGACAGTGTTAGAAGTGGGAAGATATATACTGAGAGCTGTAAGAAAAATCCTGTAAAAGTTTTCAAACTTCCAAGCATGTAAGCTTGTTAAGGTAGGGAAATTCTTATTGCTAGATTAACTTATATGCAAGATGTCCTGACACATGATTTTTATTTATGTCATTTTAAAGATTTTTTATGAAAACATTCTTGCAAATGTACCTATAGTTATAAGCTGCAAAAAAACAATGTTTGTCCAAAACTTCTTCCTGAAATACAGGACTATGTTCCACATAAAGCACTATATCAGGTAACCTGAAATATCTGTGTTGAAATGCTGTTTATATAAACCAGGATGAATGCACATGAAGTGTTTTATGTTTTCTGCATAACATCCCAGTTTTCAACTGCGGTTCCCAGACAAAAAGGAGTCACAGGAGCTGCATGTGCCTGTCTGCCACTTCTGCTCACACAGTGGGTGGCGAACTCGCTGCTGCATTACAGCATGGTGTCCAAATGGATTCGAGCCTAATAAGAGCTGGTAATTAAACATGATTAATCAGACACATGACTCTCCATTGTGACTTCTGTGAAACTATAAACATACTGTGTTGTAACAGGGTCCTTGTGAAAATTCAACTGTTCAGGTTCTGTTGGCATGGAGGTTCCCACTGACAAAAATTTGGCACAAGACTTGTGCCTACCCAGATACCAAGGCACCCACAGGTAGAACCCCAAAAGAAGTCCCATAGATTTACAATAATTTACACTTTGGCCACACAGATGCTTGCAGTACTTTAAGTACAATGTACAGAACACATCCTGTCCTTGACAAGCAAAATATGCTTTCACTTGACATGTGATAGGGTAATTGAGCTGTTTAGGACTTCCAAGTACATCAGATAGCATTATTTATTTTGAGGTTTAACTGCTTCCCTTACTTGCACTACATTACTTAGGGATGACTTTGATCTCTATGGATAATTTAGGAGTACATGGTAGAGATATAACCAGAATACTGGAAGGCAAAGTCAGGACTTGGATAGCCAAAGGAGGAAACACTGAGAATGGAGAATTGGAGATAGAGTCCACTGGGACTCGTCAAACCTCAGAGAGATTTCAGCAGAACAAAGTTGTGAATCGCCAACAAGAAAAAAATCTTGTCACCGTGACTGATAAAATGATTAGTGCTACCACAGTCCAGGAAAAATGCTTCAGTAGAGTTAAGCCTCACAAAGAATGTTCTCTGCAGCTAGATAGTATTACTTTTATTTCAGTGAATCACTTGTTACAATACTTATTTTCCTGTGAGGAACACTGTTAGGCTACATTGTGAATATATATGTATCTATGTATACATGAAAATATAAGGAAACACATTTTATTTCCTCAAGGGGACTGTTTTCTTGAAATCTGATGCCTGAAGTCTTGTAAACCAGATACTCACTCAGGCTGCACAGTGAACGGCAGATATCAACTATGAAAACTCGGATCGTGGTCACCCCTGCGTAATAACATGGAAGTCATAGCTGCATCATGTTTCTGCGTGGAGGATTGGATTAAATATTTCAATAGCATTTTTCCTGTACCATTACCATTTTTAAGTTTACTCTCCTCAGTCCAACACACTCTTACCTGGAAAGGTCTCACCTCAGTTTGTTGAGAATGAGAGTAATTCATGACCTAAAGAATGTACATTGGGATTAATTCTGCCCTGAAGCTGACTTGGGGACTACGCTTTCACCCCAGTGTTGTTACAGCTAATGAAATGAGCCTTAATGAGCCACTCTTATTCATCAAAACCTGAAAGGGTAGGAAATCTAACAAATCTGCAAAGAAGGTAATAGTAAATAAAGGCAAGAAATGGGGGTAAAGAAATACTGGTATGCAAGCCAAAGGATTATGGAGGGAAATTTGGCAAAGAAAGTATGAACAACATTCAGTTCTGTCACATGTATTGCATAATATTTATATTATATTAACATATTTTATATATGATGCACATTATATATCAAGACAGACATAATTTTGTCTTCCTTATTTTAATTATATTCCCTTAGAAAAGCTGGGGGATTTTGGTGGGTGGAGAGAAGGAAAGGAGCCAATTTTTCCAAAGCATGAGAAATTTATTCAGAAATTTTGTACCTTGTATTATACTCATATACATAAGGCTGTTGCAGACTTGGAGAAAGTTTAAACTCTTTATATGTATAAATATCTATATCTATATGGATATAAATTTGTATATATAAAAAGTTGCAAATGATATCTAAAGAGATATATCTCAATATGTAATTTTAATTAAATAGCATAATTTCCCTGCATTCAGATCTACAGAGAGATGGATGATAGATGATAGATGAGAGAGAGAGACATACAGAGATACTTGTTTAAAAATCCATACTCATAGTCTTTAAAATACATTGTAAAATTAAGGCAAGTTGTCTTTAGAAGCATAGCCACAGGACCAGTGTGTAGACAAAAGCAACATTTCCTTCCTAAAGCTTTTCAAAATTCATCTTCAAAACATCTTGCATGAATCACACTTAGAAGAAAATCTTAACACATACCAAAACATAAAGTAACTGAAAGATTTTATATTTAAGGGTCTTGCTTTCTAGGTGCAGTGTGCTTTCAAGCCAAAAGAATATTTCCACTAGCTTAAGCCAGAAGGCATTCTTTGAACCTTAGTCCAGGGTACTCTGCATTATCTATGGAACAGTAGCTATACCTCACTGAAGGGATTGCTAACATTAATATAATCTAGATGAGTCTATTTGCTTTCCTTACAGTGGCATGGATTTTAACTCAACACCTTCAGCATATGTAGAACCAATTTATTTTGTTATTTTCCCTGAACACTATGCGTTCGTATTTTTCAAAAGGGAAAACAGAAAACAACAGGAAACAACTGATGGTTTGTTTGACTACAGATATGAGTTTCCTACTTTTAAACTATACACTAGATTTTTTCATCTCTCTTTTCCCTTTCTGCACATCTGCAAGACAGATTTAAGTCTTCTCAAAATTCCCAAAATGAAGTGGTAAAATTTGAAATAGAAAAATAAAATAGGAAACACTCTTAGTGATTCTTATTTTTTTTCTTTGCACAGAACTCAAGTTGTGTGAAAGTTACTCTTTTTATTAAAACGATGTACAAAAGCACTGGTTTTGTGTGTTTTTTAAGCAATACCAGAAATATCTTTAAGGAGAGGTTTTTTGTGGATGATCTGACTGTTTATTTGTTTCATTAGTTGTGTCAGTACTGGGCAGCTGCTGGACAGTATGATTTGAATGAGTTTTCAAGTTAAAATAAGAATGTCAGCTTTTGATATCACAATGGGTCTTCAGTTTTATAGGACTCACAGTGGAGTCTGATCTTGTAGACATAATTTAATTATTTGCACATGCTTCTGTCCTGCTTTTAAAAAGGGAAGTAGACTAGTTCACTAATTAATTATGCATTACCTAAGAACAAAATTGTTTGTTGTGTCACATCAGGCTCAAGAAATTCAAGTCCATTATTAACCACATCTGCAATGTATTCAGGAGGAACCTATGGGAAAATAAAGACACAAGGCTGGAAAGAAGCCAGTCATGCAAACAGAAAGGTGGAAGAATCCCTAGTTTTTTGTAGGTTCAAGCCTCCAGTGAATTCACCTGTCAGGGAAGGGCCTTCTTACCAGAAGAAAAGTCCATGAGTGCTAGTGTTGTCAAAGATTTCATTCCTATTGTCACCTTGTGTGTGCAAGTGTACTTTTCACCTTTGCTCTCACTACAGAACACAGAGGATGTTTCTCTCATAATTGCCTCTTCTGATAAAAGATGGAGGAACACACCTCCTCAGTTTAGTGGAAACTTGCTAGGGTTTCAAAAGGATTACACAATTTTTGAGGCAGAGTCATTAGATAAGCTCTACTTTTATTTTAAGGAAAAGAGAGAGATAAAAGAAGTGAATTCCCACCAGCTGATACCAATGAATCACATACTAAAGGGTTAATTAGAATCATAGACTCACTAAGTTTGGAATGAATTTCCAAGGTCATCAAGGTGATTCCACTATTTCCCTGGGCAGGGTACTCCAATGCCTGATCACCGCTTCAGTGAAGGAATTTTTCTTAATATCTGATCCAAACCTTCCCTGGTGCAACTTGAGGCCATCCCTTCAAGTTGAGGTTAACAACTCTTTGACAATTGTCAAAAGCAGCAGCCCCTGGGACATGGAAACATGTGCTTTTCATACACTCAGCCAGCCATCAAAGGAGTGGCCCTAAACAAATAAGTGCTGTACAAATCTGTGAATGATGAAAGCATCAGCACAGCTTCCACAGGGAAGAAACAATCACTGAGCACTGTCTGTATCATTCGGCCCATTGGACACATTCCTACAAAATACATTTCAATACAGTTGCAGCAGACAGTGCAGGTCCTGTCAGCTGAAAGGATGACTGTCTTGTGGAAAATAGTAACTCTAAAAAGGAGTTATTATGAGCAGCATAATGAAGTGGTAAAATGGGTAAATGTAATCCTGGGATTTACAAACTCAAACACATTAAAGTGCTTTATAGAATGTAGGACAAAGAATAGCAGGAAACAATTGCTATAAATTGGAATAGACCTAGATAAAGTCAGAGTAAAAATTAGGAGTAATTTCTCTTTTTAATAGTGAGGTTGATTAACAACTGGAATAAAGTAGTTGAGTCTTATGTTGACAAAGCTTCTATAGCTGCAGGGAGATTTTTTTCTGGGATTAAGTTGTAATTCAATCAAAATTAATTATTAGATGGAATTGGTAGTTTTTGCAATGGCTGTATGTCTGTGTGAGCTATAAAGATGATCCTACACTTGTTGCAGCTAATTTCAAGCTGTTTTCATGATTTTCTGAGTAGGAATGTTATTTCTCTCCTTCTCTCCACAAAGTGAATCACTGACATGAAGAATGCAGTGGCAGAGCTCTGGTCTTATTAAATAAACATGGCATTCAGAAGGTGTTTCAAAAAAGATGCCATAGGAAAATGGGATCTTTAGTGCACTCAGTAATGTGGAGAGCTGTCATAAAGGAGAGAAGTGCTGCTGAAAAAGGCAAAATGGCAGCAGATTAGAGTGTGTGAAGTAAACCAAAGACTGGATATGAGCCAGAGATCTCCTGTTCCTAAAACATTATGAGGGTGTCCTCAGGATTAAGAGGGATGACGTGGAGCATCAGCTTTGCACACAAAGTGGGATCATTTATTGAATTCCAGAGAATGGAAAGAAAATTACACTGTCATTTTGAGGAATACTGTGCACGGGTTGTTGTTGCCAGGTGTTGGCAGTGGGATGCTAAAGGAATGGCTTCTGTTCAGAGAGGTCAGGGCTCCAAAGGTTCCTCCATGGCCCTGCCCATAAGGGAGCAGGGGAAGAGCCCACAATGGAGTAGAAGAAGGAGCAGCAGATAGGATCAGTTATGGACTGACCACATCCCCATCCCCATCCCCATCCCTCTCCCCACTGAAATAGGAGGTAAAGTCAGGAGTGAAGGAGTGAAGCTGAGCCTGGAAGAGAGGCAGTGAGAGAAAGGGGCCTTTTTTAATTTTTTCTTTGTTTCTTTCTAACCAAATGTGTTTTAGTTGGTGATAAATTAAACTCATTTTCCCCAAGTCAAATCTTTTTTGCCGTGACAATGACTGGGAAATGATGTCCCTCTCTTCATCTTACCTTGCTGAATTTCTCCTCGTCCTGTGGAGGAGGAGTGAATAACAAGCTGGGTTGGAGTTGAACCTGTAACCAAGGTTAACACTACAGGTATTCTTCCTAAACAAAAAAATTCACATCTTTACAACTCTGAAAGAGCTCTTCTCCCATGCTGAAGTAGGAGTTTAACGATTTCTAGCATCAAGCAAGTTGGGCTCTCAGCAGAAGCTGGAAAAAAATAATTTTTTTTTTTCTTTTTTTTCTTTAATTCTTAGAGGTGTACAGAGGCTGCAACTGAAATTCCCAAAAGAAAGAGATACTTTGGACCATCAAAAATGTAAATGGAAAAGGATTTTAATACAAAAGCTTAGTAATTACACACATAAGAAATACCATGTCAAATTTGCATTGTGTTACAAACTCGATAAGGTTTTCCCTAGTTTCTTTGACATAGTGAAGGTTAAAAAAAGGTGGTAGTAAAGAATTACTGCAGAATATTTGGCATTTTTAATATATCTAGAAATTTATGGGATCTGATTGTTTCTTGCCCTGGCACCAATGGCTATGGTAACTTTTCACACAATTCCTTATGAACAAGCATCATTTGGCATTTAAATGCAGGGACATCACAGCAATATGTTCATTTTACCTGGGTCACAGGAGTGATGTTGCTATGGGTGACCTCTTCCTTTTAATGAAAATGCACTGACTACAGCTTGAAAACATGTTTATTGCAGTTGTAATGCACTGGTCAACTGTGTGAGAATGCATGTAGATTTCAAAAACAGGCTAAGCCACTTGTATAGTTTATTCTCTGTAACCAATAATATTTTTTGTGTTAGAAAGTGACTGAGGATTACATCTCTACCAGCCATAAAATAATTCAGGCTGGAAGAACTCATAGGACCAAAACCAGGGATAGGTGGAGGCTTCCCAAACTGCTTGAACACAATCTGTGCATACATCCTTAGGATTTGTTAATAATGACAGTTTTTTTAAAAAATCTGCCTGTAGTGCATGCATGGAACTACTTCTTGCACTGTTCAACATCATCTGTGAAATAAATACATTCAACACTTGGCAGACAGGATAAATGAAAAAATGAATATAGACAAAACAGTTATTGGTTACTTGGTAAGAATTACTCTACTAAAATACATCTAATTACACTCAGAAATCCAAAGCCAAGCAGACCTTAAACTAAAGAGCCTATATTCCTGCAGGTGTACTCTCTTCCTCATGGCTAAGAATCCACACTGTTACGTATATGCAACTCTTAATTTCCTTCTTTAAAATCTTAGTTGCAAATATTTTCCTTTCTATGAAATGCAGAATTTTCCCCGCCTTAACTGGAAATTTCTGGGGTTTTAATTTCTTTTTTCCTTGTGAAAACATTGAATTCTGGTAGTTGAATGCCAATACACTTCAGAAATTCCTTTAAGGACTTTTTTCTTGAATTCTCCTGTTATGCTTGATAAAGATATCACACAAATCAATAAATGCATCTGAAAAAATAAGTTTAATTAATATCATGAAAGGATAGTAGTGGAAACCAAAATAAAGTAGAAAATAAAAGAGAAATCTAATCATGATGAAGGACCTCAGTACCTTGTATGTTCATGTACAAACTTAAGGAACATCTGAAGACAGAGCTTCAGTTTATCTCAGACAAAATCTCAGACAAATCAATACATCAATATATAGCATTTAAAATCCAAGTGATTCTGTGGCTTGAGGTTTTTTCCAACATCTGACTAATCCAAGCTTTTCTTTTTTCCTCTGGGGATTTCAAGATAGTCATTAGGAGAAAACTGCAGTAGCTCTGCATGTAAGGGAATAATCTCATCAGTCCAGACTCTTCATAATATCTTCTACCAAGCTCATTTTTTTGGCCAATAAACTGGGGAAAGAGGATATTTGATCACTTCAATAGAAATGAGTTTAAATTGAACTATCTCTGCAATCCCTTGACTGTCCTTAGGTGAATCGCAATAAATGATGATATGGCAATTATATTCTGTTGTTTTACCAGATGTCTCCATTTCTCTGAAACACAGTTTTTCTCAGTTTTATAACCTGTGGCTCTCTAAATACCAGGAAGAACCATTGGGGCCAGCCACTCTTTCTTTATTATTGAAAGAATTATTCCCACATCACACTCTATATCGGCTACTGTACTTCTTGTGATAAATTGTTTCTTTTATGCAATATCGATAATAATTCTATTCAACTGTAAAAGATTTGACCGTAACTGTAAGAATATTATTTGGCGCAGTACATATAAAAAGCTTGAAAGCAGATGATTTGCAGTAATTGGCATGCCTCTGCTGCTCCTACTTAGGGAGGCTCTAGCTGATGGCAGAGTACTGAGTATCTTTGAACTAAAGGCAGTATCAGGGCTGCCACTGTGACCTGGTCCATGTCATCACTTCAGTCATTTCCCATAAATCTTTAAGTGATACAAGCAGCGGAAACACACTTCCCATTACGGATCAGAGAATGGACCCATTATTCACCAGTCAGAATCAGTGTTAGCAGATGAAATGACACCGGTGTGAAAACATCACACAGGAAAAACTATTTTGAACATTCTTACCATGACATAGTCTGACTTAAGAAAAGAAGCTTTGAAGTAATCAAGAAAGATGGGAGAAGAAAGGTAGTGAAGGGTGCTGTGATGCTTTCATGTTCCCTTTCCCCTGAGTCAATGACACTTTCATGTGCTGATTTTGAGAGACTGTATGCCAAGAATATTTGTTCCCATATCATGGCATTTCAGAGCACACAATAAGGGAGAAGTGCTGCAGTGCACCCTCCTTTGGATCCCTTCTCTTTCTTCTAATAAGTGAGCTATGGCACGGTACTGACTGCTGGTACAGGAGATTTTATTTCTTGGGTTTGGGGTTTTTCCTTCCCTTATTTCTTTTTCCTTTTCCTTCCCTTGTTTCTGTTTCCTTTTCCTTCCCTTGTTTCTTTTTTCCTTTTCCTTTTCCTTTTTTTCTTTTTTTTTTCTATCTTTTTGTTTTCCCTATTACACTTTCAGGCTTGAAAGTGGTAGCCTGAACAAGATGCATTGGAATTGTCCCCTCCAAGGAGGTTTAAGAAACTCTTCAGTATGGTTGCTTAGTAGAACTTTTGAAAGAAAGTTTTTGCCTAAACAGCCAGTAATCAAGGGGTCTCAAAGGAGCCTCAAAAATTTGTTTTAATGAATGAAAGCTTCTAGGGGCAGAAACCAGATGCTATCAAACTTTTCAATACTATGAGCCTAAAATCATTGTTTCCATGAAGACTTAAAACTGTGAGCAGATATTCAGTTCCTCTGAAATCAGGTGTCAGCTCTTTCACAGAACTGATGATGAAGTAAGTCTGCTTTATTTTCTATGTCAGGAAATAGAAGTCACTTCCCCACACCTCTCTTCACACTCATTTCTGGACAGTTGAGTTTGTTCAAACACGTAGCAATTAACCTGCATGCTTATAAACCTAGAAACGTAAGAAAGAGCATAGCAAAAAATATTTCTGCACTTAGCTATACCTATTAATCTTTTGAATACTGTTAGGAAAACTAACAGGCAGTTCCCAATAACACATGGAAGGTGCTGCTGCTGTTAATACCTCCTGCTTGTGTGTTTTGGTATGTCTATTACAATCAATATGGAAATATAGGAGAATCTTATCTTATAAACCCCCAGTGGCTTCCACATTTCACTGCAGCCACAGAGAAGTGTCATTTTCTATGGAGTTGAAACGAGTTGCCAGTAAATAGCTAGTTCTTTATTATGCCATCTAAATTCTGGACAATCATGTTGATTCTGAGATCAGTAACTTAATTGGGTTTTTTCTACAAAATTATTTTCAATCAGCAGAAATTGTGGTTGTATGAAGTGTCTGGCCACAAAAGATTGAACCATGCAGGAAGTTTTACAAACATCTCTATTTGAAGAATAGAATGTGAAGCCCCAATCCTAAAAATCCCATTATTTTCAGGATGAACAAATGTAATTTTCAGGACACTTGTCATTGCATGCCTGAGAATGCAGTGGCACACATATTATGGCTTTAGCTATACCTTACATAGTACGGAACGGAACGGAAGGGAATGGGAAAGGAAAGGAAAGGGGAAGGGGAAGGAAAGGAAAAGGAAAAGGAAAAGGAAAAGGAAAAGGAAAAGGAAAAGGAAAAGGAAAAGGAAAAGGAAAAGGAAAAGGAAAAGGAAAAGGAAAAGGAAAAGGAAAAGGAAAAGGAAAAGGAAAAGGAAAAAGTCATGCCTTCAGTACAGCTGGAAACAGTAGCCTGACTGCTCTGGAAGACCTTCAGCACAGTGGAAGACTAAATAGACTTTCATTTCCTATGAAAACCAAGCGTGAAACTTAAAGCAGCTTTTCTTATATATAGCCAAAGCTTTCCAAACACAAAGATCCTGGCTGGCAGAAAAAGCTATTACTAGTTCTTTTTTGGTACTACCTACTTCTACAGATCCTTGATGTGGAAGAAGGAGTTCGCAGTAGCCTTGGAGTCTGTTTTATTGAATTCCATAAACAAAGTGAAAGGTAGTCCGGAGCGATAGAGCTTTCTGATAGATATTTACATGCTCAACAGATAGATGATGCTAAATCATCCAAGAGAGGGATGACTTATCTCTGCAGCTTTAAACCTTGACATTTAGCAGAACGGAACAAATGGCACATGTACCTCAAGTACACAGGATTTATTGCTTTCATCTACCTAGGTGCCTGTTTTATGTGAATCCTTATTAAAATATTACTGCAAACATCTAAAGCTTCGGTCCAAATTCCTGTGATATCATCCAAGGGTTTGAATATTGCTAGCTAGTGGTCTTTTCTCTAGAGTTTTGAAATTGTAACCTGTCTATTCTTTCTTTTGCCATTACCTTCTTACCTTCTGTCTCCAGAAACGGAATGCAGCACAGAAGCGTTAAGTCATTATTTTTGTTTCAAAGGCAAGACCCTGTATTGATAACACATTCAGACTCACCAGGGATACCTAGGGGACTGTAAAATCCTGTTGATTACTTCTGAAATACTGATTGGTGGGTATATTCGCCCAATAAAAAGACTGAGTACCAAGTATATCACCATTCTGGAGAGAAAGGCAAAAGGATGGCTTTTCTAGGTTAAGCCAAAGGTCTGACCATCCAACAGGGGCTTCACTATCCAGAGATAGCAAGTGATCAATGCCCAGCAGCTCTCTGGTCTCGTGTTGAACACTTAGGCTCTATTTTTTCTGAATTTGTTTAGAATTATTATTCACACTTCCTTCATGATTTTTAAATTACTTTTTCCCATTTTCTTTGGTTCTCAGCTTTTTCTTTAAGGCATTTCTGTTCCTCTTCAAGACAGGCTTGTCCTTTCCATGACATTGAGTAGGGATCAAGGATATTTGAGGAAGAATAATGACTGGATGTGGCACTCACTGTTGTGGTCTAGGCAACCAGGTGGTGATTGGTCAAAGGTTGGACTGGACCTTAGAGATCTTACTCAATGATTCTGTGACTCTGTGACATGAGAGAGCAAATCAATAGTGGTACTACCTCAGGATATTCTCCTCTATCCTCTAACAGAAAAACTTCCTAGCCCAGAGACAGTCCCACTGGATTTAACCCAGGGCAAGTTTTTGTCACCTGAGTGTAGCTTGGCAGAATGACCATCAGCAGTGCCTGGGGAAAGGGTGGGAAAAAGCAAGGAAACCATTAGAGGTGGTGACCATTATGCCATGAAGATTTATGCCTTTTCTTTTATACCCCTGTTATACCTTTTACAACTTCTCTATTCCCAGTGCTTTTTGCCTACATTCTTGGACTTGTTTGTCAAGCTGAGAGACTAAACATTTTAGAAGCTTCGTAGCTAGGGATCAGTGTGCCCCAGACCCCAAGGTCCTCTCCAGAACATATTCTGTAAACCAAGATAGAACCATCCAGGGGAAGGTTTCTTGGGGAGGGGGGCTCACTTGAACCTCTCCTTGGGGAATCTTTGATAGATATGCTAATTAGTAAAACCTATAATGTTATACCCAATGTTGGGAGGGGGGACACAGGGACACAGGGACACAGAGACACAGAGACACAGAGAGAGAGACACAGGGAAAGACTCGGTGGGGTGCATCTCGATGCATATGACCTGGACGTGTACACCTAAGGATCCTTAAAATAAATACCAAGGTAAAATCCCTTTTCCCCTTCTAACCGTGTATGCCTCTTGATTTTAAGACCAGGAAAAGGCATCAACCAAACTAAGACAGAGATTCAGATCTATTGCTAGTCACTCCCAAACCAATATTCATGAATCTCATCCAGCTTACCTTCTAATTACAGTTTTTAGCTCTAAACCTGAACTTCCAGGGTTTTGAAAGTGACAAGGCAAAGAAAATGTAATCACTTTTTCTCTCCAGTGACATATACCATTAAAATGGGATTGAATAGAAGCTCTCTGCTAAAATTGTTTTCTTCACAATTTAGTGAGACAATACTGCTGGACTTATTTTAAAAAAAGGAAAAAACAAACACATATTATTTTGTAATTATACTCTCAAACATGAAGTTTTTGCACAAGAGGAGCTCATTTAAATTCAAGAAAATGCATTACTGTAATTTCTTGTACTTAAGCAAGTATCTTGCTTTTTAGGTCTAAAAAGAGGTGGAAGTATCACCAAGGCTTGTAATGACTCACTTTCTTTGTGTTACACCTGTAAATGAAACTAGGTCCTTCTTGCTGCACAGTCAGTTGCATTATGTCTTCCATTGCAGTACAGTGAAAAGATCAGCAGAAAACACAAACACTATGCATGTTTTTATGTGTTCTTCTTTCCTAAGAAATAAGAACTTTTTCTTGTTGTTGAAGAACGTAAAGTAGAAGTAGAGGAAATACTATCACAGCTTTATTACATTTGTACTGATACTCATGTGAATGGTGCACATGGGACCTGGTACAGTGCATAGGATCGGCATTATTAAACTATAAATATCTACACTGCTGTTGGCTACATCTGAGCTTGTCACCCTAAACTTTATTACTAATATAAACAAGTAGAAACATTTGACCTATTTCAGACACCTACGTTAGACTAAGCTGTATTAGGTTTCAGAGGGCTTACAAATCTTCTCCAAACTGCAGAAAATTAATTTCTTAAGAGTTAACTGGCCATAAGAGTTTCAGTGATGAGTTTCCTATTCTTTGAAATAATATAGGGAAGAGAAAAAGCCAAGAACAAAACCAAAAAACAGAATGTGTGAGAATAGCTGGAGAATATCTTGTCAGAATAAATATCTTTATATATAGTAGGTAGGTTTCTGAAAAAGAAAATTTTTTCATGAAGAAATACTGGATGAGTTGAACAAAAAATGTATGTACATAGACACTAACACATACATACATGCATAATCCAAGGACATATCACTGATGCAGTGAAAAAAACTACAGTGTAATCTCCTGTGTTTTGATAGTTCCGAAAAAAAGGCTGTTAAAGTCAGGACCACCTTCTTGCTCTGACACAAATACCTAATACCTCCTATTTTAACTTCTTGGGAACCATTTCAGTTCCTTCCTTTAGGGTTTTGCTGGCACAGAAACACATCCCTGTCTTATTAATTGTCTCTGAGTCTTTTCTTCAGTGTGGATTAAACCCAGCGAGATAATTTCAGTGAAATATGTTTGAAACACAGATGTCTTTTTCATGTTCTGTTCATGGTTTATCTCATTTGAAACTCACATTTCAAATCTAGAGTTATCTTGCCAGAAGGGACTTTTCTGGTATCTCAAATATGTGAGACCGTAAGTGTCCTTGTGGTATTTGCTTTTAAACACCCTCTTCTCAATATCAAATTGCCAGTTTCCCTCTGGATCCTTCTCACAGTGCAACCTTCTTTACAGGATCCCCTGTAAGGAGCTTGGTGGGTTGTGTGGAAACAATGCAAGAAAACTACTACTATAGCTTTGCTTTTTCTTCAGGAAAACCACCCCAAAGAAACACAGGATTCGGAATTGTTTCAGGAGTAACTACAGAAAATAAATGCTGTTTCAAGCCATGGGGACAGAAAAGTTGGGCCAATTGAGTGTGTGAGGAATAGGTGACTACCCAACTTCAGGCATCCAGACACTTAATGCTGTGAAAATGCTGCACACATTAGTGAAATAACCCCGTGTCTGTATTGCCACTGTTATTTGTACTTAAATGGAGTTTGCTTACCTTTCAACTCATCCAGTCTTTGCTGAAATCAACAAGAAGAGTGGAGGTATTCTAAAGAGTTAAAGCAAAATTTCCTGAGTCTGAAAAAAAAAAATTCAATGTTTTTTATCTCATTTTACCTTTAAATTGATGAAAAGGAACCCTTGAGACCACTTCTGAAATCAAAACTCTGACTTCAAGTCTACCTGTTTGATGTCAGATCTGGTGTCGAGCCTGAGATCAGTAGCTTCTCATACAGTGTAAATTTAAATTTTACAGCATTCAGATGCAGGTTTCCCATCCCACTCTATGATCTGCAATGAGTTCAGTGTTTCAGGGATATCAAGCTGACTGCCTTTGAGGCTGCAATCCTATCCTAAGTGCAGCAACTGTTCTCAACTAAATGATAGAAGACCCAGTCATTAAAACTTCTACTTCTGCAGCCTCACAAGCTTTCACACAGTCTGCCTTTGATGTAGCTCAGCCCTGTGTTAGAGGCAGACATCGGCCCTTCTGCCAATCCCAATGTCCACACCGATGGTTCCGTGATGTGAACTCCTGTCCCTTTGCAAGCCGATCTGCAATATCCAATTCTTTTCACTGAATGACCTACAGGCACTACTAAACACAGCCAGATGCAAGAAGTGATCCAGAAATGAAAGATTTGCTATCCTCTTACCAATAGCCTGAGGTGCCCTGCCCTTTCTGGCCATGTTTGTGTAAGTTAATTCAGTACCACAGTTCTTTCACCTTATACCTCAGACCACTTCACTGTGCAAAATACATTGCAGAATTTTACCTGCCACGATATGACATCACTTTTAAGAAGCCTGTGTGTGTACCAAATCTACTGTGTGCTCCAGTCAACCACCAAGTAGAAGTCTCTTCCATACCAGATTATAGTCTTTTTCCTGGTTCACTTCCTAGTATGTTTGGGTTTGTGTTTTTATTTCTGATAAAACCTTGAGAAGAGATTCAAATCTAAATAAAGTTTTATAGAACTTACATACTAGCCACTTACAGATAAAGCCCATGGAAAACAATATATGGTTTATGGGTTTTTCTTTCTTGCATTGTGGATCACTGCAAATACAAAAACAGAACACAAACGAGAAAAATTTTAATAGCAAAGAGTCTTAACTCTGAAACTTCCTTGATTATAATTAATCTCTGGTAAATTTACGTCTGTCAGGTGAAGGATGATACTGAACCTTCACCTTCCAGAAAAGCACATAGTAGAGTATCAAGAGACTCTTCCACTTCTGAAGGCACACAGGTTCCTTCACATGGCACTTCAGGAGTCCAAGAGGACAATGTACAGCAGGGAACACTGGGTGCAGAAAAGTGTTTCTTCAAGATTGTATTTGGCATCTAACCCTGAGGGCTTATTCACAGATTTCCTCCTTAATATTTCAGGGTTATTTTGATAGAGCAAGTTCTGCACTAGCTTAGGGGGTGGTGCTATAAGAATTCCTGAGGTCTGTTCTAGGAACGAATTATTCCAAATGAATTTTTCATTGATTCTCTAGATTAAGTATAGATAGAGTATTTCATTCACTTCTTTCTCCTGCTTTTCCATGGTGTATCACTCTTTATTCAGTGTAGAGAAGGACTAAGAATCAGGATTCTGATTTCCTTTAAGCAGAAAGATTCCTCTAAGTGAAGCATTGGAATCATATTGCATTTAGAAATTGCTTTCATCTACACCTAGTACTTTACATTTTACAAAGAGCCATTCATGGAGTCTGCAAAACAGAAATAACTGAATTTGCTAATCATAATGATTAGGTGAATCACAGACACAAGCTGAGCTGAGCAGCAAAATAAACTAAAATTAGCAACAGCGTGCCCCTGGCCTAGGGCAACATCCAGCTGATGAACAGAAACAGCAGGGACCTCATCCTTGCTCCACATTCTGCTACCAAAACAAATTTGTTGTGTCACTCGTATAATAGCAGGGACGACATCCACCTTCTGGAGCACCTGCACAGCAATTTCTATGTGGTTTTGCTTCTTTGTTGCCACAGTACACCTGCCTGGATGTATTCCTTGGGAGATAACTCAAATATTATGAGAAAGACTGGTGGAATAGCTGTTATTACATCTGTCATTGATAATCCACCTAAAGCCCTTGCATTTTCTCTTCACAGGATCTGTAAGGCATTTCAAAAGATCTATATAGCCATGTTCTGATTCATCAGCTCCCCATCAGCTTTCCATGCTTTTCTTGCTTGCCACAGATTAACGCTCTCCCTCACTTGGCTGTAAATGCTGCTACATAGCTTTTTATAAACTAATCAATATTTAATCATTGTAATACTATGGAGGTTAAGAGAGGTTCAGACATGAAAATTATATTGCACTTCCCCAATATTGAAAAGATCTCACTTCGACTCTGTGGGATTAATAAATCATATTATTCCCATTATAAAAAGGAGTCCAAATTATGCATGGGCTATGTGCATTACCCAAGGTTATACAATGCATCAGTGGCAGAGCAAGGAATCAAACTGGTGAAAACCTCTCTTGCAGTGAATTAAAGCAGTTCCGTCTGTGTGAATGTTTCAAGAGATATAATATCAAACATAAACTGTTATTGTGAGCTGGATATTCCTTTGTGGTCCACATCTACACCCATCTGCATTTTTCTCCATTTAATATGACCTAGTTCATCATATTAATTAAGAAAAAGGACTGGAAGCAGTCAGAGAAGTATGTTAATCTTGCTGTGCATGAACTAATCAAGTAATGCGGAGCAGCTGGTCAAATGACCAGAATTTGACTGACGTTACTGTCACCAAGTGTCTAATGATGAGGAAGTAGCATGGAGTCCTTAGAAGTAAAAATGAACATGTCAGTAGCAGAAAAACTCACCAGCCTGACCATTGGAAAATTCTTGCATTCCATGAAAATTATTGACTTAGAGATGATATATGCTGGTGCTCCTCTTACCTTGGAAAGGTAGTTATAAACTATTATCTTTCAAGTATGTTGGCCACAAAGCACATATGGAGTTTTTACCTCTGCCTTGACTTTTCCTTGAGTTTCCGTGAGGACCTCTATGTCAGCTGAAAATTAGAAGCCTAAACAGACATTAAGTACCTTTCTTTGTGGATCTCAGACAATAACCAGAAGCTGTTTCACTGATTCTATTGATGGCTTGGCTACAGTAGCATCAATCGCCTGTTGACTTGAATTTCCAGAACTGGAAAAGCCTTTTAGTTCCTCCACCAAACCAAACATCATTGCTAACGACAAAGCTGTATATTAAAAGCTAATGGAGACCTCATGCATTGCAGTTCATGGTTTTCAATAAATGAGGCATAGATTTAGCACGCATCTCTTATTCCTCATCTTTTGAGTTGTTCTAAGACTAGTTTCATCTAGTGAGCACCTTACAAAAGAGATACCAAGAGATTCCTTGAGCCTTTTGGAGACATATATTTCTTTTTCAAAGCTTGTCTGAAAACAAAACTAAATAATTACCAGATAAATGGGCAAATCTGTTTATATTTCTCCTTTTCATCTTGCCAATAGTTCATGAATAAATAGAAAGAATATTTTCGAGGAAATGCTTAAAGAAACAGATTATTTAAATTTATATGCAAAGGCTCTAGCTGAAGCAGCAACAAGGCGGGAGCTATACAGCTGTGGAGGTTCATTCAGTAACAAAATCTTTGTGAAAGATTTCCTGAATAGCCATGAAAAATAAAATACATGTTCAAGAGGAAAAAAACCAAAACATCAAGACACAAATTCTCTATAAGAATTTATTTCAGTAGGCTTCTCTGCATCCTCCTCATTAGAAAATGTTATACTATCTGAAATCTGCTGCTTCCCTCAAGCAACAGAATTTCAAGTGATTATGCTGCAGGATGAAAGTATGTAACATGCTGGTTAGAGCACTCTCTTCCCTGCATTGATTTGAAATGGTGTATGAATGCTACTACAAAACAGATTACCTGGGGTTATTTAGGATTAAGGGTACACTGTCTCTGAGGACAATAATTAACTAACTAGTCAAAAAAACCCACCATTTCTTTTTGTCTTTTTTGCTTAGTCTCATTGGTTTTTTTATAACGAGACCCCTTACCCTCTTTCAATTATCTGTGCACACAGTTTGCTGTCACTGCATAGGTTTTCTAACACATCCAGCACTTTGCTCACTCTGTTTTCTCCCTAGCTTTTTTACACTATGGAACAAGTTGAAGGTGGTGAAAAGCCCTTTATGTCCATTATTTGGACCTTTACAAAAGTGCCATCCGTGTAGATACAAAAATGCTGCTAGCAAGGGTTTTCTTGCTATTTTCTAAGTCCGTGAGAGACTTTTCTCTCTCACAGAAGAGGTAGCAGGGAATGTAAACAACCAAGCCACCTGCAACCTTGGAAAGTCTTGTTTATGGTATAGTAGAAAATATTTTGATAATGGATGTTTTAGGATTTTGGCCAATCACCCCCAAGGGGTGGCTGGTCCTTTGTCCAATTAGACTATGAAGAAAAAAGTCTATAAAAGAGTTTGTAAAATAATTTTTAAAATCAATCTTTCTGCACAATTCCTGCCTGCTGGATCTTCTCTCCTCCTCCTCCCTATGGCTGTGGGACACAGTGATGTACCCTAGGGCCCAGGACTGTGGTAATACATCAGTACCTTTCTTGATCTTTTCTTTCTTAGAGAAATGTGTTTAATGGCTCAAAAGCAATCTGAATATCTTACTGACTGGTACCTCCCTTACTTTACAAACAACTCAGAAAAGTTATTGCATTTGTATGATACCTACACATTGCAGTAACCTTCCTGGATCAGTTTCTTATATCTTCCCTGGGGGTTTCATTTGAGCATTTTGGAACAGTTTATTTTATATGAAAAGTTCACAGAATAAGAGTTAGGAGGAATAGGAAATCCAGTGGGAGTAAAGACCATCACTGAAACTGAAATGAGGTGAAGTATTGCTGATTTCTATTTTGCTCATGCCTTTGCAGCACAGTTGCAACCACTCCACCATTTTCCAGAATTATTTTGTCGGGGAAACAGAAAGCGTTGACTGTACTGCATTTTGTGCATGTACCATCACTGAAAGTGCTCAAAGTCAACGTCAGGTCCAGCCTAACATTAGAAGTGTTCAAGAACAGGTTGGATGGGGCTTTGAGCAACCTGAGCTAGTGAAAAATGTGCCTGTCCATGGCAGGGGAGTTGGACAAGATGATTTTTAAAGGTCCTGTCCAACCCAAACCATTCAATATTTCTATGATTTCATCATCCAAAATAAGAGCTGCAATATTTATATAATAATAATCCTGACCATTCTTTGTTGCCATGTCTTTTCCAAGCATGGACAAAAACAAGTTGAAAAGTAAAAAACAAAAATCCAGCTAGAAAAAAAAATAATAAAACTTGCTAAATGCCATTAATTTCATGGACATTTATATTCCCTCTCCTTTGTGTTTTTTATTTTTCCTCTGGTAACAGTGCCAATCTATTTTAAATTTGATAGGGTTGTTCTCAAATCACAGATACTGAAAATATTCTCTATATTCTTCTCATCTAGGAAAAAAATTTAAAAAGTAGTACTGTTTCTGCAAAGCTCTAGTGTCTTACATGCAGTGCATTGCTATCCACATTACTGTAGTCCATCACAGAAAACAAGTTGTTTTGAAAAATACTGAATAATATGGTTGCCTAGGCAGCAGGGACTCGATTCATTGACCTGGGAGGTCTTATTCATTTTAATATCCTCCATTCCTATGAAAAGGAATTGAGTGTTGAGGTTTCATTGTTTGAGATTTAGAAGTACTATTGGATCTCAGTAAAGCAAGACAGCAAACATCTTACTGAAGCTTCCTGAATTATAAAAAATACTGTAATAGATCATGTTGTTCCTTTAAACCTAGACCAGACTTTTACTGGGCTGAACATCCTAGAGGAAAAAATGAAATGACCCTTAGGAAAATATGGCAAACTGAACTAAACTGCTGACTTTCTATTTCCAACTGTTTAGGAGGAGTTAATTAGTTCATATTATCTTAAATACGGCAAGTTCTAAAAGGGGGCTATTCATGCAGAGTAATAAATCCATGAGATTCATTAAGATATTCACTTTCAAGCAGATATATGTTTTCCTCACAGAGAAGGATAGGTGAGAAGGCAAGCAGGATAAACTGAAAGCTCATCTACACAAGAGCTGTACAACCAGACATAACGGCATTTTGTCTATTCAGAAACTGTAGGCAGAAGACACAAGAAATATTTTATAATATTTCTCAAACATGAATATTCATTCCAGAGCAACATCCTTTTTTGTTATAATTGCAACTTCCTTTACAGCTAATTAGCCAAATCCCAGCTTTCCAGACTTTCATAGTATTTCATCACTCAGTTACTTTCAGAAGAAAGGTAAAAAATTTAATACAGCCAAACAAAGCCATTTGTTTCGAACTAAATAATTTAGACCACGGAGTAAAGTAACCTACACAACAATTGCTCTGAAAGAAATGAGAAGATCATAGTTGATAATCAAAATAATAGTGAGCTCTTTCACTGATGCAGCAGCAAGAAAATCAATGAAATAAATCCCTGAAAAAATTAAACAGGGTAGCAGTGAAAAGATGTTGAACAATAATTTCTTGTCTCCTCTCATCAATACTGAGACCATGCTAGGATGTTGTCTGCAGTCTTACTCTTTACAAAATTAAAAATTGGAGGGAACCTCCGTGAAAATTATTTGAGGGCTAGTGGAAATTAATTACAGAATGAGGTTTTGAACTCCATTAATTCATCAATAACAAGATAATACTGCTTTGAATAATCAATATGAGTATATTTATGGAAATTTCAATTAGTATGGGACTTTTTATACTCTTCTCATATGGTGTCTATTGTTCATATGATGGTGCAGAACAAGTCAGAATTATATAGATAGCAAGAGTTATCATTTCAGTGTTCTCTGAACATCAGCTTGAATTCCATATTTATTCCTCAGTACAAGTCATAGATTCATATCACAAGCCTTCCCTTTTAACATTTAATGACATCAAAGAGAAGTATGATATTCTACTGATTTATTTTATATAATTCAACGAAGGAATATCTGGAGTTCTGGTCTCTGCTCCAGGGACAGTTAATCTATTTTATATTGTAGAGTGTCGCTGGATAAAAACAGAAATAAACCTATAACCGGAACTAAAAAGTAAGAAATGTCTCTCACTGCTAAGGTGCCCTCTTTACACCCCTTGGTTCAGTCTTTCTCTCTGATCTTATAGCTCATGCTTTTCCAGGTTTACAGCAGTCCAGCTTCAACAAGAATTGTAAAGTGCCTTTATAACACCATGCAATGCACAGGAGGAAAAGGATGACACGTGAGAGCTGTGGTAAGAGAGCCCTACAGACTAGAGGAGGTTTTCCACTTCCTAAGTGAGTACTCTTCTAATCACTAAACCATCATGGATCCTTAAATAAGCATCTTTCTCAGACACTTTTATTGTTGTTGATGATGTTGAACAGAGCTGTGATTTGGCTCATAACAAGCTTCAATTTGCTCCACTGTTTCCTGTTGCATTTAAAGACATTCCTTGTGGCACATAAAGGAAGGCAGCAGCTGATAGAAAAGTTTTGAACTCTCATCAGTTGTATGCAAAAGTCAAAATAATGAAACCAAACCCAGATAAATGGTTGCTGACATACAGCTATACTCTGCTACATTCTGTCTCTAAGAATAATTAAGTTGGTTTATAATTGCTTGGCTCAAATTATAAAGCTTTGTCTCACAACAAGAAGAAAAAAACCAAGATATATGTTTGAAATAAAATTGGCTGAACTGAATCTATGCACAGATCTCCCCATCTGAAAGATGCTCCTCAAGTCTGCAAATTCTTAAGCTTGGTAGCAAGAGATTTCAAAATGCTCCAGATGCTGGAGCTACTGCAGAGTGTACCAGCAATGTTATTGGCAAAATACAGATTCTGAGTTCAGTCATATTTGTATCTGACATTATCGATAGTAATCTGATATCAGATATCACAATTTTTCTTCTTTTTTTAAATTTTGATGATAGTTCAAATCAATAACTTGTCCTGAAGAGGAAGGTCAATAGAGACAATTCCCAGGCTAGGCTATTTCACAGAACTAATTATAACATCTGGAGGATCTAGCCCTAAACAAGACTTTAATTGCAACAACTTTGACGTTGTTTATGTCTGACAATATTTTAGGATATTTTCTACATTTTTTTTTAAATATGTTCAGCTTCGAAAGAGAAAATAAGGACATTATTGATCCGCTGTCATTTACATACACAGGTTGCGCATCGTGTCCAGAACTCAGCTTTCACTGTAGACCTGAGTTAGAAAGGAAAAATATTACAGCTGATAAAACAATTATATTAAAAAAAAAAAAAATCCATTAAGTTGTCCTGGAGAAGATAACATCATTCATGCCCTGGTGGCACTGTTTTAGGAAAAAGCAGTTGTCTTTTCATTCAGAACCTTGAACATAATTTTAATTTGTGGTAATAAGAGGAAATTTTCCCAAATCCCACCTCTGTAAAGACCTTTCATGACTGGCATTAGATTTAGATTTCCTTGAACAGAAATGAAAGTTTTCATGAGCTTCAAGTCTAACCAAACCAGTCTAAAATGATCATAAGGGTTTCAGATTCTGGGACAATAAATTCTGAATCACTTGTTAAGAAAAAAAAAAAACAGCTCTACTAAAATTTTGTTCTCCACAGGCTGTTCTGTGCTTCACTTCCTTTCTCATAACCTTGTGCTGCCAGGGGACTGACAGCACAGTAACTATAAATATTGCCTAGAGGAGTGTTCCAAGGAATAAAGTCTTAAATACTTACTGCTCTTACGTGTTTGGATTTTTTACGAAGCATTTCCTAATAACCTCAGATAATGCAATGTGGGTGGACTGCATTTTGGCCAAATGTAAATGCCTATAGCATGCACATCTACATCCCAGATAAACCCTCGTCTCTCCAGAAAGAGATGATGGACTTTTGGGGCACAGTTCACACTTTCTCAAAGCAGAAATTTGAAACAGGTGAGCTGTATGTCAAGGAGTACCTGTTTCCCTCTTTTGAAAAGTCTAAGGATGACCAACTTGAAGACAGACGTGAACATTTTAGAGCTCTAAAGTTAGATGAGACGAGGCCCACCCTTGGCATCTAATTTCTACAGGCTATACAAATCTCTTCATTATATGTATTATGTTCACATTAGCAGTTGCTATGTAATTACTGTGGTTATACTATTATTAAAACTTCAGCATGAAGCTAGCATAACAAAACGCCCTGTATCAAAACAATTCCAAATTCCCAACCTTCATGTTTCAGCTAAACAAGAAATTCTGCCCCTGGTTACCTATAATTTTTCTGAGCAAGGAAGTACTGATAAATTAGTCATTTTTGTCAAGAAGCAAGTCTCATAATTAATTAGGCTCTTTGGGAGTTTAAATTTTCCTTTGTGAATTTCCACCAAAATAAAAAATCTGTGTATGACCCATTGACTGAACTTCATGGGTGTATCTTAGCACACCATGAGATAAATGCTGGAATTCCTCAGGAGGGACAGAATTTCAGGTGTGCTTCAACTTCCATCACACCTATTCTGACTAAAAGATTTATATCATAGTTTTAAATCCCATTTTCAATTCCCAAACTCTTCTCATCTGCTGTACAGAGAGAGGTGTGTCACTACATTTTCCCAGGCTTAGATTTTTCCTTGCTTTTCTTTTGTTTGTTTTGGGGTTTTTTGATTTTTTGGTTTTCCTTTTTTCGGGGTTTTTTTGTTAGTTTGTTTTGCTTTGTTTTTTTAAATCTAAAGAACAGTGCTTAAACTTAGGTTATGCAGTTGCTTATTGTGTACTTTATTGTACCGAGAATCACAATATTCAAGTTTTTTTCTAGAATCTCACTCTTTATCTTTCTGTCCCAGGGTCAAAATGACTGCCACTTTCTTTTTTTTTCTTTTTTTGTGTGATATTGTGGTGTTAAACATAATGAAGACTGTAAAGTGGTGGGCCCAAACTGATACTACAGAAAATATAAAGCTGACTATAAATAGATGCAGCCATGGCACAGATGTGTGCTGAGACGTTACTCAGAGTGGAGAGTCCGAAACCTAGCCAAGAGGGGATGATTTATTTTGTGGTGTTTTGGACCAATAATAAACAATCCTTTTTAATTGCATTGCTCAGAGTGTCAGTTCACCTTTGACATTACATACTACTTTGTGCCTGGGCCATTCATTTGCCACCCTGGAGGCACAGACAATGGGCTGCAGTCTGTAACAGAGCAAGACAGTTTTTTCTCGTCGTTTGCGACAGCATCATTCTGTGAACAAAGGTGGGATCTAATTCATCTTGACAGTGCATTGCCAAACATGTCAACCAATATTTCCAAAATCTGTTATTACATTAGTTTTGTTCCTAAACAGACATTTGCTGCATATCAAATTTTATATTCATGAATATACGTATGCTGATATTTACTCCACTGTTGTCACAACAGAATCTCTTATATCAACACTGATAGCTGAGTTTATGTGTAATTTTCTGCACTTCATGCTTCTGAAACACAAGATTTTGAAGTAAAAATGATAGATAATGCATCCCTCTTTTTCCCATGCTGTCCTTTTGAAACATGCTTTCCTCTCTGCCCTTTCAACCCTACACACCTTGAACTACACTGCAGCAGATGTGGTGTCATTTCTTTGTTAAATACTCTCTGAGATGCTTAAGCATGAAAGATGTTATATTAAATAAAGCATCACATCCAAAAATACTAAAAGAAATGAAGGTAAGGATATTTCATCAGTCAGCCTAAGATAAAAGAAAAATAAATAAGATTCCATTTCTTGATTTGCTACACTCTTCACTGTAAATTTGAGACAATTAGTGAAAAATCAGGGTAAAACGTTATAACAAATAAGTCAACAGAAATGGCTAGATATTTAACCTTAACTTAGTATATAGTAAAAGAAGGTAATATTTAATTTCCTTCTGTTATTTTTAAGCGTGTCACAGAACCATCCCAGGAAAAACCAGAGATATCTGAGTTATCCTGCATTTGGGACAAACTTTGCATATGCCTATAGAGAACTGGCACACTTATGATGAATGGCTTTTTCACAAGCCTGAGCTCAAAATGTATTGATGCTTAATGTGTTGCCTATAAATTCAGTATAGGGACATTTCCCAGTTCATCAGGGCATTAGAGGGATAAAACCATATAAGATTGTGATCTACAGTTAACAGCACAGATATGAAGTGCTCAAAATGAAAAATACAAGTGAAGGTACAGGCATGGTAGTGGTGAACTGAGATGGATAAATAAAAATAAGTCTCCAGAGATGAATATTCTCTGCTACTGTCTGCTGGAAAGAGCAGAAAGTAGAATTTTCCATTCATGGGCACTTCTTCCCCTCCAAGAGCAACCAAATTACACACTGAGAGGTGTTTAGAGGATATATAAAGTATAAATCAGCAGAGTGAAGGGTAATGATAAAAAAAAATAAATAAGAAGGAAGGGGGAACTGTTCTGGTTGTGGGAACAAGTACATGCTTAACAGAGGGGACCCTCCTCAATGACCCTCTCCACTGAGAACTTTGAAACCAACAGCCCCAGAGATGACCTTGTAATATGATGTTCTTTACAGATATTGCAGAGCACAGGAGGAAAAGTGAGCGGCCCTGGGAAGAGACCAAGAGAGCTGGAGCCATTGTAGTTGGGGGAAATTATGGAAACTTTTGGCTGGGACTATTAATGTTTTACCTTAGGGCCTGAGAGGACCCTGCCTTTGTATTCCCATGTAAACACAGGTGTTGCCTGCTGGTGTGTACCTGGGAGTAGAGCATGGTGGGAAGAAAATAGAAATGTTGTGTTTATTGGGCATAGTCAGAGGAACCTAGGGAACTGACTTAAAGATTGGTACTGAGCAAGTAGAGTGAGCTGGAGGGGTTTATTAGTTATCCATTTCTGTAGGCAGTAGCTGTATTGTAGAGTTCCAGCAAAATTCTCCTGATTCACAGCATGTTCCCTCCTTGAGTGAAACCTTATTACCAATAATCAAGGAGGTTTTCCATATAAATTGTGTCTTCAGGATAGATGCAGTTTTAACATATGCCTGGATAGTGCCTCAGGCTGAAGCTTTATGTTAATTGGCAATAACTCATTTGATCTCACAACACATGGAAAATGCCTATGATTTGTATTGAAGTAACACACCAGTGTTGAGATGCTCTGTACAGTATTTTTTAATTCATATTTACTTCTCAGCTTTATCATGCTTTTTTTTTTTTTTTGGTGCTTATTCTGTGTTTCCCTCTCTCCTTCCTCTTTCTGGGTTTTTCTATCCCTCCTCATAGATGATGAAATAAGCCTCTAGCATGCAGAGGGTCTGTAGATGCTTTCTGGCTTTCACAGAAGGTGTTTGTGTACTAGCTTTATTGCTGCCACCTTCCTTTCCTCCCAGAAATTTCAAAGCATACACTCATCTCACAGGGAAATATGGAAGAAACATCTATATTTCTGTAATCATTGGGTGTGGGGTAAGATACCTTTAATTGCCAGATACCACTGATAAGACAGTGCATGCATATCAGTTTCCTCTCTGACATCCCTTTCCTATCCCAGTATGCTTACCACAGCCAGTGCTGCAGTGATGTCAGAATACAGCTGGTGTGGGAAGAATCTTCCAAAAAGCAGATTTTTAGTGTACAGTGTAAAAGACAAAAACTGACTCAACTGAATTTTTTGAGAAATCATGAAATCTGAGATCTGAAAGTTGTGTTACTGAAATAACTGGCTTCATCTCCTTGCAGTCAGAAATGAGATCTGCTTTGAAGTGACAATGGGTTTTGCTGCGTGTGTTAGCACAACAGGTATATTTTGGGCCTGCAGCACAGCACAAACCATGATAAAGGACCTTGTGCAGGACATCTGCAAAGGCTGGCTCTCACGAGAACTTAGCACAACTTGACGTGATGTTGACAGCATGTTATAACCTGAGTTTTACTCAGCTGGAGAGGAAGAGAAGCACCTTGTGCCGGTAGCATCTGGCTTTCACTGCAATCTATGCTTTGAAAACATTGTGTGTATGTCTTTGTCTCTGTTGAGCTAAAAGAGTCTTGACTCTTCTTGGAGTTGCATGAAAAACTCAGCCAACCAGCTCTTCTTTGCTTTATCCTTTCACTTCTTGCAGTATAATGGTGCCACCCCAAAGCTGAAACAGAGGGTAATAAAGAAATCAGAGATCACAGTTAAAGGATAGATAATTGCAGGTGCCCAAAAATCAAGAATTGGTCCTAGACATATGTAGCCAATCATAACCATAAGATTCAGACTGCACGACTGAAAAATGCTTTTTACTTCAGCTATTCTAAAAACACTTGAAATATTTCTCTAAGAAATAAATTAAATTAAAGTGAGAAAAATGAATGTTATATTGGAGTTATATACTCTTTCCATTTTATTTCTGATGTTAAATGTACCCTTCAGATGTTGCGCATCAGCAGTTTCCAGCTTTGGTTAATTGGGAACTTTCATATTTGATCCCTCGGGCAAAAAACATCGTCTGTTTAGCGTTTATTAATGTATCAGTTCTGTGCCCATAAATCTAATATTTGCTTGGATCTACAGCACCTGTATTTTTATACAAAAATTCATTTTTGGTTAAACATAAAATATAAGTCAAAACCAAACACATATAATGGAAATGGGACATATACTAGGATGTAACTCCATCAATGTTGAAAGACAGCAGAACAACCACTGAGAAAATGCAGAAATTATTAGTGCCACCTATTGGCAGGCAATACAAACTTTGCAAGCTATAAAGCAGAAAAATAATACAGAAATAAAATGCTAATTGGTTTCCAAAAGTGAAACTGCCTTTCAAAAAAAAATATGTTTTTTTTTTTTTTTCTTGGCAATCTTGTATGTTTTATCTTCCTCCATGCAATTTGAAAAATATTTATAGGAGCAGCAACTTTTAAGTAGATAATGAAGATGGAAGTGAAAAACAACATTTCAAATTATGAATGCTACTAATTAAAGTGAGAAGCATTATTCTAAAGATTCAGTTTATTCTAAAGATTTTTGCTAATTCATTCAGGAAGGAAAATGAACAATGTTATTCACATATCTAGCCAAATAATATGGGGGAGGGAAGATTAAAAATAATCTACTCATAGTCTTTTTGAGAATGACATTGTTCATTATCAAAACCCACTGAAATATTAATCTTTTCAGTACTTTTCAAAAATGCTCAAATTATTACAGCTTACTTCAATTTATTTTTATTATGGGCTCTGACAATTTTTAGAGCGAAATTTTAAAACAAGTCACATTTATAATGAAAGATAATACAGATATGAAAGTAACAAAAATTTTACAGGAAACACAATATGGTTTTGTGACCCTGTGCATTTAATACAGCCAAAATGTGAGTATACTTATTTCTATGCTTAATATATACAAGGAAATACTGCTTTGAACTCGAGATAAATATGTGAATAGGAGTACAAATGTCACAGATCTGGCAAAGTCAACCAATTTGTTGAATCCTATGATTCTTCCTGCAGGTTTAGTAAGCACCATGTCAATTACTTCTCCTCAGTCTTGAAGGAAAATAAAAGAGCCTGAACTCTACACTACTTCACAGAATCATTCCAATTTGACAGTGAACTGTTGGTAAGTGATTTATCGGTAAAGTGATTCAAGTCTTTTTGTGCCCACTCTCTATAGTTTTGTTTGGAACAGACTTCCTTGGCTTAATTATGAGAATATTAAGTGGCAGTGTTAAAAGCTATGTGTGACATCTGCTGCTTCTTTTCTATCCACAGTTGCTCTCGCGTAGAAGGAAATTTATTCTGATATAATTTTGTTTCGACAAAGCCATGTTGACAGTGAACAATTTCCTTGGGTTTTCTTTAGATGCTTACAAATAGTTTGATTATTTGTTCTATCATTCTTCCAGGAACTGAAGTTTATCCAATTTCCTTAAATTGTTTCACATTCCTTTCAAAGATCACTATTGCATTCATTCTTGATCATCACCTATTGTGCTTGATGTTTCAGAGCTGCTTCTATCATCTTTGATATTTCATCACCTTATTCTTCAAGTATCACAGCATCACAGCTAATTGAAAACATATAACTTAGTATATGTTAGAGCTTTGGTCTAAAAGGGTCTTTTCTCCACTGTTACTTATTGCCATAACATTGAACTGCCTCTCACCCTTTTAAATAGGAGTGATTCAGAGAAAGTATTAAAAAGCATGTCAATCATCTCTTGAGTGGTTTTTTGGGGTTTTTTTTTAACTGATATTTAGTTTGGTTTTGTCTTATTTTTTTATGTGGTGAAAGAATGATTTTTATCATCATCGTGGCCTTTGAGACTGAAATCTATCGTGTGCCTTTGTAATTTTTGATTCTGCAGCATCACATTTATGCAATGCTTCCCTACCTTTAGGAAGTGACCCAGCTTCACCTTTTCAGAGGCTGCCTGAAAAGGTCAAAATTTAACATTATTTCTCATAATTTAGCAAAACTTATACTGTCTATTCTGGGTTAGTTTGGATGTATAACCTTAATATTGCTCCCTTAAGTAACTCCCAGATTTCTTGAATTTCAATGTTTTCTTACAAGACAATTCTTGTTTACTGAAGTCTACTTTCCTGAAATCAGATGCTTTTATTTTGCTGTTCTTTCCTTTTCCTTTCATATGTCTCATGAAGTATTTTTGCATGGCTTTTCTCATTCACCTGTACCTTTTACCCTGATATTCTTGACCAGTTCTTCCCTAGTCATTACAACAAGGAAAGAAATACATCTTTTAGTTGAGCTTTTTGCCATCTACATTCATGACTGTCACCAGGTCATTGCAAGGACTTTGTGGGCAGTTCACATCTTTTCCCAAAGGACGTACTCAAAGATAAAACGCCTCGCTGTCCTCCAATCCTGACATTGGTATAATTTTGCCATTTGATCACAAAGTGGTAGAGTATTTATGTTGACACTCTGTTGTTTACCTGTCTCGTTTGACAATGCTCTCTTTTTTAAATTTTTAAAAAATTATTTTAAAGAGTCATATAAATATAGCAAAAAGACAGCAACCTATCAGATTGAATTCATAACACAGACAACATCCTTTGGTAGTCGAACTAGGCCCAGCCAGCACTGGGATAACTCACTGAGACCATTTAGAGAGTATCTCTCTAAACTCTAATTATGAGTCAGACACACTTGCCAAAAGACACTTCCCAAGCACTTCTCATTGCAACATTCTAGGTAGAATTTTTCAGTTTGCCAGAGTAAATGTTGAGTTACTTACTAGGTTATTGTAAGAAGATTATCTTTTTGTTCTTCAAATCACCTTTTCCAAAGTACAATTTAAAAAAAATCATAGGTGGATATTTCCAGAAAATAAAAAAGGACCCTCAAAGGCTGGTTCTTAGTTTAATTCATATCAGTAAATATAACAAATTAGGTAAAAATCAATAAAATTTCTTCTCTGGTAATATTTGTGAGATAGATATAGATTTCCATTTAATCAAAATTAATTCCTTACCTTTTAGCTGTTCCGCATCTTAATAACTGTCTTGAAAAGGTTTTATTTCTTGTTGTCTGAAGTCAGAGGGAATTTTGCTGCTAACTTCAATGGAGAAAGATTTCACCTGAAGCAGTTCAGTCTAATGATTTCTTAATAAAATACTGGAGATTAGTTTGAGCTTTATTACGTCAGACATCTGCATTCACATCTCTCTATTCCAAGGATCTTCTATTTATAAAGTGGATACTACTGAAAGGCTGCTGATTATCAAGGTGATGGGATATATACTAGAGCAGATCCTTTCCTTTTAAAGTATTTATGACTAGAGTTCCACAGGCTTCGTGGTTTTGTGAGGGGGAATTTTCAGCTGTACATCTTTCACTGCTGCTGGCAGAGGTAATGTAGGGGACTGAAGTTCAGCAACCAGCTAATTGATTACAGCCTCTGGCTCAGTGCTTGCCACAATCTCCCTTTTTGCCTCTCTGATTTTCACAGTATCCCTAGCTTCTTTATTCTTTCCCTTTAGTACAGCTATCTTGTGTTAGAGATAAACAAACATTATAAACTACAGATTGGAGGTCCTTCACTTCTTTGTTTTCTCTTTCGGCATTTCAATAGAAAAGGAGACCCTTAGGTGCTGTTGAGTAGTAGCCTTATTTTGTTAGGGAGCTAACAGCTAGCCCAGGGGGACTTTTCAGAAGTCATTGCGATGTCATATGGCTCCCCAGTGACACTGGACTGCATCACTTACCTCACACACAGCTCTCTGATGCTCCTGAATCTGAGAAACAGCCATAAACATTGCAGTTATGGTGACCATTATCTTTCTCCTGAGGAATTTCACTCTTCCTTGAGAATCTCCAGAGTGATAACACACCAACCCTGCAGTACACCAGAAAATGATCTCAGAGGTAGACAGGTAGGATGGGGGTGGATAAAAATAATTCTCAACTGCTTTTTCGTGGCATGGCATTTTATTTGGGTTGATAGAAGCACAATTCTCTGTGCTCATCTGATTCATGCAAACTAAACAGTCTTCTCCTTTGATAAAAAAGAAAAAAGTCCTCTAGCAAGCGGACAACCACTGTGTTTCAGGACAAACCACAACACCTTAAGACTCAACATCTTAAAGAAAAAAGGTATCACCCTACTGTCTTTGTCTCTCTTATGATATTGGCGCTCTTTGAGAGACAATATAAAATATCATTTTCTTGGTTCCAAAATCGGTAAAGCTTTTGAGTACTACAAGCTGAGGACAATGTCACTGCGCCTGCCTTCTTCATATAAACTTTCCTTTCACGTCCTGTGTGGGATGGTTTCACACAGGAGACTGGATTTGAACTGACCTGGTGTGGAAAATCATACATTTTTATGTTGCTGCCAAGTTATTGACCAAAATATTGAATTTCGTTCTGTATGACGTGCTACAAGGCAGACTTAGTGCGATTTCTTGAAAAGATAACTCCACTGGGTAAACATTTTTGCTGAAAACCTTAAGCATTTTGCTGAAAATATTGTAGATTAAAGTATTATCAGGATTTTCTCAGACTACTGCAGTGAAGTGTCATTTCATATTTGAGGGCTGACGCATTAATGAATTAATCAGAAAATGTGTTAAAGTAATAGCCATAGCAAACCCAACTCTCTCCCACTTTAGTACATACTGCTCTTTCTAAATGCTGAAATAAATTCTACTTACATCTGTAGAAGAAATCTCTAAAAGCACTGAATAAACTGTTAGTTTTGCCTTAATGTCTTAGCATTAATTTTGAATCTGTGGACTTTTGTTTAGAACATATTTTTCAGGTGGATACAGGAATAACTTCTTTGACATTACAACACACAGAAACCTCTTGAGCATGCAAATCCATGTATCTTTTTCTACTGCCTGAACAAGAAAAAAATCCCACGTATTTGTTTTTCTTGAACATGATATCTGTGGTGGTGATATAAACACTTTTTATAAGTAGAAGGGTTCACATGACATTTTTGTCATGGTTAAACATTGCTCACAGCAATAAAATATAAATTTCATTAAAAGCCACTTATCCTAGGAACTTTATTTTAGTAATAATCAAAACACTTCTCTTTTTTTGGTGTTGAACGTTGTATTTATGAAAAGAAAGCATTTAAGCAAAACTAAGGATAAGACTGACTTCATGACAAAGAGAGATATGGTACTATGAAGACAAGTAGTAACTCACAAAAGTCTCATGAAGGACTCAAGGGGTTCTTTGGAAGCTTTTCTCTATTTAACAGAAAGAAAATTACTAAACCAGCTTCAGAACAGAAGGTCAGCTCTAGTATACAATACCCAATTCAGTGCAGGTTACAGGTAAATCTATCTGCACCCCCAGTTCCAGGAATTCTCTCAAAAAATAAGGAGGTTATACTGCTTAAAGGAGCATTGTGTTATTAATTGAACTCTTCAGTGTGTGGAGAATTGTGTAGCGCAGCTCTAGCACAGCATCCCCTCAAAGCTTCCCTAAACAGCGCTTTGTTGAGCTTTGCATTTATTTTCTAAGGAGGAACTAGACGGGGATTTCTGGAAAGACACTCTTCATTTTAACCCTGGGCCACAGAAGAGTCTGCTAGGGTGAACTCCTGTGTGATGGAGGTCCAAGAAACCAGTGGGCAAGTGATGGTTTAGATACGTAGCAGTTCATGGCCCACAGAGTGCCTGAGCTCCACAGAGCTGGAGCTAAGCTGCTGCAGTGCTCAACATCCCCATAGGAACAGAGTTAAGCAGCAGATTAGCTCCAGCCTTGAGCAGTTACAGAGCACCACAGGACTGGTGCCTGAAGATAAGCTCAGCAGTTGTGAAGCTTCCCCCACAGCAAATCCAGGAGACGTCACCAATGGGATGACGATAAAGGTGTAATATTCATGAATATCAACAAAAGCCTGATCTTTGTTTTCTTGCAAATTGTCTGACACAGGACAGACTTGTGAAAAGCTAATCAGAGAACTACTCAGGAAATTGGAATTTCACTCATGGACACTTTTGTGAGGAAACAGAAAAATCTTTTAAGTTTTCCCTGGTGGATACTTCACACCATTAAATGTACAACAAATGACTTCCTCACATCCCTTGACTGCCTTCCAGCTTAACTGTGTTAAAAGAGTAGAGTGCTAAAATCGTTCTTTGGAGATGAAGTAGCATAGTCATGCTTTGAAGTGAATAAACATGTAATAGCAAAAGTTCTGCTTACCAGTGTGAAACAAATTAGTTTTAAATGGTAAGATGTTACTTCCTCGTTTCTTGTTTTTAAATTTCCCATTTCCCAAGGGCTATCAAAAAAGGAAATAGAGAAGTTGTCTGGTTTTCTATATTGTCCACTTCAAACAACCAAAAATCCCTGAAATTACATTTTAGGGAAATCTTCCTTTCCTAAAGTAATATTATCTAGAAATTAGATTCTTTTGTACCAAAATTTAATTTTGAAAAAAACAAATTGTTACTTCTTATGTAGAAGATGGACACTAGATGGATACTATCTGCAGTTAAGGGCATTCCTACCATAGAATGACTATAAAAACCCACCAAAGCAGAGATAGCAGAGAGGAGAAACCTTTTGAAGCCTTAGACCAGGAGTGTGCTTTCCTTAAATTATAATGAGCAGAATAGAAAAGTAATTGTCAGATAGTACCATGTGGAAAATCTAATTTTGGTCTGCAAGGTACAGACTAACATTCTTCTACAGCCTTGTCTTGATCTGCAGAGGGACTAGAGTATACTGGCTTTATGAGAGCAATTCCTCAGTGCTTTTCTAGTCTTCTAAAGATTAAGGAGAAACTACTAGTATTTGTAAAGGATACAATTTCATAGTCAGTCACATCTCTGGACTCACACATCAATGACAAATCTTCCAGAAATGCAGCATTGCAAGTTCCTGTTCAGAAAAATTAGAAAATTATTAAGGGAAAACAAAAATTCAGAAAAATTTTTGTCTGGTTAGTCAAAACTTGTCGCTTTAATTGGTAAATAAAAAGGCAAAAAATGTGACAGAACTTAAAATAGAACAAAATATTATTAATTTAGCGATATTTGGAAATTTTGGTGAGGTATATATCTAAATCTTTATATTTTTCCGTATTTCGTTGCTTATAGTCAGAAGAGTATTTTCCTGAACTGTTTTCAGAACAATACAGCCAAAAGTTCAGTTGAATGACAAATTTTAATTTCCATCTGGTCACTGGTGCCTCACAAGAAATAAATCTTTGCTGCTGGCATATTTTAGAGCAATGTTTGCTGAAAGCGAGGATCAAATTGGGTGTATGAAGAGTTCCCTGAGTATACCTGTGGGATGGAGGTTGCAATGGAAGCACATTGATAAGACACATGTAGGAGAGGAGGTCACGCAGATGCTGCACACACTCATTCTCTCTGCTTCACAAGCATGCAGATAATTTCTAAGCACAGAAATGTTAGTTTCAGAAGCTCTGAAAAGCTTCAGTTACCTTCATAAGCTCTGCAGGCAACAATTAGAAAAACACAGGAATTTGTCCATTTTATAGCCCAGCTGAGTCCCCAAAACAGGCTCTACAGGTGGCCTTCTTTCCTTCTGAACACTGGCATTTCATTTATCAGACAATGACAGAAGAGCACCTGAAAGGACTACAGTGCAAGATCTGAAACAGTGCACTGTCTGAGAGGGAACAGCAGCGGACACTGGATGCTTGAGGAAGTCATGCAAGAACAAGACAAGTTCAAATGCTATAAGTATCTGATAATTACTGGTTTAAGGATTTCTTACATCAGGCATGGCTTCAGGTATTTGTATTTAACAGCCCCAGAGGGATTTTTTATTTTCTTGTAAGTTTGTCTGAATCCATTTCTACCTTTGTTCTTCATAATATTCTGTGGCAATGAGTTCCAATTTTAATTGCAATCATGTTAAAAAAGTTCTTCACTTGTTTTAAATCTGCTGCTTGAAAAATATCACTTGACAGCTTCTTTCTCTCTTTCAGACCTAATGAATGATCATCACTCCTGATTGTATATACTTGTACCATATCACAGCTTTTCCAAATTGGAAGTGTTATTCTGTTTAATCTCCCTTAAAATCAGAGCTGTTCTGCACTGTCGCTCATCCTTGTCACATTCCTTCCTACTTTTCTATTTCTGCGTGGCCTTTTTCAGATGAAACTATTAGAATGTACTGTATTACTAAAAAATATAAACATCCTAGTGATTTATATGCTGCCTTAATGATGTTTTCTGTTTCATTCTACCTTCCTTCCCTAACAACTTCTAATATCACATTTTGCCTCTCTGGGATTACTGGGCATCAAGCTCTCTTCAAAGAACCATCATAGCAATTTTGTGATCCCTCCGATCATAACAAATTTTGCAATCATATTTGTGTCTGCATAGATATGATTACTTTTCCCATTGAGCAGTATTTTGTATTTCATTGACCATTTTATTGTCACTCAATTACTGAGTGACACTATCAATCCCAGGATTCCTCTGCTCCTCTTTACATGCAGGCTCCCCAGGCTTTTATACAGGGCAGGGAGGTTTATTCCTTAATATCCCAGTCCTGAAGATGCGCTATGAATTATGTGTAAGGGACAAACAGGCTAAAATGTAATGTCCTAAGATTGCCTAGAAAACAGTGTCAGATGTAGGCATGGGCAAAGGGACAAGGTTAGGTTTAGGTAGCAAACTGTTCAATTATTTTTGCTGTTTCTTCCCACCTTCTTTCTCCCCTTTCCCAGCAAATTCCAACAGGAAGCACAGTTCAGATTCGTTCCTTCATCCTTAGAACAGAAAACCTCTATTTTTTCTACCATGACAAGGAGCCACTGATGTAAAATAGGTACATGTAGCTACTGGTTCACCATCAGCGACTGGAGCAGCCTCTGTTTTTCTGAAGTCATTCACTATAAATCCTCTGAGAATGCAGCCTTGAGCTTTCAAGGAAGAGAGGAGGCAACTCAATATTAGCCTGCTAGTTTACCATACCTCATAAATCAATATTTTTTACTCCCTTCACTCCATTCCTTGCAAAACATTTAAGAGGATTACAAGGTTAGAAATAGAGGCCTAGCTGTAATCTACAGTTAGAGTGCAATATGAATCCCTATAGCTGGTGTAAAGAATTTGTGAGAAGTAGTTAGGGAAGTACTGTGCACAACATGCAAGTGTATCCTGAGGGGGAACAACCCTGTATTGACAAGCACAGCAGATGACCTTATTGTTTTCTACACCAAATTTTTATTTCCATAGCTTTTATAATTGGTTGTCAGTCTATCTCAGAAGGCTACTTTGCATCTGAAAGTCTAATCTATTTGAACTATTATCACATGCTGATAATTACTGAGTGAAATTTCAAGATATATTTCTCTATATATTTCTCTGTGGTGAAACACAGTGCTAATATATACAACATCTCATCAAAGCTTTGGTTTTTCTCTCTGTATATATATGTATAACAAAAAAAATTAATCCTCCTTATCCCAATTTTGTGACCCTAATTATCTGAACAAATACATTTGTCTTCCATGTTATCACGGGACTCCCTTGGTATTGAATGGAAAGTTCTTCAGACATATAGTTTATATCTTAGATGGCATTCATTTTACTCTTCCCTGTGGAATTATAAATCTGTGGAAATAGAAGTTGTACTAAATGGTTCTGAAGGAAATCAAGCAGAAAACACTCGCTTAAAATGAAAAGGCCAAAGAAATTTGTGTAAATTGAAAAACAATGCAGAGGGGAAAAACACATATGTAAAATAGTTTTTAAAACAGCAATAGGTCAATAGGTTTCCTTTATGATTATCAGTTACAAAGTGGCCTGGCTTCTGTACTTTTTCAAAGAAAGAATTTTTAGTCTGAACAATTTGCTCCCTAAAGAAGATGCTGTCTTGGTTTGAAACCAAGTGCCACATCACCCACAAAGCATTTGCAATAAAGCAGATTTCTCCAAAGCATGGCCAGTTGTATTGTACATTAGTGCCAAAAAAAAAAAATTTTAAAAAAAGCATAAATTCTGTACTGTGGAAAATAATAATCCATAAATAACAACAATCCATGCCTCTCCCCCTAAACAGGGTCAATTCAGGACAGAATTGACCATAGTGACATACTGAAATAGGTTTCTTCACTAATTGTGAGTGTGTGCTTTTGTAATATATTACAGGAGATGAATCCTGTGATACTTAATTATTACAGAACTTTTACAGTATTTCTAATGGAAAGTCACCATTTTGCATTTAGCACTGTGTTGGGGTTTTAGTTTAGTCTTAGGTTTTCCTGTTAAAGAAATTTTCTCCCATATGCATGTTGCTAGGGGACAAATAGCTGTACTTAAGAAAGACAAAAAGGGGAGTGCGGCGGGCCTGGCTACTCTTTTGTCTACACCTGGGTGTGGGGTCAGTTCACTCTGAGCGTCCGGAGAGAGAAGCTGCAGAGAAAGGAGCTGCTGCTTCTTTCTTTTTGGCCGTTCTTTCTTCCCGCTGGAAACAACGCCGGGACCCCAAAAGCCTCTTTCCCTGCCCTGCTGGAGACCGGGCTGTGGCTGCCCTGCTCCGCTGCTGCTTCGAGCTTTCGCTATGCTGTAGCCCTGCTCACCCTGCCTGCCTGGGCGTCCGTGGGGTTCTCCCATCTGGATACATCTCGTCTGCCACCCGGGATTTGCGTTAGTCCCTGCCGCTCCAGCCTGCCGTTCTAGCCTGCTGTTCCTGAGAGCCCGGGATCGGCTGCCCAGCGGTTTGTGAAGCTCCTTTGTTCCATCCTTCCCGGGATCCCAGGGCACCGGTGCCGCGTGCTCCCCGAGCTCGCTCCGGAGCGCCCCCTGCAGCCGCGGGGAGCCATCGCACCTGCCCTGCTCACCGGGAGCCGCCAGCGCCCCTGCCGGCTGCGAGCGGAACTGCACCCGAGGGGAAAGGGCCCGACAGCCGAGAAGGCTGGCACTGGGTTTGTGTTTGCTGTTACTGCCAGAGTTGTTGTTGTTCTGTTTGACTGGTTATATACATATATATATAGAGTAAAGAACTGTTATTCCTATTTCCCACATCTTTGCCTAAAGGCCCTTGATTTCAAAATATAATAACTTGGAGGGAAAAGGGGTTATATCTGCCACTTCAAGGGGGGCCTCTGCCTTCCTTAGCAGACACCTGTCTTTCAAAACCGAGACACACTGATACCCTATTTTGTAAGTTATTTATAAATTTCATTTTTACTTATTTTCAGTGCTAATTTGTTCCACTAAATGCTGTATTAATTCTCCAGAAAAAACGTGTATTCATCTGCATTGACAATACAGGAAGCCTAGAGCTATTAGTAGCCTAATTAGGGCTGCTACTTTTGCCCTCTGGCCACAGCTAGTTTGAAAAAAATGTTTTAAAATATAAGCATATCTTTCTCTATTATGAGTCTTCATGACCTTTGTTGGATTTTAATGACATAAAGGTCTGATTTTGAATTAAACATGCTGAGGTATGGTTGCTTGATGGGGCCAGTTGAGCGATGAAGAACACTCCAAAGGAAGATCATCTGCAAGGTGGATTAAATTCTTTCTCTCCACACAGGAAATAGGCTTTGGGAGGGTGCCAGCCATTGATGATCTTTACCTTCTGGGCTAGAACCATGCTTCCCACAGCCACTCTAAACCTGCATCACCTCTGCGTGGCCATGGTCTGTGAGCAGAAACCTCCAGCTAGAGGTCTGGGACACGTGGCTGTGCCGAGGAAAGGAAGTAGGTCAGGGAGGCTGAAGGAGCACCTCAACACACTAATAAAAATAAAAAAATACAGATTATATTGAGGGTTTACAGGAAGCAAACAGGAAGTTCATCATTCAAAAAGTATAGCTAAGTGATGGAAATTAATTCAAAGAAGCTTTACCATGAAAAAAAGCTCTGTGTGGTTTCAGGCTCACTTCACAAAATATATACAGTTTTGATATCTTTGCACTAGAAATGTTGCTCTTTAGCCAGCATGAATCAACACAGTCTTCAGCAGAGCTACACTGATTTACATGAGCAGCAGACATGACCCATTGTATTTAATTTTAGGCATCTTATTAGAAGGATATTCACATATTGGAGGAAGATCTGAAGAAAGCTGCAAAAAATGATTAGACTTCTGGAGTGATTGATGTATGAGGATTGATTGCAAGTGCTAAATATGCATAGTTTGTCTAAGAAATTACTAAAGGGGGACATGGTAACAATCTATAAATACTTGAAGAGTCTAAATGTCAAGGAGGGAAAAGCATTTTCAGGATACAGAAGAGATGCGGCAGGAAAAAATTAGCAAAAGAAAAAAAGAGAATTAATTTTAAAAGAGCCCCCAAAGAAAGACCTTACAGAGTGGAAAGGTGTTGTCTTTCCAAAAGGAAAAAAAACTATATAGATAGATACATTTACAAATGCATCTGGGATTCCAGATCATTCCAAATGGCTTTGAAATAGTAATTTTAAGGCCAGTTTTCTGCAAGTGATCAGACCACGTCTCTATTCACATTGAACCCTGGACTATTTTATTTTTTTAAGATTTAGACAACTGTGACTCTACAAGGAACCCCAAAATTTTGAAAAAATGTGACTAAATCTATTGTAGCTGCAACTGATTTAAATTTAGAAGACCACTTTTATGCAAGCTGGTGACGGGTCAGTAGCTCTGACCGAGGAAGCTGTGACCGGTCAGGAGAGATGGTCCCAAAATGAATCGCCTTCCCGAGGCCCGGTGTTTTCCCTCAGCTGCTGGCTGGAGGGCTCTTGCAGAGACTGTCAGCTCTTTAGTGATTGTCAGCTCGTGATTCCAGCTCAGCTCTGCAGGGCAGCCTCCAGGCCAGACCAGGGAGAGACGAGAGGTCCGTGAGGCTGTTCCACATGAGGCAGCTTTATTAGTCCGGTGAAGGGGAGCCAGGGACGAGCTCGCTCTGCCCTCACAGGGGCAGGGGGCTAGCTTTATAGGGATACAGGGTGGGTGCCAGAGGGTAAGGGCCAATGGGTTACAAAGGATCTGCATAGGGTCTCCCAGAGGATCCTCAGTTTGTCTTCTTCTCCCTGTAACTGCAAAAGTGGTTGCCTTTCCAGGGGAGTTCTGCTGGGAGGTTTAGGCACTCTCCTTATCTTAGCAGACATCCCTCCAGGGCGGGGGCTGGGTATACCCTACACACTTTTAGCCAAGCAGTACCAGTTTCACTTTGATGAAATAAGGAGTGACAAAACATTTGTATTTTCCCTGGTTTTATTGTCTCTGGAGCCAACAGTATGATTTAGGAAACAACAAAGGAAAAGTTTGCTTCTGGACATGCTTTCCACATTTTTCTGTTCAACACAGAATATTTTTAGAAATGAGTGGTGACTTTTGAAGCTGTCTGTATAAAGCACTGACATGATCATTACAGCTACAGATTTATGTCTTACTACAAATTTCATTAAGTCCTATTTTCAGGATTCCAAGAAATGAAAAGTATAGAAAAAATCAAATACCTGCAATATGCTGACAAGAAAGGATATTCAGAGAAGTGGGCCTGAAATTAGTAAAATAAATTGATGTTCATCAAGAAAGAGTGGTATGTCCCCAATTCCAAATGTGAGTGTGCAGATGAGAAAACATGTTTTAGGATTAGAAAGAGATGACAAAAGAACTGGACACAGTGAACAGCTCCAAATTCAAAAGAGGAAATCCTGAGACATGGTTTGTCAGTTGTAAATTATGTCCAAAAGAAAAAAATATAGAGAGAATTTAGGAGTAAAATAGATGTGGTTATCTGATTGTATTTCATTATATCATAGATTTTACAGATATTAAAACCAAAAGAAATCCCAAGGTTGCTCTTATATACCTCTGGCATAACACAGGTTAGAAAATATAATTCATCAGTTTTTGTCAAGTTGAACTAAAGAGTATTTTTAGAAAGACTTCCAGCCTAGATTTAAAGGCTCTAAATGATGGAGAATTAATATCATCCTTTTGTAATTCATTGTAGTGTATGGCACTCCTCTACTAAAATAAATGTGTTTTATTTCAACCTTACCTGTTACTGATTTCAGTTTTTTAGTCACTGGCACTCTCTCTGAATAATTCCTACCATATTTATTTGTCAGAAATCCATTTATGACCCCAACAAATACTATTTTCATCTTTGGTTGAAGTTTACCCACAATTTTTCTGGACACCACATTTCAGAGATTTGGTAAATATATCTTTAAGTAAATGGTTTTCTTAAATGCATAATTTAATATCTTGATATAGATTCACAAATACTCGCTGAGATAATATGGATATCTATATTGACCTGAGAGACCACAATGGCATGCAAAATATTTTGCAGAAGCTTAACATAGACTGAATTGCTCTGGCAGGAAAAAACCTCAGCTCACCACCACTCATCATTGCAAATTACATCTAGGTAAACATCAGCATCTGCTTCCTGTGCAAACAGAGTCTGTCATCACAGGAGCCATTATATTATTATGAGTAGATGAGATGGTTTAATGTTCATTACAGATATAGAAGGTGCAAGAAACTGCTTAATGCATGTGCTAATGAGCAGTGAATGTATGAAATGAATTGTACCAGTCTCCACAGGTAACTACAGCTTTGAAACCTTGATTCATCTAATGTGAAGAATTCCAGTAACATCAAAGACAGATTCAGCAGTAGTAGGTGTGCTTAGTGAAAAAATGTTGTAAAAACTCAAAAGGACTAGGCCATAAGGAAAACCTAGCAGGTGTGCTTTAGACTATCACCAATACCCAGTTTACTACTTTTTCCATTTCATAATAGTTTCTGCTGCTTTTTTTTTGAAAAAATTTCTAATCCAGCTAATAATACTAACACAGTGAGATAGTTAAAACCAAAAATCCTATCTTGTGGAACTCCTGTGCACTTTTGCTGGATTTTTAGACTTGGGACATGGGAAAGAGTAGTGGCATTACTGTATCTGCCAACTCTACACTTTTCCTGCATGCGTAAATTCATCAAGGAAGAGGCAAGACCGAGAATAAGTAGGGCATTTTGTCACTTCTTACCCATAGTACTCCCTCAAAGAGTTAAATCGCCATGCATATCAAGAAACAAAATCATAAAAATATAACAATTCCTTTAATTGTCACCTTGTGGAATTCACTGAATTTTGCTGCTCTCCTTTAGACTTGGCTTAGTTTCTTCCTATCTAGAGGAGTCTAGTTCGGAACTGTAGCTTTAGCTTGCATCAAGTGCTGCTTTTCCAATAGAAGTAATCTGTGACTGTCAAAATTACAGTCTATTCAGGTGACATTATAAGGGTACTAATACGGTGTAACTGCACTTCATTTGCTTGCTTTAACAGAAGGGCTTTCGCTGGGTAATCCATATAATGAACCTATAAAGAACATACAATTTGTAGTATTCTGATTTATATTCTTGTGAGCTTCTTAAATCCAGGTCTGTAGGATTAACAGCAGGGTCTGTAAAAATCATATTGCAGTATTAGAGCAATATCTAGTCAAGAACAAACCTGAACAGAAATTTTGTCCTATCATGTCATAAGTTAACATAAATACTTTTAGAATATATAAGAAAATATGAGTGGTTATGCCTAGTCAAATCAAAGCTTCACCTAGTCCAGGAACCTGTGTGATATGGGCTAACAAAAACCCAGATAAATAAAATAAGCATGGGGCAACCATAAGGGATAGCTCTCAAATAGACTCACAGTCTTTGAATTAGGTCATTCCAGACTCAGAAGTACTTTTTTTAATAGGTCTTAATGGGATTTTATTTTCTGAATTTCTCTTATTACTTTTTGAACTCATCAATGCCTCTGGCATTGCTAGCACCATGTTAGTAGGCAGTAGGTTAGACAACTTAACTATGAATACCTCACAAAACTAACTTACTTTGTTTGCTTGAAGGCTGCTATCCCATAATTTAATTTCATGTCTGTGTTGTGAGAAAAAGTGAATAGTTGTTTCCTATTCTCCTTTACAGTGTAAATCATTACACCGCTTCTCCGGAGTTTCCAAAGCTATTCCTGAAGAGCCTGTCCCAAGACAGGATAAATACTGATTGACTTTCTCTGAAAGGGAAGCATGTACAAATCACAGTAAGTGCTTGTATTTAAACAGCAATTAACTATGCCCATTCTTTCTATCACCACGCCTTACTCCAGCCATAGATTCATAGAACTGCTGAGGGCTATAATATGCTGTAAAGGAGTTGTTTTCTTTATCTTGCAATCTACTTTTTTGAGCAAGCTCTTATAAACATCGTATCTTTAGATCATCTCCAATAATTGTGACTCTATAAACAGCAGCTGCATTTTCTTTAATATGCAATCTCTTATTTCTTTCTTCTTCTGCTCAGAATGGCATAAAATATGTTCTACATATCATGCTAGTGCTTAGCAACCATCTTCAAGATACAAAAATAGTATAGATTTCCTACCCCCTCGCTCTCACCTGCTGCTCGCCACTATTATAACAATGCCATTGATTCATTAATGATACCATTAACAGTGGCCAATTAAGTGACACTTCTAGGAGTTGGCATCAACTCACATGAAACAAAATACTTTCTTTTCAGTTCTGACCTTCACTATGTTTAGCAGCAATCTATTCTCCGAGTCTGAAGGCAAGTATAATAGCCTTATTTCATCATGAGTATTTCTCATTCATAGCATTTTAGAAAATGGTCTCCTGTATTTCAACCTAGCAGAAAGTAAATATATAATGTGAGGGTTTGGGAGATTTAGAAAACTCTGCAATTTCAATTTCTATAGTAAATATAGCATACACCATTTGTAGGGTTATTTTTGAGACATTAATTCTGTGAGCTATATTAGAATGTTAGCTTTGCAGAAAGGGATTGCAGTTATATTGGGTAGCAATATGTGGTGATCTGAAATTAGAGAAAGCTTTAGCATTTATTTGTTTTCTGTCTTTTTAGTAGTTTAAAATGCTAGAAAGGCCCCCAGTCACCTCAATATAACTTAATAATTCTGTAAAAACTTTACTCAGACCTAAAAAACAGTAGCATGATTCAAAGTTATGCATTCCCATACTCAAAGAATCTAAACCACACATTCATTCTGCAGCAACTGAGCACGCACTCGCACACATGCACAAGCGCACAAATACATACATACCAACTGCCTGGACAGAAAACACACTCTAAAGATACTCAGATGTTCCATTCAAGTGTTGGTATAGCAAATTCCAAAGCCAGAGACACTTCTTTGAGGAGGCTAAGCGTTTCTTTTTACGATAGGCCAACTTTCACCCAAGTTGGTGGTTTCCCCACTGATCTAAAGCAAGGTGATGCCTGGGAGTGAAAATGTTAGGTCTTCATCACTGAGAAAGCTCAAAGCTCAAAAGATCAGGCCCTGGGTTATAGCATGGACAGATTCCAACGCTCAGTGGGGCAAAACCTACAAAGTGTAAGGATTTCACTCTGAAGTTGACACAAATTCAACACAGAATATGCAACAGTGTCCCAACTTGTAGAGTAACCTTAGGGGGAAAATATGTGAATTTCCTACACGTACAGAATTTAATAACTTTGAAACCTTGCAAATCTTGAGTGTTTTAGCAATTTTTATTGGAGGGAGCTGCAACATTACTGCTTCTACTTTTTTGTGCTTGAGAAATTCTGTAAGCATAGGTATTACTTAGAAGGAGTAAAACATCCATGTGCTATAAAGAGCTTTTATTTTCAAATGGGACAAAATGGGAGCTAATATTGTGTGGAAGCAACTACCAAGAAGCTTTATCCATCATGAAAAATAATTTTTTGATACTCCAAAAGCAGGTTCCGGTCAGTTATTCCTGTTTAAAATTAGCAATAGCTAGTTTGTTACTACAAAGATGTAAGCAGAGGAGAAAGAAGTCTGCTGACTCTTTCCAAGCCATTTAGTGGATCTAATTATTATTTAATAAAAAACCCAAACCGTTCCAACTTTTATACTGTACAACTTGCAAAGTGCATGTGCAAATTTCAGAACAAACTGTTTGCAAACAATAATAAACTATCAACAAATTCAAGTGTCTTGTTTTCAGCTGAATGTAAAAATTCCTTTTTTAATTGAAACTGACTTGGCAGAAGTCTGATCGCATATTTTTGTAACATACTTTGATATGCTATTTTTAAATGGATGATTAAAGACCATAAGGAAGATAGAAAACAGAAGAACACTAGGCATTAAACCAGAAATTGATACATAGTTTCCTCTATCCTGTGTGCTTATAGGCAAACCAGTTGCACACGTCCTCTTAAGCACATTCATTACCATATGCTTGTTCCACTTGGCTACCATGAGTCTACTTGATGGGATTGAGACCAGGCACATGTTTAAGTGCTTTGCTGAACCAAAGCCTAGAAAAGTGAGCAGAAAAAGGCTCAGAATAAATTTTAATTAAAAGATATGTCCAATACTTTAAAAATCATTTGGCATGTCCTTCAAATCTGAATAGCTAACAGAAGACAAACTTTATAACAAACCAACTCTTTTATAATTTGGTCCTAATTCTGCTAACCTCATGCAGACCAAACTTTCAAAATAAAAATGGAACAGCTCTGAGAGTATGAACAAGCTCAAGTTTCTTTCTCTGTTTTCCTCTTCCAAGAAATGAACTGATTTGTGTTTGTAGTATATTGCACAAATGACTCACTCAGGGAGCATCTGTGCTAAGTACTGAGTGGGACAACATTTTATACCAAGTAAGATGAAACATTTTGCTCTTTTTTGTTTGCAAATTTTGAACAGATTTCTTGTCTCCCCCCAAGATGAATACTTTTCTCCGACTTTGGATTATCTTTGACCTAGCTCTCACTGCGGCAGAAGCTGATGACTCTCTCCCAAGAAAAAAGGAACAAGGTGACTAAAGGTGAGGACTCTTATCAAGTCTAGTGTGTGTTTGCATCAGTGACAAAACTTCGGCTGTAATAATTTGTCTGACTTCCTTCTCTGAATAAGATGCTTGTCAAAGCACAGCCAATGACAGAGACCGCAGGAAAGTTTTGTAATCTGCATTCTCATGCCTACACATGGAAACAATCAGTAACTTTTTCAGTCTCTAGATCTGTCAGGGTTTTGTTGCACATCCGGCAGTGGGCACTGTCCCATTGAAAAAAAACTGATCTGTTTAAGTGATATTCTTGTACGAAATCGTCATGGTAAGAATAGTTAAGCTCAGTAGGCTTTCACCAGTGATTAGCAATCTTTGCCAAAATCTGGGTTCCAATAATTCTTAATTAAATAATTCAAATGAGTGCTTCCAACTCAGTTCTGTAATTGTATTAGCCCAGTTCTGTAATGGCAAAGAGCAGGCTCCATTTTAAAAGTCAGTTTTTCACGCGGAAAAGTTTGCTGGCTACACCTTCCCAAGCTGAGTTTAGTTAAGAATGGATCTGGATATTTGTTGTGCTTGGCTGCTACCTCCTTATTCCAGTATACTTTTAGTGAATGCTAAAGTCCATCTCCTGTCTGTTGAGCAAGAAAAAAATTGGAAACTTTTATTTCAAAATATTGTACCAAGTGCCATGTTAGGTCTTATACTACCAAATCTAAGAAGGAAATGGGGCAAAATTACTTCACAAAGTCAATTTTAATCAATTTTCCTATTAATTCAGTTTGTTAGTCAAAAAATAACTTGAAATTTATCTATATTTTCAGGTATAAACACAGAATACCAAAGCAAACAAATGTTTGTGGGCACTGTAGAGAGCTCTCTGGCAAATTTTCATCACACAGGCTGAAATGAGATAAATTAAGCTGTTACCATGACAAAGCCCAGGAGGTTTGGAAAGTCTGTGGGAGACAACTAGAAATGCAGAAGAGATATGAAAAAATAAGTCTTCTAAATACTGGTATAACACATTGGGGACTGACTATATGACCAGGATTTCAATCATATATGCATTTCTTGCTTAGGTCCTTCCAGTAATACAGCAGCAGTATTTCCCTGTCTAATCATAATTCACATAAAAATCAATTTGACAAATCCAAAGTGCTTTTCTTTCTTCATGTTCATAATGAATGATTTATAATATTAACCACTAACAGGTGGTTTATAAGCACAGAAACTGTGAAAGACATTCAAATACATGTCAAGTGTAATATGAAAGCTCTTACCAGTTGCCAGTACTTGTCTTCTTTCTCCTTTTTGCTTTCTTAAAATATTTTCTAAGGCCATTTACACTGTTTGATTTTCTAGCATTTAAATGTGAATCAACATCTCACTTCATATTTTAAATTTGTAAATTACCTTTAAAAATGGCACAATACCTTGTGTAAACTAGTCAGCGAGCAGCTACATGTGATTTTAAGAGATTCATTTCAGGGTAGCTTAGACCTTCAATGATAAATTGGCACATCATATACAGGACTCAGAAAAGCAAATCCTGGCTTTGAATTCCATATATTTTAGTGAATAGGACAGTGCTTTGTCTGCTTTGTGGTCAACACAATATATGTGGGCGTTACTAGTATACAATTCAGTAGCCCTATAGTACTGGCATGAAAAAGCATGCAAATTGGATAACTAATTTTCATGTGAGAAACATCTTGAAGTTGTGAATTGTTTTAAATGCAAATCATAGAATTGTGGAATCATGGAAACAATTAGTTTGGAAAATACTTTTAAGATCACTGAGACCAGCCATTAACCCATCACTGTCAAGCCCACAACTAAACCATGTCCCTGAGTACCACATCTATGTGTATTTTAAGTACCTCCAGGAAGGGAGACTCCGATGTTTTCCCGGGCAGCCTGTTTCAATGTGTGACAACCCTTTTGGGGAAGAAATATTTCCTAAAATTCAATTCAATTTCCTAACATCGAATAAAGCATGGCCAGCAGTTCAAGGAAGGTGATTCTGCCTCTCTATTCTGCTCTGGTGAGACTCCACCTTGAGTATTGGATCCAGTTCTGAGGTCCCCAATATGGGAAGGACACATACCTGTTGGAGCAAATCCAGAGGAGGGCCACCAAGCTGATGAGAGGTATGGAGCACCTCTCCTATGAGGAAAGGCTGAGAGAACTGGAATTGTTCAGCCTGGAAAAGAGAAGGCTTCAGGGTGACCTAATTGTGGCCTTCATTTAGGGGCCCAGAACAGGACACAGGATTCAAGGTGTGTCCCCAGCAGTGCCAAATACAGGGGGATGGTCACTGCCCTGGTCCTGCTGGCCACACTATTGCTGATTCAGGCCAGAATGCCATTGGCCTTCTTGGCCACATAGGCACATGTTAGCTCATGTTCAGCTGCTGTTGACCAGCACCCCCAGGTCCTTTTCTACCAAGCAGGTTTTCAGCCACTCTGCTCCCAGCCTGTAGCACTGCTTGGGGTTGTTGTGACCCAAGTGCAGGACCTGGCATTTGGCTTTGTTGAACCTCTTGCAACTGGCCTTGACCCATCCATCCAGCCTGTCCAGATTCCCCTGCAGAGCCTTCCTACCCTACAGCAGATTGACACTTCTGGTGTTTTCTGAACACTTGCTGATGATGAATTTGATCCAAGTCATCAGTAAAGCTATTAAACAGATCTGGACCCAAAACTGAGCTCTGGGGAATCCCACTTTTGACCCAGCTGTATGTAACTCCATTCAGCACCACTTTCTGGGATCAGCCATCCTGTCAGATTTTACCCAGCAAGCAGTGTACCTGTCCAAGCCATGAACAACCAGTTTCTCCAGGAGAATGCTGTGGGAAAAGGTTCCAAAGGCTTTACTAAACTCCAGACAGACAACATCCACAGCCTTTTCCTTTTCTACTAAGTGGGTCAACTTGTCGTAAAAGGAGATCAAGTTTTTTAAGCAGGACCTGCCTTTCACAAGCCCATGCTGGCTGGGCCTGATCACCTGGTTGTCCTGCACGTACCATGTGAGGTCACTTCAGATGATCTGCTCCATTTTTCCTCAGCCCCAAGGTCAGGCTGACAGGCCTGTACTTCCCTGAATCCTCTCTCCAGCCCTACTTGTAGATGGGCATCACATTTACTAACTTTCAGTTGCCTGGGGCCTCCCTGGTTAGCCAGGACTGATGATAACTGATGGAAAGTGTGTAAGTGAACACTTCTGCCAGTTCTGTCAGTACCCTTGGGTGGATCCAATTCCATCAAACTGCAGCACGCAGCAAAACAACAAAAAGCATTGGGTTTTCGAGTGGAGGAGAAAGGAAAGTATAGGGGTTCATTAATGTTGCCAGGGCACTTGCTCCAGCTGCCTGGGAAATGATGGGAGACATCAGGGCACCATGAAGGGCTCCCATGAGTGTGCATCTGTTGCAGTGGGGATCCTGCAACACGCATATGTCAAACCAGGAGTCCCGTGGAAAGGAAATATATATGGACAGACAGATTCTTGATAGCTGTTTCAGAGATGTTTATTTCTCCAGCCGCATGGCCGGAGCTCTGCTGAGGAACTGTTCCAGTCACCGGACCAAGGGTCCTTCTGCCCGCGCAGGGAACACAAACCAACCAATGGGAACAAGGCTGAGCAGGGACAGGGAAGCCCCGTGTCTGTGCCCTCAGGGCCCCTCTCCCAGGGCTACACGGCAGGGGAGGGACCCCAACATGCATCAGGATAAGGCCTGTTGAGGGGAATCAAGGCCAGGCAGCCCCAGGATGGTCATGGGCATGGGGACAGGACATCAGCTTCTGGGTTAGCAGGGCTGTGGCCAGGCCCAGGCAGGGCTGCCTTGCAGCAGAGCCATCACCACAGATGGAGGTTGACCCAGGCCATGGTTTCCCCACAGTAGAGTCAGGATCTCCTCTTTGTTTTCCGTGGGACATGGACTGGTGCTGGCCGTTCTGGGAGAGGGGGCCTTGCAGGAAAGAGGAACCAGGACTTGCCATATATCTGTACAACTGGGAAAAAATAATTTTCTTCAGATCAAGAGAGAAGTGTACATGGGTACCTGTTAGCCCCTTCTGGGATCTGTTACAGCAGGTTGAAATAGTGGGTTGAAATCTGGTAATTAGCATTCAGGTTCCACATCTCTCATCTGGGCAAGGGCTGACTACTCAGCTGTGTGCATGGGGGCCGGTAAATCCCACCTCCAGCTGCACAGCAGGCACAATTATCTTGTCCAGTACCTAGCTGTACATAAAGCTCAGGGACTTAGAAACAGTTTGTGCCTGCTGCTCTTCACTTTGGACTTCATTACGCACACCTTCGCACATCCCAGGCAGGTCCATTCATCTCCTGTTCACTTGGCTTGCCCCTGAAGCTTGTGCTGTTATAAACCATCGGGACCTCATAAAATTTCATGTGAATATTCAACATCTAGCAGCAAAGTACTTTCAAATACTGTTTTAAGGGTTTGGTTTATTACTGATTCACAGAAAAATCTGGTAATGAACTTTTTTTAAAATAGGAAAATGCAGTTTCTGTAAATAATTTTTCCAAGAAAACTGTTTTTCCTGTTAGGAAAAGAAAAATATGGTCAGGTCAACCAGAATGAGTGAAGTTTGGGGTCTTTTGAAACACATGGAAATATTTTACTTCGTAGTCTGCATTAACTTCAGTCTGGGTTTTGCTGCTGCAGATCTCACAGGGGTTATAACTCAAGCACATCCCTTCCTGACTCTCTCAAACAAAAATGTGAATGGATTACATTTCCCATGACATATCATTGCTTTTTCATGTTTGAAATTGCAACACATGATGAAAATCATATGATTATATCTTTAAAGTAGATAATATGCAACAAAACTTAGCCAGGAAGAGGTATATGTCATCAGGATTATATTATAGGGCCTTGGACACATCTATTAATCTCAGCCCAAGATGGTCTAATTTGAAAATATCCAAGTATTTTACTAAAATCACAAACATCAAGATTTAACCCTTTTTCTGCATTTCCTGTTTATGATAATGTAAAAAAAATTTAAAAACCAAACTTCTGCAAAAATAAAAGTGACAAACTTGTTATCCTAATAAAAAAAAAAAACCCAAGTGTTAAAGGATTAGCAATTTCCACGGGACAGCTATTTCAATATTTAAACACTCTGCTCAGAGACAGAAAACTAGTTATATCACTATCTATAAAACTTAATCTGTCAGAATTTTTTCAGTTGCTTTTGTAGTAACTATTTAGCTCAAGAGACCTGGGGACTACCTTACCAGAGTTGGAGCTGCTACAGATTAGAAAAAGGTAGATACTTTTCATTTTCATAGCTAGAACTACTGAATTGGAAAACACTTTGAGACAAAAACATTAAGATTATTACAGTGTGTGACCTGTATGTATATCTCTTCATATGCACAAATGTTTATATATCTAAATATTGTTCCCAGGAAATTATACCAGAAGCAAGTCTATTGTGAGTTGAAATTCAAGACAAAATAGTGGTCCTCGTGTGGAATTCAGCAGCTAATTTGTGACTGTGTAAGACAATTTGCAAAAATCATAGAAGACATCAAGTCTGATTACATGTCCTAAACTGCACTAATACTGAATATTTCTATAAGTTGATTCTGGAAGTGCAAACTGATTTTGTAACAGTGGCAAAAGACATATTTCTTAATATCTGGAAAATACTTGGCAGTGTGATTCGATCCGTGTTTTCAAGGACAGATCTTAAACTACACTTTCAAAAGGCAGAGACATAAATCAATGGCAAGATGTTCCTGTAAACTGGATACAACAGGCTTTCTGTCTGTTCCTTCTCTTCTAATTTTATATGCTTTTCAAGTATCAAATGGAAATGTTGATTTGAGCAAAGTTCTCTAAAGCATAGGCAATAGAAAGCATAATAGCACAAGGCAATAGAAAGAATAATAGCACACCTGGCTGGCTTTCTAGTAACCCATTGATGAAACTATAAACTATCAAAAATGTTTCTTCAACAAACTTTTATTTAATGCAAATATAGTTGTATTCCTATCAAACTATTCTTTCATAGTCCAAATTCATTGCTAATAAGCTAGCAAGGAAATACGACATGGTTTTAATTTGTCATTGCTGTTTTACTAATATTGAAAAAGTTTATGTCATTCCAGGGAGTTCTGATCTTTGCTTGTGATCTTTGCTATGTGGGCAGAAGTTGCTGTTCATTAAATTGTCTGAAGGTTTGAAATGTTCTCACTGAAGAAGACAAAGGAAAGTTTTGTTAGGGAATAGACTTGAACAGAGTCAAAACTCTTTTTTTCAAATTATCTTCCCCTCCTTCTGCCCTCCCCTAATCTCCTCTCCATGGTATCATCCAGCATACGGGAAATTTTACCTGGAGTATGAGTATAGATAATTTGTATCCTATTTCCCTATCACTTCAGGAAAATCATCAGATAAAAAACCCCCATATTTTGTTTCTGAGCATCACCATGTTAGGGAACTGTTTCTGGTATCACATCAGATAACACTGTATTAAAATAATACAGTAGAGTATCCACCATTTGGCCAGAGTCATAATTTTAAAAACTGATTTATGGTCTTGCAATTGCAAATTATTGTCTAGCCCTGGGTTTGAGTATAAATACAGAAGATAGAGATGGATATTTAAGTATGGGCTACCTTCTTAGTTCTTTTACAGAAATTTGCATATCCAAATTGAACAGGTTTTTACATCCACAAGAATTTTTTATGCCATTTATCTCATCTGGATAACTGCCTGATTACACTTAAAAGGTAAATATTGAGTCTTCTGCAACACCACATTACACTGACATAGCACTAGAATAATTCTCTGGTGAATCAGCAAATCCATAACTCTACATAAATTGTCTCCAAAATTACTTGTTCTTATATTACTGCAGGTGTAAAATGGAAGTCTAAATAAGGTCATCACCATATATACAAAACCTCTATTTCATGAGTTGGTTTTTTGGAGTTGGGGTTTTTGTTTGGGTATTAGGGCTTTTGTTTTGTTGGGATTTTTTTAATAAAAAGGTTCCTGATATACTTAAAATTTCTAAATTACATAACGTAACCTTTACCTGGGAAAACATGTAGATATCAAACACCTTGCAACTTATTTTAGCAATCAGGTCCACCAATCCAACAGTAATAGAATCAAGCAAAATATGTCTGACCACTTGTAAATATCTCTTTATCAAAATAATTTTCAGCTTTGTCATCTTATTTGTGCATATAGATGAGGAATTAAACAATTTCAAAATTTGGTTGATAGTGATTGTAGAAGTATTATAATTTTTACTACTGTGGCTTGCAGACTTTAATTATATGCACTGTGAGTTATGAGTACTGCTTCTGTAATTTCAGAAAAAAATACTATAAAATAGTCATAAACTATTAGTTTTTTCTGCTTCTTTCTTTAATAATTCTTGTTACACAATACAGTCATTTCACTCCAGGTGAGTTGGCTCAGTATCAAAACTCAATGAGTAGAAAAGTCAGAGAGCATTACATGAGCTTGTCTTGGTAAGGTGTGAAGAGATTTAAATCAGGGAGGTCCTAATTCTGATGCCTGTCTTATCTCCAATGAAAACAGCGTAGAGGTACCAACTACTGTTTCACTCTAATTCCATTTGGATCTCTGCAGTTTTACACTAAAGTGTTAAACTGAAGACAGAATTATCTAATGTAGGAAACAAACACAGCCGAGGGAACTCTTTTATTTTCCTCATGTATGTGTATGACCTGAAGTTCATTTGAAGCCAGGCCCTCATTTCTGACAGTGGTCAATACCAGGTGCACCACAGGAAGGTATAGACATCCTGTGGCAGTAGGGTAGATGGTAATGTGGATACATGGGTGATCATGGATGCACACAACTGATTTGAAAGGACTTTCTGTGTCCATTGGTTTTTGCTTGCAGACAAGTTATTAAAGCTCGTACTACAGATAGGTTTAAAGCAACTGGCAATTAATTAGGAGACATTATGTATGCTTATTTATTTTTTAGGCTTTATAAATTCTACAATGTTAAATTTTAATTTATTACATTAATAATTATTATGTGTATCTTATTAATCATCAGGAATGTGCAGATTGCAATACAAAGCACAATAAGAGGTACATTGCTATATATAGGTAAAGATAGGACTTCATGGGAGGGCAGTAGAGGAACTAACAAGTTCAGAGGGAGATTTGGCTTTGCATAAAGAAATTCAAATCAGGCTTTTGCAGTCATAATCAGAGTTACTCTGTTTTACTCTAAGAGAATACATCAACTCTGCATTCATTTAAAATACAAAAAATATAGTCCATGAGATCATTACAAACAAATCATGACTGTAGGCAACATTTCAGACTGATGAAGGTGGGTTTTTTTGTTAATGACGTTTTAATTCTTTAGAAAAGGCACTGAAAGCATCAAAGCAGTAAAATGAAACCAGAAACTTAAAATTTCTCTGGAGATTTAATCAGAAAGGTTTTTCTTACTCAAAGCTAAATACCAGGTTCATTTTTAAGCAAAGATAATAGCTGCACTATCTGTAAAAATATTTTATACATACAAATGAATAAATGCAACATCTTTGTGAAATGAGAAAATATTGTAGTCTTTACGGACTGGTGGGCTCACTAAAACATGAAATGGTAATGATTTGCACAGAACTGTAGAGGTAAATCAGTCTGGGAGAGTGTTGGAGCATCTGACTTTAATTTTCATGCTTCGATGAAATGCACTGCCTTTTCTGTCTCACTGTTTTATTTCTCAAATGGCAAGTACTGGGGGAGTATATATTTGCAGTATGGAGCAGGTAACAGTGCAATAGGAACTGGAAAATTCTGTGAATATCTGCTTGTTCATATCTGGATTGCATTCCCTGAATGCTTAGGTGTTAGTGTCCTTTAAAGCTCCTTGCTGATTCTTGTAAACAAATGGAGCTCTGAAATGCTTACCATCTTCAAAAATTACTTCAGAATTTGCCACCTTCTGATTTTCTCTATTATTTTAGCCTAAATTTTGCTCAGTACTTTTTCATCTCATAATAAAACTGTACATGGTGTTCAGAGACCATCTCAGTCATTAATGAAAAGACACCGGCTTATCAACACAAATTTGCATGGGATAGGTGATCAGCTCCTTTTCATTTCTATAGCCTCAGCTATCCACAGTGCTCATTCCCACCACACTTGGATCCCATTTTAATTGTTCATTATAAGAAAACTGTAGCATTTCAGTGTCAGAGAGGAATGATGTCACAAAATTAAAGAGATGTGAAAAATATCTGTCTTGGAAGCATTGCCTGATAAAGCACAAGTTTCCCTGATACAAACGTCAAATCATACAACCTCATTTTCTTTGATTCATAATTTCTGCATAAATACGGTATTATAAATGACGTAACACGGTGTCTGACTTGGTGTTAATATGTGTTGAGAATGAGAGGCTATTAAGAAATATGCTGTGAGCCTAGATCTATTTCTGTAAAACAAACTGTTCAAACAAAAAGAGGCAGACATGTTATTAACAAGAGGAAGTATGTTGCTAGCAGTGAGAGTTTCAGAGCATTAAGAAATAATCACCACTTTGTACTCATTTTTTTCTTTCAGTGCCTACATGACAGACACCCACGTTTATAAGGAGCTTCTCTATCTATGGCAAAGACAGAGATGGATGACTTTTAAATCCTTTTCAAAATCATATGATGATCTTTTCCTCTAAATTCTAAAATTGCATCAGGCAAAAAGATGAATTTAACCAGTCTGTAATGTATTCAAGCACCCATACAGCTATTCAATTAAAAAGGAGGGAAAGCAAACACTAATAATATTGAGACATTCCATATCAGAAGCAACCAACACCTTCTCTCATTTTGATCACTGTAAATAAGATTTTGGAATTAGTGAATTTATATTAATGTAGAAAATGAAAAGTGTAAAAGAAAGAAGTCCCACCCAAGAGTTCTATTCCTGCTTTCTGCAGAAGCATAACCTCTCTTCATTCTGCAGCAATATGTATTAAATAACTTAGGCCTTTTTCACTCAAATATAAAAGCACACATTTCATTGAGCAGCCTTACCTGAGGCACTAGCAAACTGGAGGCCTAAATTCAGAAGAAAAGAGCATTTTTTTAACTGTAGAAGACCTATGTGCAGACCCCATAAATGACCATACATTACCTGCATCATATATATGCTCAACCTATCCTGCTAAGGCATATGCATGGAAAGAGTGTCTATAAAATGTCATATTTTTTGAATTACTTAGCCACCTTGATTCTCCCATTTTAACCTTGTGCCATCACTCTGCACTGGAAAACAGTTAGGACTGCTCAGCCATGGGGTCATTCAGCATCCCTGAGCCATGAATGTCCTGCAACACGAAGAAATTACTACTGGCAGATATCCATCAGAACATTGCTCAGGCACTGAATGAAAATGGTCCATGCGTATGTTTTATAGCTGCTCCTAAAAAGTAAGGCTGGTTTATCTAAACTGAAGTTTTTCATAGGAGCATTGTGGTTTCAGACAGTTTTTCCAGGTCAAAAGTTGTAGGCAGCCACATTGTAATATTGTTGCTACATGCCTCTTCAGTATTTTTGACTGTTTTCTTTTCCTTAGAAATACATTCTCATCCTGTTGAGAGCAAAATCACAGTAAAAATAAAAAGTTAAAAATCAAGGTCAAGGTTTAGATTAAAATATGTCCCTTCATGGAAATCTCTGGTGCATTATGGCTTCCAGACAGACTGTGAGAAGAAAAAATGACATCTCAAAAAGATTATGGAATGACAAAAACACTAGGCTTTGCCCAGTGCCCTTAGAAGCTGTTTATTTTCTTGCCTTGCTCGCTATTGAAAATGGAGACATTCAAATCTCTAAACATTGGTGCCTGGTGACTTTGTATATGGCACATCCACATAGTGTTAGAAATTATGCTCCAAGACCACAAAAGTCCCATTAGCTTTTCATGGTGTGGTTGGTGAGTGGTTAAGCTACATAAGCACAGGTGTCTGGTGACACTGTAGATGCCTTGGGGTATTGTCCAGCCTCAAGATGGGTGTGTTGGCCAGCAGTGGCTGAATACGAGCCAGCAGTGTCCCCGTGTAGCCATCCTGGCCTGGATCAGCAATGGTGTGGCCAGCAGGACCAAGGCAGTGACCGTCCCCCTGTACTCGGCACTGCTGAGGCCACACCTCCAATCCTGTGCTCAGTTCTGGGCCCCTCACTGCCAGAAAGACATTGAGGGGCTGGAGCGTGTCCAGAGAAGGGCACCGGAGCTGGGGAAGGGTCTGGAGCACAAGTCCTGTGAGGAGCAGCTGAGGGAGCTGGGGATGTTTAGCCTGGAGAAAAGGAGGCTCAGGAGGAACTCTCTCACTCTCTAAAACTGCCAGAAAGGAGGGTGTAACCCGGTGGGGGTCAGTCTCTTCTCCCAAGTCACAAATCGTAGAACAAGAAGAAATGGTCTCAAGTTGCACCTGGAGAGGTTAAGTTTGGATGCTAGGAAAAATTTCTTCATGGAAAGAATTGTCAGGCATTGGAACAGGCTGCCCAGGGGGGTGGTTGTTTCACCATCCCTGGAGGTATTTAAAGACATGTAGATGCGGCACTTAAAGTATATGGTTTAGTGTGGACTTGGCAGTGCTGGCTTAATGGCTGGACTCAATGGTCTTAGACCTAAATAATTCTGTGACTATATGATGTTTATCAGTTTCCCACTATGTGAAGAACTGACTGGAAATCCCATGCTTTAGTCTGAAAAAGGGACATTTCCTACTTTTAATTTTAAGGCATTTAATATTGCCATACACAAATGGCCAATCTGTTTATACCTTATTTTTACTGGCTGCATTTCTCTAAAATCCACGTATATACATATACATATATATATATATATATATATATATATATATATATATAGTCTGATCCTGCACTATTCTGAATGAAGTCTGTCCTTTGAAAGTATTTAGAAATATACAGCTTTCCAGAAAAGGCAAATATTTTGTAATAACGCTAAGGAGATCTGTCATCTGCCTCAGAGAGCTTGTGACCTCTTTTCACAGATGTTGACACTACAGGGAATCACTGTTAACAGCATAAAAGGAATACAGATCTATAGAAATAAATGCAGTAGATAATTGAGCAGCATCTAGAGGACAGCATCCCATTGAAAAAGAGAAGAGCATGAACAAAGACTCTATTCACCTGCCTACCAGCTATCTAAGGATCTACAAACCAGTGGATAAAGTTGTGGTTTAGAGCCTGTTGGTTGACTGTAGAGCAAGCGGCACAAGAAGGATGCAATAGATTCCTTAAAATAAAAGATGTTCTGCCCCCTGGAAAGATAAACCACATCTGTGAAGAGTTGAGCATGAACAGAAGCAAAGACCCTTAGATGCACTCAATTATTTAATGACACATTTTATCTGCAACATGAAACTATTAGGTTGGACTCTTCTTGCTTTTGATGAATTAACAGTTTACTTACTCTTGCTTGATGCTGATAGAGTTTTGCCAATTAGTATCAACTATAAGACTGGTATAAGAAGTCAAATTATTCTTTCTGTAGAAAATTAAGAACTCCACAGAATATGTGTATGCCCTCATTTAAGAGGTATTTCTAACTTCATTGTTTTGCAGGGTGATATCCTTTTGCTACAGAGGTTAATAACACTAGTCTATGCTAAAATTTTGTATTCCGGGTTTTTAATTTTTCCTTTTGCATTTTTTGGATATCTATTTCCCTCATTCTGAAGGGAAGATGTGAATTTGGATTATCAGCTCTTTTCTGAATATTGCAAATTTTAAGTTGAATTTCATTATAAAAGGAATTGAGTTCAGTGCTACAGAGGGCAATGAAGAAAATTCAATACAACAGATTTGTGATGTTTTATTTTTACCTCAGGGTTTTTAGGCTCTCCTACTACACTTCTCTTAGATCATCCTCTAGCTTCCTAAAAACTCTTCTAAAATATTAAGCATATGAAAATAAAATAACCTATTCATAATCTATGAAAGTGGGTTTAGTCACTAACGTAGTATGTTAGTTTGTGCACACAGTCATTGCTCTAAAAAGCTATAAAGAACTGTTTGAAATAAAGGCAACCATCCCTTCTGTCAAGAAGCCTCTGAATTATGTACTAGTATTAATAATTATTCAAATTATTTAGTGCTTTCCATCGTACATATCACGTTAAGTCACTGCTGTGGAAGCTCTTCTGAGGTAAACAAATATTTCAGTGAATTTTGTCACAAGAATAAACAAATTAACCACACATGATAAATTCCTTTACAAATTGTGGGTTTTGAATCTACCCTCTGTCTTTCTTTGAAGAATTCTCTGGATCTGTGTTTCCTTACTTGCTAGCACAGGAAGGCTAACTGACTATTGGCATCAGTTATAATGTGTAATGACAAGGATATATATAAAGAAAAGTGAGTAGTCATTAAGAAACATTTAATACAATGTGTGCAAAAAAGCCATATGGATTTCACAATTATCAGCATCACAGCCAACAATTATCTGTAAATTATAACGATAATTTAAATATCCATTGCTTTGCATTGTTTATTCACTTTTAGTACTGATACAACTGTCAGCAAAGTAGATGATGAACCTGGTTTATTAATATTACAGCTGTATGTAGAAGTTCAAATGAGAATCAGGAGACCCCCACAGAAGAAGAAAAGTACTGGGTACTCTTGCCTGTTCCACAGAAAATGTCTCAATCTTAGTCTGAAAGAGGGTTCACGAGTCAATGTGACAAGCATGAGAAAGGATGAAGGATAAAGACCATGCAGTCAGTTAATGGCTCCTTTGATTCTTGCCTTAGAAATCTCACTGCTCACACTCTTAAGGTTTAGTATTATTCTCTAGAATCCTTACCTTAGGAATCCTTGGTTTTCTTTTATCACTTTCTAGGCTCCCAGTAAAGTAGCTACAACTGCTTTGCTCACTTCATAAATCTTCAAATCACTGAAAGTGATACAAATTCAGTATTTTGGTTTCTAACCATACATACACACAAAGACATAGTAAACTCTGCTGTCCAGACACTAAACAAGTTTGATACTGGCAGCAAATTTACTGGGTGTAACTACTGGTTCTTCCCCTGAATACCTTTGTGTCTAACGCTTAGAAGCTTATTGCTCACGTGCTAGTTTTACTTGCTGTATTCATGCTTATCTGACAGTAAAATGTGTTTTATGAGGCTGAGTCAAAAATACTGAATGACACTTTTAAAATCTCTTCTGTGGGCTTTGGTTCTGGGCTTATCTATGAGATTAGGAAGTCCACAGTGAAAATTAAACACAAATATTTGAGACAAAAACATCATCTCCTTTTGAGATGGTTTGCTTTCATAGAAAAATACTAACTTAGCTAATTAGTAATATACTCTATTCAAATGCTGATGAGGGAGGCACATCTGAATAACTCATTATGTAAAAGATGGCTAATTATGTTTATTTTCTTTAAGTACATTCACCAGAGCTGAAGAAATTAGCTCAGCATTAGGTCATTTCCCTCACATTCTTACAGTGGAAAGAAAAAAGACATAAAAACTTGACCAGTATAACTTTGTCAAGTATGTAAAAAGGGCAGAAGGACAGCTGAACTTCTGCAACTTTCTTTTCAACAAGAGAAGTCTGTATTTCAAGTGTCACACATATTGAGGTTTCAAGGACTGTGGCGCGCAAATTAAAACTGAAAATTGCTCTGTTGGTCAGTTTCCCAAACAAGCTCTGCTTTGCGCCGCCACCCTTCACTAAAGTAAGGACTACTGACAGACATGGTTTCCAGACTCTATACTGCCAAGAGCATTGCTGACCTTTTAGAAACATACTGTGAGGTATTGTGGACCTCTAGAGCCATTCTCACCATGCTAATAGAGGAAGGGAGTCAGCCTGACAACACAGTCAGCAATAAGGTACAGATTTCTAGATGTGTGACTTAAACATTCTGTGAATCCCAAGGGACATTTGAGTTGGAGTTCAGGACTCACAACATTTTATTTGCATGAAGCAGACTTTGTTTCCTCCCGGGGAACAACAACAGGATACAATAAGAGGCTATTTTAAAATGATGCCTTCTTTGCATTGGTCTTCACCAACAAGACCAGATCTCAGAAATCTCTTACCCAGGAGAGCAGGGTAAAGGAACATTGGTCACGGAGTATTGGGTCAGAGACTTAACATCCACAAGTCCATGGGCCCTGAAAAGATGCATCCGTGAGTGCTGAGACAGCTGATGGATACCATAAATAGGTCAATCACAACCACATTTGAAAGGTTGGGGTCATCAGGAGAGTTGCCCGAGGACTGGAAGAAAGCAAATATCATCCCGGACTTCCCAAAGGGCAAGATTATCCTTATAAATAAACTTAGGAGGTGTGGACTAGATAGGTAGACAGTGAGGTGGATTGAGACCTGGCTGTACAGCAGATCCCAGAGGCTCATAATAAGTGGCACTGGGGTTTAGTTGGAGGCCTGTCACCATTAGTGTCTCCCAAGGTTCAATATTTGGCTCAGTATTGTTTAGCTGAATTTTGCATTGAGAAGTGGTTTCCATTAGGATAACCTCTAGTTCAATATAAAGCAGGTGAAGAATTTGTCTGAACCACAACAGAAACACAGACAGAATAACTAAAGATGACATAAGCATGTGTGACATAGGGTCCTTTATATCACTCATAGTCTGCTGGGAAGATTTGCATCTCACTGAACTTCACTCTTCTGTATTTATAGCTGAGTTGCAACCAAGACTCTCTTCATAGTAAAAAAAAAAACACCACACCTTGTAAGATATAAAATCATTTGATCCTAAATCTGTGTCTGAAGCAGGTCAAAAACATGATCCCTAAAAGCACCTCTTTCTCTACCGTGGCTTAAAAGGAAGCCAGCTTCAGAAGGTGAGAAATTTCCATCATATGTAGCAAGAAGAGGTTAGCTGATTCTCCCCTCTAACAACAGTTTGGTTCGTTTTGTGCTGGCTAACTAATACTTCTAACAGATGCATAATGGAATGAATTTAAGTTCACTAGCACAACCCACAGAAATGAGCATTTGTTCTATGGTAGGTCACAGAAGATGAGGTCGACTGAAATGATTTGTAAAACAAAACTATCTTCAGAATTTATCATTTGACCCTCTATGGCCTGTGAAGAAGACCTACAGCTCTCTTGAGGCATTTATTACAATAGTAAAACGCGTGAACATTGATCAACAGTATAGAAAAGAATGTTCAAATGTCATACAAGAACTGCAAAAGCCCAACTTTGTACCACTGAAACACATCAATTTTGCAGATCATACAGGATAATTCAGACTGAGTGATAAGGTGTTTCTAATGTGATTAAGAGATCTGATTTCATGGGTTTTAAGAAGTAATTGAGCAGAGTCAAATATGAGTTGTTTTGGCGCCTTATGCATCACAGGTCAGTAAATCATCATGCATGAGAGCTACCTTAACCATGAACTGTATGGGACTTGAATTAGAATTCAGCTTTGGGGAAGGACTTTGTTTCAAAGTGAATTCAAAACTCTTTTGCACTCTTTTTGTCCTTAGGTGACAGAGCCAGGCAAGGCAGCCTTCCATTTAGCATAGACCAGTCTAATCCACTGAGCTGTGCACTGCATCTGTCCTAGAGTTACTTCAACACCTCCAAGTGATGTGTTGCAACATAACTAATATTTTTCATGACAGATCTTTTTAGTTTTTGTTGCAGTCCTATTTTGCACCAGTATCTTCTCACAACACTTTGAGCATCACAAGGATGTCGTATTTGGTGTTGTAAAACAAGACTTTTATGCGGTTCCTTTCTATGCATTGACATTTCTCAGAGCAGTGTGGCTTGAAGAATGAGCAGATAGCAAGGAAAGAACACCACAGATGTTAAATTCTAAATGAATGTAAGGCCCTTAGCCCCCTTTAGGCATTAGCCTCTTCCTGTACATTAGTTGCTTCCTATTACCTGATTAGCAATCTCATTGACTCAAATAATAATAAAAAGAATTGTGCATAGGCAGTATTCCAGTAGATTCCACTAAGAAGGAATTAAGAGTTCTGTGACTAGACTATGTCGTGAGAGCAATATGGAGACATCTGAATCTTTGAAACTTGCTTATATACTTGGCTAAGCTAAGATTCTAACATGATTTGGAGAAGTTACCAAGATAAAATTAAGATAGCAGTATTGTCTAATTGTCATTGATTTATACATATGGATCTCTGAGAATTTGAGGATTTTTTCATAAAACCCTAATAATGAAGTATTGGAAAAAATCTTTAGTAAAGTCTTTCCTGGGTTTGATGCAATATAAAAAAATATTTAAATCAATAAACAGTTAATAGGAAAAATATTTGTCTTTCTGTGAATCCATAGAGAATTCAATGGCTAATTGATATTTTCTAGGAGAAAATAGGAAAGAAAGTGAAATGTTTTCCTTTGATGGTGAAAATTCTTAGAGTCGGGGTGCAGAACATCCCAGCTGTGCTCTTGGAAACAAATGACCCCATCCTGCATGGATGCCCATGTTCCACAGGCTGAACTCTGCCTCCTGCCTCATCTGACCGATCCAAGGATGTGGCTTTTGGCTCACACCACAAATTTTTTCATACTGCTCTGTAACAGGCTGGTTTTTGTGATTTGAAAGCATCACACCCAGAAGGTCTGAGAGCAGCCTCTAATTGACTCCCCGTTTCCTTCCCATAAGGAAGATACAGGTATGCATATATATATATATATATATATGCATATCTATAGATATCTATATTTTTATCTGTAGATATATATAAAGATCATCAGTGTAATGAGGACAATAAGGAAAAGACCCAAGATATTTCCCCCACAAGACTACACAAAACAAAAGAACTAGCCAATGGTTCACAAATCAGAATATTCAATTTCCAGGTCAGTTTCAGACAGATAGGGCAGACGATGCAGAGCTCCCCTTGTCCACAACTGCAGGAAGCCTCCAGCTGCCTGTGGGAAAATGGCAGAGTACAGATGGGGCTGTGTGTGCTTCCTCATCCTTACGTCAGTAGCATGGATGAAGGTCAATGCAATATCTCATGTGCACTATCTCATGGAATGGAAATACTAATTTATTTTACAATACAACAAATTCAGCCCCTAATATTCACATTTTAGTACACACAAGCACCAAAATGCATGTAAGTAGTCTGGCAAGTATCCAGGGAGGCTGTCCGGGATGGCTTGCAATGACAAGCAGCACCAGTTTTCCAATCTATCCCCCCACTTCAGGGTTTATATTAGGAGGGTATTGGCTGTGGATGGGTGTTGTGGATGTAACAGGAGCCAACCATCCCACCTCTGTGAGCCATCAGGATTTATTCACCGTCTCTGATCCTGCTTGTCCTGAAGAGCTGGAGGCAGACGTGTGGTAGGCTCTTGATGGCCTGCTCTTGTAGGTGTCAGCCATTTTTATAGCTCTCATCCTCTTGCTGTTTCGGACACTTGTGTTCCTATTTCCTATCAATTGATACTGGTAGAAACATTTTCACTGCAATTTTCCACATCACTAGAAGATTCCTGGACATATGTTTTCTAATATATTGCAGGAACTTTTGTACAGACTAGGTAAAAAAAAAAAAAGAAAAGAAAGAAAAATGTCAAAAAAAGAAACCAGCTACATTTTTGATTCTGAAGCTTTCTTCTCAACAGCCTTCTAAGCTTCTAGTGTTGTCCTTTAAAATTTCAATGATATCCTAATTATCATAAAATATTTCACTTTCCTGCCCTAGAGTTAGAAATTAAGATTACCATTCACTTTCTTCTATGCAATCATTTAATCTATGAATTCTAATCTGATCCAATCTTTATATTCTGTTTATTTTATAGGATAAGGATGAGCTAGTGTGCTTTTCCAATTTCCTTCTCTCTGTTACTCACATAACATAATCCCTTTTCAATCAAAGGGAACTCTTCAGCCAAACTGTGATAGAAAGGGAGAGATTTGCCACTGATAAGACAGAAAGAACTCTGCGAAGTAATGGACAAAGTATTTCTTTTACTTTTACATAATGTTTTAAATGCTGTTTTGGGGATTGTCATTCAGCATTTGTTCTTCAGAGTGGCAGCTGAAACTCTCCAGAGAGTAGTGGCACAGTGAGAATTAGTGAGAAGTTTAGTTCCATAAATCCTCTTTATGAGAAAATCAGGTTGTTTAATATAAAACTGAACTGTGCAAGAAAAAGGCAAAAATTTTTATAGAGTTCATATTACTAGGAAGACACATTTTCTGCACATCAGACAGTGTTTTTCATACAATATTAAACACTGAAATGTACAGAAAAAAACAGACAATGCTTATTTTCAGTTTTATATTTTTACCAAGAGCAAGAGAAAAATTACTGCATGACAGGAAGAAAAAAATCCTATTAAAATACTTTACTATTAGATCATTAAGATAATTTGAAAAGTTGTTTCAGAATCATTAGAATGATTATGAAAATCTGCCAACACATATAAGAATGTAAGCATTCAGAGACGGAATAAATCATGAGGCATCTCTTCAAGACTTTCTGTTGGTTTGATTATTATCTTCTACAGAAGCCCTAGCATGACATCCAGTTCCAAATCCTATGGTTCGCACCAAAAAAAAGTATATTATTGTAACAGTCATTATTAATGATGCCACAATAATGTGCCTGTCACAAGAACTTTCCACAATAAGGGTTCAATTGACCTAAACTGGTATATTTCAAATGCACCGCCCCATCCTGCTACAACAGCATGTACATTAACCAGATAACATCTCTCTCTGACATAAGGACTTGAACAAATTTTAAAAAGTCATATAATAGATCAACTTGTATTTTTGTATGGAAAAAACCTACTCAGCTAGCAACACCGGCAGGTATAAATCTTCAGACAATGAATTAATTATTCCCTGGAGACCTCGTTCTCTCTCACATTCTGTTTGCAAATGACCTGTCACCCAATCTGCTGATTTTGTTCCCATACCCTGTTCTCTGCATTTGTAAACATTATAATATAATTTTGCAGCTTCCATATCATAACTTCTTTACAGCAGGATCTCAGCATATTTTGCAGTTGTTAAGTAATTTAGCTTTGCACAAGTGAATTATTGCAAAGTGGAGAAGCCTTCAGAGTCTTCATTTTTTAAAGGTGAAAACTGAGGTGCAAACAGTCTAACCATAGCCTTCTCATGGAAAAGCTGAACATCTGTGCCTTTGAAAACAAGAACAATCTAAGCTCAGCAAACTCTGCTGTCAGGGCAATGATGAAGGAATGAAGAAGAGAGACAGCCATCATTAGAAGACTTGGAGAATATTGTGGAGGGTTTTTTTAAAGCATTCATTTTCCATGTTACCCTAGAATAATGATGCTTTAACAGTAACTAGTTATGCACTTATGTAACAAAAGATGTTCAGAGTGAAACATGAAATATGTGAATAGGACTGCTTTGATATTATGGACTTAGACTTGCTAAGAAAAAAAAGAAAATACTACTCAGGTAATAACTTGTATTTTGTTGTTTATATCACCAAGATGCTCATTACCAAAGTAACCAAGTGCATGCCTGTTCTTTTCCTGTTTGAGTTAAGCCCTGAGAAGTGGATGAAGTTTTGGGTGCCCTGGGTAGCATAATATCTTAGCATTCTAAAGAGAAAAATTCAGACTGGTTGAGTGATTTGTAGAAGGCTAAATTTTTAGATGTGTCTCTTCACAAAGAGAGGTACATATTGTTCCATTGAAGACTTTTTCAAGTGAAATTTTTCAAGTCACTTTTATGGTAAAAGAGGATTTCAACAAAAATGGTGTTAATGATGTTTTACTAACAATGATAACCAACAAAGCAGCAGTGTGGATACACTCCAAGAAGGCAGAATGCAACTTCAGGACATACAGTGGGCCATGGAAAGATGTATCCTTGCTCTTAAGGAAAGAAGCAAAACAATTTTACTGATAAGAGAACAAATGGAGGTGAAGGACATAATGAAAAGCAGGAACAAGTAGCATTTCAAGCAGAGAAGACCTAATACATAACATTCTTATGTTAAAATGAGGAATAGTTAAGTACATTAAGGACTGCAATTAAAAAAAAAAGGGGGGGATGATAAAATAAGTTGCTCCCATTTTTTTGAAGTACATAGTTGTGTTTTATCCAGAATAATTATGTTAATAATATCATGCTTATGCCTTAGTCTTGTAATGAACTGTGGGTGTTTGTGAAAATGGAGCTACCGTAATGATTGTATCTACTATTATCTGGAAATGAAGGATGAGATTCATTTCATTTAGTTTTATAAGAGTTGAGCATCAAGTCTAAGTTCATTATCTGGCCTCCCTTTGGAGTCAGTTTTCAGAGAAGCATTTTCTAACCTAAAGTGTCTAATGCAGTCAAGACTAATAGCCCTAGGACTTGCTGTCCATTGCCATTGATTACAGAAAAAAACAGAGAACTAACTTTCTAGATAGAAAACATTCACATCACTGAAGTTAGGTGATACTAATTCTACTTTAATAACATATTCTCACATTAAATCTTCTTGAGATTAAGTCTTGGAAGTCTCTAACTGCTGTTAGATTTACTTATAAGTATACACTTCAATGTTTAGCAAGATCTCAACTAAGCATTTGTGCAAAAGAAGATTTGAGCACATAGTTACAATTTCCTTGCTTCCTTCAAGAATGATAATATGTAAATAGTTCATTTTGTTCAAGTAGCAATTAGCAAAGTATTTTAATTACCTAAGATTGTCAGAGTAAACGTTCAATTAAACTGGATAAGGAGATTTTGTCAGCCTAGTGGAGTTTTCCTAGAGAAGAGTTATTGGTACTACTGGCATCTAGAACAAATGTTGTACTCCTGACTGATGTACTCCATGGCAAAACTTTTATGAAATAACTGAATGTTGTCTGCATAGCATTTGCAGAAAATAGAAATTTAATCAACAGGCTTTCCTTTTCAACCATACAGCTAGGTCCTGTCAGCTCCAGTGGCCCTTAAATCCAAGTCAGTCCCAGAAGACAAGGTCACATGGATTCATTGTTCTGTGATGAGACTTTCCATTAACTGTGTAGTACTAGTTGCTGCAGCACTCAGAGTGTGAACAGAAATGTCCATAGAAACAGAAATGATAAATTGTGTTAAAGACACCACAACTTTGCTGCAATTGAGGTTGCCTTTGGTCAAGATGCTGAAGAGCAAACTTGATGCACTAAATAAATAAAATAAATAAAAATAAATGCTAACAGTATTTGACTGCTGGACTTCCTACATTCATTGGGGAAAGGTTCATAATTTCATTATAATTTGTATTTTCCCTCTAATCTGCTCTGGTTATGCTCCCTTTGGTCAAGACCATCATATGCCCATGCTCTTCATCACTTCTGACTTTTTCACCTCCACCATATCATACTGAGAGAAGTGGTTTGAGTATTTATATCTTTGGTTGATGTGCAGAACTGAAATGGTCCTGACTTTCAGAACTTTCACATCAAGACTTTCAGAGCCTGAAAAGTAGGAGACACAAATTTGTAGCTTCACCTCTGGTCAGCCCACCCCCTCTCCCTTTTTCGTCCCCTGATTTCTTTTTATGGTGAAGGAAAAGTGCAAGAAAAAGGACACCACCATTAAGGAACTGTGTTAAGGAACAATATATCATCTTCTCAGGAGGTGAGAATGTATCTTTAATGTTTCTCCGATTTTTTGGAAACATGGATGTGAAGTTAGCATCACTTACTGATTTGGGTCTCAGTAAGGTGTAAGGGCTAGCTGTGACAGCTAAATTTTACATTTTGTCTTCACTGCTGTTAGACATATCACAGCCCAAGAGACACCTATTCCAACAGCAGAGCCAGCAGCCAACACATTGCTCTAAGGTATAGATGATAACTTTAGGTAAAGGAGATGTTTTGCTGTCATGACCAGTTTCTAAGGAATGTGTGTCAGTGAGAATGTTTTGGCTATGTTTGAACAGCAGCAAAGACGAGGAAGAGATTGTATGCCTGGGCTAACACTTGCTATGAGAAGGAAGTACAATAAATACAATTGACAATTTTGCTTGGATAATATAACCCAAGAACAGCAAAAAAAAGTTTAAAACCCCTAATTTTTCCCCAGATTCACTTTCTTCCCAGGAGAACAGAATAGCTGACCACTTACCAAAGTGTGCCAGAAGGTTGCTTGTCCCTTTATCACTTGTGCCCAGAAAACTGGCATATGCTTGTGCCTTTCTACAGCTTTGTTGGCCCTGCTCTTTCAGGGCACTCAGAGTGCCTTGACACAGAGATGATGCGTGCAGGAAAAAGAGATGGTGTAGGGTTTTCGGCCTTTTACTGCCTCTTTTGCCTCCTATTAAGGCACATGGTTATCACAGCAGCAGCCTGTTCCTCTCCTCAGCTCAGCATCCGAGGAAAGCATCCCTTGAGCACTAACAAAGTATGGCAGCAATGACAAGGTTGTGTTTACAGGAAGCTCTGCTGGGTGGATCTGGTCTGCATGATGATTTCTTTTTATTCAGTTTCTTAGGCTGGTCTCCATGCTAAGAGATGAGCTCAGGTGCTTTTCGCTACTGGTCTCAGCATGTTCTGCTGTGTAATAACCTCCTTCATTCTTTCTCGATTTTCCTCATTTCTAAAATTGTGCATTTGCAATTTTGCTTGTTCTTCTGCTTTACAGATTTTTATGCTTTTTTCCAAGTTTAATTCACAGTTTTTAGCAGATGCTTATGTACCTTCCTGTTACTTCAGGTCACCTCTAATTACACGATCCCATGAATAACAGAAAATTAAACTTTTATGTTTCTTCAAGGAAAAAGAATTTTCTTCAGACTGCTCCACCAGTTTGCAGAATTCATGAATCTGTATTTTTATTTTAAAGAGAATGAAATATAAAATCTGTAGTCCAGGAAGCTTCTGAGCTAATTCGACATGTACAAAAACAAAGGGGGAAAGAAGGAACAACGCAGACCCCAAGAGCAAGTTAGCTGTTTACTTAAACTTTTATATTCTGCACTATCTACTCTTTCAAAAGATGCTACATGGTGAAGGAAAAACTTTGTGAGAGCTCTACATGCTTGGCTTTTTGGCGTGGTGTTCTAGGATGTGTAGTTGGGGTCAAACTATCAGATATAAGGTGTATAAAGTAGGAGGAGCCACTTCTTTCCAAAAGTCTCTTAGCAAGAACTTGCTTCTTTTAAGCAACAGAAATGAGAAATAACTTTATCCTGCTGGGTCTTATCTTTCTGCTCTTCATCAAGAAGTCACAGAAGCAGAGCCAGACCCTAAACAGACCAGCTCTTTAAAGTAGATAAAAAAGCAAATCCTAGGAACACGTACATGTTGTTGGTGCAGATGTTTTACAATAGTTATGAAAATGTGAAAAACATTGAGTCTCTTAAGATTAGACTATATTTGGGAACAATGTTTTATAAGCTGAGGAACACAAAAACCCATTTAATTTTATACTTTGGTTGAACAATGTGATTTGTTTTTCTTGTGCTATACTCACTAATGAAAGCTCTCCAACAAATAAGTCTGACTTAATTGCTTACTATTTTGCTATATTTAGTTAATGTCATAATAATTTTAGTCTACCAATTTTTTGCATAGCATTTTACTGATTTTGTTACTTTCTTAATAGAAAATCAATGCACTAAGTTCTCAAGAGTTATGATTTTTTTTTCCTTAGGGAAGCATATGAAGATTAAAATTACTGTTTAGGAGAAGACTGAAGTTAGTAAAATTTTTTTTGCTAATTTTTTTAATAGGAAAGAAGAAAAGAACATTGATACGGAGGCCAGAATAATTCTCATATGCATGGTACAGTATCTATTTAGTACTGTAATAGTGGTAGATGATGTTAGACAATAAAAATTCCCATGCATTTTTAAATAGCCATAAGCAAAAAAATAAAAACAGGAAAGCATTCAACTACAGTCTGTTGCTCTAAAATATTGAACCTTTTTAGAAAAGTTTGAGGTTTTTTAATTAATTGAAATATGAGTGCTCAAAAAATAAAACAGATATTTGCATAAAAGTCATTTAAGAGGTTATTAATCTCTTTTTTTATAGAAAAGAGTTTGAAATGGTGTTATTAAACTAAAATTATAGTAATTTTGCACAGCTTTGGGCTCTCAGTCCTGAAGCTTCAGTTTTGGCAATACAATCAGCTGCATGTAAGTTTTTTAAAATGATTCTCCAGGATGCTTTTCAGGGATTATTATTTCTAGGGAAAATCCATATTTGATTTCCAGAACAGTTATAATTTTTTTAAAACATAGCTCTGAAAAATATTAAAATATTTTATTGCTTTTGCAATTAAAAATTATTTCAAGGAAATTAAGTGGAAGAAATTATTTGAAAGTTTAAACATATGCATAGTATCAGTAGTGTAAGTGTTCATAAGCATGCAGTGAGTAAATCCATGAGTAAAGTTGTTGAGGGAAAGTGGAGTTTTTGTCATAAAAATGTAAATGCAAAACCACATTTCTGATCATAAAGAGGTATCAGTTTTAGAGTAGTAAATGTTATGAGATGGGATAGGGTAATTGTCTCTTTCTTTTCAGATAAAGATGACTAGTTCACGTGTAGATATCATCATATGACCAGATGAATTTTGGACTTTATTAAAAGAGAAATTGGTACAGGAAAAATTAAAGTCTTTTAAGAATTAATACTGTTACAAGGTTTGAGAATTACAAAAGAGAAACTGATATAACCAAAGTATTTCAGTACAGATTTGGCTTTACATGTAACCTTAACAACTATCAACAGTCATAAATTTTCCACTCATATTTTTGACCAAAATCTTATAATTTGCATTTTCTTTTTGGTGACATGACTGGAATTCTCTGTCACTAAATAGTGGTATGATCATTACTAAAGTTAACTGCATCTGAAATAAACATAATCATGTACATATGTGTATTTCTGTTTATTTATGTGTCCATATATTTTTCAGTGTGCACTACTTGACTGAGTCATTCTTCAAATCTTTTCCTCTCAAAAGGTAGTGACAATACTTTACTGCTTCTAACTTCGAACAACTTTCAAATTTAGTACAGCTTCTGCTAAATTGTTAACTTCTTTTGATATCAAATGTCTGTCATTTCCAGCGCATTCTAACACATTTCTGGAAACAAATATGCAACATATTCCTCAGCTTGAAAACTTTTATTTTGACAGATAAAATGTCAGTGAATTGTTTTAAAGATGCTTACATTTGTTAACGTTTCAGAGAACATATTCTCTAAAAAAAGGGAAAAAGCACATCTTTATGTGACTAAAAAATCATGTTTTGTTGTTGTTCAAACATACGATTAGTTATAACTCTGTGCTCAGGGTTTTTTCAAAGATTTTACGCTGGTTACTCAAGGACAAGTTATACATCTTGAAATTCACAAATAAATGGGTATCCCTCCAAGTATTCCTTCTAAAATTAATTAGAAAATTAGAGTGCAATTAAAGCTGAGAAAAACATCATAAATTAGATACTAAATAACTTCTTAGACATATTTGCATTTCTTCTTAAGTAACAGTGCTTTTGAGATGTCTAATTCTTTAACTCATTGTTACAAAGTGCTTAATGGTGTAGTTTTGCCATCCTTAAATTTCTTGTATCTTTTGCCTGCTGAATTCAGTTAAGCTGCTGCTCAATAATAACAGAACATGGGATTTGATATTTACATGCAGCAAATCAAGAAAAATAATGCATCATATGTATTTTATACATGATGCTGTTGTACACTCCCTGTGTACATCTAAAACTATGTAAATAAGGCAGAGGATATTAAGTTTCACAAGTGTATCTGATTTAAATGGAAAGACCATGACTCACTTAATATCTCATTTTATATGATACCATAATCCAGTGAGTGACCTCTAGCACCACTAATTTTTATAGACCTTGGACATGCTCAGCATTTCTTGGGTTTCCCAACTCTTTGCAGGATCGAGCCAGGACTAAAAAACTCATAAAAGACAAGTAAATAATTTTCAGCAGTTTCACAGACCCAGTTTTTGAAAACAATTCAAGAAGGTCACCATGCACCTAGAGTGCTGAAAAGGCCATTGCATACAATGAAAGCAAAGACTTAGACTACAAATCCAACAGCAGACTAGCACATGAAAAACCGAACCCAACTCCATCCTACAGTAAGCTGAAGATACACTTGATAACATTTTCTTCAACCTTCTGCCAAAATGACAGGAAATTTAGCAAAGCATTTAACTGCTTAAATTAAGACAATCAATGGCTGAAATTGCAAGGCAGCTCATACAGACAGCAAATTCAATGGACCAGTATAGAAAGCTACAATTTTTAAGACAGAGCACTCAGCAGTATCTACGCTGGCCAAAACACAGGCTGAAGGGCCAGATCCCTTTCATCCATATTCTATCACTGCCTGGCTTGGTTTGTGATGTAGATAGCTCCTGTAAAAACACAATTCATTTATATTGAAATATTAATAATTTTGCCTTTCCTTAACCAACCATGTAATTAACCTATTAGTTCTGTAAAATGACCAATAAAGTGCAGGAGGAAATTTGCTTTTTCTAAAATTAATTGCTATATGTTATAATGCTATATCACACTTCTAAAACCCTGCAAAATTGGCAGCTATCATTAATTTACAGTTGGTTGGTTACACTTACAGTGAAGTCTGAGACAATGACTGCTTTCAAAAACACTCTACTCATATGCTAATACACATTTCAGTAGAGTTTAACACTGTTAAATGTTGGGATTCTGGTTCAAAAAACACAAAAGTGAGTTTCAACTCTTACTGACTTTTGACTTTTAGGGATCAGCATCTGTACTCATCAAAATGAGAGGGTTTTTTAAGTAATAAGAATAAATTGCCAAAATACAGCAAACCTAGGATACCTCATGAGAAGTAGGTTTGTTTATATAATGTCTGATGCATTGACGTGTGATTTCAATACACGGAGTTAGATGTTAGGTTTAGAAATCTTTTCACCAGTTTCCCACATTCACAATGAAAATTCTTATCCCTAGTAATATCCAAAAAGATAAGTGATATCATTATACTGAATGTCACATTCATTATATGCAAGAAGGAGGGTACTGAAGAAGATCAGCTCTTCTGCAGGGTCCCACCTTTTACTGTATATACCCAATTGTCGTAATGTTTAACAACTGCATCTTTTTACAAAGTGTCGAACAACTTTGGTCCTCATCACACATTAAGCATGAACTGTGTTCAGGATGGGCTTTATACAAAACACTGTTTTCACTGTTAAAATGGGATTAAGAAGGTACAAAACCTCTCAGCCTTATGAAAACATTGAAAGTAGTGTGCATACTGCTTTTCCAATACTTTTACAATAATATGACTGCATCCAATCATATGAAAGGCAGAAGTGCACTTTTTTAGTTATATTAGCACCAATTGTATCCTTTACCAAAGTACTTTCTCCTGAGTGAAATTTCTGTTAGCCAATAAATAGAAGAATTGTCTCTGAAGCTCTTTCACTCTGAAAAAAATGACTTTCTGAATCCAGTCCACCATGTGAATATCTTTCATGGAGATTGTTTAAAATATGCTACTAACTAGTCGATACTTATGGTATATGCATATTCAGCAGTGCTATACAATCCTATTTTGGCTCACTGTTTGGATGGCTAGAATTTTTATAAATAAAGCATGGGGAAATCAGAGAGTTCTGAAGATAGAACAGAGAATGGCATTTGGGAAATCACAAATATAGACATCAGCAGTACAGATATTTTCATGTTAACTAGTTGTCAAGACTTTTGCACAGTGAGTGGAGTAAAATTGGCACTTTCAAAGCATGAGTCATCTCATCCTAAAATAGATGATTAAAATAGGTCAGATGAATCACTATATATTGCTCTCTATTGACCTTGAAGAGAGCATTGGGTTACTAGCTAGTGTGTACACATATAAACTGCAGACACATGAAGCTGGGTGAGAAGGAAACAACCCAGGTTATCTCTGGAAAATATATTCTCACCACCAGTTTTATGACCAGGTATAAGAATAGTAGACTAATATTTCTTAAGGGAAAAAAAAAAAAGGAAAGATTGTTTGCATCTTCATGGTAAATAAGCTAAAAGGGAGTATATGTGATTTTATGCCCTTTATCTCTGTGTAAAGCATTTGGATATAAAATTATTTTCCTGACTCTAGAAGGTGCATAAATTCTTTTAAATACTATCAGTGTTTCAGTACATCATAGCCATAGATATTGAAATCAAGTGTCTTTTGAGCTTCAAGACCAAGATATGGGACTGTAAATGGCTCATTTGAGAAAAGTCAACTCCAAGATTTGAAATATACCTAAATTAATTTTGAAAATTCTGATTAGGTGATAAATGGCTTTGCAGTAAACTACAAATTCTTCCAATGGAATTAAAATGTAAAGTGTATACGTGTACTGAAGTCTTCACTGAGGAAAGTTGTAACTGACCCTTTAAATTGTAACTACAAAATTCAGACCTAGGATGCTTTAGCATCTTCAAGCCTCTCCTTCCATTAATGTACTTCTTTGCAGATTTCCCACAAGGGCACTTTCTTGAAATCAAAATTCAAAAATCATTCATCCTGACATATCTGCATGGCTTTATCCCCAAACTATCAGAATATAAACAGAAAGAGTAAAGGCAGCTTTATGTGTCTGTGCGATGGCTTTTTTTAATCTTATCTCAGTATGACCTTCTGGTGAACTTGAAGTCTGCATTCAATAGATTGAGCTTTTTCTGGTTTTACTTCACCTTCAATTTACTTGTCATGATGTACTACATTGTTAACAACATTTGCTGCTCTGCTACAAATGAAGACCAAACTATTTCAAATCTGCCTGACTATAATAGATCTCCCCAGCTCAGACTTAAATAAGACTGTACTAAATCTGATTTTCCTAAGACAAATAATCTGCTGCCAGTTTTTTAAGTCAAATGGTGTTAAATCCACTCATTACCTTTGAAACATATTCCTAAGAGTCTAAAATGGATTGAGGCAAGCAGTGCTATAAATTCTTCAGTGGCTCTTTACTTCTAGGAATTGTATAACTATGGCAAATTCTACAACTTTTCTGAGCTTGTGTATACATTAAAGAGATAAGTAGTGTAATTTTGTAACTATTCAGGAAAAATACTTATCAGAAAATGGAATTTATAGGTGTTCTGGTTGTCTGGGTTAAAGTAAATTTTCTTTCTAGTAGCTGGTATAGGCCTGTGGGTGTGGGATTTAGTATGAGAATAATGTTAGTAACACACTTACTTTTTAGTTGCTAAGTAGTGCTTACTCTAAGCGAGGACTTTTCCGTTTCCCATGCTCTGCCAGTGAGGAGGGGCACAAGAAGCTGGGAGGGAGCATGGCCAGGACAGCTGACCTGAACTGGCCAGAGGGATATTCCACACCACAGAGCATCATGCTCAGTGTATAAACTGGGGGGAATTGGCCGGGAGGCACCGATCGCTGCTGGGGGCAGGCTGGGCATCAGTCAGTGGGGGGTGAACAACTGCATTGTGCATCACTTGCTCCTCCTGGGTTTTGTTCATCTCTCTCTCTTGATTGTCTCCCTTTTCATCACCATCCTAATCATAAATATCATTATTATTGTATTTTATTTCAATTGCTAAGCTGTTCTTATTTCAAGCCATGAGATTTATCTTTTTTTTTTCCCAGATTCTTCTCCCTGTCTCACTGGGAAGAGGGGAGTGAGCAAGCAGCTGCGTGGTACTTAGTTTCCAACTGGGTTTAAACCATGACTCTAGGTTACAAATGTGTTTACAAATTGGAATAAAATTTGCCAAATAGATGTGAAGATGAGGGAAAGTTAAAACATTTGACCTCCATATTTTCTAGCTGAAATGAAAAATAAAAAAAGGAATATATCATCTGAGATGGTATATCACTTCTTATAATTTCTGAAATCAGTTTTTTAAAAAGGAGTTAAAAGAAAAAGTCTATCAAAACAATCAAAACAAAACCTTTTCTTAGAGTAATTATTATCTTTGATCCATCCTAGTTAGCTGTTTTGGTAATAAGGGCCATAAAAGTGAAGCATAAGTGCTAGATATAGGAAACCAGACCCATATTTCAGCATATGACCAATATTGTCTTTATCTCTCACCTTCTCTTCATATCAGTGATCCTTTTGTTGTCCATATCTACATCTTCTCTTGTACTTCAAACTGTATTTTGTGGACATTACAAGGATCAGGGTCAGAACAATGAGAACTTGACTCTTGTATTGTCTTTGACGTGCCCCTGTAATGTATGTGGTTGGATTTATCCACACTGTCCTAAGCTGAATTTTAACACTTTAAGCTCACAAATTTTCAGTGTATTCGTGCAAAGACCACTATGATTATTTCATCAAAATACAACTTCAGTATGTTTTATTCTACAAGAAACTTTAGGTTTTTATTGCAGTTATAATATATAAATATTTCACCTTTAGATCCAGAAACATTCCCTTTCTCTATTACTTGTGTAAGCATGACTTTCATTAATTATTCTCCTTAATCTACTGATGTCAATACCATTTATTTATGCTTCAGTTCTGTGAAATAACAAAACAGATACTCTCCAAAGCACATGCCAAACATGTGAGTTCCATTAAACCCAAGGATGATAAACTAATGCAAAAGAAACTCAGTGAGGACTGCACCTGTGAGAATAGCTGATGGCAGATTGATGCCTTTTCCTGGTCTTAAAATCAAGAGGCATACACGGTTAGAAGGGGAAAAGGGATTTTACCTTGGTATTTATTTTTAAGGATCCTTAGGTGTACACGTCCAGGTCATATGCATTGAGATGCACCCCACCGAGTCTTTCCCTGTGTCTCTGTGTCTCTCCTCCTCCTCCCCCCCCAGCATTGGGTATAACATTATAGGCTTTACTAATTAGCATATCTATCAAAGATTCCCCAATGAGAGGCTCAAGTGAGCCCCCCCCCTCCCCGAGGAACCTTCCCCTGGATGGTTCTATCTTGGTTTACAGAATGTGTTCTGGAGAGGACCTTGGGGTCTGGGGCACACTAATCCCTAATTACAAAGCTTCTAAAATGTTTAGTCTCTTAGCTTGACAAACAAGTCCAAGAATGTAGGCAAAAAGCACTAGGAATACAGAAGTTGTAAAAGGTATAACAGGGATATAAAAGAAAAGGCAAAAGATCTTCATGGCATCAGATAGTGGCACTTCTTTTCCATTAGAAGAACAAAACAAAGAGGAAGGCTTTGTTGACAAAAGTAAACTTCACAAATAAGATCCAGGGTTTTTTAATCCTGAAAACATTAACTATTAGGGAAAAAAAAAAAAAGAGAGAATGAAAATAAAAGCTAAATTATGCTCTAAATTAAAAGAAAAAAAAAGTTGTTAAAAATGCTATTTTTAATAAGGATGACTGTCAAAATTTTTTCCATAACATTTACTTTTATTATTGGTTATTTGGAGAAGTAATTTATTCAAATATTAGCTTTATGTGGGGGTTTTAAAATTTATTTATTCCCATCTTTTAATGGAAAATAAAACTAGAAGTTCCATTTGGAATTTTTGCCTTCTTCTTCCTTTATTTTTGATAAGGACAAGTAAAAAACATGGAGAATATGCAGGTGAAAACTATTTGCTAACACTTTATGCTTCGAAAAATGTTTATGTATCCCTGTTGAAATTAAAACAGTGAGATGTTTCTCTTTTTTCCTTTCTACAGCCATTTTTCTTTTCTTTTTAAAATTTTTTTTATTTTCCAATTTTTTTCCAGTGAGAAAGTCAAAGCAGCCAAATCTTTTGTCTCTTTCCATTTAGCTTTTAAAACTTTCTTTTCTTGCTCTATCTTAGGAAAATAATAAAATATAAAAAAATAGGAGGAAAAAAAAAAGAGATTGTACCACAGAAAGAGCTAGCTGTCAAAAAGTAGGATGAGTAAGCCACTGTTTATTTTTCTCACAAGATGTATTTGTCTTCGAGGGTTCTCGTATGCTCTGGTAACCCATGGCTGGATATCATGAAATATTATTTATAGCTCTGGTGTATCAGTCAACAAATTAAAATAATTATTTCACATAATTCTACTAGCTTTTGAGAATAATTATCATTATCAATTTTTAACAACTACCTGTTGTGGTGAGCACCTGTAGTATGCATGCAGCAGAAAAAAAGTTGTCTGTAGAAACTGGAGGTAAGCACTTTTCTCGCATCCCTAGTGCAAATGCATGTTGCATAAAAATAAAAAGAAGTGTTTTCTCTTATTTTTATTCATATCCAAATGAAACTGCAACTTAATATATGAATCTTTTTACCATACTTGCAACATCCAAAGTACCAACAGGACCAACAGTATGATCTGAAATGTCTCAAGCAGCCTTAGTTTCACAGATTTCAGATAACTCACAGTCCTTTGCAATGTGTGCACGAAATGCACTACACATTCCCTTGCTGTTTAACTGTCTGAAAGCACTGCTAACTGTTGATCTATTGTTTAACAGTGTGAAAATATCTTAGGCATATGGTGTGCCACAGATTTATTAGCCTGTCATCTAAAATCTAACCCGCATTCAACATTATAACAAGGATTGGACCATATTCCATTTTATACAATTTAGTGTTCTCTCTCTCTAGGCTCTTATTCTGATACTCTAAAACACATTTGATTATTTTTTTCAATTAATACCAGTTTTTCAATGATGATCAGGCTTAAATATTCCCTTCAATACGTTTTTCTCATTCCACATATTTCTGTGCCTTTCTTAATAAATTTGCACAACTTAGGTCCAGGCTGCAGTGCCACATTCCTCTCCTTACAGCAGAGTCACCACAACCTCAGCTCATTATCATCAAGACTATTCACCTTTCTCCTGCTTTCACTTTCTCCTCTAGTATTACATATTACATCTGTAAGAAGAGTTGGATAGAGAGGAAGGACATAATTATGGTTAAAGGAGACTGGAAGAACAAATACATTTTCAATGATGTTTACACTGTAACAATTCAACTTTTCTTTGAAAACCAAGTACCAAACTTGGGATTTTTCTCTGTAAACAAAAACTTGGTAATCTTTGAATATAAATCCAGGCATATTTCAGTTGCACTTGTATGGAAGTGGCAAAAAAAAAAAAAAATTTCTCTGCCTGGAAAAAACCATTTGGTAGAAATTGTTTGCCTATTTCTTTAGGATCTGCTTGCTGATTTATGTATTGCCCCTGGCTCTTCCCCTAAAAATATTCTTTATAAATAGTCCCAAACTTTTCCTTACATAGCCAGAGCTGTAAGGGAGAGTAGAAAACTTTCAAATAAATAAACAAGTCAAGACGAACATGTATTGATTTTAAATGGTCTATCCACTCAAATTTTTGATTGCCTTTCTGGTCCCTTCTCTCTTAATTATCTGTTCCGATGGTAAATGGTGTTCAGATGACAGTTTCCTCAGGTACTTATCCGTGTAGTGATGAGTTTACTCAGACTGTTATACCAATCCCTATTATTGTTTGCAAGATTAAGTCAGTGAAGTGGGTTTTTATACTATGTTTTGGATGAGGTGAGCTACCTGAGTCTCAGAAACAAAATTCATTGCTCAAGGAAGCAGCCACAGCCTTAAAATCAACTCTCTGAAGACAATTTAATTTGTGTCATTATGCCGTCACATCATATCACAATGATATGAAGTCTGTATTTCATTCTGTATTTCATTTACTCACTACAGCTCAATTAAAATTCCCATACTCCTTGGTTCATCAAGTTGCTTCACCCCTGGAGTGAATTGAACCCCTTAGGGGTATTATCTACATTCTTCTTTAAGAAAGACTGTTCTATTTCACAAGATCTTATTGTGCTCCCAGCTAACAGTAGAGAATTTGACCCCTTTCTTTAGATTTTTACATTCCATAGTAAAACAGAGGCAAACCAAGCATGGTACTTCAGTGCCAATTAAAGATAAAACCAGCATATTCTATTGCAGAAATATTTCATACTAAAAGAAATTCAAAGCTGAATCATTCCATGTATCCTTCTTATCTAACCACTAGGTTTACAATAGCAAATTATTTCTTTTCCTTTTTGTTTTTCCTAACAAAGAGCTAGTGCTTTAAAAGGAAGGCAAACAAATTAGAAGTGACTCCGGAGGGTTCACAGAATAATATGTAAAAACCAGCTGTGCTTTAGTACCCACCTGGACTAAGCAGCAGTCACTGTGACTTAGGTTAGATGTCAATGAAAATTACAAGGAGATATAAGCTTCAGCATAGTTTCTGTCTTTAATGTTTTCAACAGCAGTTTGTTTGAAGCTTAATAACAGTGTCTGTATGCATATTTCATTATAGAAGGATTGCAAAACACAGACCTTCTAAAAGCCTTAGTTTTGACCCTGTGCAAAGTTGTTTCAGAGCTCAGTGGAAAGGCTGGCTTTGCTATATGGACACCAAAAATCAGGTCAGTAAAGAGCCCCTATACCTCCACAGGTTATACTGTCAGAGAAATGCAAAGAAACACTAAAGAGAAGAAACACTTGCATGCAGTTAACACTTTCCAAAGTTTTCCATTCCTAGAAAAAAGTTTGCATGGTTTGACTCATCATCACCAGTCTGCCACTGAAGGAAATAACGCCCACTGAACTACAGGATGCATTTAGCGATTCAAAGGTAATAGTAATGTCCACGTAAAATCTCCAGTATTTCAAGCCATGCAAGAGTGTTTTTGTTTGTGGGGGTTTTTTAGTTCCTTCCACCAAAACAATTAAGTCTGACATCAAAGCAATTTTTTTCAGAAATACACAGTATTAGCCAGAGGAGAGAGTAGATTCAGCTGCAGCACTGTTCTGTCTGGATGAGGAGATGTTTTTCTCTATAACAAAGTCTATTCCAGAAAAATATATTCCTGTGCTGGGAATAAATTCTCCCTCTCTGGCCTCTTGTTACATGCTCTCTCACTAAATCTTTCCTTCTCTCTGTAGCTCACCAGCTCCCTAATTTACCTCTCATTGTGCCACAGTTGATTGAGAAAAACACTTAAACTGATGCATTTCAACCATAGTCCTGCTTCTACACCCGTCAGGAAGCTCAGTAACTCAGTCAGCCCTGCCCTCATCTTCTGGAACCACCTCAGTTCAGCTCTATACAAAACAGTTATCCCTCAGCTCCCACCACTTTCCCCTGCAGTCTCTTCAGAGAACCTAAAGAATTCTTCTTACGTAATAAATCCAGAGAATAAACAAACAAATCACTTATGGCATCAAGTAATTTTCACCCTTTCTACCTAGGCAAGCAATTCACACCTCAGAAGACTTTCCTTCTCTATTTCTAGGGTCTATTTCTACCTTTGGATCCACAGTGCTTGACAAAGACAGCAGACAGAGCTTTCCCAGTTGGAGTACAAATTGGTTTTATAGGCAATTCCTGGTGAGTTTTACTCTTTGGAACACATAGATTTCAGATCTCCACTATCATTTGTTCTAAGATAGTTGTATCCTGATTTTGGCCTGTCAGCTATACACACTGGAGGGAGGGACAAATGCATTTCATACAGTCTTAATACAAAAAACTTCAAAATTATTTGACCAGAACAATTCCTGTTATTATGACTGTTTTAATCTCAGCTCAATGAAAAATATTTCTAAGAGAATTTCACTTTGCAGTTATTTAATCAACCAAAACACAGCATTTCCAAGGACCTTGATGCACTGTTGTGTAAATATACGATAATATTGATCCTGCTCCAGGCAGGGAAATGAACAGTGGGAAAGGAAGGCTTAGAACAGGTGTTGTGGATTCCCCTCACATCCACTGCCTGTCTTCTCACTTTCTATACAAATTCATTCATCTGTGAGAGTGACAGCAAGCCTTTCTCAAAAAGGGATATAGCAATTTTTCTTTTTTAAATACACACGGCTGGCGAGTAGAGTGTGTAAATAAGGAAGGTTGCATACAGCTTTAAATATAGCAAAAGGTAGGAAGAAGATGAGGTTAAGATCATTTTAGAGATTATAATAACATGATAAGCTTAATATTTACGGTACTTCAAGGAAGTACTTTGGCTGGCTGGTGTGCACTTCAACTGCGCAGCTTGTGTGACCAGACAAATTCTGGATCTTCCAAGACAGGCATATACATACATACATACATACATACATACCTACACAAAAAGCAATGGTCATTTACTTGGTTTATATAGCTCAAGATCTTACAATGGAGTTGTCCTCCCACTCATGATCAGTGAATCACGATGTGATCAGTGATCATGATGTTTTCCATGCATTTCACATGTTGAGAAGGAAAATAGAAAAAGATATGAGGAATCATCAAGATTATCTGTTTTGGAAACAGATAAATACAGCCTCTTAGAAGTGATGCAGGAGCAGGTGTTGATTGTTGCACGTGCATTCAGCATCAAAAGTGGTTGCTGAGGACTTTATATAAAAGATTTGTTTTAGGCCTGAGAATATTGGTTTCCACAAGCAGGTTCAAGACTGGTTTTTTCCTACAAGTTTCAACTCCTTTTTTATAGATAGAAAAATTTTTGAAAATCATGTATGTGTAAATCTTTACAAAATCAGGTTCTACAAATATCTGTCTAGATTTTCTGGCATAAATACTCTACTGAAGAAGCAGATACATCAATTTTATAAATAACAGAAATCTTAGGTTTCAAACTTATACAATGTGATCTGTACATTACTCTTGTTGATACTGCAGAAAATTCTTTCACTAACTTCAGTTTCCTAACAACTGCATGCTGAAAATGTCAAATAAATGCTCTGAGAGCAGAGAAGAGTGAAGAAAAACAAAAATAATGAAATTCATATTTAAAAAAAATCAATTTGCAAAGAGGAGAGGACAAAATACCTGTCAAAACACACTGAAGAAGGAAAAGAGAACCCATTCACAACTTTAAATCAAAGCACAGTTTTTTTAGATCATGAATTCCAAAGAAGTTAATAAAATTTCTTTGATTCTAATTTGTCTTTTGACATGTGTTGATTTGCCAGTTTATTATTTGATTGAGAAGGCTGATACTGTTTTCTCCTCCCAGGAAAACTCACATATTTTTCCTTATACCAGAAAAGCATATTTCCAAAAGATTTCTTCCGTATTGACATCTTTTTAAATGGTTGCACCGTAGGTGTCCTATACAATCCATCACTAACTAGACCTTGCAAGAGTAATAATTTATTCTACACTCACCCTGAGCCTTTTGATTATTTTGACTATATAACATCATGTGATTAAGATGTATAAAATATAAATGCTGCAAAAAATATCTGAAAGAAAAGACTCCTTTAATGTCCATATTCATACCATGTTATACTAAACATATATTTATGAATCAAAGTTTTGCTGAAGCTTTTTATCATCACTACCTTTTAAATAGAAAAGGTTGCACTGTTCTTTCTTTTTAATTTAATGAATTTAATTTGGAGGTCTAAATGAAATTTAGGCATTATAGAGATTCTATTATTCCCTTAAAAAAAAACGAAAATTGCCACTGAAAAACAGCAAAGGTAATAAAAGAACATTTGCTCTACATGGTGTCGGATGGCAGCTTGTCCTGAATCAAACTACACCACAGGAACCACTGCACTGGTTCTCTGTCATTATCTTGTACTGAAGTCACCTGCAATCCAAGAATCATTTTTAAAGAAAATATGAGATTTGTCTCTCCTATTTTTACATACCTACAGGTCAGATGTTGGAGTGACTCACTCCAAGATGAATAAAGAAAAATGGGGGGAAAGGTAGAAAAATATGCATATATTAAGGACAGGTGCATCTGACCTATTTTAGACCTCTAAATATTTCTCCTTCCAGGCTACTTGCTGTTAGTAAATGCACAGGAGACAGGTGCAGAGGGTCTAGGAACTTAGGCACAGCAGCTAGGAATATAAAAATGTGGCAGTGCTGCTGGTGGGTCCCTGAGCCCCAAAGCCGGAGAAGTTTCAATTACTTCCAAATTTCAGGAAAGTTTCAAAGCGCAGGGAAAATTTTATCTCTGAAGTGAATGGAAGGAGCATCTTCAACATAATTATTCAAGTGAGCAGCTGGGGTCGAAGCCCCTGAAGACACGGGAAGGTCTGAGTTGCTAAGCTGGTTGGAAAGCAGAGGTACCATGAGCTGTAACCCCTGTCTGTTCCCAACCTTATCCAAGGACCTCTGGAGCAGAGATCCACCTCCCTCTGCACTTCTTGCTGGTTTAAAACAGCAAATGTAATCCATGACCAGTTTGAAAACAACTATTACAAAATAACCCTAATTTTTAGCTTCCTAGAGTTATTTTGGAACATTTATACTTTTGATGCAATTATGATTGTAACTGAGGACTACAGTAATTTGTCATTATTCCATAGATGTTTATATGTATGCTGCACTGGATATCTCCCTCAGACATAAGAAACCGGGAAGAGTGTTGGGGTGAGAGCCCACCACTAGAATAAGAACTGGTGCTATTTGCAAGAGAGAAGGACATTTTAGGCTTAAATTTTTAAACATAACTATAAGAGAAAAGCTGTGAACTCAGCATCTTCCATACTCGCTAAGGTTAAAGTGACTTGACTTTCCAAAAATGATACAAAGAAACTTGCACGACTCAGAACAGTTTTAAGGGTATGATCAGTTTGATGTGCTTCCTACAACCTTGACTTTTGAAGTGTCTGGTTGCATACTTTGTAGCATTTGTTAGTGTTACACACCTTATGACATCCAGATATATTTGCTATGTCTTCATTAAACTTCTTTGCGAAAAAAAAAAGACAGGGAAAGCAAAACTTCCAATTTTCTATTTTTCAGAATCCTCCATCCAGAAAAGCAGATCATCATCAACTCTACTTTCTTCATTTTTAAAGAAACTTTTCAAAGCAAAAAAATTCTTTTTATTACCTTTTTAAAATTCCACGAATTGCATAGTTTAAAAACGCAATTCAAATATTTTACTTCTTAAATCCTTGTTTAGCACTACCTCATGGCTAGCATGGAACGAAAGCAATGAAAAAGAACAACGTGTCAAGTTGCCTGTATCCAACACAGCTCTGAAACTCAAGCCAGCTGTCATCTACTTTCAGGTGTAGAAGCTTTCTTTTTAGTAGTAACTATTGAAATACCAGCTGTAGGTGTTCTGTTACTCTTCTCAGTAAGGTCAAACATCAACTACATGTTTAAATTTACTTGCAAATATAAATCATCTATTCTGGGAAAGTCTATCCATATAATTATACAATTCTACACTGTCACAATATTGTGTATTCACCACGATTGTTCATTTAGCAGATTTTTCATTCTCTGAATTGCTTTTTTGGCCATCTCACAGCTCTGTGAGAGTTTTTCTGAGTTGACACAGTTCTCAAACTGGTAAATCTCAATAATATTCTTCTGAGTAAATATGTCCATCAGATTAGAGCCGGTCATTAACAGTCAGCATCTTTGGCAGCCTGCAAACTAGTTTCATAGCGGTAATCACTGCTTCTAATTTGTGTTTGGTACAGTTTCCAGACTGCAAATTAACTTGTCAGATTCAAATCCTTCCCTAGTCTTTGTGACCCTCTCTCATACACACTGAGAAATTGTTTCCATGTCTGCTATCTCTTCCAACAGCAAGTTGAAGCAAGTCCCTTTCCAAGCACAATATGTCCCTTTTTTTCCCGCATATTTCCTGCAACAGTTAATTTACTGCTGCAAGTTTCATCACGCATAAAAATACTTTATAAAAATGCTTTCTGTGATCCTATTTTTGGTAAAATACTTTGGTAAGCCCAACATCAAATTTTCAGAAATGGTGGTCTCCTGCAGGTTTCTGTGACTTCAAGCCCACCTGCATACAAATGAAATGCAATCATCCTTCTCTCACCCTCATTAGTTTCTGGACTTCTTCCCCCACCCCAGTGTAGCTAGAGGAGATGTACATATCTACTAATACTTTGAAAAAATAGGCACTCTCTGTACTCAGTGCCAGACTTATGCCAATTTGAGACCCCAAAATTTATGCTGCATTTTAAAATATATGCCCAAATATAACAGGCATAAAGAGCTAAAACCATCAGAATAACCAATCCATATTGTAAGCATTGCCAAAGTTACTTCTTGCTCTGCAGCATCACAAGTGGACTGTGAAAAGAAAGTCAAAGGCTCAGCCGTCGATCACACAGAGCTCTTTGCCAGCATCACAGAAGCAAAGATGGATTGAGGTAAATAGAGAAGGTTTAACTTAGCTTTTTCACAGTATAGAAGAGTGTTTTACCATGTGGTGCTTGGTGTGATGCAGGGTGCAGTCAGACAAGACAGATTTAACCAGTCTAATAGCTAGCTACTTCTGAAAGGCAACTCCTCTGAGCCAGCTCTGCTGTTCATGCTGCCCCTCAGTGTGCAAATTCCATCCCCTAATCCAGCAGAAAAAGGATACCAGACATAGATTTCTCTTGTATTGGTGAGTTGTATTTTGTCACAGAAAAAAATACGATCAAGACTACCCAGATACTCCAAGGGAGGAAGTACATAGATAGATCAGGGATGGATGGGGGAGGTGGGAGAAGAAATCTTTCCCTTTTATCTGAGAACTGTTATGTGAGTTCACCAGTCTCATTTGTCTGGTGCCTTTCAAAGGATGCTGACACACCACATTTGTACTATCTGTGCTGAGAGCATGTATGAAACACCCAGGAACTCTGGGTGGAATACAGAGATGGCATAAATTAGATGAGACAGAGTAATCATTTTAATCACTAAATTACATTTTTGGAAATCATGGGAATTACTACACCAGTTAAAATAACACGATGGATAGGTGAGTCCAAAAGCTGAAAAAAGTCATTTTATTTATTTATTACAAGTTTCATCTCAGCATCAATGGTATTTTTTACCTCCTTGGCAAGTTTGCCTGCTTTTTATGCAAAAGATACAGGTTCAGGACTACCAAGAACAGAGAAATGTTCCCCATTCTGTAACATGGTATTCCCTACCCAATGGGTATGACTGCCTCTGGAGCACATGGAGCTTACCCCAGCACTGAAGAGACAATCGTGACCAGCACTATCCCAGGGAAAGCAAACATTTACGGGTTCCCAGGAGTCACACAGGAGAGCTGTTAACAGACCAAGTACACTTTACTTGAAACAGGGTGACTCAGCCTGATGAAATGTGTATTCTGATTCATCTCATCTGAAAGCAAACAACTAAATTAGGTCACATGAACCGCGCTTATAGTGCCTGTTTCTCTCCAGTACTAGAAGGGAGCAAAGGTTGCCTAGTTTGGATGCATTCTGAGCACCTAGTATGTAGAAATCTAGGAGCAGCTGAAATGAATCCCACCTTGGGCAATAGTTGGTGAAAGAACTACAGTAAAAATTGAACATAAAGTTTATATGGTTTCCTATGAAACGGTCAGATTGTTGTTTAAAGGAGAATCCAGCTTCCCATTTTGCTACACTAAGAAGTTTTCCTAACAAACCAAGGTCAGAAAGAGCAAGCATTGTCCTGTATCTTCTTCAGACAGCCCTGTGACAAAGCCCAGAAATAGGCCTTAAAACTAGTGAAGCAATGGGAGTTCTGCCTAATAAACCAGAAGGGAAAACAAACCCTCTAGAACCAACATATGTTTAATATGATTTTTTGGGGTTTTCTGAGTGCTTTACAACTTCCAGAGACATTAACATTATATTAACTCTCCCATATGGAATTCTACCTCCTACATTCAGGTTAATTTAAAACCAATGAATTTTGTCAGGGTAATGGAGCCCCTAATGTACTGTACAAATGCATGTTAACTATTGTGTGTGAGAAATAATTCAGAAAAGAAAAAGAAAATCAAGGGAAATTTCTGTGATTATATGAGTTAAACAAGAACTTATCCAGCTTCAAAATTAATTCCTGCCCCCCCCCTTCCCCCTTCCCCCCCCCCCCCCATATTATGATGGTTAGGACATTTCAGAGAATAAATAGAAACTGTTATGAAGAGACATTTAAATATCTGGTCCATAAATACATTGCTTCAGTACAATTTCTTGAGTTATTTTCTATTTTCATATTGAATTCAGCTACTGCCGTGACCATTTCTCCTGCTCTGCTCATATCTTTCTAATTCAAGATAATACAATACTGGGTGAGAAGGAATTGGACATCCTGTTCTCTTTAGAATCAGAGGATGCAATGAGATGGGGAGTTTCTTACCTCCATGCAAATTAGATGCCACAGAGAGAAGTAGATAACCCAGACAGACTTCCTGTAATGCACAGGTCCTTAACTCTCTATTCAGAGATTCAAATTAAACTAGTGTTGAGAACAATCACTATCTCTGCCACCCATGCCTGAAAGATTTCTTTGTTCATGAAGAAATGAAAGCAGAGAGAGACTTGCAATTCTGAAAATAAACCACATTATTTCAAAATAATTTGACAAGTGGTACCTGCACTTGGTCCCTAAGGTACACCCCAAAATAGCGGATCAACTCTGTGGCTCAGCAGCAGTGAAAGATTCAGGCAATTCAGTACTGAAAGGGCACTTCTTGGAAATTTCTCATTTGCCATCTCATTGAAGGTCATGGTTTTCCTACTTACAATATAAACTATTGGCAGACTCATATAAGAAAACTACCACACTAATTCAAATTCAAGTTGTAGTTTGAGGATTATTTTCACTTTTAACTTATGAGTTTTCTTAGGAAGAAAGGAATGCAAGACCAATGGCATTGAACCCACACCATGTTAGACATGTTAAAACCATACAGCTAAACCCAAAATGTGGTGGTTTTATTTCCACATGAAATTATTAATGAAACTCGCAAACTAAGACTCCTGGAATTTTATTCTGACCCTCAGTAAAATCACTGGTACAAAATGATGGTGATAGCATGAACCGTGAGCAGGCTGGAACATGGTAAAAATCCCGGGTGTATCTGTATTGGAGGGGCCACTTCCCATCTCTTCTTTTCACTGGCATACATTTTCAAATTCAAGTAACAAAAAAGGTAAAACCAGAGCCTGGCTGGGGAGCTCTTTAAGATGGTCTTGTCTGGTTGTCAGTGAATGTACATAAATTGTCTCTAATCATATCCATGCAAAAAGTATTGCAGTAAATGGTGAATAGGCCAATTCCACTTTAAACAAATAGAAGAACACCATGACCTGTTCTAATATTTTTTTCTAAGAACTATGGCTGTAGCTTTTCTATCCATTACTGGTAGTAGTTTTGGCAGCCTGAGAGCAATCAGAAACAATGTTGAAGAAAATACTCCAAAAAATGACACTATCTCAGAAAATGGTAAATTTCAAAGAAGCAAGGACTTAAGTAATGTGGCAAAAGTTAATGACATTGAAAACTAGTGGCAAAGTAAACTGTTCTTATTTAAAATTTTAAACTGAGGCATGATCATTTTGAAAGGGCAAATTAATATACTGTTTGAACATAACAAAACAGTGAGGAATGGAGACATGAATAAACAAGAGGAGACCAAAAGCCAATTTAAGGGCAGAGAAAGAAGAGCACAAACAATGATCTGCATTTCTGCTGTGTCTCTGAGCAACAGCACTCAGAAAAAGCAGGTCAGCTCACCAGGTGGTAGACTGTGCAACTGTTTGATGCTAAGCCCTCCTGAGGATGCTCTTTCTGTGTAACACACGTGTCCAAGGAACAGCACTGTGTTGAAGCAGCTAAAGCACCACAAAATATTTTTATTTTTAATGGGAGGACAAAATCAGCCAATCTTTCTGGGACATTTTCTCAAAAAAATCACCTCCTGTTACACTACAAAAGACCAAAAACTGACCCATCTCTGAACACATATTCCGGTGAACATCACTGCTTTTTCACTGGAAATGCGAAAAACTTCCCTCAACACCTCCCCCTCACCTCAAACCTTATCAAACAGCATATACAAAACCAGCATCTGAGCCTCTGAAGGCCTTGCAGATGTTTTTCCTGTGTCACTTAATTTTGTGGCCTATCTTCTAAGGTTTCCACTTTTACATTAATGTCCTTATAATTCACACTTTTCTTATCTCAATTCCATACTCTGGGTATTCTTTTGAGAGTGCTTAATATCATAACGCAATTCTTTGAGGTATTTCTCCCCCAAAACTGGCCATGTACTCTCCCACACTATCTTCTAGGTAGGTTGTGTCACTTCTAGACTAGAATAATAGACTCCTTTACCATCTTCCCACTCAAATCCATTTACTCATAAGAAGTTAATCCTACAGAGGAAAAAAAACCAAAACCACAAACCAAGAAATCCCAAACCAGTCAGAAACAGAGAGGCTTTTCTTTTCCTTACAGAACAAAAAACAAATTATGGAACCACAAAGGTATATTTGTATCCTTACTTGTTATCAGTTTTAATCTCTCTTTCTGTGCTTTGGCTAAGACAACAAAATTGGTTTGAGCATAGGAACGGAATGTGAGCAGTTTAATCCACAACTTTATCTAAATATTATAGGTATGATGCTTAGATATATGTTTTCTAAAGCAACATTTACCTCATTTCAGGGTAGTATCTACTCAGAAAATCCCTGACTCCAACTATTGTGTAAATACATAGAGTTAGCCTGCCTTTTGCATCTCTGTTTAAGTAATCCCAGATGACCCCCAGTTTTACTGCAATTAAATATTTATACATGCAGGCATTTACACATTCACACAAAATGAGAAACAGAGAACTGGAGCAAAATTCCTGTGACACTCTCATAGAAAGCAATCTTATCATGCTATGCTATGCTATGCTATGCTATGCTGTAAAAAATAAATGTAAAAAACATAATATAATATAAACAATTTCCAAAAGTTCTTTTATTGAAAACCAGAGCATTGTGCCCTCATTTCCTTTCCAGCTTAAATTTATTCGTGGACAGTTTGTTCCCACTTGTTCCTGAGCCAATACTGTTCTTTAACTTAAACACTTCCTTCCTGTCTCTGGCTTTACCATCCTGATGTATTTAAAGACAGCAATCTTATCCCTTCTCTGCTTTTGTTCTGCTAAAATTCTAAGCTCTTTCAGTGTCCTTTCATGAAATAGACTCTTCCTTCCCCTGAGAATCATAACAGCCTGTTTCTTGCACTTTTTCAAATTCATCTCGCCTGACTATGAATGAGGAATTGAACACAATATTCCAGATCAGGTTGCATCCAAGGCTGCTACAGTCACATTAATATTCTCCCTTCCTCCGCTGGAAATGTCTCCCCTGACATATCCCAGTCTTTTACTAGCTTTTTTCACCATCACTTTACAATGGCAGCACACAAATTATCCTGTGATTGATGAATGCACTCAAATACACTTCCTTCCCATGGCATCCCATTGATAAACTCTAAGATTATTACAAGGGCTTTGCTTGATTTCATTTATTAGCCTTTAATAATTAAAGTCCTTTGTACTTCATAATTTTATATGCTATTCTATTTACATCACATCAATCTGAATGCCAGCTATCTCTGAGTAACATCCTTTTATTACTCCATATTAACACTACCTGCCATTTTCAAATATTCAACACATCTCATTAGAACATTTCTACTTTTTGAGTGAAATTTATTAATCACAACATCAAAGGACCTGCATCTTGAAAATGACTCTTTAATATTTGCACTCTTAGCACTTAAGCTCAAGACTTTACAGTTCAGCATTACCCATTTCTTTTTTTCCTGTGAGCTGTATGCACGTTAAACCTTTTATATTTATCTCAATTTTTCCTAGCAAATCTCCATATGGAATTATTGTGAGCCTTATTAAAAGGTGAGTTATGCAATGATCTAGATCAATTAGATGTTTTAGAGATATTTCTGCTACAAAACCCAATTATCTTTTGAAATAAAGATAACTTTTCCGTCTAGCCTAATCTTTTTTTCTGAGACCTGTTCTTTATTATCCCATTTCATGTTTTTCTCATTTTTTCTTCAAAGCTTCCAGCTGTCCAAATCACAATTCCACAATCCTAACATGTATTCACTTACCATACAATATTTTTCTCCTGCACCCTTCAACTCCACCTCTCCCTCTATCTTTCCTGATTTTTCTAATGCCCCAAATCCTTACCACCAGATTCGTGACTTAAAGTGTCACTTATTTCAAAATTATTTGTCCCCAAGACAATTATATCTTGTTGAATTCATTTGAATCTTGTTGAATGGCTTCCACTTTTACTCTCTTATTTCCCACAGCATGTAGGCAGCATCACAATCCCAATTAAAAATTTTGACCAGCCATTCACTTTATATTGAGATTTATTAGATTTTTTCTGTCTCTTCCCTGTCCTATCACACTTCTCAGCCCTACTTCTACCTTCATTCTCTTCCTCTTCATTTGTTTTTTCTTCTGTAGAATATTATTACAGCTCTTAGCACGTATATTCTGCTATTAAAAAATATGAGGAACTTCTACAACAGAACAAATTTGCAGCCAAATGAAACTTATCTTTCTACATGAATTTTCCAGTCCTTGCTGCTGACTCTGGGTGTAAGGGATAAACCGAGCACTCAGATGTATTGTCCATAAACCAAACTCTATGTAAGATATGAAGAGTGCTAGTATCACATACTTCTTAAAAGGTGTAACACATACAGGATTTTCAAGGTGATTTTCATGTAAGAGTTTCTCAGACCAAGTTTTTCCCCACTCCCTACCTAAAGGAGCAGTGGAATCAGCTCAGGAATGCAGTCAACAGGACTTTGAATCCATAATGCACTGTAGTACTGAAAACGCTTGTTGGTTTCCATCCTGTGATAGCATTCAGATAGTCTGTTTCAAATAACTCAGTCTTGTTCAGCTTAAGAAACATAAGAATACATCTTAACTCTTTCCTTTCCTTCATGGACAGGAGGTGGGGGCTGAGGGGATGGAGCAGGGAGGAGAAGCCAAAACTGCCTAGATATAATTTTTTCATTTCAGGGATAACTCCATCTGATCATCCCCACTGTGGCAGATGGCTGATGCTAGGCTTGCTTCTGGATTTCTTATGGAAAGTGTGAGCAGGTACTGAACACCCCTAAGCACCATAAATTAATAGAAAGTTCTCTTGTGCTGTTCCAGTGCAGAGCACTGTTCAAGTACTACAGTCCTCTGAGACAAGCTGTATTTACAGACCTCTGCATAACTGCTGAGAGTGCCACTGTTTAAAAATTTACACCATCCTGCACTCACACCTCAGCAAACCCACATTTTAGAAATTAATGAAAAAAATAATAAAGGCTCCAGTTTTCCTATGTTAGCCTTGAGGGCCACACATATTAATAGCTGCTACAACCTTTTTTTTTGGTGAGATGTTGAATTATTTGGACATGCTGTAAAGTTATCTGGCACTTTGTGACCTAATAGAAAAACAAACCTTAAGAATTTACTATTATACAACAGTAACCTGGAGAGATAAATACTCTGCTGAGAGGGAAATGTAAGCTGCAGAAAATTATTAATAGACATTGCTCTATGAAAGAAGAGTGACCTACTCCCAGCTAAAATTTCTTTCTCTCTTGTCTAGCATTTCACAGCCTCCCTTATCTCCTTCCAGCATGAAGCAACATATTTCTGCTTTCCCAGCTTGTATGCAGAGGCCTTTAACCCCTTAAATGTGGCGTACCCAAACAGACAAGAAAAGGATTTTTTGGAAAAGGTGACGACTGTTTTCAAGTCAATAGATCGAATGGCGCATTTCTTTTTTTCTTTTTCTGTTACTTTACTGATCTTAAAATTGACATATATTATGAGTGTAGCTGTAGGAAGGATAGTAGAACAACTATGGGATAGAATTATACATAGAAAGAGCTATGGAATAGATGTGTGGAATACCACAAAAGAAGGAGAAGAAAAGTGAAGAATAAGAAAATATTTCACTGCATTTAGTGCCTTTGGTGTACAAAAAATTTGGTTTGGGATGTCACAATTTTGTGTCTGACCTAGGTAGGTCAGATCAGGGTGTAAGCTAGTTCTTTATGTGTTATGAACACCTCTTTTAATTATTTTTTCCTTTTTTTACCTTTTTTCTCTTTTTTTCTTTATTTTCTTTTTTCAGCAGAAACATTTAAATCTATATCCACATTCACAGATAGATTTCTAGAAAATCACAGACATCATGTGCTGAATGTGCACCAGGATAACCAAAAGAAAGATATTTTCAGAAAGATTGCTATATACCATTATCACTTAAAATGATGAAAAAAATTTGTAGAGTGTCAATCCACCTAGTGATCCACGTGATTGGCACATGATCCAAGATGAAGAGGTGAGATAGTGAAAGGAAACAATCAGCAGGAGAAACAAGAATTGTTTCCTTTACTATCTCACCTCTTCATCTTGGATCACGTGCCTTACCACTCTCATCCAAATGCTGTGCAAAGCCAGAGGCAAATACAACAAAGGAAAATGGCAGAGGTCCATCTTTTAATTTTTTTTGCTTTTGCCTTCTTGGAACAGCATCACCCTGATACAGCCTGCAGTAAGGAGATCAGCAGTGCAGCTAGAATCCACTTGGTTCCTCCCTTCCCTTTATTAGTATCTCACTGGCTGGGGACTGGTGTCTCAGGAATAAATCACTGGATAATGGTTTCCCATCACTGAAAAGTACAATGTCTTGACTGAAGTGTAATATGATCAGCTTGGGATAATGCAGTCACGGATAAAAAAGAGAGGTGGAACTCCATGAAAATGCTTTTTATTACAGTTTACCAGAGCTCTGATGGTAAAGTTGTCTTGCAAGTGAGCACATTATTTAGACATTCCCTAGGATCAGTAATCTTGAGCAGCAGTTTGCCTGCAGCTTTAGTGATCATCCTGTGACCCTGATGATAGGCGCAGATTAGTGAGAACTGAGTTTTTGCTCTTCCAGGGTGGCAGGTTCATTTGATACTATCTTGCAAAATGTACTTATATTTTGTGCTTCTTATTCCCCTTTCTATCAAAATGAGTATAATTCCTTAGTTCATCACTGTAGCATTGTGAGACTAAGACTTTCACTTTAAAGATCTGAGGTGTTTGGGTATGATATCTACAAATGAAAGATCCTAAGAGATGCCAGTAGAAAAATAGATTAAACAGTTAAAATGCAAAAATGGAGAAGTTTCTGTTTTCTGTCACTTCTCCAAAAATGGAGAAGTAGAAGTGTACATGAAAATGGGGGATGTGTCCACGTTCAGAAAGAACATCAAACTACAGTCTGAGGTTATGGCAGTCTATCCTCAACTACTCATTCTGGAAGATGTGGGAAAAGGATATAGATATCTGGATGCTTCTTTAAAGAGATATTTATGAAGACATTTTAGAAGACCTTTTGTTGCCATTTAAAACTTGGATACAAGGTGAAATCTCATCTTACAGACAATAATCAAATTTTTTTCATGATTTTAAAAAAAGCAGGAACTAAATCTTCTGGGGTAAAATTGTGAGGTTGATAGGCATTATCTTCATGAAGACACACACTTCTGTAATTCTGTATTTTCAGGGTCAAAGCTGAAGTTTGAAATATATACAAAAGACATAATAAAGTTATCTATTTCAAGTTTAAGTAAGAAGAATTCAACTTCTAAGAAGTCTTAATAATGCTTTGGAGGATCACGTGAAAGGTCAAAGTTATCTCACGTTTTACCACACATTATTGATAAGACAGAGAGTTAAAAATAATCATAATGTCCAGCTGCTCTTTCTCTCTGGTGCTTATGGGGCCATTGATCCTTAAAATAATTGAACTGGACTTCACAGAAATCAGAAATATTGTCATTTTGGGTCAGTAGCAGTACTCTTACCTTTCATTCTGAATGTCACAGTGTTTATAAATCAGCATCTGTGAGTTCTTGCCTCACATGGAAATGTGAGGTAATGCAGTTATTTGAAAATGGATAAAAAATTGTGGAAAACCAGCCTCTTTATATGGGATAATCGTAGCTTTATGCTAGCAAGCAGAGATTTCTATTACAAAAAGATTATTTAGTTCATCTGACATGCCCTAGTGAGGATTTAGCAATATGCAGAGTTGACACACACCCCAGATATTTTGGAAGCCATGGTGGAAGGCAAGATCCATGGGAGATCAGAGTACATATTTGCTCACTGACCGGCAGGTGTGTTCCTAATGAAACCGCGTTTACAAAGGCACCCCCTCAGAAAGAAAATTTGCTTCAGACAGATGTTTTTAGTTCCATGTGGAAAGCAAGCAGAACATGAGAATAGCTGTGAATGGATTTCACTGTGTGATTTTGTTTTGAATTAACACCGCTTTTCTCTCTGTATTCAGCCAGCCACAGCAGGTGGGGAAGTTGGTTTCCTTTATTTAGTTCAGAACTGAAAAACTAGGCTTAATTTTTTTCTGGCAAATTTTGCTGCAGAGAAGAATTCATTGGTTAAGGATAAAACATCAAGAGGGAGGGCAGAATGCCATTGTGTCAGATCTATAAATACACGTTGGGTTTATATATATATCACAAATGCAATTAGACTAGGAAGTGCTGTGCTACTGTTATCTTCATGGAACAAATGTTACTAAAAATTTCTCTGATGTATCCCCTATCAGATGCCACAGCATCTATTTTTCCAAAGTACAAAACTGGCTTTAAAAGCTGTTACAATAATTTTACTTTTCTGGTGAAGGTCCTTAGCTATAACTACAGCTTGCAGTGGCTCCTATCAAAAATGAAATTAAACCTTCCATGGAGGGTGGATGGGTTGTTCTTGATGTGAAAAGGTGTAAAAAACACTGTTTTAAGGAAATTTATTCAACACAATCGACACTGGATTTCACAGGCTTCCAATAGTATTTGGTTTCCAATGATCTTCAGAGGTCCTCTGTTCCTGTACAGCTCCAGTTTCTGTTTTATTCTGTGAGGAATCAGTTACCAATAACTTGCTTTTAAAACACAGCCATCACGTCACCTATTGTGATGTGTTAGACACGAGCTACTGACCTACTATTAGCTTGATCCCTAAGGATCCATCCCAACTCCCTCTACGTATGATCTGCCTTATCACAATGGCAATAGTCTGAAAACTAACATGACCCACTGGATTAAATAATCCCTAAGAATGCATCAGTCATAATACACAAAGACATTTTATGTGCATATGGAACACACCGAGCCCTTAGAGTTATAGATTTAATGAACTGAATTCAATTGCTATGAATGGGGAATAAAGTCTTAACTTGCTAAAGCTGAAATGGATGTGCCAGGATCAAACAATTAGAGCAATCAATGGCAATACTATGTAAATAGGGCATCAAAGATAGACTGCTGGAACAGTCCATGGAGCTCAGCATTCAAGTACAGCACAGACTGGCTTTATTTTATTCCAATCCAGGGAATCAAAAAGACAAGGAAAAATAAAGCAAAATACAATACACAGCCAAAAAACAGGCTGCTAAAGGCAAGGGAAGAGTGCTATGAGAACAAAAAACAAATGTTTCTCTTGCAAAGCAACACTTCTGGTTTTGATGCACTGCATTTTCCCAAGGATTTAGGATTTATTCTGTAGCAAGCAGAATATATTTATGCATGCTAATTAAATGTAATTCTTTGTGTAGATAATACTTTTTTTTTCACTCATAAATTTCACCTCTGAGGAATGTTACAGACTTCAGTGGATATTACCACTTTTTGATTGTGTGTTTCCTGCTCTGCTGCCTATTCCCTAAAATACATGTATTTCTTGATCTGGGTAGAAATCAATTATAGTGTCCATCACCTGAGATTTTCAAGGACTCTTAAACTGCTTCTATTCCTGATTCCTTTGAACTGAGTGGTAAAATCATCTCTACTGTTAGCAAAAACATAATTAAGACAACATTGTGTGGAAATTTTCTTTCATATTTTTTTTCCTTTTGATTTGCCTATTACTTGTTTGTTTCAGTTCTACCATTTATGGCTTATAAGCAGTTTGAATAATAATAACAGAGGCATCTGAGTATAAGCAAGTAAAAAAACACCCTCATTTCATGAAAATAAAGTAAAATAGAGCTTCCACATAAGGTGTTTCTCTTATTTAAGGTTGTTTTCTATGTAGTCAAATATGGATTTGTGTGAGATGTCATAAAGAAAATATTTTTTTACTAATGCATGGCATTCTGCTTCTATATGAAGTCCAGCTGTAGAATATGTATAGCTGAAATTCTTGTCTGTAGTGGCTGTTCTAGTCACTTGAACTGGAAGTTTGAAACTTCACTTTCAGAGGGACAATGTCAGTTACTTACAGGCAACAAGTTTTTTCTGTTTCTGCCTAAAAAATAATTTATACAAATTTCAGAGTTATCCAAAGCTCCTTATTTGGGGACAGGGCTTGCAGTAGGGTTGGTTGAAACCACAAATGTTCAGTAACTGAACAAACCTCTGCTGCAGTGAACATTTGTGCAGCTTAAAGAGAGCCTGAAAGCACTGCCCCAAAGTGACCAACAGGGCCAAGATGAAGGGTTTAGACTAGCCCAATAAAATAATTGCAAGGTCTATTTGGATTTCAGACACTCAAGGCAAATATACCCTCCAAATTCATCTAGCATGTCTGGTCTACCTTGCAATTATTATTACTATTTACAAAAAACCTGGGTTTATCCCTTTGTTGAACTGGGATATTTCTGAAATCTGTTTTATTTCTTCTTGCAGAGGAAAAAGAAAAGTATTTCCTGCCACTCCTGCACCAGAACATGTCCTTTTTATTTTTCAATTATTCTTTCATCAGCTGTGTCCTGAGACTTGATTCCTTATTGAAAGAGAGTTGAATTCTATCTATTCTGCTGGTGACATTCTGCTCTATGCTTGTGTTTATTTAGCCTAGAGCACCGCAATTAGTACCTTCACCTATGTGGCATACGTGACAGACAACCAGTTTTGTGATGAACTGAGTAAACAAGAAGTTTCTGGGAAGACAACTGCAGGTTTTGCCTGGACTGTTTTGATCGCTTTGCAGTTGCTCAGTTTCTTCAAGCTAAAGATTTCCATTACTGGGCTTAATTGACAAATAAGAAATAAATCTAGTAACATGATATTATAACATGATGGTCTTTCTGGAGCCTGTGAAGAAGCATATACCTTTCAGTGACCTTTTTACTATAAAACATTTTCTGTTGGTGCAGTGAGATTTCACTGGACTGGGCTTGACTTACCCTTAAGGTTTGAACGCTGCAATTTCTGCATGTGACCGCATATGAAATTCAACCTGGGCAGGCTTGGGAGTTGAGCAGAGGGACACCTAATGCAGTTCAGCAAAGACAAATGCAGGCTCCTGCACCTGGAGAATAATAACCCCATGTACCAGCACGGGCTGGGGTCTGAACAGCTGGAAAGCAGCTCTGCAGAGAAGGACCTGGGGGTCCTGGTAGACCATGAGCCAACAGCGTCCTTGTGGCCAAAAAGGCCAGAGGGATCCTGGGGTGCATTAGGAAGAGCTTTGTCAGCAGGTCGAGAGACATGATCATGCTCCTCTACTCAGCCCTGTTGAGGCACATCTGGAATGCTGTGTCCAGTGCTGGGCTCCTCAGTACACGGAGCTCCTGGAGAGAGTCTAGTGGAGGGCAGCGAAGATGATTAAGGGATTGGAGCATCCCTGTTATGAGGACAGGCTGATGGAGCTGGGCCTGTTCAGCCTCAAGAAGAGATGACTGAGAAGGAACTTATCAGTGTTTAGAAGTATCCAAAGGGAGGGTGTCAAGAGGATGGAGCCAGGCTCTTCTCAGTGGTGTCAAGCAATTGGGACAAGAAGCAATGGGTAGAAGCTGATGCACAGAAGTTTCACCAGAACATGAGGAAGAATTTTTCACTCTGTGGGTGACTGAGCCCTGGAACAGTTGCCCGGAGAGGTTGTGGAGTCTCCCTCACTGGACTTAATCAACAACCATCTGAACACAATCCTGTGCCCTGTGCTCTAGGATGGCCCAGCTTGAGCAGGGAAGTTGGACCAGACAACCCACTGTGGTCCCTTCCAGTCTGACCCGTTCGGAGATTCTGTGAGATTCCTGAACTGTTACTACCAACAGATGCTTTACTCTCTGACAGCATTTTTTTGTTCAAGCTGGAGACCAAATTAGATTGAAAAGGCTGAACATAACCTAGCAAGGAAAATGTTCCTTGCAAAACAAAATGGAACATATAGTTTTATAAGAACTTATGCAACCCCTTTTTAAGTCTTCTATTATCAAAAATAATATTATATATAGAAACAGACACCTCTTGTAATACACGGTTCACAGGACAGGATAGATGTATTTTCTGGTCCCTGCACCTGAAAAAGGAAATACCTATTCAACATCCATTAGCACTTTTCTGCAGGCTTTCCATATCATTTAAGCAGAAAAAAACCCAAAAAACAAAAACCCAAACAAACAAAAAAACCCCAAACCAAACAAACAAACAATACCAACAATAAAACAAAAACACTACTACCACAAAAAACTCCTGGGATAAATAATATCCTGGGTTTTTTTGTGTTAGACTTCACTAGCCTCACTAAAAAGAGTTAAATGTAAAGCATGGTAGAAAATATTTTCAAAGAATTGATTTTTTCTTTTGCAGAGAGTATTTAGAAGAAGTGATAGAAACCTAGCAGTGACAAAATTTGCCATCAATGGAGAATTTTTCTTCTCAGGCGTCTCTGATCCTTATTTCTGACTGACTGACTGCTCTTTACTCCCAAAAATCATTTTCAATGATCACCACTCAAAAGCTAGCAAATTCATATCAAATGTTAGGACTAAATATATCTCTCACAATGCATCAAACTACATTTTCTCTCCCTTTTGGAGTGATTTTTAACATTGTGCCTGCAATTTAACAAATATAGACTGAGTATGCCCCTATGCACCTGTAAGTACTATTCCCTTCATCAGAAAGCTGTAAAGTGTTCCATCTAAAAGCTTCTATCAGAACAAAAAGCATTAATTTATTCACCTTTAGAAATTCTATCTTTCTTCATTGCTAATAATACTTTATTATTGGTGGTGGTCACCTTAGATGGAGGTATTTTGCAGCCTTCTTTTGTAATGTTTCATCCACCATACAGGGAGACTGCTTCTTGATTCTGAGAAGCTTTCCTTAATATGCTAGTGACACCAATCCATCTCTCTAGAGGTTCTGGGAAATTTTTGACATCACTTTTCTCTATTCCTGTTTCTGCAAACAGGAATAGAGCAGTTTTTTCTGTGAAAATTGTGCGTGTGAATAAAAGGCTAAAGTAGTATTTGTGATGATGCATCCACACACTCTGCTATCCTTTCATAAATGTGACAGAGAAATTATTCCATTTATTGTAAACATTTCTCACACTTGGTTCTAAATTTTCACAAAGCAGTTTTCATTCTCAGGAAAATGGGTAGAGCTACTCACTGGTATCTGGCAAACAGAAGAAATTCAAGCAGGTGTGGAATAGTGTGTAAAAGTGATACATCTTCCTCCTAACCTGCCTCTTCATTAAGTCGTGGCTATTTTCAATCATTTACTTAATAGTACTATATGCATTCATTTTTAATTTGCTTGCTTCCAAGAGACAGAGTATCTGTACACATTGACTTTCTAGAGTTTTCCAGTTCCACCGTAGACCCACATTTCTGATCTCAATAGATACAATACCTACACAGCAGATGTTTCAACATTTTTGACATTTCAAGTAAAAACATTTTGTTTCTGTAATGCATGCAATCTTTTTCCAAAGTTGAATTAGGCAAAATCAATCCCTTCTTTGAGAGGAAAACTCAGAGCTCTTGTGGTAGCAACCTTAGCTGGCTGTCAGGTGCTCACCAAAGCACTCTCTTGCTTCCCCTCCTCAACAGAATAAGGGGACAAAATTACATTAAAAAAACTCATGGGCTGAGTTAAGAACACAGACATCATCCACTAATTATCATCAAGCAAAGCAGACTCAGCTTGGAAAAGATTAAGTTAATCTATTGCCAATTACAAATAGAGAATGATACTGAGGAGAAAAGAACTAACAAAAAAACCTCCAAACCCCCAACTAACCAACTAACCACCCCAAAAAAGCCACCCCAAAACTAAAGAAAACCAAACAACCCCAATACACCAAAACCCTAGAAAAAAGACCCCAAACCCAAAAGCATATTCCTCCCACTCCCTCTTCTTTCTAGGCTCAACTTCACTCCTTCTTTTCTGACACTTCCAACTCCTCCCCACCCCTGCAGCTTCCTTCAGGCATCTCCACCTGTTCTGGTGGTTTTTGGGGAGCATATTCTCTCTCACGCAATTTTTATTAATATATACAATTTTGGAATTTGGTTCCAGGAAAGCATTTGATTTCACACAAAGAAGAAAGGCCTGTGTGTTTTTAAGTATTTGTGCCTTAAATTCAACAGACTAGAATAGGGGAGGTAACTATGACTATATATATAACACAAGTCTTTCTAATTCACCTCTTTATGCTTACTTTTGATGCAGACCTGACACAGATATTGTTCATTTGTTTTTCGCGCAGTTCCTTCTTCATTAATATCTTCTCAATAACCACTTTGATCTTTCAACCCAATGTGTGTTCATATGTCTGTTTAACCAATTTTCAGAATTTGTACTACAAACAATTATTTTCTTCCTGTTTTTTTTCACCATGTAAGCATTTCAAAGGTATAAGCCAATTTAGCTTCACAGAATACCTGTGAGTTTAGACTGTAGGATCAACTTCATTTTATAGCTGAAGAAAAAAACTGCCAAAAGCCTTTGCTAAAATGATTGTTTTCACCTATTGTGAACACTTTGATTTGAAAGTAAATATCAGGGATCTCTTTTTCAGCTACTTGACCAACTCACATAGTTTAATAGAAAAACAAGTGTACAGCACCCTTGAAATTCAGGGATGTGTCTGTAAGCAACCTCAGAAGTGATCACACAAAGCAAAGTCTTTCCCTTCCTGGACTCCAGGTTCTTTGTGCCTCAAGCATCCAGACATATCTCTGCAGACTATGGCTCAGCATATTTCAGTCAACGTCTTCTTTCCCAGACTCTGAGCTCTACAAGCCCATCTTTGAAGATGTATTATCTCCAGAATGACAGTATTTCTTTCCATATATTCATCTGCTGTTTCCTTGCAACACTTTATCTTCAGATCTCTGTTTTCCTCCTCATCAATCTTGTCCTATGGTATTAGGCTCTTCAGTACAGCTAAGCCCGGGTGTATTTGTGTTTTAGAAAAAGGTTTGGACAGGAATGGTTATGAGTTTGGCGATAAAGAGGTTACAAGTGATACTGAAATATGCAATTACAACATATTTGAGGACATGCTATTCAAAATGTACTTTCTGGGGTACTTTCAAGCCAGAAACCTTTTGACCACATATTCCCATGTCATCCTCACTTCACTGCATCAGAGCTGGAATTCTTCCTTTATTCTGCTTCCTCCCAACTCAAGTACAGATGGAGTTCCTGCTTTAATCCAACTTGGATGATTTTTCTGTGACATTAATACCTCTGCTATTCATTATCCTTTCCAAGTTTCACTTACTGTCCCTCTTCAGAAAGGGAATATTGCTATTTCTGTATAATTTTCCACTTCTCTATAACAATCAATACACGACCTTAAAATCTTGTAAGGTGTCATATATCATATATCACAAAAAGAATGTAAAAAATTTTGTACATCGTCTAATTTAAATCTAGAATCTCCAATACATCCCATGTTTCTTATCAAAACCAATTTCAGACATAGAAATAAAACTTTATCCAGACAAGCCACTGAAAACTTCCTCCTCTCTGATCTCTTCCCTCACTCTTCAGACAGATATTTTTGGACAGGCTAAATGGAATCTCTATTCACTCCTGATGACAAAATATCAAAGAACTGAGAGAGATGGCATGTTTTGTCTTACACTTCATAGCTGTGAATGCTATATGAAACCTGGTCATATTCTCTTTCATGCTTTACTCTTCATGGCTCCAAGGGCTTTAGACTTCTGCAGAATATCCTTCAGGTATTCAATTCATGCTGGAAGGAAAAAGTATTACTAAGAGTAAACTAGTTTCAGGGACTCCTTGCAATAGTTAAAGAAACCCCTATTCCCATCTATCTCAGAAGGAACTTTTGAAAGATCTTCTGCTTTTTTAATCTTAAATCTTTCTTATCCTGGTAATCTACCCAGAATAATCCTCAACCAAATAAGGATCCATCTAATATAACAGATTTCAAGTTTTAGTTTCAAAACTTCAGTAGTTCTTAAAAATAGCAGTTCTGATTTTTTAAAACATAATAAAAAAAAAAAAAACCTGCTTCTTTTCTCCCACTTGTTTTTATTTAAAGAAACCCTCCAGTGGTGTTACCTGACATTTAAGGAAGATACAAATCTATATGGCCTAAAGCTACTGTCATGGTATAGAAAATTCTAGCTCAAGTGATTAAAGTTTCAACACAAATGACAAAAGATAATGGGAAGTGTCTGGTAACCTAGCTAAATATATGTCTAATTACAGACAGTGATGATGATGTTTCTTTTTAATATGCCTACATTTTTCACTAAAAGAGTAGACTTTTATTGCTTCATTCCTTTTCAGCTATTCCTGTGTCTTATCACATATCCTTTTTTGTATGCTTTGTCTTTCTTCATCTTCACCACCCCAGTCTCTGATGCTCATATGGCACGACCTGAGTTCCTGTGTGGTGAATTCCTGATTGATAGCGAAGTGGTCATGAAATGAAACTAAGATGATTGATCACCCTTAAGAAACGTTGATCCTTGACTTTAACATTATATCCTAATGTTTTCCTGAATATATGAAATAATTTTGAATTTATAACTTAGTTGTTTAAAGTGTTATAAGTACAAAGTGTTTCATCTCATTGCTGTTTATTTGGAAAACTTCTGAATCACTTATTTTATGGTGACTGATAACCTACCCTTGGCTCTGTATTAATCCCAAGGAAGGAAGCAGCCAGATCATTTCGCTGACATCCAGTGTATCTTTGAATATTTACTGAGCTCTGAGTTAACTAGCACAATACTTGCTACTTCATATGCCAGTATTGTGGACTTAGGGTTTTGGCATTTCTTTCATTCTTTTGTGATATATACACATTTAATGGCTACTCCATCATTCATTTTTTTAATTCAAAAATCCATACAATATCATACTACTGACAAAAAGAAGTCCTTTACAAAGTGCTTACTGGGATGAAGCTTCACATTTGGGCAAGCTGCACTCAGGTCAGAAAACAACTAAGACATTTAATAATATAGAAAAACTGTTGACAACTATTACAGAAAAATTCTCATGGATTGTTCAACCAGATAATTTTCCGTCATTTCAATAACAACAAAGTTGCAGTGTCAACGCCATGAAGAACTGAAGGCAGTTGTGTTTTCATGACTATATCTCTGATTGTATAGTTTTTTATCTCTCTGGCCATTAATTCCTACATATTGCTGAAATGCAATACAAGCTTTATGAATCAATTTTAACCTTCTTTGCTAGCAAAATTTCTCTTTCCACATTGCATTATCAAACTGTACTCTTCAACCCTTTTTGAATCTTCAGAGTTTTGACAGCTGCACTCACAGACAATGCACATTCTACTTTCTCATTGCTTTTCATGTTTCCAGTAAGTGAATAAAGAACAGGACTTTTTATAAAGCCTGTCTTGTACAAAGGCTTATGTTTGCTATATCCAAACAGTTTGGCCACCTATGTTATCTAACCTCTCTTTCTGCCTAGTTCTTTTTTTGCCAGGCTGAGCTGAATTCTATTAGATTCAGTTAATGTGCACTGTCAAAGAAAAAGTTCTCTGTCATTTGGTATCATGCACTTGACTGTAAAAGCTAAATATTTATCCTCCTCTCAGAAATATTTCCCCCATTTTCAGTAAAAATCCCTATTACCAAATATTCAATAAGTCAATAGTGTGCATTAGCACAGAGGCTTTTGTCACAAGGGGTCATGTAATTGTCATTCTCTGAATTGTTGCCTTTCAGAGAAACTGGTATTCTGTAACTGGCTTTAGGAATGCATATTAGAGTGGTCAGCTTTTGAAGCCACTTAAGGTAGTTCACATGCTGAAATTGTATGTAGAATATGAGAATTCAGAGGTCTTAAAAACATTTTACTTGTCAAAAAACATGTTGAGATGCTTATGAATTTGCTCATCATGAATCAGACTTACCAGAGTTATTTAGCATCATTGGAAAAATGTTACATCTATTTTCTATAAACAAAGTGAGGAACAATGATTAAGAAACAGATTACAGAGAAATTTGCTGTAGTGTCAGAAAATGCAATAACATCTCCTACCACAGAAAAATTTTGCTTGTTTTCTAAGAGGGCATGTAAAAATTTAACACATATTTAACACCTAACTATATATGCACTATTATACCTAGAATAAGTAAACCCCTAAGCTCATGCAAGGCCATATGTGTCCTGACAGTATGATGTTTGAGAAGAAATTCAGGCTTCCTTCACATATGATGGGTTGATCATGTTGTTATTTCATCCCAAATCAAATTGACCTGACAGCCAACTCAATTTGCATCTTTTTCAGAGAGCTAGGGAATTTTGCCTTCACTCTCACTTTATGAATATGTACTGTTTTACTTTTCAAAGACCAGAACAGGGAAAGAATCCCACTTCAGTGCTTACTGAGATGTTTTATGGTTTGATTTTGTCCTTACTGGGTGCAAATTTAAGAACACCTGTATTAAATGAAAGGCAATAATGCAGCAGTTCCAGAGAAGTGTTTAATTCCTCTGAGGTGGGTTCTGCTATCATTTCAGGAGCTACCACACACTACAGCCTAGACACACTCACATGAAAATACCCAAAATTGGAATGATTAGAAGAAAATCCCTTTACATTCTGACAACCCAAAAAAACCACTGACCAAATATTTTTCAAATCAGGCTCTACTCTAGATACATAGCAGCCGCAGCCACTATTTCTCTAAATAACGTTCAAGTGACATATTCCAGAAAAAAAAATTTGGATTTGCTTTGTGCTTTTATAGTTCTCATACAGGTAACCTGTGAAATTATATATTTGCAGATATTTCTCTCTCTAGATCAGTCTGACATGAATTGGACTGCTGTTTAATTACACCTCTAAATTTTATAGGTGGACACTAAAATGAAATATTGGCATGATGACTCCAGATCACCACAGCAATGACTGCAACTACCATATTTATGACAAAATACTGGTTTATATGTCTCTGTGTTGAACTTGGAACTTCTTTTTCAGTTATTTAGTGCTAAATTGTTATTTTTTTCCTCTTTCCCCCACAACAATTCTTTAAAGATACAGGACATATTTTTCAAAGACATACGCTTTTAAAGGCAACACCATGCTGGCTGACAAAGGGCAAAAGATGAATAGAAAATATTCTTTTCTGCCAACTTATTCCTAATCCAGGCAACAATCCAGGCTACTTATGCAGTTCTATAGAGATCCTTCTGTGCTATGCATTATACAAAACCAAACAAAAAGGTAGTTCTCCTGAGACTGCTTTTAATCTACTCTAAGATGAAAAAGCTACACATTAATAATAAACAAACGAGCAGATTCATTCAAAATTGTTACTATAATCATTTATCTGTGGCCACAAGATTTACTTTCTTCATTTTCAGGAGTTTTAATATTGTCAGTGAACAGAGTCACATTTTTTTCAAGGAGAAACTTGTAGGTGGAAAATTTAACTGGCTAATATTTGTACTGGTCCACCAAATAGCCATGATTTTTAAAAAGCTGAAAATTGTAAATTACTTCCCCCAAAGTTCAGAAATACTGCTTAAGGGTCTCATTGACCTCATCAATAGAAGGCATCAAAATAGCGCATGCTGTGATGACTACAGCCTGGAAGAAGAGCTCTTTGAGACCAGCGTTGCAGAGAAGCACCTGGGGATGCCGGTGGATGAGAGGCTGGACATGAACCAAAAGTGTGCGACTGCAGCCCAGAAAGACAGTCATGTCCTGGGCTGCATTCAAAGCAGCGTGGGCAGCAGGGCCAGGGAGGGGATTCTGCCCCTCTGCTCTGCTCTGGTGAGACCCCACCTGCAGTGCTGCATCCAGCTCTGGGGTCCCAGCACAGGGAGGACACGGAGCTGTTGGAGTCTCCTATAAGACCCTGCCTGTGAAGACAAGTTGAGAGAGCTGGGATTGTTCAGCACAGAGGAGAGAACGCTTCAGGAACACCTGATTATAGCTTTCCGGTACCTGAACGGAGCTTATAAAATAGAGGGAGAATGGCTCTTTACACAGGCAGATAGTGACAGGACAATGGGTAGTGATTTTAAACAAAGAGAAATTTAGATTAGATGTTAGGAATAATTTACTCAGAGGGTAGTGACGTACTGGAATGGGTTGCCCAGAAAAGTTGTGGAGGCCTCATCCCTGGAAGGGCTCAAGACCAGGTTGGCTGAGGCTTTGAGCAACCTGGTCTAATGGAAGGTGTCCCTGCTCATGGCACGGTGTTTGGAACATGATATTTTAGGTCACTTCCAGCCTAAACCATTCCATGATTCTATGATCTTCTTTGAGAAACCCTGTGCAGTCAGCAATGCTCAGTTCTCTAGCCTTGCAATGGCAAGAAGAGCATTCATACCAGATAGACTCCAGTCTTGATCTTTCCTGCATTTAGTTCCCTTAAAATGAGGTCCCTGCACTGCGAGGGTTAGGATAGTGTAAGATTCTAGAAAAAATTGTGATTCAAATGTTAAATGTAGCAATAGATTTTGAGACTTATTTGTTTTCAAGTTAGGTAAATACATTCTTTGTACATAACATATATTAAGTAAACTGAGAAATACTCTATGCAACTTACAATCATTAAATCACACTGCTATGGCTGTAAAAAATAAAACGTATGCATTTATATGTCTCAGTCTTCAATCATCTTGAATTTAAAGTCATAAAAGCACACTTTAGATAAAATAAAAGTCTGTTTTATTATATCAGAATATCTAGTAAGATTCTGATTTTCGTCTCTCTCTCTTTTTTCCTTTTTGTATACTGTTGCAGTCTATACAGTCTATATAAAAATATAGACACATTTCTTCATGAGTCATTGCATAAATTAAATTATATTGGGTCTAAGAAATATGTTGTCATCTAAATAGAAACCTCATAGAAAATATGAATATTACTTTTATTAAGGCCGATGGCATCCTGGCCTGGATCAGCAGTGGTGTGGCCAGCAGGACCAGGGCAGTGACCGTCCCCCTGTACTCGGCACTGCTGAGGCCACACCTCCAATCCTGTGTTCAGTTCTGGGCCCTCACTGCCAGAAAGACATTGAGGGGCTGGAGCGTGTCCAGAGAAGGGCACCGGAGCTGGGGAAGGGTCTGGAGCACAAGTCCTGTGAGGAGCAGCTGAAGGATCTAGGGTTGTTTAGCCTGGAAAAAAGGAGATGAAAGGAGGTCCTTATGCTCTCTGCAAGTACCTGAAAGGAGGTCATAGACTTGTGGGGGTCAGTCTTTTGTCACAGGTAACAAGTAATAGGATGAGAGGGAATGGCTTCAAGTTGCACCTGGGGAGATTTAGATTAGATAGTAGGAAAATTTTTTCACACAAAGGGTTGTCAATCATTGGAACAGACTATACAGGGAAGTGGTGGATTCACCATTCCTGGAAGCATTCAAAAAACATGTGGATATGACACTTGAGGACATGGTTTAATAGTGAATGTGGTGATGCTGCTCAGCTGATGGTTGAACTTGATGATCTTAAAAGTCTTTTCCTACCTAAACAATTCTACAGTTCTATAATTCTATTACTAATGTACTATAATACTGACTACTCTTTCTCTAGTTCCTGTAAAAAATCTGTATACTTTATTATGTGGAGAGTAACCCTCACAGTTACATTGCACCAAGATTTAAATATGCAACAGCAAGATTTGTAAACTGTTTTGTATTTCTTGAAGGGTAGCCACAGCAGAGAAGTAAAAACACTAAACTGAACACATGCAAGAAGAAGTAAATGAACTTAAAATACAGAGCGAAATGAGGTAACCAAGGATTAATAAAGCATATCACCAACATTCTCAAATAATGAGAGATGCATTTCATTGATACTACTAATAAAACTTATTATTAAACTTTACAGTAGGGCCTAAGCACCTACTGAACTGGACATAACACAAATGGTGGCAAAAGACAGATGTTACAATCTCTCTCACCCAAGAGATATAACATTAAATAAAAAAAAAGAAAAAAATTGTACAGTGGTAGAGTGTACCAATAAAAGTATTTGCAGAGGCTCAGGAAATATTAATGCCATTTTATAATGTACTCAGAAGATTTCATCTGGAAACTCCATAAAGTTCTAGCTATTCTCACTCAAAAAGAAGAGGAGTTAAAATTGCAAAAGCAGGAGAGAAAACTTCCTAGCATGAACAGGGAAATGAGAAAGGCTGGCTTTACAGACAGCACTCAAAGAGCATGACTTGCTCATTTTACCAAAATGAAGGCTGTGATGTGGAAAGGAATTACAAGTGATTTTTTTTACAGAATGAAGGAACTAAGGGATGGTGTAGGAAGATGAAGTAGGATGGTGTCAGAAGGAAAGAGAACCAGTGTGGAGGTAGAAGAATCACATAAACTGCAAGAGAGACTAACACAGAAAAAAATGTAAACCAGACAGAAATAAATTTAGGTTGAAAATTAGAGGAAGGATTGTTTTATGAGAGAAATGAGCTTCTGGAACAAGCTTTTGGTCGACCTGGTACATAAAGGGGAACCCATATCTAAATTTTATATGGCCCTGATCAGGCTGGCTCACTGATAGCAGGGAGCTTGATTTTAAAGGCCAGGGCTTTCTTGCAGGTGCCACACTTCATATTGCTTCAAGGAGTTCATTGAGTTTCACAGCAATGAACCTTGATGAAATGACAGATCAGACACATAGAAGAAATTAGCCTTATTCTCCAGCACTGCATTATAAACCTTCCAGAAATTAGCACAGGCTCGTTAGAGTTTCTGTTCAGCTTTTGGTCTCTACTGTCAAACTCTGGTGACACTCAAAACAGCTGGCATGGTGGATTGAGTTCAGACACGTGAAGAAAATCACAGTACTTATGTGCTGTATTCTTTTTTTCCTAGTAATGACTTTTCATAAGGTATACCACAAAGTGTGTTTGCTCTTAATCCCTGAAATTTGACAGGGTATAGATTTTTATAGATACAATCACCATGGTAGCCCAACACTTTCTATATTGGGACTCTTCAGCACTTGACTTGATCAGAGACACTCTTTTAATGGATTTCCAGAAGAGTGTGAATACTTTTATGCTAATTTTACTGTGTAAATTGGATTTAAAGAAAAAAAATCTCAGCTAGAAAAATATAATACTATCAAAATTCAAGTGACACATCTTCCACACTTTCTCTGCTCTTGGAATTGAAAGAATTGATCCAGACAAGACACTCAACTGTATATTCCAGAACATCTGCTAAATTTTTAAGTACAAGCTCAGAAGAAAATACAGTCAGCAGTTTCCACTTGCTTTTTTATCTTTGCTATTACCAAATAAAAGTAATCTAAGGTCAAAAATGATTCCCAATAAAATGCAAAAGCTGTGGAACATAAATCTAAACTGAAGAAAATAATCTTATTAGCTATCTAAATATGTTAGTGGTGCTCCTTAATCTTGAAGAAAAAGTCATCTGCTAGATTTTATTCTGTTAATAGCTGCAGGATGACTCAGAATAAACCGGAAAAAAGCTAAAGCAGAGAGTGTAGTAGGTCTGGGAGCTGTGTGTATAGATCTGTTTATAGGGAGAGATGTGCACAGCACAATGCAAATATAGAGGGTGCATCCACTTCTTGAGTGCTACAGCATCTCATGGCCCTGCAGACACCAAGGAGCACTGGAGAAACATGGATGAGTGTAAGACCAGGGGCAAGACTCACCTGCATGTGCACTGCCTCCTGTGCTAAGGGGAAAATTGCTCCATCTTTTGAAACCACTTATTTCCTCCCCTTGGAGATGCTGATGAAGTTAAGGCTTTGCAGATGGCGAGGAATAGGCAGAAATACATTGAAACATATACCACGACACCTCAAAAGGCCATTTAAAGCTATCCAAATGTACAGAATTTCCTACATGGCAAAATACGAGACATAGGCCAAGTGTTAATTTCCTGGAGGTTGCTGGGGAACCTCCATAAGTTTAGGTCAGGGGCAAAAAATCAGAATAAAACCCTGCCAATATCTTAATTATTATTACCGTTTCCCCAGGAAAAGGATCTCTGCTGCAAACAGCACTATTCATGCAAGTCTTTGTTGCAGAAAATGTCTAGCTTTATTCAACAAATATTTTATTGAAAGGTCAGCTACAGGAGTGCTAGGAAAACCTCTATTTCACACAACATGAGGCTTCTACAAAAGTATAAGTTATACTCTTAAATCTCTTTCTTCCAGCCTTGCTCCAGCAGTGCAATAATTTATTTCATAAATAGCCTACGTCTGCATGCCATTTGCATTTTTTGTGAAGACATAATTCTTCTATTGAATGCAGTAATCCAGGAACTACTGGGTGGTTTGCACAGGAGTTGCAATGACTGGCCTAATGTGGTGGCTGAAACAGAAAAATTAACAATTCTCTGTATTACTCCTGCACCTAACTTCCCTCTTCATGTCTCAAAATAACAGCAGCCTTAGACTACAGATGTTTAGGAGTTCTGCATGTTATATACACACATAACTGATCTACAGAGAAGATGATGCTGAGAGAATTTTTATGAGTTTAAAAAGAATAAAACTATTACAAAAGGAATTTTCAGAACTGAAAAAATCTTTAATTGCTGTAAGAAGAGGAGAATCTGTTCAAAACTTCTACTTCAGCAGTTCACTGATACATACAGCAAATGCTTTTAGGGTAAAGGAAACAATACAATTGGATATTTACAGATAAACCAGAATTTTCAGAGATGCAAATTTTAATTTAATCTTGTAATTCATCATAAAATAAATCCCAAGTGTGTTACAGAGCATCAGTGAGAGATGAAAAAAGGGGGATAAAATTAAGACCGATTCATTGTTGTCACCCCAAGACAGTTGTGCACCCCTCCCAGTCTTCTCACTGGTGGGGTAGGGTATGAGGCAGAAAAGGCCTTGACTGTGCAAGCCCTGCTCAGCAGTGACCAAAACATCCCTGTGGTATCAACACTGTTTCAAGCACAAATTCAAAACACAGCCCTGAAATACCTACTGTGATTTAACTCTACCCCTCCAAAAGCAGTATTCCAGGAAAAACACCAGTTATTTTATTCAACAGTATTTTCTATACCCAAATCCAGTTTTCCTAGGCTTCTTAGGAGTATCTTCTATGCATTAGGTTATTGGGGAAAAGAAAAATTACCTTCTTGTCTTTCTAATGCACTTATAACTCAAAAATATGTCCATTTTATTATGAAACACTCAATTTGACCTGATTATTTTTAGTTTTAAGTTTCAAACAAGTAATTTACATATTTCCATATTCTTCATTGGACACTCTGAAAATGTCACCTCTTTGTAATCTCTTGCTACAGACCTACTATTTAGACTGGGGAGTTCATTCTGTTGTTCCTCATGCCGTATGCTTGAAATGTCCAGAAAAATTGAAATGGAAACAGATTTCAGTGCAGAAGGTAATTCTACCAAGGTTAATCCTTTGTGAAAACATTTTCACTGAGATTTTTTTTTTCTTGAAAGGGGGGGTAGTTAATAATGAAGGGAATAAAATGTGACAGAACAGGAGCATGAATTAAACCGTCTTTAAAATTAATTAAACCTTTATTCCTTCCTCACTGTTTCATTTATTTAATCTGTCTCTAGACAAATCCAGTGGTCAGATTCAAATATAAGCCCTGTTTTCTTTCTATTTCAGGCAAAAAATCAGAATTTTAAGAGCTCCTTACAGCCCTGATAAGTCAGGACCCAGAGATTTGTGAAAAGAGGCAAGGTTACATAGGAATTTAAGGACCTGCCTCTGAAAACTGCTGTGAAATGCTCTTAGTATCTCCTTTTCCAAGACGGGGTTCTTGTAGATGTCTGTGGATATTTTTGTAGCAGCATAATTATTGCTGGCAAGGACACCTCAAAACACTTCTTCTCCAAAACTTGATTGGTCCTATGACAGCAGCTGACCTAGTGACAGCTACTGACGATGGCTTAAGCACAAAAGTATCACTGCAAGGTGAGAATCATTTGAAAAATCATTGTTTGATGGCCATTTTTTTCCAGCTATAATAAATAACTTCTTCTGCTTCTTCTTGTTATATTCTGTTTAGCAAACCTCAGCAACCAAGTGATAAAAGGGCTGTTGAAATTCAACAGCAAAGTGAAAAGAAATGCAAGAAGGAAGAAACATTATTGATGGATGCTGAGGACTCCACGTCAACCATCTTCACTAAGAAAAAACTGTGAGAACTGCTCTGGATAGTCCTCTGAAAATGTCAGGAAAACACTCAACCAGGAATTCAGGTAGCAATTGGATGTCAGGGGTCATTCCAGAACAAATTGAGAACAAGCTACAAGAAATCATTGCAACACTTTTTGAACCCACAGTTTCCATTGGAAAGTTTCATAAAGTTCTGGATAAACTATTGCAAAAAAGTATCCTAGATGAATACTGCTATAGAATATTTTGCACATGACAAGCAATTACATAGATTTCAGCAGGGAAAAGAAATATGATAATTTTACAGGAAATATCCATTGACATATAAAAGGAAGAAAGATATGTCTTTATGTATCATAGCAAGATAACTAGAGAACATTCCAGGAAATAATCAGGCAGTAAGTATAGATCAAATATGAAATTAAAATAAAATAAAATAAAATAATATGTAACTGTAAAATTAATGACTGCAGGATGCCATGAAACGTTAAAATACAGGGAGGGCTCCAGCTAGGTTAGACATTCTCATGAGGTGTGTTACTTCTGTGGTTTATTTCTGCTCTGCTAACAGGCCCAAACTAGCTCTTGATTATCATGATTCCATCTTCTAGATTATTATTTGAACTGTCATATTAGGAAGTAACTCAGCTGGATTCCCATCTCTGACCTACGAAATAATCAATTATTTACACAATGGTGAACTGCCATCAGGATGCATCAGAGTTTCCCACATTGGAGTACCCAGCACGTATTAGGGCATTCTTCTATATTACAAAAAGTACAGAAACAAACCCCATCAGTCTGAAGAAGAGAATCCTGCCTACAGCCCAAAATGGGCAGGAAGGGACAGGATTTTCTAATCTTCAACACAGGCTTTAGGCAGCTAAAGTACTCTGATCTATTCTACTAAAAAGAAACTGCTTGGTGAGTTCAATAGCACTTCTGAAACTTCGGGTCCTTTCCTCTGCCATCAAATCTCTCTGTGATTTAGCAACATGACTACTGTAGATTAGCTAGGGTCTGTTAAATGGAGGTTGGCATAATCACAAATGTCAGAACAGCAACACATTTTCTCTGCTACTATAAACAGCAGGACTTGAAAACACGCAAAATCCACGTGCTTGCAGAGAATCTTATGTAGGACTGTCTCTTAGACAGGTTTTCAAAATACTGCACAGAGTGAGAAATTTCTGCTTGTCACAAGCCACACATTGCAGCGTCTGTTTGAAGCAGGTTCTGATTGGAGCTGCATCCTCCCCATCACCCCAAAGCTCTGCAGCCTTGCAGTACACACACACAGAGCTACTCCAAAAGCTCTGGCAACACCATACTTTACTTAATGTGATGAATGCAGCTCATCACAAGGGTGCAGCAAGATCAGGGATAGCTCCAGGTGAGGCGAGCCAGGGGCCACAGTCCTACACCTACAGGGTGCAGTGCCACTGACACAGGGAGAGCAGGGCAGCGGGGTGACAGCACAGGGTCCTGTCAACAGCCCAGTGGTCATCAGGCAACCACAAGGCAGCAAGTCAGCAGCAAGGTCAAGCCAGGAAATCCATGCCATTTCCTAGGAACAAGACACCCCTACAATAGGGCTCAGACAGGGACTAGTGGTCCTGGACTAGGGTTAAATGGAGCCCTCAGTCAGAGGTGTGGAGAGGTCCCAGGTGAGGTTAGTTAGGGCTGTCAAGGACTGTCCACGCCCTCAGAACCCCTACATCTATATGTAAGGGAAATTCTCCTGCACCTAACAATCGTGCAAAAATACTTGTCATCTGAACTGAGACGTAGATAACAGAAATGGAAAGTACTGGGCTGTAAAATCATAACATACTGCCCTTTGCTAGCTAGCTCACTGTAAAAGAGTTATTTTCACATTTCCAGTGTAACTCTCTGACATAGCTAAATTGATTTAAAAAAGCTTTTAAAATAGAAATGTGTGGGATTAAAAAAAACCAAAAAACTTCATTTTATAGTACTCTTGCAAAAGGGAGGTTGTATGTGCCCTTATTAAGACAATAAGCAATTCATCAAAACAATAGTTCTGCTATAATGTGAGCTGTTGGTAGTACTGTGCAGAAAGCATAGAGCAGAACCAGCTGCCTGAGCCTTAAGGAAAAACCAGCAATAATGTTTCCATCCTGTTTTGCATCTCCATAATACATCACTTCATTATCTACAGCTAGCTGCAATAACAGCACAGGTGAGACAGTGATGCTGTCTCTGATTATACTTCTCACCCACCCAGTCTGTGCTGGGAATTTACATCGGCATCCACCCTCTTTCCTTCTTGTCTCACTGGTTGTTTGCTTTCAGTACCCAGTAATCTCATTTTCCTACAGTGGGGCTCAATAAATTCACTTCTCTAAGAAAAGACTAAGAAATCCTGGCATCTTGCCAGCATTTGAAGGCATCATCACAGTGTGACATTTTCAAACAGTACTGTTGAGGGTGAATACATGATCCAGCTTCAAACAAAGACTGACACTTACCACAGAACCTGCCTGGGTTACTTATAGCTTATTATGTCTTGATCTTGTTGCTTTGCATGTGAATCAGGATATATGTAAAATCAACATGTATGGAAACCTTTCCATTCTCCACCAGTCACTGAAAAGGTTTTTCTTTATATTTTAAAATGACTGGGGACCATCTTGCATCAGTCAATTTTAGTGTCCTGGAATAATCAAAACCTCTTTAAAAAACAATAAGTTTGTTTGAAAATTTATCTGTTTACTAATGGAATTTGCTGATAATGATTGCCTGGTCAAAGCTTTTATTACTTTACAGTCCATTTTCTAATAAAATTTACATCTGCAATATATCAATAGGCACATGATCAAGTTTGTTTATAAAAAGAGCATTTACAAGATGGAAAAAAATCAATACACTAACTTTGGATCCTAAATGCTAATTTATAGTAGCATTTGACATTAACTTCAAATAGTTGCTTCATTATTTTTGGGCAGCGTTTATGAGAGGGGGAAAACCTTCTCCAGTGTTCAGTGAACAGGAACTACACAGAAAAACTTCTGTAACTGATATAACTTGATGAAAAATAGAAGTCTACTAACCTCTACCGTACTGGGTTTGCACAGCCAGGTTTTGGAAGCAGGAGGCTACAGTGGGAGCTGCTTTGAGAAACAGCCTGAAGCTCCCCACATGTCTGAGAGTGCCAATTCCAGATGGATCCACCACTGGTAAAAGCTGATCCCACCAGTGATAGTGGTAGTGCCTGGGATGACATAGTTAAGAAGGGGAAAAAAATTAGTGTGCAGAAATAGTTGTGGCCAGACAAGTGAGGAGTGAGATTATGTGAGAAGAACAACCAACAGCAAAGAAGGAGGGAGAGGATGTGCTCCAGGCACCAGAGGAGAGATTCCTCTGCTGTCTCTGGTGCAGCCTGTGGTGAGGCAGCTGTGCATCTGCAGCCCATGGAGATCCATGGGGATGCAGAGATTCACCTGCAGCCCATGGAGGATCCCATGCCAGAGCAGGGGGATGCCCAGAGGAGTCTGTGACCCTGTGGAAAGCCCACGCTGAAGCAGCCTCCTGGCAGGACCTGTGGCTTCATGGAGAGAGGAGCCCATGCTGGAACAGGTTTGCTGGCAGGACTTGTGACCCTGTGGTCATACGAATAAACTTCTGGGCCTAAAGACAAAGTCCTATACAGGAAACAATTAACGTTTATGAAAGTACCATTCAGCAGTCATTTCTCAGTGCCACTCTAGAAACAAGCTTATCTTTTTCTCTCATGATAAAGGTGATTTTTCATTGCTTAATTTCATATGCGTCACTTTCTTAGAGATTTTCCAAATTACAGTAGCTCTGTGTCTCACAATCTTCTTCTGCCCCAACAACAAATTATATGTAAATGACTAAAACAAACCCCTAACCCACATTTCTGAAACTTTAGTAACCCTACAAAGTATCACGGTTGCTGACTAAAATGGCTTTGACTTTGAAACTATCTATATGAGTCAATTACTTTACTTTAGACTAGAAGAAAAATCCAGCAGCATGGAAAAAAAGAGAAAAGAGCAATGAAAGGACATGCCAGATTATGTGATGCTTTTGTTTCAGTTGGAGACCCAAATATCAGCCTGCTTCTGCTCCAATTTCAATTTTGTTGTGTTATCAAGCATAACACCATTTCTGATGAACAATACCATCAACACTAAATCTACCATATGTGGCAAGCCTACATTTATAAATAATTATAACATATCCATATTTACCTGGGAATATCTAGGTCTAAATCATAATTCTGAATTTTTAATTTTGTATCTGTATCTCCTCAACAATACTTCATAGATAAAAAAGACTTTTATAGTTGAAGAAAGTCAAACTATGCCTGAATATTTTGCAGTACAAGAAGCAAAAGAAGACAGTGATTTTTGCAGATATGTCTCTTTCTTAAAGTGTGCTCACTTTTTGAGGATCTTCCCTGTGGGAGACAGAGGAGTAGAAACTCCTGCAATTAAAAGAGGCTTTGATTTACAACCCTGGAAGAGACTAGGTCTGGCTTAATTGACAGAGATTTATAGATCTTAAGCAAAAGGATTACAAGTTTGTGTTCCTATAATTATAAGTAAAATTGTACACTAGGTGTTCTGGTGGAGGGCTTTAAAATATAATAGTGTGATTTTATATAGTTTAAGTTAAGAATGTAGATGGTATAAGAGAGACATCTGTGTGTACATGACATGAGAAGTTATTGGTCAAGACACAGCTGCATTGCAGTGAGAAGTGCCACAGGTGATAGGTCATAAATCCAAAACAAAGTGTCATTTTAAGTGCCTATTGGATTAGGAAGTTCTAAATTATGATGTAACTCTAAATCTTGTGACTAGTCACCATTATTGGGAGGTGTTGTAAAAGCTCACGCCTCGACTGATATGTTTGTTATTTTAAACAATAAATTTGTGTAATCGCCTAGTCCCATCCCTGGAAGAGATTTCCTCCGACAACTGAACGTGCAGGAAATTTGACACTTCCCCACTGCCAAAGAATCTGCATGCTGAAGTTCTGAAAAAGTGGTGACATGGCAGTAAATGCTCAGCGGAGAATTTAATTTCAAGCTCATTAACTTTCTGAAAACAATGCTTTTGAGTAGAAAATTGGTTATCCGTTTCTACAAACCTAAGTCATGATCCTGAACTGAAACAAGAGCCCAGTTCACAAGGCAGAATTTAGAGATGAGAGACAGTGCTGTGCGTCATGAAAAGAGGCTTTAAAATAATACAATAAATAAAAATGTCGTCTTCTTTCAAAGCCTAGTTCTACATCTGTGCCTAAAAAGCATGAACCATGAGCCACATGACGAAAGTCTGTAAATGTTCACTGAGACTTAAAGGTCACAGTATATAATATCAGTCAGTCAATCCGTCAAGCATCTGTTTGCATTGATTTTCACAGACTGTTCTTCGAATGCAGGTATGGGTTTTAAACCTTTTGCTGATGCAAGTTATGAAGCATCACAATGGCCCTTCCTCATACTTCAGCTTTCTACCTCACATGCCATCTTAGTATCTCATCCTTGCAACACGACAAATCATTCTCCATTGCACTAACTTTGAATAATTCCTCAGAGGTAGTAAGATTATTTCCAGGTTAACTTATATGTGTGAATAATTTTACCGTAGCAAGACAACACTGTGTAAATATTTGGGTCACGTACTATGTCTAAGGTATATTTGAATTGCATGGTTGAACATGGTCCCACATTTTTTAACATAATACACAAATAGCCAAACTTTTGACATTTACATATTTTAATTTCTTAAACTCCTTTTAACAATAATTGATAGGGATTTTAGATGTGCTGGCACATTGGGATTCATCTTTTGACAAGGAGAAAACTCTCCTTGACAAGTGGCTGCAGTAAGCCTTGACTGCTTGGAAAGAATCTGAGCATGTCTAAACCTCTCTCAGCTATCGCTGTTTTTATTAGTACCTGACATCCTTCTCAGCCAGCTCCCACTTCTCTGTTTGGCTGGGGTTTGTTTCCTATTAAGAACTATTTTGGTGGGCTATCCGAAGCAATACACCTTGTTTCCTCATGTGCATAGTACCTGAAGGAATCTCAGAACACTTTAGCACTAACAATGAGAGCAACTTCAAATATCTTGGAATACATACCACTAGATTTCTACAAGGTTTCTTTCTTCTTCTGCCTGAGAAAATAGGCCTAAAGTCTTGAAAAGTATTTTTACTAAAAAGTTCACCAACTCAGTGTAAGCCTAAGAGCAACAGACTAACTATGAAAATTGATACTGTTTGAGAGAAAAAGTCACAACGAATTTCCAGGAAATTTCATCAGGAAACCAGTCTGTTTTTCAATTTGCTAAAATGTTCAGTAGCTTTGAATATATGAAGATAGCTACACATTAACATTCCCTTCCCCTCTATAATTACTGAACATTTCTAGAGCCTACCAAGGGAGAAATACAGCAATTTTGATTTCATGCGAAACAGCAATACTCTTCCAGACTATTTTCTATTGTTTTTATTGTATGTTTGGCACATTGCAAGACTTTTTATTGTGTAATTTGACAATGCTTTTAGATTCAGAATAAATTTGATATATTTTTTTCTTCACTGTAACCACTCTATATGTCAGTATTTTCACTTGCACGGATCAAATGCTCTCAAACTGTGAGATGAGCATTCCTGATGCGACTTAGATCTCTTCCAGAGCAAGAAGTACCAAGTCCAGGGAAAAAACCAAAATCAGCATTCATTTTATCTTATTTTTCACCACTGGGGATAAAACAAACCTAGAATTTTCTAACTCATGATGGATAGAATTGGTGCTTCTGTTTTTTCATGACTTCCAAGTAGAAGTGAGCTGACAAAGCAAGAAACAACACCAGTACATCCAGATGTTGTAAACTTTCACAACTGTGTGATATATCTAGAGGTCTATTAAAAAGAACTTAATCCACAGAGATTTCCATTTTGTTTACCTCCGTAGTGGAAATATACTAGGCTGGTTTCAGTTTGCAAGTTTTTGATTTTTTTCCCCCAAATCTGATGGTACTTTTATCAATAAGCCTTTAAGTTAACCCTTCGAAGGTATGATTTGATTATCTCTTGGGGGAGAAATAATGAGGAAGAAAGTTAGTTGATAGAGTATTTCTAGAAGGGCAAGATTCTCTTCAGCTTTGAAATCACATACTTTGAACTGGATGCTCAATTCAGGGGCTCAGGTATCCAGATATGGGGTGACAAGTTCATGTTAAGAACCAAAGCTTGGAAATAAATCATGCAATATGATTTCTTCCTCATAGTGGTAGGCCACGCAGTACAGATGAAACAAAAGATTAGGAAGAGAACAGATTACAACAATGTACTGATACAGTACAGAATGATAGTCTGCCTGTTAATGTGATTTGTCCTTTATTATGCAATATCTATTGCTCAATCTGATCTTGTTTTAAGCTCTTTCAAATTAAGAACGTATTTGTTCCCTTAGGTCAAGATCACCAGCTCCCAATTCCTATGTCAATGACATCTTCAGCTAGTGCCAATGGCAAATCTTGAATTATAGATAACAGATATTTTATTTTAAAAAGGCTAAATATATCTAATACTTCCCCTTTGCTAAATCTTAACTGTATTTAATAATGAGCACTTTGTAAAAATATTCTGCATTTAGGTGGAATAGCTGTATATTTAGATCTGGATAAACTAGCTCAGTATTACCAGTTTCAAGGTTTTTTGATTATTTGTGGGGTATACCCAGCCCCCACCCTGGAGGGACATCTGCTGAGATAAGGAGAGTGCCTAAACCTCCCAGCAGAACTCCCCTGGGAAGGCAGCTACTCTTCTACGGCAAGAAGACAAACCCAGGATCCTCTGGGAGACCCTATGCAGATCCTTTGTAACCCATTGGCCCTTACCCTCTGGCACCCACCCTGTATCCCTATAAAGCTGGCCCCCTGCCCCTGCGAGGGCAGAGCGAGCTCGTCCCTGGCTCCCCTTCGCCGGACTAATAAAGCTGCCTCATGTGGAACAGCCACACGGACCTCTCGTCTCTCCCTGGTCTGGCCTGGAGGCTGCCCTGCAGAGCTGAGCTGGAATCACGAGCTGATATCACTAAAGAACTGACAGTCTCTGCAAGAGCCCTCCAGCCAGCAGCTGAGGGAAAACACCGGGCCTCGGGAAGGCGATTCATTTTGGGACCATCTCTCCTGACCGGTCACAGCTTCCTCGGTCAGAGCTACTGACCCCACACCAGCTGCCATAATTATTCCCTCCTCTGCTCTGCAGAAATTCCCTTAATTTCTTATAGTAAGTGATACTGCTTCCTTACTCTGACTTCATCCTGAACAATCACATTCTTTAGTGAAGTCGGGACTCTCCCTGTCCTATAAAAACAGGGTTTCTGAGCCTTTGCATAAGTTCCTGTTAGAAAAGTAAATTTTACCTTCAGTTAAAAGCCTCCACATTTTCTAGGGGGAGAAACTATTAATTTGTGAGCATGCTCAACTAAAGACTGAAAGTTGTCAACATACTTTCCGTAGAAACCTACTTGTTCATACCAAAAAGATAAAAGCAATTATTATATCAGCTCTCATTCTTAAAGATAAACCTGTTCAAAATTTAGAAGTTCACAACTTTCCCAGCTCCATCAGACTTCAAGAATTTACTTTTTTTATATTTTTGTCTAATTTTAATCATTTTACTGGGTTTGCATAATGTGAAAGATCTATTTCTCCATATAGGTAGGTATAAATCTATTCAAAAGACACTGAACATTAAGAGGAAAATTTAAGAAAAGACAAGCACAGTGTCCAATATAATTTTGAAGAATCAACAGTGAAGCTTGAGAAATAATTTTTTCTCAGTTTGACATTCAGTAGCTACCCTGTTGGACCAGCTTTTTTACTCCCTTCTTAAAGCTATGCTACAGAAGAAGAAAAGCCCTACAAGATTTGTAGCTAAAATAGTAAAATCAAGCAGTTAGAACTGTGAAAATCAAGAAGTTGGAGCTGCATTTGTGATTTCAAATCTGTTCCTTTTAAGACATAAATTACTTTAAACTCTCATCACTATAAACTGTCATTACACAATTACTGTGAATATTTTCCACATAATTCTGACACGGTATGTAGTCATTATTCAAGTGAGTAAATATTTAGTGGAAAAATTCAACCCATCTTTATCTACAATCACAGAATCATAGAATGATTTAGGTTAGAAAAGACCTACAAGAGCCTTTATGGGAAGATCTGATGAATGTGCTACAATGATGCACTGGCCAATAACATTAGCAAACACTAAATTTGACATATTTTCCCACATTAAGCTCCCTTGAATATATGTAATATTTATTTACATGACTGAAGTATTACCATTTTTCTAAGGCTACCATTTCTTCTTCTGGGACTGTATTGTAGCCTAAATCCTTAAAATGTCAAAAAATGTTGAATGTAGAAATCCCCACTGCTTGTTGCTCCTGGTAGACTGCAGTACTGCGAGGCAGCCTATAAAAGATGGAAATGAGGAGACATTTCATCTTGTACACACGGAATAGCAGTAATTATTCAAAATAAATGCAAAGACATTTTCACTGAGAATGTTTCCTTCAAAAAACAGTTTGGTCTGTATAATTTAATAAAATATAGAAAATAATTTTTAAAAGGATAGAAAGCCTACTGAATGTAATGATGAAGATATGAGAGGAATTCAGGCATTTTATTCATTGGAGAGTTAGCACAACCTACACACAGACAAACACAAGTCCTTAATTTGAAAATGAAGGGTTGAAGAACAGTTCACAAAATTTCCCCCAAGACCGTTTCAAATAAGTAAGACAAAATACCAGATTCTCATATTAATAATGCCTTTTCCTGGTCTTAAAATCAAGACTCAAACACAGTTAGAAGGGAAAAAGGGATTTTACCTTGGTATTTATTTTCAGGATCCTTAGGTGCACATGTCCAGGTCAAATGCACCTCAATGCACACCCCCAAAAGACCTGGTATCACATTATAGGTTTTACTAATTAGCATATTTATCAAAAATTCACCAATGAGAGGCTCAAATGAGCCTCCCCTCCCCAGGGAACCTTCCCCCTGGATGGTTCTATCTTGGTTTACAGGATGTGTTCTGGAGAGGACCTTGGGGTCTCAGGCACACTGATCCCCAGCTACGAAGCCTCTAAAATGTTTAGTCTCCTGGCTGAACAAACAAGTCCAAGAATGTAGGCTAAAAAACACTAAGAATACTGAAGTTATAAAAAGGTATACCAGAGGTATAAAAGAAAAGGCAAAAAAATCATCATGGGATCATTAATAACATAATTTATGTATTGCTTCATAAAACTATTAAAAGTGTTCTGTGAATATTCAATCTTGTGCCAAAGCTCATGTCACTTCATGAGTTTTCTGCTGAGTTTCCTTTTGAACATTCTCTGTACAACATGAAGTGCTCAGCTGAAAACCAGCAAGCTGTCACAGACAAACACACAGGTGTATACAGACATGCACACAGGAACTACAGACACCTGATTCCAGGAGGGTCCCGGCTCCTGTGGTTTCCGTCAAGGACTGATCCAGGAACCCCAGTTCGGAAAGGGCTGCGTGCAGACACCATGGTCAGTGGAAAAGGAGCAAGAGGCAATGTCCCAGGTGCCAGAGCAGAGATTCCGCTCTAGTGACCACAGTGGAGGGGATACCCACAACCATGGAAGACCCCATGTCCCAGTAGATGGATAGTTCCTGAAGAAAGTTTTCACCATGCAGAGCCCACTCTGGACCAGGGGGAAAGTGTGGACTGACCACAATTCTCACCCCTTACTACTCTACAAAAGTTACATTCTAAGAAGTCTCTATGAATTTTGCTTACTCTCAAGCTAAATAGACCAATATTTTTTATTACATTTATAAAGAAAAAAAAAATAACACACTGCACACTGACTTTTACAAGAGCATTTTCTTTCTATTAGGTGTGCCAAAAAAGGCTTAAGTGTGATTTTTCCTCCATGGAACCTGTTAGACAGCTCAGGCAAAGAATTCCTTCAAATATTTAATACATGCAAAGTTTTTCACGCTTCATCAGAAATCACGTATACTTTTTTGAATTAATAAGTTTTAATTAAATCTTTCCAGAAACATCTGATTATAGATCAAATCATGATTGTGGAAGGTAAAAAGAAATTTCCAAATTCTCAGCTGTTGAGTAGCAGGTAACTGCCAGTGAAACACAAGAAAATATTTTTAAGTCTATTAACACTTTCCAGTGTTTCTTGAGTAACTCTTAAGACGTAATTACCAAGAAAACCACATAGGTTTTGATTTGTCCACACTTCTATCCCAGAAACTTCTGATCTGGGCTGGATGCTACAGTGAATGACTCTTGGCAGCTTTGGCTTAGGAAGTCCTGCTTTTCCTAACCAGTGAGATGGATTTTCAGAGGCCTCACTGGGCTTCATGCTTCGGCACAGCTATCTGGCTACTTATATTTCAAGTGCATATTTTAAAACTAACTTTACACCTCCAACCCGCACCGGCATCACAGAAACAACTGTCACCTAGACCTATTCACAGGCGATTTGGTTGCATATGACATGACAGCTGCTGTTGATTCTGTCTTAATATCATTAACCTATGAAAATACATTCACCAGAACTGCAGCCTTCCACACTGAACTTCATAAAGTAGTTCAAATCATTGTTTGCTGCAGGTCATTAAGAAACTAGTAAACAGACTATTTAACAATGATGCTAATGTAAATTTTCCATGACAGCAGTCACTGGTATCCTGCTGACAAATGATAATGTCCTCGCAACGTGTCCTTAGAGCTCAGTAATTACTTCTGTATTCATGAGTGTATTTGGCTGGAAGTTTACCTGATCTGAATGTAAAATCTCTCTGCAAAGTTTAAATGTGCTAAGTGCATCAGGTACATGCACAACATGAATATGTTCAAAATACCTCTAAAAGAAATAGTATGTTCACCTCACGCATTATACAATCTTCTTCCCACCACTCAAGGTTCTTCCTGAAATACTGTTTTATTGAACTATTGCTTTAGCTCCTTACCCTACAAGATAACACAATAAGAAAACATTTCAAGGAACAAAAAGTGAAATGCTCTGAAAGAACTGCAAAAAAGATAGTTTTAAGAGTGTCTTGGCTACTTGTGTCAAACAGGCTTTTGATACTTCAAACATCACTTGCATATTTTGAAGCACGTTTTTATGATGATCATTCTTTTAAGCTGCTTTTAAACCTTCTAAACAAGTTGAAGGACAACATTTGAATTCCAGTAGTTAAGAAAGAATAGTTAATATTTTAAAATGAGATTTATATTTTAAAGTATCCACTACTTGATTAAATTTACCTCCAAGTGTCTAAAGAAAAATAATACTGTATTTGAAGCATCAGTGATTACACTCAAGAAGTCAATATTAGAGAGGGATAGTCTCAGAAAATAGGACAAGATGCATTTTTAAAAGAGGGATAATGGGGATTCCAAAGAAAACAGGACACTTCACCTAACTACAGACTGCATTCAAATGGAATTGATGTGTACACAGAAAACTTAGAAACACCTGAAGAATAATAAAATCAAACAACATGTATTTTTCAAAAATGAACTATGTCAAGCCAAGCTAATCTCCTGGGGCAGTATAACTATATTACTGGGTGAGCTGATTTTGGACGGTGTAATTTCCTTCATAGTAGCTGGTTTAGGACTCTGGTTTGTATTTGTGCTGGAAGCAGTGTTGGTAACACCAGGCTGTTGTAGTTGCTGCTGAGCAGCACTTACACAGTTAAGGCCTTTCCTGCCTTTCAACCCACCCTACAAGCAAGCAGGCTCAGGGTGCACACGGAGTCGGGAAGGGGACATAGCTGGGACAGCTGACCCCAGCTGACCCAAGGGACATTCCAGACCATAGGGCACTGTGCTCAGCGTATAAAGCTAACAGGAGAAGGAGGAAGGGAGGACATTCAGAGTTTTTCTTCCCAAGTCACTGCTCTGCATTATGGAGCCTTGCTCTCCTGGAGATGGCTGAACACCTGCCTGCCCATGGGAAGTGGCAAATGAATTCCCTGCTTTTCTTATGTGTGTGTCTTTTTCTTTCCGTATTAAACTTTCTTTATCTCAAACCCTGAGCTTTCTCATTTTTACCATTCTGATACCCCGATCATGCTGTGGGGAGAGTGACCAAGTGGCTGTGTGGTGCTGAGTTGCCAGCTGGGGTTAAACCACAACACAGGGAAGAAGAATAATTTTGCAGTATCTTGAGTACAGTAAGAAATGTAATATTTTTCCATCTTAAATTCTCATAGGAAAATAAGGGAAATGTCATCTAGGTGAAAAAAACATAAAGAGACTGTGTGTGACTTCTTGGAAAGCTCTTCTCAAAGAATAACTATCAGTATCAAATGGGGATTTTCTTTCAGACTGTATCCCTCAGAGATTTCAGGCCCAACTCCATTCAGTGCTTTCATTAAAAAGTATGGATTAAAAAGTTAAAAAATACTGTAGATGAAATCAGGATAAGTGAGGGTTACAGAAGTCTGGAGAACAAACTGAGAATCCAGAACTGTCCTAATAAATACATAATCTAGAATTAAAAATAAATTAATGAGAAAGAAATAAAGTTCAGAGTAAAATCCCTAGTAAGGAGAAATGAATACTTAAAATGCCAAGTGAGGAAAGAAGGACCTAGAAGTTTAAGAGTGCTAGGAAAGATCTGTGAGTCAACAGTGCAGTATTACTGCAAAATAAGGAAAGGGAAAATCTGTTGTCAAGCATTTTGCAGGCAAGATAGGGGTGAGAATCACTTCCTTCTACTTGTTTACAGGGACAATGCAGCTGAAGGAGTGCCATTGGCCTTCAGTGCCATACTCCAAAACACACATAGTCACTCTGGAAAGAATACAGAAGAAAACAGCAGGAAAGAGAAGAGGGCTCAGAAGTCCTCAGTAGTGAAGGAAGACTGCAAAAATAACGGTTTCTCTTAGTCTAGGCAGACAAAGGCTTGATAGATCTTTTAAGATATGGCAGATTGTTAATAGGAAAGACAATGATCAATTCTTACCAATTGTTCATGTGAAAGAATGACAAAAAGAACCCAATGTAACTTGCAGTAAAGACTATATAGGTGATATATTAATAAAAAAAAAAATTGAGAGGAGAAAGCTTGAACAGGACACCCTTGGAGAGTCTTTCAGCAGAAATTCTAAAAAAAAAGTAGCAGATAAAAATCTCTGTAGGAAGCTCTGGTGTATTTGTTCCTTCCCAGAGCCAGAGGACTGGACGATATAACCTTTGGAATCTATTCTATCCCTGCATTTCTAATTCAATGACCACATGATGTGCTTTAGTAAGGACCACTTATGGATTTTTTAAAAGAGTGCTCTAAGTGACACAAGGTTAGATAATTTCACCCTTTCTCAAAGTAGCATCTTCTTCCCCTAAAGGCACCCCTGCTTGCCTTGCACTTACTTACACATTACAGTGCTATTTAGCACAGCAAAGGAATGAGAAAGTTAACATAAAGTGTATTTTGGGAAATTTTTATAAGTATGTATACATCAATGATTAAGACAAAATCTGACCTGTTTTAAAAGATGCTCAATGAAAAAACTTTCTACCAATAATCCCTAGTCCTTAGAGTATGAATCATTATGTATCAACTATTAAATAAACCAACAGCTTATAAATTCATTTCTTTTCAGGGACATTAGTGCTAGATGGGATCATTACAGCACTAAATTGCTTCATAAACTTTACTTAATAATGCAACAGATAAACCCACCTCGATATGGCATCTTCACTATGTATTTCTGAAGAAGAAATGACTGGATAAATACTGACATGTCTTGACTGTCAGAATACTTGTAGGAACTTATACTTACAGCATTTAGTGCATCAAAGACTGATTTTCTAAGGGAAGCAGATTCTACTTCTGCAAACACAGCACATGGCTATAGCTGAATGACAGCAATTATCTAGTCTGCAGCTTTTGCGGTGTGGGGGACAGGGGCTGGAAGCCAGCTAGAGCTGAGCCAAAGAGACAGATTTATTTAAGATAAACTTTAACCCTACCATGGAGAGAATAATACAAGTTTGAATACAGAAAGGCCAAAACTGTGGGCTGAAAATGTATCTTCAAATCCAGGCAATATTGTATGAGCTCTAATTAATGTGAAAATTAAGCAGAAAAAAAAGGAATATCTGTGTGTGTGATTTGAGATAAGCATTGCATTACTTGATTGTATGTTTTTTTCTGAGGCTGAGAAATAGCTTCATGTAAGTAAGTAATGCTTTGGTACAAAAGTATAGATGGGATGACAGCAGGATATTTGTCTCTCAGACATGCAGACAGGTCTGTTAGGGACTGGGAAATGCAAGACAAGATCACAGGACATACGTGAAAAGTATCATTTTTATTGGCAATAAACCTCACTAGAACTAATTTTTATGAGCAGTTTAGTGTATCAAACTGCAGTTACATTCTGTAAGTATGATTTTGCAGAAACAGTATTGAAGGTTTCCTGGTTATCATCCTTGAAATATTTTTTATCAAATTTGCTTCACTTCATGAGTTAAAAAGACAGGGCAGAGGCTTCTTCTCAGCAATTGCACCATTCCCTTTCTCTCCCTGGATCTGGAATTGTCCTTTTTGCTCATCCAGCATCTTCAGTGCTGAGACTTCTGCAGCTGGAGCTGCTGAGGTGATTCTCTGATAGTGGTGGCACAAGCCACACCGAAACCAGCTCACCCCTTCATGTGGGTGACAGCACTTGGGAGGTGAGCAAGAGAAATGAGCTAAAAACTATCACCTTCAAACAAAGGTGAACTTTGGGGTATTTTTTCACAGGTAATGACAATTAGGTCAATACAGCAAAATGCTATGGGTAGTGAACAGAGGCTATTCTTTATATGGTTCTGACATCTTCCTCACTCTACTGAGTCGATTATGTCACAGAGGTTATGGCAAAACATTTTAATGAGAACTGGTAAGGTAATGAAAAATATTTTTCATCAACTTTTTGGCAAAACAACCCCAAAGTACAAAAATGTTCAGGGGGGAAATTTTTTTTCATGGAACTAGTGTGATGTTTTAATATGTTTTTGTGGGTTTGGTTTTTAGTTTGTTGGGTTTTTTTTAAATATAACCCAAAGAGACAATCTTTTTTTTATTTAGGAAGAAACAATTTTTATTCATAAGAATTCACATTCCCAATATCTGTAATTATCTAAATCGAGCTTCTGTCTCCTGATTTTCTTCTGGTTTCTTCCCCTCTCATTCCACACCGAATTCAGTTTCACTACAAAGCATTCACCTGCAGGGGGTTGTCTTTGTTACTGTGACTGTTCTTTCCTTAAGAAGATGTAGAACCAATGTCCTGATCCCAGAAAAAAAAGGGAATTTTTAAGTACTGTGTGATTCAGAGGGGCCATATGCATGTTTCCTGTCCATGGCAGAGGAACATGTGGGCGAATGACCTTTCTTAACCTGTACCCTCCCTTTCAGGTAACAACCTGACTTTTTGGTGTGGGTGATCACTAACCAGACTCCTCAAATATTTCCAGGGGAACCCTTCCTTTGCTACTTTAGAAAAGTACTCTATAGAAAATGAGAATGAAATACACCTATTTTAAACCCTATTTCACATAAGTTTACAGACAGTGAGTTAGTCTAACTTGTACAGTACCTAGAAGACTAGCAATAACTCGTTTGGATTCAGGAATTATTATAAGTGATGGGCAGAAGTCAGCATTAACAAAAGTCGACATTTTTCCCTGTATAAACAAGTCCAGATGGGCTCAGGTGGAATGCTTTTAAGTTGCTGCATTTTCCCCACAAGCATACCTCTAATTGATGAGGAAATTGCCCTATTCTTCAGAATTGCCTGGCATTTACTACTGCAATAAGCTGTACTTAGGAAAGAAACACTGCTTCAAACTTTTGTATTTTCTCAGGTATATCCCATGATGCAGCCCGGGTTATTAATATGGACAGAAAAAAACTATTAAACCATTATAAATGTAATGAATACGAGATCAAATTTAAAGGGCATAGATTCCAATTTTCCTTTTATCAAATTCTCAGGGACTGAAGCTGTCTGGGAAGTATTGCAAAAGAATTTCACAATACTAATTGATTGAGAAATAAAACGGCAAATGAAATTCTGTATCAAAAAAAATACAAAGCAGTGCACATGGGAAAAATAACCTTAACTATGCATACACAATGATAGGCTCTAAATTAGCTATTACCACTCAGGAAAGAGATATGGGAGTCTTTGTGGATATATTCCTGAAACCATCATCCTCATGCTCAGAGGAAAATGATGTTTTAGGAACAATTAGAAAAAAAATGAGTTAAGCAGAAACCAGTTTTACACCTGAAAAAATGTGTCCTATTTCATGTGTTTTTCAGAAAGACATAAGATGTGGCAGAGAGAATAGTGCCAAGGAGGATTGATACATAGTATAGACTGTAAGATGTGGGAATACAGAAAGAGGTGACTGAAGGGTGCTATTATAACAGTGTATAAAGCTATGGATATGGGAAGGTAAACCTTTTTTTTTTTTTTTTTTTTGCCTTTGGGAATTTCCAGGACATGGTCAATACAAAATAAGGTTTAAAACAAACTAAATAAACTACTTTTTTAGTATGGGGTTATAGAGCTCATTTGCATAGGATGCTGCTGGACACTGGAAGGAAATATAAGACAAGAACCGTAGGCAACTCTTCAACACAAGGACCTCTTGAAAATTTTTAGTTTAGAAGCCTCAAAGCTGTGACTGCCAGGAGGTCAGAGGACTCAGCAATAAATAACCTCTCTCAAGTCCCTTAAAGTTTAAATGAAAAGCTCATCAGTTCTCATACTCTTCCCTAATAAACCTCTGTAAGTTAATGTTACACATAGGATACTGTTATAAATGGACATTGAGTCTAACTTAATTTGGCAGTTCTTAATTATATCAGTGTCACCACATTTTTTTCAGACTGAAGTAAAACCTGACTGATATCAGCACAACTTAAATTATAATCAGGGTTTTTTTACTTTTCACAACTTCTCATTTCATGGTCATGGTGTCTTATAGTATCCCTTTAATTTCTTCAGGTCATTAGGTTTGCAAAGAATGATGTGAACATGCAGCACACTAGAAAGGAGTAGGATTGGTGGATGAACACGTTCAAAGCCAGATGAATTGTACTACAGTTGTTCCAGTATCAAAATAAAACTTTTAATGAGAAGTACTATTAAAAAAAATTAACTGTTCTCTCTACCCCAGAATTTAGATGAATGAAAAATAATAAGAATGAAAATGAGAGGACAAAATCTTGCAAAATGGAAGAAATTGCTGCAAAGCAACTTCCTGAAAAAGGGTTCTGCTACAGAAAGGAAACTGTATCTTCTTCTGGTGTTCTGCTCATCTACTCAGTACTGCTGGTATCACTTCAAAAGGTGACATGAGACCATGCCAAAGGGTGGAGTGCAAAAAATTCTGTGTAAGTGGTTCATATCTTCTTTACTTTTTATTGCCTAGAAGTGCTCAGCATTTCACAAAAGACAAAGCCTTGTCCCAGAGTTTACAGTCTAAGGGATCTATTTGACAGATACGTGAGCTACAGCATTTCATAAGGCAAGAAAGGACAGAGTGTTGACTCAGTTGGTTTTGCCATCACTTATTTATTACTGAAGCATTTCAAGTGGCCACACAGTGAAAGCTGCAATGAAAATTGTATTTGAAGCAAGACTAATATAAATGAAGGAATCCCTTTTTGGGATGGAGGTCTGTGCCCAGATGATTGTGCCACAGGGAGCCATTGTGGTGCAGACATTTGCCTACTCTGACTCATTAGGAGCCCTGACAAATGCCAGGGGCAGGGTGTTGTCTGTTTTAAAGCTGACATTGCCTCTGTGCACCTGGAATCTGCTAGGAAGGGGTGATGATGGATCTTTATTTTTGTGTCTTTTGCTAGTGAAATTGTCCTTCTCCTTTCCTCCTCTCTGTGCTCCTAATTGTCACAGTCTATCCTTGACAATTGGCACGGCTTTATTTTCCCCCTTTCTCACTCAAGACCTCTTCTCCTTCACAACATTATGTATCTTCAGACACACAATGGCATGCCTTTTTACTAGATGGCGTAGCTGGGATTTGCATTTTGGATGAAAGAACATATAAATATGAATCAAAGTTGCTACTTCAGCATGTGGATATTTATCTATTACACTCACAACACAAACTCTGTCCACAGTGGAAAGTGTCTGTCTCCTCCATACCCTGCGATTCTTCTGGGATTCCCATAAGATGAATGCCTCTGGTATCTTCTCTGCAGTTTTATTCCTCCTAGCTAACATACAGCCTTCATCTCTTCTTTAGAGTAAATCTTCTCATATTATTCCAGTTCCTGCAGGGTCTTTTCATACAGGCTTTTTTTTCAAGCACAAGACTATCTGATCAAGGAAATAGCCAACCGTTTCCAAACCTTGCTGGAGGGGAAAAAAAATACATATTCTTGCATCTTTTGCAGCAGGGGTCATTCACGTGCTGCAGCAGATAGTCAGCCTCAACCTGACAGTCTTCTCTCTAGTCATGGCCTCCAGCCAAGGCCAACAGGAGCTGTTTGTGCCCTAAGGCACAGCAAGCCTTCCCCACCAACAGTCAGCACTCCAGAGACAGACCTCCTCTAGTCTATCACTTCCATACAACTGATGCATTCAACAAAGCTTCTTTCAATAATTTCTTAATTTCTCTTACATTTCATTGTGGCACTCCAAGATCTGTCCCTTGCTCCCTTAATCACCAGCCACAGCCTTCATAGTCTGCCTGACTATGAAGTGGGAACAAAGGGAATCCTGGGACCTCAGTTCTGAAATGGCTTCATGCAGCACCTCCCCAGCTGCCACCAGGAAAACACACAGGCTCTCCCTTCTGGTCTCCTCTTGCTTGGCAGGGTACAGATATATTGGCTTGTGTGGCAAGGCTGGGGTGGAAGGGTGTGCTGCAGGGGTGGCCTCTGTCACAAGACACCACAAGCTCCCAAAAGGAGCCAGTTTCATCCAGCTCCAAAACAGACCCATCGTTGCCCAAATCTGATCTCCTCAGTGATGCTTGATGGCACCTCTGGGATAACATATTACAGAAAGGGGCAAAAACCACTGCACAGCAGCTGCATGAGAAACGAGTGAGAAAAATGGTGAAGAAACAGCCCTGCAGACCCCAAAGTCAGTGAAGAAAGAGGTGAGGAGGTACTCCAGGCACAGCAGCAGCTCATGGTCAAGACCACGATGGAGCACATATCCAGCCGGCCATCCTGTGGAACACCCTACGCTGAAGCAGGTGGAGGTGCCTCAAGGAAGCTCCAGCCCTCAAAGAGCTCATGCTGGAGGAGGTTTTCTGTCAGGAACTGCATCCCATGGAGAGCCTCCACTGGAACAGACTGTTGGTGAAGAACTGTTCCCAATGGGAAAGACCCACCCTGGAGCAGAGAAAAAGCAGGAGAAGAAAGGAGCAGCAAAGTGTTATGGACTAACCAGAACCCTCACTCCTCATCCCTCTGCACTGCTCAGGAGGAGAAGGGAGAAAAGTCATGAAAGAAGGAGTGAAGTTGAGCCTGGAAAGAGGTGTTTATAGTTTTGTCCTTGTTTCTTACCATCCTCTTCTATTCCTCACTGGAAATAAATTAAATTAACTTCACCCAGTTTGAGTGTTTTACCTGTGATAGTAACTGGTGAGTGATCTCCCCATCTTTACCATGACCCATCAGCTTTCTCACCTTATTTTTCACCCCCTGCCCTTTTGGGAATGGGAGAGCAACTTTGTGGGCACATGGCAATCAGACGAAGTTAACCGACCAGAGTGGCAGTGAGTCTAAAATCTTATCTCACCTTTCCTCCCCTCCAGTCTTAATCTTGATTGCATCCCTGCTACCTTTCCTGTTCCAGCTCTTCTGTCAGAAAAACATTTTGATCAATTACTTGATCATCTGCCATTCACTTCTTGAAACTTACTGAAATGGGATTTTTCTCCTTTGAAACTACAATTCTTTACTTTTTTTCCCTCTTCTGTCTTTTAAACAAAATTTCTATAGTATGGACTTATCCCCTTCCTTTCCTCTGCTTTCCACAGCTGCAAAAATGATCCTGAACTGTCTGAGCAAGGGAGCGTCAAGTGGAGGACGGGGTTATTTCCAGGAATAGCGCTGAGTGATACCATTACAGGAATACTGGGTTCATCTCTGACAGTCAATATTAGAAACCAAAGCTAGAAAAATGCAGGTTTTAACAAATGAGAGTAGATATCAACTTGAACAACTTACCCAGGGAAGTGATGGATTTCCTGTCTCTTGAAGTCTTTAAATCAAGATTGGATGTTTCTCTAAAATATATTGTCCAACTCCAACAGAAATTACAGGTTTGAGGCAGGAACCGCTGGGTGAGACTCTTGGTCAGATCAGGTTAGACCACTGTATGTTCCACATACAGAGCCTATCATTGTGCAGTCTCAAATTAATTTAAATTAACATGCTACTACTGTGTTCGAAAAAGACCAAAGCATATTGCTCAGCTTGGTTAGCAGGCAGTAACTTGCTGACCCACTATAACAGATTTATGTCTAAAATCCTAACATTTAATACTTATTTAGCATGAATTCGCATGCCTATGTGCCAGCAAACTAACTAAATATTTTACCTGTTTCCAAGTTCACCTGCTCCTAGTGGAAAAGAACCAGCCAGCCATGGAAATACTATCTCATTTTCATTGGTTTTTATTTGGGTTTACAAAGTCAGAAAGTTAAATGATGAAGAATGGAGGAAAAGAGGAACCAACTTTTGGGGAGAATCCAGGGAAACAAAGGAGGCAAAGAAGAAAAGAAAATCAAGCAAGAGCAAAAGCAGAGGCCACAAAAAGACATGAGTAAATAAGGTGAAGAACAACCATGCAACATGTTTCAGAGGAAAGACTGGAAAATATGAAGGGAAAATAAACACAAGTAGAAGATTTACTGAAACATTAAGGAATGAGTATTCTGAAAGGCAGGCTAAGTCTGTTTGCCATTGATCTGCAAAGAAATATTTCAGGAAGTAATTAATTTACAGGAACTCCACAGACTCCCAAACACACACACACACGTGTCATGCACACAGCTGCACACATCCATGATGCTAAGTCTGTCTGTCTGTCTGTCCATCTCTGCTTTCAATGTTCTCTGCTTACTCTCCTGAGTATGTGGTAGATGCTAAGGAGCTCACAATCATTCTTCACAAATCACTGTCACCCTCTGCAGCAAATACAGGGGTTGTCTTTCACCCTGCAACAGGAGAGTTTGAGGATACAAGGTGCAGTAAAAAACTAAGAAAGGAAACTTGAGTGAAAGGAGGCAAAACTCTGATCTTGGAGCAAATATGTGTGTTTCAAAGCAGAGCCACAAAGTTCACCTTAAAAAAATCAATATTCTTTCTTATTGCCAATTAACATTTTAAAATTATGCTACTGCAACTCCAATTATTCCCTGTGACTGATAGAAATATGCTGTAAAGCCACAAACTAGAAGCTCCCTTCTCTGACATACAGCTATTGTTGGATGATTTCATTACCTATCATTTATTATATATGTATCTTTTAATTATTAACTGCAATAGACCCAGACTTCTGGCAGCTCCTCTGGGAAACTTCCAAGGTTTGAAAAGAAAAATTCAAAGGCACCAAAAAAGGACTAGACACTAGAAGAGCTCAATCATTTTTTCCTACTTAAAAATATTAAGGAAAAAAACGAAAAAAAAAATGGAAAAAGGAAAAAAAAAAAAAAGAGAGAGAGAATGCAAAAAGGAAGCAGCATAGGAGCAGTGAAGTTTTCCTTTCCATTCGCTCTCCCTCCCTTCAGCATGAGTGCCACAGCCCTGAGCGCTTCCCTGCTACCGTCCCTCCGCTCCATCCTCTGCCGCAAAGCCCGGCAGCGCAGAGGGGTCCCGCTGCTCCCGAGCGGAGCGGAGCGCCCCCCCCGGGGAGGGAGGGACACGCCTGCCCAGCCGCGTCCCCCGCTCCGCAGCCGCTCAGCACACGCACGTCCGCCCAGCCACCTTCATTAATAATAATTAGTACTTAATAGCAGCAGCCCCAGTGATGGGCTGTCGCGGCCGAGCCTCCCGCGCCCCGCGTCCAGCCCGGGGCACTGACCTTGCCTGGCCCTCGCACCCTACGCCCGCGGCACAAACTTCCGCGCCCGCGGATGGGCGAGCGGCAGGAAAAAGGCGGGGGGAGCGGCGGGGGCAAAAAAAACCAAAACAAAAAACCAAAAAACCCAACCAAAAAAACCCACAAAACAATTAAAAATAATGGCAAATGCCGTGTGTGCGGCGGGTGCGGGTGGACTCCGCGGCCAGGCGCGGGGCGGAGCGCGGCGCGCACGGCGGCAGCTCCCGCCCGCGGCGGTGCGGGCGGCGGGGGGGGCGCACGGCGCATGTCCGCCCGCGCCGCGCCTCCGCCAGACGCTGCCCCCCGCCGCCAAACTCACCACCATCTTCTGCATGTGCAACATTTGCAGCCGGACACACACCGCTCCCCGGCGATGGAGACTGCGGGAAAAATCCGCCGCGGCGGCATGGCTTGCTGAAGCGGCAGCCGGGAGAGAGGCAGAGCGCGAGCGGGAGAGGATAGCGAACAAATACTAAAACAAAACCACCAGACAAAAAAAAAAAAAAAAGAAAAAAAAGAAAAAGAAAAAGAAGGAAACCTCTCTTTTTCTCTCCCTTCCTTTTTTTTTTTTTTTTTTTTTTTTTTTTAATTCCTGGTTTTGTGTGTATCCTGCTCGCCCTCGATGCCTCTTTGAGCAGCATCCAGCGAGCGAGCGGGAGAAGGCGAGACAGAGAGGCAGAAGAGAAGATGAGGATAATTTGCAGACAGCTTGTCTTGTTGTTTTCTGGCTTTTGGGGACTAGCAATGGGAGCTTTTCCTAGCAGCGTGCAAATAGGTAAGCGCTGCATTGGGCTGCGTGCGTGTGTCCAGGCGTTTAATCCTTTGCGAAGTGAGTTGGAAAAGGGGGCTCTGAAGGCAGTTTTTGCAGATTTCTCCTCCAGCACCATCCCATTTCCCTGCCTTTACGAATCATCCTCGTGGTTCTGTATATGTGCCTCCGTGTGTCCGTGTGTGTAAATATTTCTGTGTGCGTTCGCGTGCGGGAGGGAGGATGCTTGTCTTTTGCAGAACTCCTTCCAGCCCCTGGTGTGCGATATCGGCACGGCAGGAAGGGGTTTGGGGCTGATGCCCCTTGGCTGCTTCATCCCCCTCCGCGTCCCCTTGCTTTTGCCTGACTCCCGAAGGAATGGCGAGTCCTGGGCACCGGAGGTTGCGGTAGCCGGCGGGGATAGGGGGTAAAAGGCAACGCCGTCCTTCGTTTCTCTCTGTAGTTGGAAAGTTTAGGGGTTTGTAACTGTCTCCCTGTAGTCCTGTGCCCCATCCTCACCCCTTTCCCATAGCCTCCTGCTTCCCTCCTTTCGGACGTGTTTCGGATGGGACGCAGCTATCTGAATTCTTTCCAGCTCAGCTCCATCACTGCATCATTTATCTGGACTTGTAAAGATGCTACTAATAAGGCTGAGCTGCTCCCTGCCTGCACATGGCTGCAGAGGAGAAAAGTTCATTATATTCCTCTTCACTGCAGATTATCCTGCACCGAGTTGGTATTTTCTTTTTTTAATCCAGAAAGCATCGTTCCGCTTAATCAGCCCGCCACTTAATGTGAGAGGCTGTTGAGCAGCTGAGTTACCAGTGTGTTCAGATTCAGGGAGATGGAGGCTAAACACTTTAAAAGGTCACTGTAATCATGACAAATCTGGGTATTTATGTATGAAAGGCTGAAAGCCGAGAAGTCAGAAAAGAAGCATGAATGCATCAGGGAGGTTAAAATTGATTTGAGACAGTGATTTAAAGGCAATGGTTGTGATTATGAATATTATTAGTTCCTTATCCATTAAAGTCTTAGGACTTGCCTTACTGTGCAGCTTTAGGAGAGACAGTTGCTCAGTCTAACAAGACAGTAAGTAGCTTGCAAATTATTTACCCAGCTTCTTTTGCTTTTTGCCTTTTTTTTTCCCCTGTTTTTTGTAGGTGGTCTCTTCATCAGGAACACAGATCAGGAATACACTGCTTTTCGATTAGCAATCTTTCTTCATAACACCAGCCCCAATGCATCCGAAGCACCTTTCAATTTGGTTCCTCATGTAGACAACATTGAAACAGCTAACAGCTTCGCTGTAACAAATGCCTGTAAGTAAACATGCCACTGATCTGACCACCTTACTGGTAAATTGCAGTATCAAGAACAGGAAAACACATCATTATCTTGCATTGTAAATACATCAGGAAGTCTGTCTTCGGTAAAGATACCCTTCGCAGAAGAGCAAAAGGGGCAGCAGTCCTTGTTAGTTCCTAACTGGAGCAAAATCCCTTCTCCTGCCTTCTGCTGACTAACCTGATGTGACATTTACTTTAGTGTTATTACTGTAGTTTCTTGCTTCCTGGTTTCTATGGAGATGAATTTTGTTGTTGTAAAGAAAAATTATGAATGTCTCAATAAGTGCATTAAACCCCACAGTTACTCGTTTGCTTCTGTGCATGCTGTGCCTTGAGTGTATTTGATAATATATGATAATGTGTGTACTCCCAAATGCTTTTCTAATGGCTGGAAAGGAGACAGGGAAGCAGTGGTGTGCAGGATAATAAATCTGAGTTGCTTGACGCTGCAGTTGATCTGGTGATGTCACTTGAGGCAGCCCTGCTCTTATATTCTAGGTTGTAAATGTCTCTTACCATTTTGTAATGCATACATCCTGTGGATATGTCTCTATGCATCCATACATTGGTGCCAAATCAAGTTAGTATCTGATCTAGTTGATTTCACAGACCACCTCAACTGGAACAAATATTCTCGTCCTACTATATATTTTATAAACACACACACACCCTCCCACATAGACACAGATGCACATACACAATGAGAGGAAGACAGAGCAAGAAATGCCCTTAACAAATGAGGTAATATTTAATTAATTTATTACTAAAAAAAAAGCAAAGTCTAATTAGCTGAACTTGCTACACTTCAGTCACCTCAGGGTCTTTATCAGTGGTAAAAAACCACGTCCTAGATATGCCTAATCTCTGAGAGGGGCAAAGCATTATTTCTATTTATTTTCGTGTGTGTCTGGCTTCTTAAAAGGAGTTCATGTTATTATGTAAGACAGTGGTATACAGTGGGGCAAAGCTGAAGACTGTAGTAGCGTTACTACTTTGATGTTCATATTTCAGGACTCTGTAGGTTTTCCTCTGTGGCTCTTAAGTTTTTGAATCCCTCCTCTTCATTCAAGAGTGAATTGCCTCTGGAAGTAGATGCACTAAGCAACATTGCTGAGCGAGTTTAAAATAGCAACATGCTGGAGAATGTCTTAGTGTTCATCGTGCCTTTAAAATACGTGTCGTGTTTCTCTTCACTTTCTCACTGCCATCTCTGTGGCACTTTTTAATATGTAAACGTACAGTATGCTGTGCAGTTCTCATGAATAATTTATTGTATGATTGCTAAATTTATTTATACGAGTCTTTGCTACTTCAAGTTTCAGATGACCTTGCCACCTTATTTAAGAGGAAAAGCTTCTGAGCTACCAAAATGGCTCCATTCATTTTGTGCAGGAAGGACTGATGTCCCATAAAGTGTGAATTCTGTATTAAGCAATGTATTAGTTGTGTTTACCATGGAAATCAATATCAAATTCCCTAAGGTAAAAACATTTCAGAAGATGCTTTGAAACTGGAAGGAATCAGGTCTATGCAGGTGTAGTTCATTGAGAAAATATTACAATTCATGTCAACTTTTGCAAGCACTGATAATATTTATTCCATGGAGACCAATGACACAGTACCTTTTTCAAACTTACATTTTTAGTAAAAGAGGATGGGACTAAAATATTTGTGTACTAAAATCAGTGATTTTAGGTGATTTCAATTATTTTAGATTCTGCCTATGCATCTAGTTCTGAGAATTTCTCAGGCTGTTGTTACTTTCTGGATTAAGGATATTGCTCAGTATTTCCATTTGAATGTTAGTGAAGTAATTCTGATTTGCACAAATTTTAAATTGTCTAAAATTGGACCACTTTTCTGTGCAAAACTAAACACCTTAAATTCAAAAAGTGTTTGCTCAAAACTTTGCCCGTTTACACTGTTTGCAGCAGATTCTTCTCTCATTCCAACCACCTTGTTACTTTTGCCTTAATTTAACTGAGGAACATATCTCCCATTATGTTTGCTGTCATTTATAGAAACAGTGATTCATAACCTGATCCTTTTTTCCCTCTTTAAGCTGAACCCAGTTTCAGTTCCAAAGTGTTTAATGGCTTTAGAAATGATGAATCCTTGTAGTATGGGGGGAGGCAGAGAAGAAAGGGAAAAGTATATTTATGTGCTTGTGTGTGTATGCTCATATAATTCTGTATGTCTGTGTTAAAAAGAAATAATCCTAGAGGCCTTATTTATGTTTCTATTTGCCACTTAAACCCACATGTATTTTTGCATTAGTCCACGTTTGCGTTTATTTCATGTTTTCCAGTCTCATGGCAATAATCTGACTACATCGTCTTTTTAAAAACATTTTAATACTGAAGAATATTTTTTAAACAACAGATCTTCTCCTAATGAAATGTAGGCAAAGCGACTGGCAACTGAATGAACATATCTCATGTTCCTTAAGCTAAATGTGAGCAGAATCCTGCAAAAATCAATTGTCTGATAGCTGGAGGACACTGGTTTCCATGTGATTGAATTTGCTGGCTTGACAGAGGCTTCTAAAGCGCAGATGTGAGTTTTTCTAACCTAATTAAAGAAACCCCCACCATTAGCTCTGAATTAAGTGATTTCATGGCAATATGAAATGAAAACTCTTTACTGAACTGCTGTGAAACGGTGGCTTTGGACCTTGCTGTTTGCACAGAAATTACTCAGAGCACATGTCCCCAGATATACAGCACAAAAGCTTTAGAGCTGCTGGACTGAGATGAATATGCATGTGAGTTCAAGCATAAAGCTCTGAGACATTACCAGTTTCCTCTGTTTCTGTTTCCATTTGCTTCAGAGGTTGCTTGTGAAGATTCAGGGCCTGACCCCTTGCATGTGTCAGGGACAGTAGACAGATTATTCCAAAGGATTATGGATGGCATGCCAGCAGGTAACTCACTGCAGCACTGGAAAAACTTTAATGTTTTTTTTCTTTTCACTAGGTAAAAAACATACATCAAAATGTTCACCCAGGAGTACTTTTGGAATTGGAATCATTTTGTGTATTCAGTGTCATAGCTAATTTCCAGTGGTTATTTTATGTGGTTTTGTTTTCTTCAAACAGGCCTAGAACATCAGTATTTTTATTTTAAATCATGAATGCATATGAAACATGTTGCTTTAGCAGATAGAATCTGTTGTGAGTTAGCAAAATTGATCTGATCTATATCACTCTGGAGGTTTCAGTCCTTTTTCTTTTCCCTTCACATTTGCGTGTTTCATTTAAACTCTGTTCATTTCTTTTGCACTACATACATTATTCAGAGAATCCCTCTTACTGACAGAGCTGAAATTATTCCAAAACATGAATAGTACAAGATTCTTACTCATCAGAACACAATACACCGGAGCTGAAACATTTGTCTATTGGCATACGTTGGTTTGCACCTTATAAGCAGGAAATTCTGCTCATGATTAGAAATCTACCTGCATTCAGATGCTGGAGCAATACACTGATTTTTGGAGAGGACTGTATATATTTATTCTTTAGCTGAACGCAAAATAATTTTCTTCCCTCCGTGCACCATCTGTATAGCACATTATTATATCTCAGCAGCACAGTCAACATTAAACATGCTTGAATACTTAGGAGAGGTAGTGCTATAATTTTACAAATAGCTATTTGCCTTTCAGCTCTTGTTTTGAGGCTGAGTATTTTTCTGTTGAAGTTTAAAAAATCCTTAATGTTTAGCGGTCTGCAGTTCTTGCACAGAAGTAGGCTAAAGGGGAAGAAGAGAGATTGATTCAAGTCTTTCATTAGAGTTTCATACTAAAAGTAAAGCTTTTTTCTCTTTGAGTCTGTTTGACTTCATGTGTATTCTGATACGAATTCACCTAATAAGTGTGATTTAGGGAAAATCAGACACTTCTTTCCTCTTTTGCACTGTTCGTTTTTACTAGATTTTAATCCCAGTAGGTACAACCCCCCAGAACATAACCTTGTTTATTATGTGCCACATGGATGAAAAGAAAAGGCCACTGGAATCAAAAATTTTCTATCTTGGAATAACTTTCCTCTTTCTTCAAGAGTTAGTGCTTTGATTCTTATGCCCTCTAGATTTATGTGGGGTTGATGACCTGGAATGGGAGGGTCTGATTCTGCCTCACCAGTGGGAGTGAAGTTTCTGGGGAAGGTCTACTGAGGTCAGAGGCAATCCTGAGGACAGACAAGAGCCTCCCTTGCCACCCTCCCCCCTCTGTGTGTCTGTCTCTGGGCTTGTGCATGCTACTGAGGGGAGAGGCAGTGTCATTTTGGAGTTAAATTTCTGCTACCTCCAGAAAGCTGAGGAAATAGACTTGCATGTAGTATTGCTCTTATATTGTGACTGTCATTTTACCTACAGCAGTTTCAACTTTGATTTACTCAGCTGCATCATAATGGGATTTTCATTAAATTTGGTTATTAATTCTGCTTTATAGTTACAACTCAATTTAGCAATAGAAGCATAACCTTGGTTGAATAATCAGTGTCATTTAAAACCATGGTGTTCTTTATTTAGAAAGTGAGATTTCATACAGCTGAATGGTGTTTTGCTATCAAGAGCAGTGCAGTATTCCCAAAGATGCAGTTTGGAGTGTGTTGGGAGTTACCACACAGTCAGGTTTTAACTGCAAAAGTAGATAGTGTACCAGTTGGCTAGAAAGATGGAACTGGATTAAATTTTACCCTTCTAAGATAGGTTTGATTACAAAAATCCTTTTGAAGTGAATGTGTTGCTTTAATTCATGGAATTTATCTCAAGCTAGACTCCAATTACTGAAAACAGTTTCTATTAATACTTTTATTATTAGCACTTGCTGATGAAATCAAAGAACATGTGTGTACTTGGGTGTCATCTGCCATAGGAAGGATTCTGTATATTTTTAAGAGATAAGAACAACCATATTTGAAGAGTTTCATATCTCTAAATGTGATATTTGTAAATAGTCATACAACAGAGAGAAGATCAACTGTCAATATCTCCAGTCCATCAGAGTCTGGTTTTAATTTTCAAGGTTATTGTTGAGAAAATAAATGATGGGCCTTCTCTGACATACAGTCAGATTTCTACCCTAAAAATCTAGAACATCCATTTCCCTGGCATTAAACACAATTATTGTCCTAGCATGCTACTGGACTGACAAAAACTCTAAACTCAAAAGCTTTATAGTAGCCTATAGAAATAATTTAATATTCATTTCAGAGCATTACTAAGAAAGATTGTGTTCCTTCATTCCTCCTGCAGAAGCCAGTGCAGTGCGGTACATGTTGTGTAGGACAAAGCACTTTAACAAGTAAATTAAATTGATTAACTTCAGCTTTATCATTGTATTCTAAGTTTGTATGCTAGTCAAAATAACTCATGCATTTCATTTTTAGGTCTTGATTGTTTTGAGACTTGCTTGTTCATGAGCAGGGAAGACGTCTGCTTTGATTTCTTAACCGTTTTAGATCCTACTATGAATTGTGCAGTTTCAGATTGGGAACAGGTGAAGTTCTTTGTATTTAAACATGTTGGACCAAATAATCATTTCTCATAGTTCCTATTCCTTAATATATGACTGATTAAAGGGTACGAAATTTGTGCTAGTGCAAAAGTGAAGATGTCCCTATGATTGTACCAGTGTAATTATAGGGAAAAATTGGCCTCTTCTGTGGATTTCTATTCCTCTGGGTACTTAGCTTGAGGCAAAGATTTTGGACTAGTACAGCACCAAGTCTGCTTCTGCAACTGAGGTGGGCATACCAAAGTTATGTGATAGGACACAAAGTCAAACTAGATCATTTATTCCTGTGTAAATAAAGAATTGTTCTGAATTTTGGAAAATAAATTCACTCAAAAGTATCTGATCACAGTGTCTTGTTTGGAAATTTTGGTGTTGTTTTACTTTTAAAAATTTTCTCAGAAGCTTTAACATTTTCCTCTGTCTAGTTTGGCTTCTTACATAGCTTCTGGGTTTTATTATGGCTTTTAAAGATCTTACTGGTTTTTGTCAATGTTGATATGGATTCAGTTGCTTGTCAATGCAGTTATATCTTAAGTAATCTCAAAAATTCTATATTAACGATATCTGCTTTCAGGCACCCAAGTTCAAATAGAAAGGCTACCCTGCATTTTGGCACTCAGAGACATTCTAGTATTTTCCAGAGTCGTTAGCAGCACCTGCCCTCCTGTTGGGAACTGCTTGCTCCTGAGCACTTAGGAGAATCTGTCCTCCTCTGTGCAATAATGCATAGGGCAAGTGTCTTCTCTCGGTAGTGCTACTTCCTTGTGAGGACTGTGTTTCTTCCCTACTCTTTTTCCCATGGTCCAGATGAAGTGTCTGCCTGACTTGTACAAATAATTGCAGCTATTGAGTTCCTGGCTTCTTATGGTAAGAAGCTGGAACCACAGTGACACATATCTTGTCACCCTTGTCCTGGCAATGCATTGGGGAGACCCAGCTCGTCCTTCCTCTTCACCAGTTCTTCCAGAGCTGACTATAGAGAAATTTTATGTTGGACTCAAGTGGGAATACCAGGATACTTACAACAGAGCTACTGTAATGGCTAGGTTTTGACCAGCTATGCTGACATTAATAAATTCCAATACAAACACTGGCCCTTGTCCTGCAGTTTTTTCCCCCAGACAGAGCTGGTTTTGATCTAAATAGTGGCTCTACCTGAGCAGTGATTGCAGATTGGAACCTCTCATAAAGAAGGAATAGTAGGAATCCACTTTTTTTGCAAGGTGAATATGTTCTCATTTTTAATCTCATAGCTCAAATTTTTAAAAGTATTAAATTACTTAACTCCTGTTATTTTTAAAAACCAAAATGTTTAGACATTGGACCCCTGGTACATAATTGCCTGTTTACAAAGAGAGTCAGTTGGGCAACTGTTTTCTTGTGTTCCACAGGCTATTTCAGTGTTGTATTTATATGCAGCAATTGCTCCTGAAGCATGCAGGCTTGTGCAGTACCTTTCACTATATTCATGGCCAACATGCAGTTATTTTTTCCGGTAAATACAAATACAACCCAAGAGAAAGAAGTACTTACACTTTTCACTAGCTTATTTATTAGATTATTTTTGGGGAAAGGCTTTAAACACAGTTTGAAGACATATTAAAATACATAATTATTTAACTACTCAAAACAGCTCTTCTGTTTCTCACTTTCAGACCCTCTGTGGGGTAGATCATGTGCCATTTCTGCACGCACAGTCTTCCAGTTGCTTCTACGGTGTATTTTCATAGTAAACTTTTAAACCCCTAAATGGAACTTCATTTTTAATTGCACATCATCTTTTTGTACAGTTCAGGTATTCCTAGTGCCTATCCATCAAATTGGTTTAGGAAAGTTTACAGGTAGAGAGAGTTAATTGCTGAAAAGAATTGAGACTTTCATGTTTTACTTGCCTGTGTCCAAGGATATGGAATTTACATTTTCACATTGCAATGTAAGAGGGTATGCATATGTTAATATTAGAAATTATTTTGCAAAATAATTAGGAATTATTATAAAAAATATTCTGGTTTTGTTAATTTCTTCCTCAGGTATGCATTATGCTTCATTCTTGATGATCATCAAGGTCCCTTTCCAACCCAAACCATTCTGTGATTTCTTTTTATTAGAGATTTCACTGATACCACAATGTCAGGGTCTGATCTGTTTTCCCAGTGGGTAAAGTGATTCATGTAATACATATTCAAGGTAGAAACAGCAGAAGGAGAGGAAATAGCGCAAAGAAAATACAAAACGTAGATTATTATTTATCCCCAAAAGTTTCCTGTTCTACTTTAATATTCCTGATGTTCAGTAGAAGTGTTTCATGCGAGTAGTTAACATGAAATATAGATCTGGATGATGCTGTGTTAAGGTCTGGAAAACACTGAGTATAAGGGAAAAAGATATCAAACACGGATACATTCACGTAAAATTCAGGAGAAAAAGCTATAATTTTTTTTAAATAGCATGTGTCCATCAATACACTGAGCCCTCTGTTTCCTCACCTAAGTTGATGAGGGGAAAAGGGGAGAAGATTTTACAGACCTTATGTCTCAGCAGAGTAGTGTAGGATCTTCATTTAGTGATTTCCTCCAGGTTTTCTGTGTGGATCTGTCCCAGTGAGGTTTGCTAATAAAGGCCTCCAGCCTTCGTAATTTCCATTCGTTTAAACTGCGAGGAGTGTTTAAGAGTGGACTTTTCAAAAACACTGCAGCTGGGAGGATAATTTCCTTTAAAAATCAATAGTCATGGGGTCTTGGCTGAGTCAGGAGTTTTTCTCACTTACCCTCCAAGTAGAACGGACAAGCCAAGTAAAAAGCTGGCTTCTGGGGCTGCTTGCACATCCTGTTAACACCGTCTCTGTATCTTGGTGTGTGACCTCCAGTTGAGAACTGGTCAGGGGTTTTTCTTTCTCAGGTCCTTTTTTTAGAAATCATTATCTTTGTTCAGTGCTTCTCTTGGGTGGTAAAAGCAGCAGAGTAATACTGTAAGTGATATGTTATATAGATAATCATTAGAGTTGCTGTCTGCAGGCACAAGCAAAGGTCCAAGAAAAAGAGCATAAGAGGTGTATTGGGAGGACCTTCATTGGCATCTCTTGCAGGATTACGTATGTCCCATGAACGTGCGTGTCTGGAAGGTCAGGTGTCGTCCCGTATGGAAGTGATCCAAGTCCTTACAGATGATGTAGGAGAGATGTGAAAGCAGTCTGGGGGAGGAAATGTTGACTGATGGCTATGAGCATCATTGCTTCCAAGAAGAAAAAGTAAAGGTCACCAAAATAAGTGGGAGTGTGGATAGCATGTAATAATGTTCACAGATTATTGTATTCTAAGGCTAGATGGGACCATTTTGGACACCCAGTGAGATCATCAAGATGCTTGTCAGCCAGCCTCAATACCTTTATCCAACCCTTAATTTTTTTTCCTGAATAAATCCAGTGTTGACTTGAAGACTGAAAAAAATCACAGATAAACTGTCATATCATCAACACATCATTGGGATATGTCACCCAGTGTCTTTACCTGTGTTGAATGTAGGAGCCATACAGAGTAGGCAAGAAAAAAAATGCCCGCTGGGTTTATTGTTGGTCTTTACATAATCAGCATGATTTTCATCCAGTTTTCAGAGCTGTGAAGCTCCCAGAGCCCCTAAGGTTTGTTCTGGATGGTTGGTACAGCACAGCACAGAAGGGTGGTGTGGGACGCCCTTAGTAGCATGGCTTAGGTGTGCCAAGATGTGAGGACTTAGTTTTTTCAAGTTTCAACTTGCCTTGAAAAATACTTAAGGTGGATACAAACAGTGGGGCTTTTTCCCTCTCATAAGAAAAAAACATCTCCTAACCCCAGCAGGGACTGTGGCTTGAAGCAACAGTAGTAGAAGCTTGGTAAACAGGTTCCAAGACCTTTAAGTACATTTTTGCTAACAAATGTATGCTAATCCCCATTGTTTGTATTCACAGATTCATCTACCTACAAGTACAACTTAATGGTCATATATGTTACACATATTTCACTTTCTACGAGCCACAGAGGATGTGAATCTATTACTGCTTTCACCTGGAGCCTCTGGGCTGTTAAGAGATCAAGAGTTATGAATTTAGCTTTGGAAATCCCTAGTTTCATCTGCTTTGTGTGTCAGAGGAGATTGCGTCCTGAACAAAACATGACAATGAATGAGATTTAAAACACAAGAATATTTGCAGAAAGCAAAAGACCGAATAAAGGAATACAAGAAGTGCTCCCATAGCTGTCTTTGATGATCTGTTGAACTATTCTGAATAGCAAATGTATATAGAAAGAATAAAAAAAGGACAAACCCTTTCTTTCCTTATACTATATAAGTCACTAAAACAGGGACAAATAGTAACAGAAGACCTCAACAATTATTTATTGGTGTACTAATAGCTGTATTTACAATGTCCTGTTTACTACCACTCCATCCATTAAATGTTTTAATTAAATAATTTATTTTTCAGTTATTATTAAAATCAGCTGGAAAATGGAAAGCTGTTTTCAGACAACTCAGAAAAAGAACCAGGTACAGTTAGTGCAAATCCATGTGTGCAGCAGATAATTGACAAGGTTTCAGCAGGTGCTGTGTGAGATGATTTGGAGCACAGGTGGCAGGTGGTGTGCCCTGGTTCTTCAGGCACCTTTGCAGACTCAGAAATGAGAGATTACCTGGAGTAAGGGCTTTAATGAGTTTGAGATCTTGCTCCTGAAGCTCCTGAAGGGCTCTTTGCCCTCCATTGACCCTCAGTTGGGAGGGAGAAGGGGTTCAAGATACATCAGGAGCCGTGTTTTAAAGAAACACCATTATTCAGTTTTGGGGAAAGAGGTTTCAGAGAGCAGAGAACAGACTGACATGGAGCACTTCTTGCTGTGTGGGGTATTTTCTGCTTCTGAAAACAGCTGGAAGGTATGGCTGGTGTGTGTGAACCAGGGATTATAGCTGGTGTGAGCTGACATGACTTTAAAAAACTTTAAGGTGAACATGTGGTTGTGCCAAGCTGGAAACTTAGTACAGAGGGGGAAGTAACACCTAGTCCACATGTCCAGTGAAGCACAGGAGGAGTTAAAAAATACGGAAGAGCATAAGACTAAATAATACTGTTCCAAGAGACACAAATAAAATTCTGTTCTCTTCCATCAGCTCTCTTCCTCTCCCTGGCTTTTTATTGTTACATGCCCCAGCTTTACATGACAAAATGGGAGCAGTATTCAAGATGCACCACCAGTGGAAGCAGTTGACATGGTGCTTCCCATGCTCTGCACCACCGAGAAGAGTATCTTTGCATCCCAGAAGCTAAGTCAGAATGTCCCAACCTTACCTTACAGCTAGGCACAGGCTGTTGTGGCTTCTGGGTTCAGCACCAGCAGACACAGCAGCTTATTAGCTCCTGTAATGTATTGATTGCAGATAACTGTCAGCTTAACTACTGCAGGGAAAGGAAGGAAAGGGAAACAGCAAAAAACCATTTGCTTATTTGTTACAAACAGAAAAGAAATTACGTCCTTATATGACCTCAGAAAAACTCTGCCTGTTCCCATCTCTGTTTTACTCCCCCAAGTCAGACTTGGACTCCAACATGTCAGCACTTTGAGGGAGTGGTGGTGCTGTACCACAAAAAACAGTTCATGCAGATGAATTGGATTGCTTCCCTCCACTCTTTTCTGGGTCTCTAACAGATGTTGAAGAACTACTGTATTTTTATTTCCTGATGAAAGGACCAGAAAACCCATCATTCTTTCAGTTACTGTTTATGATGGGAATCTTTTGCTCTTCAGCTGGCAGGCACCAGAGCTTCACACCTTAATCACATTTTCTCTGTCAGATGTTCACATGCTATGCTAAATGGGAGACTAGCAGAAAATCCTTTGAGCAATTACAATAATAGGATAATAATAATTATTGCAGTTCCTTGCACTTACATAGTGTCCCTGAGATTAAAATGAGATCCAGCATAATGTTACCCCTTTGAAAGGGTATGGATATCCACTTCCAGCAGCATCACCTCAAGAAACTGCTCTCCAGGGCCTCACCCTCCTCCTCCCTTATATTTGATAAGGTAAAGCAGGGCTGTACTGCCACCTTTCTATTCACGTCTGTGAGCAATTGACTGCACAAATGAAGTCATGAAAGAGAATGTGAATGAGAGGAATCGGCACCATGAAGAAGTTTTTTTTCCTCTTGTGCCTATAAAAGGCAGGAGAACATTAAAGGATAATCTCTCCAGTTCAGAGGGAGCATGCTTACATAAGATATTTTTCTTTCTTGACTGCACATCATGTAGGTCTTAGAAGTACTAGTTAAGAGAGTTAAGTGTGTGCCACCAAAAATGTAACACACAGGTATTGCTTTAAGCCTGTTGATTCCTTAAGATGTGCATTACAATAATGTACTGCCTTCCTGTCTGGTACTGTCTGTGAAAAGTATTGTCTGCAAACTGTTGGATTATTGGCACAGTAAATTAGCAGTTCCTATCCACTGAAATAAAATCCCTTGGGCCCTCTTCTTGGCCCAAATAAAAGTGTTTCACATTTAACTAAAATTAAAAGGTTCAATGTCAAGCTTTCAAAACTTTGTACCTCTTGTTAGTGCTGTGATGATGATAAGTTCCTTATGGTATGTGACCATAACAAAGTACTGCTATAGTTTTTTCACTGAGACAAAAATAGAAAAGTGATAGAGAATCCTAGGGTTTGCTTTTTTTTTTCTTGTTGATATAGGCTCTTAACTTTCCACATTGAGAATACAGAACAATTCCAGCTTTTAGTGGGAACCTGCCCCTTTTTGTCAACTCTCTCAGCAGACAGAGATGGAAGCATTAACGAAGCAGACTGTCTCCCTGCATCTGTAGCATGGGTGACTGAAAGAATTGTTTGTCACGTCCATTAATGTGGCTGGCTATCCTGATGCTTGGCTTCAAGAGACAAAATAATGGCTCAGACATCCTAAAATTGAGGATGTACCACAATTCTGCGCCCTATATAGCCAGTTGTAACCCACATCCGACCTCCACTGGGGGCAGCATGGATATGGCCATTCCCAGTGCCACACTGGATGAAATACTTCTACCATGGCCCATCATCATTGTATGAGAAGGCAATCTCACAGGTTGTGCTGTAATACTTCTCACTCTCTTCTCTTCATCCTCACCAAACAGATGTTTTTGTCCCTGATGTCTGTTTGGCTGTAATCCGCTGGAAATGATAACACCTCACAGTGGCCTCAAAGGATTGCAGTCAAGGTTTGCTGGAGTATCTCATTTCTGCCACTTCTGTGTTTACCCGGGTAATTCCATCTCCATTTGGCTTTGTGAAGGACATGAGGAGAGCAGAACATGGCTGGCAATCCTGTCCTTCTTGGGGCCTTTTTCTCCTGCATCTACAGTTCATCCAGTAGAGCCCCTACCCAGATTAATTTTTGGAGCTTGGAGTGTTTTCTTAGGATTGTTACTTGTGTTTCGAATTATGCACTTGGTTGACATTTTTTGTATCCAAGAAAGGAGGTTTGGGATAATAGGAACAGCTCACTGCAGCCACACTACAGCATTTTGGGATGGTGTCTTAGGTTGAGGTGCAGAGACAGATACATGCAAAAACATCTAACTTCATTTCTTCCATCTGTATGTAGAGAAAGCACTATAAAATATTTAAATACCTTTAAAATGGTGTATTTTGGCTTTATGTGGAGAACTGTAAACCTTTAGGAGACACTTTTCAGGAAGAGACTTCTTAAGTACTTTAAGCATTGCGCATCCTGGCAGGGCAAATTCCAATGCTCTGTTGGAAGCCTGGATGGCAGTTAATTTACTTAGACCAACTTGTTAATTTCTGGTTGAAACTGTTGCCCAGAAGTCTGTGTAAATGTGTATAGCTGACAGAGAGCTGTCCTTTTGTACATGTATTTTTGTATTACTTTCAGCCACTTCAATGATCAAAATACTAAATCTAGCACTCAGGCAGCTTTTGGATTTATGACAGTCCCTGAAGGACTTTGGCTTACAGTTATACATATAGGTAGTTTTGAAAATTTATTACAGAAATAATAACTCTGTGATAGCATTCATCCAATTGCTTATTTAGAGCACCCAGTGGGAGAACAAAAAAAAAAAGAGCAGCTAGAAATTCCCAGGGCAAAACTTTGGCTCAGTGCTCTGCTGTCCCTCACAGGGTGGGGAAGTCAGAGACATTTCAGAGACTTAAGGCAGTTTTCAGAATTTGCAGAGTGTAAAACCAAAGTGAAATTTGTCCCTGAGCAGCAAGTAGTCCATTTAACTGTATTTTAGGTGCTGTCCTTACATATTTCAACTTAATTATTGTTTTCTAATATTCAGGGATGTGCACATGCACTATAGAAGCATTTAGTGAGTCACCTCTGTCCCACTCCACATGCTCAGAGGATGACAGTGATTTTCAGCAGCTTGTTCTGCCCCTCTTGCTCCTCTGTCATTGTCCATGGTGTTGCCCAGAGCACACTCTGGATCTCAAGAGACTACAGCAGATCTCTTGGGTGTAGGCAGTAATGAGGGCACCCCGGAAAAACAAGAACAGGCCGCTGGAGATGAGTGAAGTCAAGTCCCAGTGAACTGCCTGATGTGGTGTTGTCCTTCCTTCTGCCTTCCCTCTTGGGCCATCACATCCACCAAGCTTTATGAAAGGAACCTGCCAACTATCAGGGATGATCTTTACATATATATATTTCATATTTTTTGTCATACCTGCCATCTGTGTTTTCTGCATTCTCTAGTCAAAAAGACCAACTGTGACCTGAAGGAAAGTCCTTCTGCAGAGAGGGCAGAAGATGTCCTTCTAACGTGCATGTCTTTGTTAGTGATGTGATCAAGCGTGAGCAAGAGATGTGACCATTCAGGTGTGATCTTTCAAATACGCTTGGGATGATGGTTTTGCTTTGATGTTGATTTTTTTGTTTGGGTTTTTTTGGAGTTTGTTTTGTTTTGTCTCAAATTCAAAACCAATAAGAATCACCTTCATAAATCTTAGAAATCTTAAAAAAAAAAAAAAAAGAAAACTCCAAAGTGGGTGAATGTGGGCAGGGCTGGTACTTTCCATTTCAGCGAGGCACACGGGGGCAGGTGTTGTGTTGGATTGATGCTGTTTCACGGGTCATTACCACCCTGCGGAGGAGCTGCTGCCTCACAGCCACCAGGGATGTGTCAGGGCTCCCACGAAGGGCTGTGGCACCTCCTCACTGCAGGATGCCGGTGTCCCTGCAGCCGCTGTCCCATCCCAGCTGGACCTGGGGAAGGGATGTGTACGCATTTGGGTGACAGGCAGGGCTGGTTATCGGACGGGGTGAGGTTTAGCTGGTAAAGTTGTTCAAAAGTCGGGGAAGCAGCAGCTCTTTGAGAGTAATGGAACAAACCTGCCCTGAGCTCCAGCCGTGAGGAGCAGTGCCCACCTCCGTGGCTGCCTGCCAGCTGCTGGGCTCCAGACATGGAGCTGCCCACCTGCATCCCCACAGGAGAGGGTGATTGGGCAGCGGGGCTGGAGAAGGCATCAGCATTTCTTCCATAGAGGTAAGAGCATAAAAATGCTGATTATCAGCTTCAGGCTTACTGCAGGGAGAATTCTGCCATTAAAAGCTCAATTGCAGCCACTAAGATGAATATAAGTGACTCCAAAAAGAGGTGATTTCAGAGGGAAACTTTCAGACTTTTTAATAAGCAAAATAATTGGTGCTTGTTTGTATGCCTTGAAACTACGTGGGGTTTTTTTCTTGCTCTTCAGGGTTAATACACTGTGTCCATGTCATAAGAGCGTCTGCTAAGTGTTTCTAGCAAGACATCTTGAAATGCTGCCAGAGACCTGGAGATCTGCATACCTTGTTCTTAACACAGAGCGACAGCTTTGAATCACACATTGTACCACTGCACAGCCAGAATTGTAAATACCGAATTTTAATTATCAGGTATATTCATAATTCATTAATAGGAGGTAGACAAATAGACTGGGCTGGCTTTGCAGTGCAAGAAAGATAAATGGAAGATGGTGCATAGATAATAGATGCTTCAGTAGAATGTGTAGAATTTTTCTTTCCTCCATTTTGTCTTGCTGCAGCTATTTTTCTTGGACTCTCAAAGACATTCCAGGAAGAGGGGCTGGAAATAGGACAAATGTACATTCATCACAAATGTTCAGAATTCTGAAACTTAGCTTTAAGCACAATGTGAGCTGTTGAATGCAAAAGCTCCAGGATCAGCCATGATGTTGTGTATGTTTTGTGGCAGATATTTCTCTAGTTACTTAATAGCAGCCATTTAAACTTTGGATGTATTAAATAAAGTAATTCTTAACCACGTCCATTCCATTTGTTCTTGGATATAGAAGTTTAACTGACTTAATGTTAAATATTCCAGGAATTGCTTATCAATTTAGGTGATACGATAGATGATATGTCATTGATTTAATTACGTAAAACCATGTTTAGGTAATAAATTTTCCACAATTTTTCTCTCGTTAACATACAATCACCTGCTTCAACAGTTGTTTTTCAGGCTAAATTAAAAGTGTGTAGGAAGTGTAAGGTATATTCAGTATATCACATACTCAACTGTAACTTGAGTCTAGATAGCAGAGCACACGATTGCCTAACCATCAGGCTGGCTTTGGAGAAGTAATCAACTATAAGAAAATGATGAGTACATAATTTTAGATCATTAGAGATAATTATTGTAACTAGGAATGCTTTTAACCTAAAAGTGAATAAATGTGTAAATACTCTGCAGTATATATGCCCATGGCTTGAAATACCATTTTAAATGGAAGATGTAGTGGAAGATAGAAAATGAAAGTTCTTTGTTTATTCAGAATATCCTTTTCTCTTGTGTCTTTAGACTCTTAGGATGAAAATGATATTTAATACAATGCACTGTTTGTGTGAAGGCTTAGTGTCAGATGTATGTTACTTTGCTCCTAAATGGGATAGTTCTTTGTCTGGATCAGGGCTTGGCTGGGAGGCTCCGTGGCCTCCACCGGTCCCCACACCTGGGTGTTCAGAGAGTCTGTGGGAACACAAACTTCCAGGGCCACTAACTTATTTTACTCTACATCATGCAGTTTAGTTGGGAACATAATTCATAGATTTTGAATGAAAAAGGTACCTATAGTTTTTGAAGGTCAAAAAAAGCCATCATACTCCATTGATTGCCTACTGTGAAAACACCTGCTTATAAAATGATATTCAGAAGCATACTTAAAAAGTCATGGCAGGCAGGTGAAGTTCCCACTGGCTGGAAAAGGGGAAACATAACCTCTGTTTTTAAAAAGGGGAAAAAAGAAAGACACAGGAAACTAGAAACCAGTCAGTCTCACCTTGGTGGCCAGCAAAGTCATGGAGCAGGTCCTCCTGGAAGTTATGCTAAGATTTAGATTAGGTATTAGGAAGACATTCTTTCCTGTGAGGGTGGTGAGGCACTGTAACAGGTTGCCCAGAAAAGCTGTGGATGCCTCATCCCTGGAAGTGTTCAAGGCCAGGTTGGATGGGGCTTTGAGCAGCCTGGCTTAGTGGAAGGTGTCCCTGCCCCTGGCAGAGGTTGAAATGAGACAGCCTTTCAGGCTCCTTCCAATTCCACCCAGTCTATGATTCATTCATTTTCTACTGATCAGGCATTTGGTGCCTTATTTCCAGGAGTGGTGTGCTGACGACACACGCTGTTCCATCAGCCAGAAAGCTAATGGGAGATGCTGTTCTCACTTTTCTGAAAAACAGGGCTGAATTTTTCTCCCAATTGGATCACCAAATGTCAAAGGCAGTTTATTTTGTCCCAAGAAAAAGGTCGGTAGGGTTTCTGCTGAAGCACATAAATGGTTTCACCCAATTACAGAATCAGTAGTTTGGTGAAGTGACTTTAACTATCAACTTCTGTTTCTGTTTCTGTTTGTAAAATAAGTAAAATCAGCCAAAACCAACTTCTTTTATAGTTTCCAGGACAGCTGCAAATTTCAGAAAGATTCAGTGCTCAGCTATCTATGCTGTGTGTGCAATAACATCTCCTAAGCAAATATCATGGCAAAATGACTCGAGGTCCAATTTCCAACAGTTTATTCATGTATGTGCCAAACACAGAAATTTCATTTTTTTTAGATGTTCTCATCAGCAATGATCTGCTATTTTAAAAACTGAAAATACATAAAAATGTTGAAAGAGAAGGAAATCAATGGCATAATCATGTCAGGGCAGGATCCTATTCCCCATCGCTGAGAGTTTAAGGGGGCACTTTTATACTTCAGAAAGAAATTACACCCTATCAGCTACAAGTTACTTGTAGCCAGCCTACAAGTGAAAATAATCGTTACTTTATGACCCATCCAATATGCTTTTAGCAATTCTACTTTAAAACATAAGTTACAGATGTTCTTCAAGGCTCATCTCAGAAAAAATTTTTGTGCTTTTTCAGGAAAACCTATTATGTCAAAATCATTGCAATTACGTGTATGCATAGAGTTAAGCATATTTCCTTCGAAATGCTCAGCTGAACAAGGCATTGAGAACATTTCATTGTTCTTCAGGCCAGAGCACAATATTTTACAAATGTGGGAAACAAAGTGAAATACTTGCTTGAGGCTAAGGAACCAGTTGCCAGCAGGCTTGAAGGGGACTAAATTCCCTCACTAGCTTCTTGACAGATGGAGCACAGTCTGAGAGCCATTTACTTATTTAGATATAGGTGTAAGAAACTTCATGATGGTTGTGTTTTATGGTTGTCTTTATTCTCTGTGAATGCTCTGTCTGAAAGATAGGAATTTTTTTTTAATGAGCAAATAAGCTATTACATGGAAATCTAATATTATGAAAGTAAAAATGGTGCATGCGTTCTTGCTTTCTTGTTTTTATCTTATAGTGTTGTCATGAACAAGTTTATAGCCTTAGCGATATGTTTTATTTTCCCTAGTAACATTAAAGCTGTCATTTAATTTTAGTGTGGGATATTCAGTTGCTAGTTGGTTTATCATCAAATTTAAAGGGTGTATTCCTGGAGCATGGAGCACAGTTTTTTCCCAGGAAAATTAATTCCCTGATTGTAAATGGCAAGAAAAGTTGCTGAACTATTGTTTTACTGTTCTGCTTTTAACTTTTGTTGAAATAATATATTAAATATGTAGTGTAAGCTTCTCACATATTAATCTTTGCCTGAAAAAAAATTCTGAAAATAATCCCTCTGTTTATTGTTGGGCTGTTCTAAAGGAAAATTTATGTCTGTGCTGACTTTTTAATAACAATTGAGGTATAGAAACAATTGTTTCCAGAGAGCAGAATGAACCTTCGGAGTTTAAGTAATAACGGTGTAAATTAAAGTTATTTATTTCATATATTTTTTCTGCATTTCCCCAAAAAAGTTTTTAAGCAGCAGATTCAAAACAAGCAAACAAACAATGAAACAACAAACAGATGTGTTTTTTGCATGACAAGTGGTAGTCCTATGGGACCTTTTTCTGAAGAAAAATGGGGATGCAAGCAGTTTGCATGGATTCAAGTTCAAATTAGCTGTGCACTGGCAGAGATCCATGAGTTCAGACCACTCAGAAAGACCCAGGAGCGGTAAATATAAATAGTTGAGTGCTGGGAACATATTCAGGGGAATTACTCCCGTCTGGGCACTTCCGGAGATAGGTGGATCCTCTACCTGAGGCAAAATTGCCATTCTTGCTCTGGGGCAGGTTTCCAATCCTGTTACAATTACAGGTTCTTTTATGTGCTCCTGTGCTAAAATAAGGACAGGCTAGGCATGATGGCAAACCAACGTCTTTGGACTGCTGGGACTGACCTGAGGTGTCTTTGGACAACTGAGTGTTGTTTCCAGGAAGCGAGGACCACCCAGGAGTGCTGCTCGTGCTACTGAGCACCGGCCTCTTGTGGCTGTAGGTAATGGCACAAGATGGAAGGACGGGAGAGGCTCAGAACCAAGGAAGCAATTTTGTGTCCAACGCAAACACCAGCACTAATGAAAGCCTCACAGGTATTTCCAGAGGAGAATGTACCCTTTCTATGCATAAACATCAAAGGATTCGTAGGGTTACTGATTAGGAACTGCGGCTTCTTTTAGTTAAAGAAGGCATGGTTAATTAATGATTTTGCGTTCTGATTAGAAAATTAACATTGCTAATGCTGTTATTAGATAACTGAATTTCGGTATTATAAAAGCCTTTTGAAATGCAATTTGACAGAGCATATATCAGATTAAATTGGATTGATTATGGGAGTTTTGAAGTTGTTGATTTCTTTGAGAGCTCTGTTAACGAAGCATTATATTGTAACAGAATCCATTAATAGCACTGTTCTCCTAAGCTAACGGCCTATTACCCTCAGTAGGTAATAAAGTGCAGACGTGAGGCACCATGGCAGGCAGGGTAGGACAGAATTACTCCACTGTGTCCACTGCAGATCTTCGTGTACACTTCTAATTTTGTAGTGCTGGGGGGGCCCTGTCCTCACCGTCAGCCTGGGTCGGTAACACCTAGTCCCACAGAGCACTGTCATAAAGCAAGACCATGGTTTGGCGTTGTCTGTTAGCATCAGAGGACTGGTGTGGTAATACCATGTGGCAGGAGGGTGCAGTGAAAATGTTCTGCCTGTTCCAGGAACTGGTGAAAAGAATTGACACCCTGGGACATGTGATCCTCCAAAAATGGCAAATACTACCTGCGTATCCTCGCCTCCTCAAAGCTTTTGTTTTGCACTCTACATATGCCAAGGCAATTTCTACAGACTTGCTAACATGCTAGATATCTAAGTGGGCAAGATAGTATTATGTGTTTCCCCCTCCCAGCTGGGGATAGTAGTCTTATGTCCCAGAACCACTGAACTGATTTATTTACCTCATATCTGGGTAAAACAGTCCTTTCTAAAAAGTGTAAGAGTACCTACAGTCATCTACTGCATATTTAGGAACATCATAAAATTACTAGTGTAGAGTGATTCAGCTGATGACCTTAAGAGTACTGGTGGTTTTTTCTTTTTGTTTAGATGTATGGCACATTCCTTTTTTTTCCAAGACAAACTGGTTAATAGTTGAACTTAGTGATCTTGAAGGTCTCCTCCAACATAAAAAACCCTGTGATTTTATGATTCTTTGTAGTTTTGCTCAGTTTCTTTCAGGTGAGGTACTTTTCTCCCTAGAAGCCAAAGCCACTGTGGGGTACCATGCAAGAAATGAAAACTATGCACTGAATATTAAAATAAGGAGGCCAGCCTCAGAACTAATAGCAACTAGAGGCTTTGGCTGAATACCAGAAGCTCTTTTTAGTTCTTATAAAAACTTCCCTGCACTGGATCTTGGCCAAAACCTTATCTTGGCAAAACTCTATATATTCAAAACGTTGGAGAGAAAAAGCTTTGGTGTCTCATCTCTGAATGTTAGTGCTGCATCTGTGGAGTTCTTTGCTACTTTCCCATCCATTACTGTAATGGTCCCAGTGAAGGCAATGGGCAATGCCACGGTACAACTAAAGATTGTAATCCAAAATCCCGTGGTGCATAGATACACCAAAAAGTTATTTTTCATCTTCTGAGATTTTTTTATAACAGTGATGATGCAGGAAAAGAGATTTTCACAGCTGGCAGCTGAAAACTGGACTTTTTGAGGTCAGGAATATAAGAGGTAAAAAAATAAAATCTGTGGTGCTATCTGTTGTTACCTTTTGCACTAAAATTGCCCTTAATGTAGATGTTTCCAAGTCCACGGTTAGATGCTGTGGTTGTCTGGGAGCCCTGAAAAAGAAGCAGCCTGAAAAGGAAACAACCAGTAGGGAAATACATTATACAGCAGTTCTCTTGCCATCCTGGCATGCAATGTCTGCTTCTTTATGCTTAGGAGATAAAGCAAAACTTTTACTTTATTCTGTAAGGAGATTTTTTGAGGGTGGCAGAAAAACCGGGGATGTGAGAAACGCTGTTCTTTCTGGAGATTTCTATTAAATCACATGCCCCACATATCCCTGCAGGATCTTGACTGTAAGAGGCGAAATCTGGGCTCGGTAGAGGTTAATAGGTCTGAGAGCAATAACCCAAGAGTACCTAAATGCACCTGTCAAAGACTGATAAGAGCCGAGGTCTGTGAGCTGCATTTCTGTAGTTCCGGAATTGTGTCAGCCCAATTTCCTCTCTATTTTATTACTTTTCAGTAGCACAAAATTCTTAGAGGAGTGTCTGGTGCCTTGCAACCCCTGAAACATAATTCAAATTATTTGCCACAGAGCTACACTCACAGACCTGGAATACTAAAATTCTGCCTGCATTGCAGGGTGGAGGCTGTGGCTAGTTAATTTTTTTTAAAGCCCCAACAAAACAAAAAAAGCAAGACATGACACTGTTGGCTTTTGATGTTAGAGTCCTCTTTGTTAGACTGGGGGGAGCTTTGGTGTAAATGGCTTTACACAAAGTTGGTTAGATTGAGTTCATTGACATTTATCTGAAATAGCATTGGCTCTTAACTCCTTTATCAAATTTTTTTCAGTAGTTTCAGTTTCATTTTGGAAAGTATTCTCCACACCCAGAGTTGGAGACTTGTGAAGCAGTCGTGTTGTTAATGTGGTCTCTTTCAATCAAGATAACAAAAGAGACTAAAAAGCAGAAGGAAAGGATTTACTGCCATGAGACAAATAGGAAAGTAAGAAAAGCAGTTCCAGGGCACTGGAACATGAAACTAGTTGCCCTGTGACCTGTGCTGTTTCTACCAGGATGTAGAGATTTCTGGAGCCAATGTGTTTATCCATGCCATGGTAACTTGTTCAATTAGTTTATCTACCCTTCCGGACTTTGCCTAATCCCTTTCTGAATTTGTGTATCCTCCTGAAATTCCCAGCATCCTGGTGTGGGAAGGGAGGTGCGGACACATCCTATCCATGACCTACAGTGTCTTTCCTGGTTTAAGTTATGAAATGAATGGGAAGGAGTCAAATCTTCAGCTACTGGGAGTTGCTTTTCTGGAGTTAATGCAGAAACTGCATCAAGCTTTGATTAAACCAGACAAAATGTTTCCTCCAAAATATCATTTAGGCAAACATGCAGATCTGTTGCTATTGATATATTTCATTAATCCATTTAGATTTTGTCAGTATGTCTGACAGCATGTTCTCTCCCTGTCTCTCTCATCTCCTTCAAATTAGATATACTAAAATACCAATTTCTAGATTTAGTATTTGACATTTTAGTTTAAAAAACTACTTTGAATTCAGTGTAAAACAATGAAATTCCAAAATTACTCAAACACAGAGGGAGATATATTTTACTTTCAGATATGTTTCTGACTGTTTTACTGTCAAGAAAAAGAAAATCCCCATCCACATAAGATGTTGATTTCATTTGCAGAATTTCAAATAAACCGAAAAATAAGTTATTCGGACAGTTTTCCTCCTGCGTCTTTGGAAGACTCACATTTATTTTAGAAGCCTCAGATGACAGTAATTTGTATTGTAATACTCACTGGTGTGTTCTGGTCTTGCAAATAATAAAAGAACATGTATGACATTGGTACATTACATGGAGTATCACAGGCAGTAGTACTACAATATCATACTGATTCCCAAAATAAACAGTTAACTGTCAAAAATTAGACCCTTCATGCAGTTATGAAGTTGTTACAGTGCTCTCTGTCCCCTTAAGATTCTTGTGACTGATCAGTTAATCAAAATCCAAGTGGAACAACTAGCTCTTGAGGACACTGGATTTGTCAAAGTCCTTTGAAGAGGTGGCATTTGAGTAAAAAGATCAAAATGACAGAGTAAAATTGTCTGTTATATCTGTGACTTCTTTTCCTGAAACGACTGCACTAAAATTTTTAAACATAGAAAGTGTTTGAAGACTTCATTTTGGAAATTGTACTTTTATGATAAGGAAGCCCAGAACAATTTTAAAGTATATTACAATGTATGAATGATCAAAAATTGCAAATGATTTAATAAGTGGGCACAATTTTTTATGTCATGTCAGTGAAGAAAGACAGCGAAGCACAGTGATCGGGGACAGAGCTGAGATGTAGAAGACTAACCCCGTAACGTTACAGGTAGCTGTTCTCTACCAAAGTAATTAGAACCCTCCTTTCCTTGAGAAAGAGTAGAAATTCATTTGCTTGCTTTACTCTCAAATAATCTTTATGACAAATCAGTGTAACTAGATCATTTAGATTTTATTTTCCCTATATTTTTTTCGTCTCTGCATTTTATCACACTCTGCCTAATTAGGAAGACACCCATGATAGGTGATAAAATTGCTTGAATATTGGAGGCCTTTTTTTGTTTTATTTTGAAGTGGCAGAAAGCAACTAGAATCACCACAGGTGTTCATATTCAGTGTTACATATTGACCTAATAAATGTTTAACAGGAATTTATTTTGTAAAAGCCTTTTAAAAAAAAAGGCAAAACTTTTTAATTCAAGCTAAAATATAAGTTGGGGAGAGGATTTATGTTATTCATGTACTGTGAGTCGTATCAGAAAACTTACTAGGATATTCATTTTTTTTCTCCTTTTTTCCCCTTATTTTTTTCCTCTACAAAACTAGCACATGTCCCATTGTAGAATTTTAGTTTTCAGCATCACATGTGGTAATCTCTGAAATAAAGGCATTGGATAACTATTACAGACTACAAATACAGCCCAATAGACCATATGCATCTTCTCCTATTTCCACCTAGGATGTTTCATAAGAAGAACAAGATTCTTTTTTTTTCCAATTGGACGGGCTTCTGGTTGTGCAGACAGTGAATGAGACTGATTTAACATCAATATTCTCAGTAAAATTAGACAGATGTATTAGTAATCTTGCTCCAGTCTGTGTGCTGACAAGCAGTGCATGAGTAATGAAGAGGTCTTTCCAGTGTGACCCTACTGGGGAGTACTAATGAACAGGGATGTGCATTATTAGTTGATAGTACATACCAGAATTAGAACAAAGAAATGCAATTTAGGGTGCTGCTTACATATCTAAGGTTCTAGCTGCTTTACTTTAGGAAACAGAAGAGAAGTGGGACTTCTGAGCTGCACCTGGACAAAACGTTTTCCTTGTTTTTTAAGGAATTAATGCTTTTTCAAGAAAAATGTAGAAAGCTTCAAGAAATTATTGTTCCTGGCTTTACAGTCAAAAAAGCAGACTATCTGACCTGTAAAAATATTTCCATTTAAATTCCAGTATGGGTGAACAGATAAATGCTTTTAAAATGAACAGTCATGTTCAGTTGAAGATAATGAACACTTTACTTAAAAATGGAAATACATTTTTTTAGGTTTTGACATTCCACTGTTACCTCAGAACTAATAGTCAAACAAATCAACTGTTTTCTGGCTTCTTCTCTAACATGTGCTAACAGACCTTATATTTTGCTTCCTATTTGCTGATTTGGTGATAATGGGCAACAATAGTTATGACAAAATCTTTTTGTATACTTTAGATTGCAAATTAACTCTTCCCGTGTATCGAAATTGCGATCAGTTCCATAGCAAGAGAGAAAGTAAGATATTACAGAATAAAATTTCATGTCAGAAACACTGCAATCCATAGGTGCTATTCAAGTGGGATTGTCGTCGTGGGGAGTTGTCAGAGGTCCAAGGATTAAAGTCACCATAGCACATTGCTCCAGGGTGGCATTAGTGACACATGGACACTGCTAAAACCTTCAACACAGTCAAGCACTGGACAAAGGCAGATACTCGCCACCCAACACAGACACGATCTTCTGGTGCAGTGGTGTGGCTGTTTTCCGCTCCTTCAGACTTGCAGCTGTGTGTACAGGGGTGGAAAGGAGATGTGTGATGAGCTGCTGGCTCGAAGTGGAGTGTGGAAGGAAAGTAGCAACTGGTGCTGAGTTCACAAGACATCGAAAGAGATAGCAAAATATTTCGTAAGCCATGCTACTGTGGAAAAAAAGCTTATCTCTCTCAACTTTTAAATTACAGATAGATGAGAATCATAGTATAAAGAATGTTTTTCACTGTTATTGAATAATATATGTTTAGGATAAGGAACACCTAGTTATTATCAGAGCATGAAATCATCAGTCAGTTTCAGCTGACCAGCTAATTTGAGGAAACATCTGGTTTGTGGTCTGGAATGTCCCCCAGATTACTGAGGAAACCAAGAAAAAGTGCTTGGAAGCCAAGCAGTCTTCCAAGTCCAGTACAGTGCAAAGTGATTTGTTTTCTTTCATCGACAATGGTAAAAGCTGCTTGGTCTACCAGACCACCTCAGAAGTGGTAATATTCAGGTTACACAGCTGTATGAGGAAGCTCAAGGCTTGCTCTTAACTAGAAGCAAAGTAAGTGTGATTCTAATCCTCACATCAAAAGTAGTCTTTCAAAATTTTTTTACTTTCTTAAAGCTAAAAGTTAGCCCCTAAGCTGTATTCTGAATCCTGTAAAGTTGTGGAAATAGTGGAGGAAGGTAAGTAATTATTTTTGTAAGTCATTCTTCTGTTCATTTTGCTTAGATTGGTTTCAATGAGAATTTGCTTGATCATGTGTACGTACAATAGATGAAAAACCAGCTAGCCCAGCCAAACTGGGTAATGGTTTTTACCAGTCTGGTTGTGGGTCTTCCAGGTGAAGTCCCTCTTCATTTAATGGAGATAAGATGAATTATCGTCCAGTGCAGAGCACCTTTGTTTGCAAAAGTAATGTCATTTTAGTACTTCTATGTACTAAAGGATTTTGCAAAGTAAGTATGTAAATTTCAGAGCAGGGAAATGCAAGAGACTTAATTTTGTTTCTTTTTCTTTGTTTATTTTTATACTAAATAATTCAGAAATGTGTGTTTGGGTTCTGTTTAGCTATTTTGCAGGTTCCTCTAGAAAAAAAAATCCTTATAAATTAGAGCAACATGTGCATATATATATTTATATATACGTGTTTATATATATATCTGTATGTGTACAGATGCAGACATGCATGTGTGTATGTTAGACTTACCCTAAACCTGGTTGTTGGTTCTGATGCAAGTTTGACACCTCTAGTGAAGTAACTGTAAATACTTTGGGAAAATAAGATCTTAAGGTTAATAAAGGCTGTGTGAAAGTTGTGCTCCTTTTGTTTATGCTTGCATAGATTAACATGTTTCTGGGAATGGTTGCACCAACCAAACTAGCCAGGCATGAGATTTCTCTGCCTTTAAACCATTTACTGGCTGCCATATAGGTTTTCTAGGACTGGCATGGAGTGCTGTGGGACTGTTGGTCCAGTTGTGGGCACTGGAGGAAATAATCCATGATTTGAGCTGGACTGCAAAGATAGAACAGAAGAAAGAGCAGAGTACCCCGATTTCTCTGAATGGTTTCTCCCCTTCAGACACGCGGCCTTACACCACATGAAGGTATTTTCCTTTCTAGAAGCATGAATGGAGATTAAAGCATTTTATCCCTCAACTCCTCCTCTTGTAGAGAGGCCAGGACGAGGGAGCCTGTGGGAAGATAAAGCCCTTGGCTAAAATTAAGATAGCTACAAAGAGCAGTGGAAGTTTTTACTCTCTAGAAAAGTTGGCTTTTGACTAAGGATAACCTTAAGGCTTACCCAGTGGGACATTTAGTGTACCTGTTACTGTGACCCTGCCCTAGTAACCTGTAGCAGCTGAGTGAGTTGGTAGTCCTGCTGTTTTTACAAGAAGCATTCATGAGCTTAAAGAAATTCAGGGTCATGAAATGAGTTTCTAAACCTTATGTTTTCACAGTAGAAAAATAATGCAAATATATTTTACTCTCTAAACCATTCCTTGTGTTCTAGTAACAGGCAGTTTGTATATTTTTTGTTGTGGGACTGAAATATGTGATTTAACTATATAAATATCTTGATAATAATCTGAAAAAGTGATCTCTTTAGTAAGCATTGGTTTAAAAGAACAACTAGAATATTAAGTGAATCTGTAGTATCTTATATTTTCATTTTACTGACTGATAAACATAAACATGTCTTTTAGACTGTTAAGGAAACCTTCCTGTCTGACCATTCAGGGAGCATTCTGGCAGTCGAACTGCCACTATTGAAGACTTTTCACTGCTGGGGCTGAAGCCACTTTGTAGCAAGACAGCCAGACAAAGTTTCCTTACTGGCTCAACCCCAGGCTTCCCATAGCAGGGTCTCAGACATCTGAATCCTTTAAGTAATTTAGTCAAGGTGCAGAACACAAAACCATCTCCAGCTGGGTTCCGCTGAGGAGGGACCCCAAACAAAGGACACCCTGGGCTTTTTTATTTTATACCCTTTCAGTATAAGCTCATGTCAGTCTGGGGTGCTCCTGCTGAGTCCCTGGCTCCTGCAGTGTCTCTGAGTGCATGCTCTCCTGGCTGGCCCCAAAGGTGTGTCTGCTGTGCAAAGGGACAGCACCAGTTCACAGCCTTTTGCCTCGGGCTCCCAACATTTTCCGACACCCAGAGCCCAACCTGCAGCTCACACTGCAGCTGCACACTGAGCTGTCTGCACCGAAGGTATTCCTCAGCTGGACCACCAAAGTTTCTGTTTGCTGACTGTTCACAAGTTCCAGAGTGCTCTACTATACCACATGCTGAGTTTCATGTAGTTTACCATTATGCATCATGAATTTTGTAGAATGGGCATTTTAAAGCTTTACCTGATGTTTTGTTAGAGTCACAGTGGTTGTACACTGAGGATTTGTCATGCCTGACAAATCAAATAATAGATTCTCATGTACTGGGACCAGTGCCCACCAGTACACTCAAAATTAAGCCATGAGGGGCATACTTAATCATATTGATTAGACAAGGAGAGTTAGAGATGCAGAGGAAGAATTTCAAGTTGAGTAAAACTCAGAGGATATATCATACCTGGTAAATCCCTGTGCCAAGGTATCACCCCCTGCTTTCAGAAGAGGCAGGGGAAGGAGACACAGTGGAGCCACGTGTCTGCCTTTGTCCCTGCCAGCACAGCCCACCTTCATGACAGTGAACCTTGTGGGTGCAGTGACTGTGGCTGCTGTGGGCTCCTGTCGGTGTACTAAGTGCTAAGCACGGCTGGAAATTAAGAGAATTACCCTGTAACTCATAGGGAGCCTTTCTAGAAGGCAGTTGTCATACGCTGTTAAAGATTGCACCTCTTGGGCTCTGTTGGCTAAAAATTATAATTTAAACCTTTAAAATGTATATCACAGTGGCTGTAGACTGTAACATGAACCAGCTTGTACTGTTTGAGGTTGACTGACAAGATAATATGTATTTAAATAAAAAATGACAGTGGGGCTCCACCAGATTTCTCTGGGATTCAAGTGGCAATTAAACATTGCCAGTCTTCTTTGTACCACAAATTAATGAAGAGATAGAATAATCAGTAAGGAAGCTTACAGCCAGAAAATAACCATTTACGTAAAGTGATCATTAATAGGAAGTCGGTATTTACTGCACTGCAAATACACAGTCTTTCCTTTTGTAAAGAATTAACCACAGGCCCATGGTACGTGTCTTTTTCTCTACAGTGATGACTAGCATAGCTGCAAACAGCTATCAAATAAATATACTGCCAAATGCTATTACCACTTGTTCTTGCCATAGAAATAAGAAAAGCTTACACACAGTTCTTAAATGAGGTCAGTATAAGTAGCTCTGGGCAGTAATTCAGAATGTCCAGTTGTGTCACTTGCACAAGAGGACTGTGACTAATAATAGCTGTCTAGTACCAGGAATAGTGAGACCAGCTTGGGGTGGGACGCTGGATGTGGAAATTCAGGTTATGGGTTATCCAAGTGCTGCTACCTCAGGCTCAGACCTTGTGGACTTTATAAAGGAATCTGTTACTTCAAGATGTTGGGTTAGATTTGCAATACAAGGTAAAAACACAGCAGTGTTAACCATCGGAGCTGACATTAAGTGTGGTGTTGCCACTGAATAACAGCAGGAATTCACTGCTGAGGAGAAGTCATACCTCAAAATTAAAATTGATTATGGACTTAAGAAGCATAAAATCAGCTCGAGTGAATGAAATAATAGCTTAACTGGCAGCATTTAAAAAAACCAACCCAAATTGCTTGTTTCTATCAATGCACTGAAACAGGGACAAAATCTCACTAACATAAACTCTAACAACATTTATTCATTTTCAGGGTGGAACTGCTTGACAGCGTGTTTGCTCAGCTCAGTAAAACATGTGGTGGACTTGACAAGAGATAATAGAAATAAATCACTGTCTAAGCCTAAATTCATTATAGTGTTGCAGTGATAACCTGTACATAAGGTTGCACTGCCAAATTTACTCTCATAAAATATTGTTATAGCTGGGTAATAATGCTGAAATGTCAGTCATATTTTTATTCAGGCAATGTTCAAATAATTAACAGACAGATTCATAACCATTAATATTATAATTAATATTAAATGTTTTATTGCTTCAAATGTCCTAGCACTTGCCTTAACTGGAGGTGACTTCTTTTTGAAGCTAAAATAAACTCAACAACCTGATGTTTCCAAGTGTCTGAACAGTGGAGTTTCTTCACCTAAGATAATGGATGGAAATGTATTTTTACATATATGTTTAAGGGAGTATAATTTTCAGTCCTTATATTTAACATTCATAGTATATTCTTGAGCAATGAAATATGTTCTCTGTCTTGCTTGAAGATAATTTTTACTAATACAAGTACTTTTTTTAAACCAGATGGAAGACAAAATGTGATCTGTGAATTCAAGACTGTAGTAAGGGTTCTAGTGTTGCTGCTGAATTGGAGTAAAAAGTGTATGTGTGTTTCAAATTGAAAAAGAAAATACATTTACACAATGGCTTTGAGATAGTTTTTAAAGTAGCATAATACATATTTTATATGTGCCGATCATAGTAAGGGGTTTCTAGAAAAGGGAAGTACTTTTCCAGATACATTATTTTTTACAATAAACTTTTGGAAAAAAATGGGGTTTTTTTCCAAGGGATTTCTGTAGATTGTTTAAAAAATGAGCAAAAAAAAAATCTTTAAATAAAACTGATGACTTTTTACTTTGGATTAAGAACTGTTTATGCTTTTATTTTCATTCTTTGGATATGAGTAATTGAAATCTGTACTTTAGCCTATTTTAAAATACTACTTCAAAGGGCCAAGGCAAATGAAATTAATGTTTCTCCAATGAACAAAGCAAAATTTTCTACCAAAAAATTTTGCAAAAATACCTGCCATTTCTAACCTACTTTATGGTGTATGCTTCCTAGTAGTGAGAAGCACATGAAGACAGCACAGCTACATTCTTAACTGTCAACTTTCTCAGTATCAGGATGAATATTTTTTTTTTGCAAAAAAGGCAATCATATTTGCAATTAAAAAAAAAAAGCCATGTACAAACTGGAGAAGCAAATGCAGTATCAGAGAAAATGCCTCTATGAATTGTGTAAAACCAAGTTACTATTAAATTTACTTTGCCTTTTGAAAATTTTATTATATAGTCTCTGTAAAGAGGTGATCTGACATACCTGGGCACACTATTCAACCATATGTCTTGGCTTTTAAGTGTCTTTTGTGCTCTTCTGTACTTTGAATAGATGTGATGTATTATTTAGTGTCAGGAAGCCATCACTATTTAGTTACAGAAACTCTAGCTATAATATTAAAAATGGAATATTATCTCCTCGGAAGAATTTACTATAAAAGTAACACCGGGCTGTAGTTTTGGAGGAAGGATACAAAACAGATGACATTTGTGTCCACTATTGATTTGATTTGATTTGATTTAATCTAATTAAAAGCCAAATGAAATGTTCTCTGATGAAATGCTGCTAAGCAAGAACTCAATATTTGGGCTTTACCTTTCTTTGTCAGCAGTGGCTCACTTAGGAGTTAGGAGCATTATGAAATCTTTTTAATACCTGAGGTGCTCCCAGGTTTCCTTGTAGGACCCACTTATAACATGGTTGCAGGCACCAGCCCCAAGCCACGCCAGGGTGGGCTGTCTGGCTGCAGTGCGAGCCAGAAATGTACTTTCCCAGTTGAAGACTTAAAATATCCTGATGTGCCGTCTTGGCTTGTCACCTCAGATCCTCATCAGGCTGTACAGCATTTCATTGCTGAGCAGAGACATGAAGGACGAGCTTCTGACCTACATTGTACAGGATGGCTATAAAGCACAGTCAGAGCCACATCAGTGGTACACAACTCTTTCTAATAGCATTTTGGGGAGGTTTTTTGCCAGATGAGGCTGCCTGTAGGAAATGCAAGGCAGGGGAGTGTCAGGGACTATGATGGGAGCAGGGTTCTTTCTGCTTTGACAGAGAAAAGATGAGCTGGCGCTGATAGAGTGAGTCCATGTGGTTCAAATTGTTAGATAATAATTTCTAGGATGATCAGTTGTCTTTATTGCAAGAGTAGCTGCATGCCATTAACACTTCGTATGCAGCAGGCAAGATTGTGTTGTGGAGATTTGTTTGGCATGGGGGAACTGATGCTTTGATTTCTTTTTGATTTTTTTTTCCCCGCTAGATCCCAATAGATTCTTGGGAGCCAAAGGATTAATCCTTAGAAACCAGACCTGTGTGGTATTGAACTAGGACTATACTTTTTATACTGAAATTTCTGTTTTGTTTATACCATGTTTGTGAGTATGGCTGAGACAACACCGGGTAGTTCTTGGTTTGTAGGTGCTTTGGATTTTGGGTAGCATGGATACACTGTGTAAATTGTCCTGAAAAACCAGTAACGTAGGTAAAGAGGCTTTACTTCTCTATAATCTGGCTGCCTTGTGTATTTTTCTCTTTGGACACTAAGGTACTGAAACCATCACATAGATTTATGACTTTCTTGGAGAACTTACAGCAGCTCAAGTTTTTTATGTGCCCATTTGTCGTCTATTTTAAGCGGACTTGGTGGATACTTTTTATACCTGAATCAGTGTATGAATCCCTGGATATTATTCATGCATAAATTTTCTTTCAAAGGCATAACATTTTTCATGCATTTAACTTTTCAGTCAAACAGAAGTGTAATGGTAAGTGTTGATTTAGTATAAAAATATGGAATGTTGAGTATATAAAATGCCGAATTTAGAATGTGAAATATACTGAAAAGCAGATAGCTGAGAGCTGCCTACGTGAGTGTTCAATGAAGGTTTAGACTGCAAGGTGTCATATCATGGATGTGTCACACTCTGATTGTCTAGTTCAATTGTTCACTGCCACAAGTCAGTCTGATGGAAACATTTAATTTCATCAAGTCACAGATTGTGGTTGCCATGTTTACCGTATACTAGTATTGTCTGTGGTTGTAGTTTGAAGGGGGTAACATCTAAGACATGCTGTGCTATGCACTACAGCAGCATAAGGAATCAGTCCCTGCCCAAGGGGCAGGAGATGATCAGTGGAGAGAGTAGGAGTGCCTTCCCCCAAAAAACAATAAATCAACAGTACTCATATGAGGAGGTGTTGGTAAGGTAGTAGTGGTACTAAACTGTACAATATTTATGGATAAAACATGTTGGTATGAGAAAGGCAGAAGAAAATAGATATTTTAGCCTAAATTTTCTACTACAGGTGTCTAATATCAAGTGCTTAAGTGCTTGAGAGGTGTCAAAATGTCTTACTATTCCCATTGAAATTAACTGATGGAGAGGCCTGGGGGCAGCTCTCTCAATCAGACCTGACTTTGTGGATTTGGAGGTGTTGGCCTTCATATCCTCCTCATGCGTGTGTTCCTTCATAGTTTGTATCCAGAAATTTCTTGTAAAGGTTGTTTATTTACTACATAATTAGAATTCTAGCAATTTCTTTCATTTGTAAGAGTATACTAGAAAGGCAGAACCAGAATAATTAAATGACACAGGAGAGACCTTCCTGTATCCACAAACAGAAATTAAACAGTGCAATTTTGTCAGGACCATGGATATGTAAACCATATACCAACATCTGCAACATACTCTGTTATTCTGTTCCTATTTAAAGGTAAAGCCCTGGCTTCTAGGAAATGAACTCAAGGGTTTTCCAGTATTTCTGGTACTGTAGTGTTTAGGACTTGATGCTCACAAGAATGAAAATCTTGGAAACTGTCCATTTTCCTGAAGGATGCAGAGGGAATTAGCATCTATGGAAGAAGAAAATCAAGACAGACAATTCTTCAATATGAATTGTTTTCAGTGCTGTTAGAAAAGCTGCACCCTTCTCATTTTCTCTGGGTCCCTTTCTGCCTCTCCATGAGCTTTCTTTGATGCATTTATTAAATATCAACTATATGGAAATGCACTCTATTAAATTACATTCATGTGATTTTATGCTTTGAGTTTTGCAAAATCAGTAAGGAAATACATTAAAACACCAGTAGAGATGTAGTGTAGTTACATTCACTTCTGCCGTGTAAGTTTGTACTGAATTTGTCTTGTTGGCATAAAACCTCTAGAAAATTGATGTTTTTACACAAATGTCATAACAATAGACTCATAACAAAATGAAAGCGCTTGTTCTTTCTACCTTCTTACTTAAGTCACCTTTGGAGAGTATCTCAGTAATAGAAAGGTAAATGTAAACAATAATATTAATAAGCAATGTTTCAAGGCCAAGGGTATGCTTTCAGCTCTAATCTAGCTGCTTTTCGCACCTCATGAGTGCCTGCAGGGACTGAGAAGGGTGAGGCATGTCCATGCTGAATTAGTGAAAGGCAGAAATTGACAGAGGGCTTCAATTTGCAGTAGTTGTTTTACCCTGGTTTTTGTCATCAGCCTCCTGCAAAGAAGGTTTTGGCAAGTTGTCTTGGTTGGAACTTGCTGAAAAACAGCCAAAGAAGCTTTATGGCTTACATGTGCTGATGCTGAGTGTGCAGTAGCATTGTTCCAGAATCTCCTTAGGAGGCTTCTTATGCTGTGGCTGCAGTTCGTGCCAGCTGAAGTGCCTGCACCAGGGTTGTTGGATCCGGGGGTGTTCCCTGGTTCTAAGGTCTGTCTGTATATCCCACCTGTGCCACAAATCCATACTCCATCACAGACTTGTTTGTGAAATTGTATGCTTACTGCTCTCAAATTCATTTAATTTCTAACCCTAATTGCAGATAAGATACAAGGCAGAAGTGGGATAAAACTCACCCTGAATAAATAGTGAGATACTGAATGGTGTAAACATGTTGGGAATTTTGCATGTTTCTTAGAAAGTCTTTGCTAACCACAGCTCGTTATTAGGTAAATCAGCTAGTGAGACTGGGATTCAGTCAGAGAATTCTTCCAGAGTGTTTTCTGCGTACTGTATCTTTTCCCATTCCAGTGCCCTGAGATCATCTCAAGCTCCTGCCTTGTTTGGATATGTGCTTCCTTGGGTCATCCTCCACCCAGGAAAGTCCTACTGTGTCTCCTTGCTTGGCAGTTTGAAAATTTTCAGTCTGTAAAGGTCCTTCATTTCTTACAGCTACTATGTCTTCATATCTTCCTCCAATCTCTCCTGTCCTCTTCACCTGCATCACTAGACCTTCACCATCTCAAGCAGCTTTATACAGCACTTGTGGCATAAAGAGATTCTAGCAGATCTTGCCAGCCTTGCAGGTTTGGCATCCTGTCACTCATGTGTCAGGAGAAAATATTCCTATGAAAGCAGCTGCAAGAATGTGCCCTATTCTCAGTTCACAACATTTTTTGGAAAGAGCCCTTAGAGAATAAAAGCACCTACTATTTTCATTTGTTGTGGAACTGTTTACTGTTTTATTCATTGTTAATTTAGAAAATGCTTGCCATAAAACCTGTGCTTGTTTGAACCGTGCCTGTGATTTGTTTGAACTGTTACAATATCCCTTCCCATCCTATATACAAGTTACTAAAAATATTAGTTCAGTTTTAAATTACTTACTCTTTGTGCAGCTGCTGAAGCAAAAGCTTTATCATAATCCTTTCTACACAAGTGTCTGGCAATGAAGAGGACTAGTAACAGATATCATTAGTATGAAAAAAAATAAAGTGTCCATTTTGATCTGCATTAATTATAAACTCTAAATCCTGAATATGGACCCCACTTCCTGAGCTCAATTACATAGCCTTACGTAAAGATATTTTCTCTTTTTTAAAGCTTTTTTTCTTTCTTATTTTTAGTGTGTGCAGTCTAAAAGAAAAAAAAGACATCCTGCACTCATAAGCAGAGCCTGCTGTGTAACCAGGGAGCAATAGTTCTGCAATAGACAGAAGTACTGTCGAGTTGCATTGTATCCTATGTGGAATTAGTGAGCATGTGAATTGATCTGATGTTACATTTTCTCTCAGTTGTCACCAGATAGGTCACCAAATTTATACAGCACCAGTCACTGTCTTACCTCTATTTTGTATTACCCAACATGAAGTAAAAAGCACTAGGTAAACAGCAGAATGGTTCAATGCCCTGTGCTGATTTATGAATACATGCAATACGGCTATGAAATAAGAAGCAATTGCAGTGTAGAAGAATGATGTGTAATTTTTGGGCACCCCAGGAAAGCTGCAATTGTATATTACCATTTTGTAGTAAATGTGCAGTGAAGCCCTTTCTTACGAGAGGATTTTAGTGTCCAGTTAATGGCGCTGTGTCTTGCTCGGATTTGAACTCCTAACATGAACCATATAGTGTGCTGCAGACTTGCTTGAGGGAGCAAAGGGTGGTCTAGTCAGCAGTGCACCTGCATGACCTTTACATTTCTCTGAAGGATTGTGCAGCGTCTGTTTCCTCTCTTGCCTTCTGCAGGGGGGAGGTGTAGAGTATCTCCTGCTTATCATGCACGCACTTAACTCCTGTTAATCCTTTTGGGAGCGACACTGTGGTATCAAAGCAGGTATATACTTTTAATCTCTAAAGCAGCCCGCTAAGAGGTAACTGGGATTTATAGGTCTTATCAATTTGCAGCAGTGTGAGTGAATAAAGAGAGTCTTTAAAATAAAGCAACTGCTGACTCAGCTTACATAGAGGCTTGGGAGTAAAACTGAAAATTCAGCAGTGCTAGTCCCTCCTCAGGTATCAGCTGATTGAAAGTATTACCCTTTTCATGCTGATCCTCTGAGACTGGTGTAATGTAAAGTACTGGAGATATGGGTGTCTAAATAACAGTAGATCACTAGTGTTTGGAGACCCTTTAAAGCGTAGCTCCTCAGGGTATCCTTCCACAGCAGACAGGGAGAAACTCAAAATATTAAGGTTTCCTTTAAATCTGAAAGCTAACAAAACTGTTTAAGTAAATTCAGGAAATTCACTAACATGGAGACACTTCACATAGATTCTCTTTGCTCTGAAAAGGTAGGAGCATCTGCTTTTGATCACTTTTATATTTTGATTACCTGAGACAAGTAAGGTTCGATAGTCATCCTAACTCGAATAACAGCTGTCCAAATAGCTCACTGCCAATACATGTTGAATAACAGTATCATTGTGTAACGTCAGATTTATGTAATATGCTATTTGTCAGATCACAGATAATAGAAATGCAAGTTTGTTGTATGGTGCTGGGATGAGCACATTTGGGATCCACATTTGTGAGCCAGCCTCAATTAAATAGAAGATCACTTCAACCCATAATTAACTGTGTTACCCTTCCAATCCAGTCCTAATGGCTCAAATGTCTGTTTAATGTTTGCAAATATGTTGAAAACTGGAGCTGAACAAATAGTTTACAAATAAAGAGCAGTCAGAGATGCTGTTCCTGCTACTAATTTTAAATCAACATACTTTCAGACAGTTATGTCCTTACATACTGGTGATATGATGAGTAATAGGAAAAAGTACAGTGGAATAAGAAGGCTGATACATAGAAAATAAATATTATTTCATGCAGTTAATAAAAATGAACAATGGTGTCTGGAAAAGATGAAATTTCAGTGGGGATTCTGATATTCTCCTGTCAGTTAATTTCTAGTATCTGTTGCTTGATTAATAATTTCTATAAAATAATGGCCTTATATTTGTGTCACTTGATTTTTTTTTTATTTCTGACTATATAAAACCATTGTGCATGGTAGTAATTGCTTAGGGTGCTTTAAGAGCCAGAACCTTGTTCTTAATTGTCAGAAAAGGGTTTTTTCAGGTACTATTCACAGGTGGTACTTCCTGAAAAAAACTGCATTCAATTTCATATGACTGTATTGCAGCCAACTTCTGCGTTTTAGAATGATAAATAACATTGAATTATATGTTTTAAGGATGCAGAAATTGCAGTATTTCTGAGTCTTACTCTCATTACCCATTGCACGTTGATTTTGAATAAAATGTTCACGTATCTACTAAATGCCTTCTTCAGACTGCAGAATATAAGAAACAAGTACTGTGAAAGAATTCCATAAAGTAAATATTGCTTATACGTGTAGAAACAGAGGCATTTTGAAATTTCAAATGCAATGAAAAAAAATGCAAATAAAAAACCCACTGTGCTTGCAGATACTTACGGAGAAATTTCCTGGATCGTTAAATGCCTCTCTTCATTCATAATATGGAAGCATAGCAAGATGCATCTGGTATTTCTGTTGAAAGAAATCACATTCAATTTTTTCAACTTCCTGAAGCTTAAGACATTCATGATCTGAATAACAGATTTTACAAGAAAAAGATTTACGAGTTAATGCTAAAGGCTGATAACATGAGAGAAAATATCAGAACTCTAAATTATATGCATAAATCCAGGTAATGAGGGTGTGGCGCAAGTCTGGAAAAAGCTTTATGAACCTGGGATGTGTTTTAATTACTATTCTATATAGAGAAAATAGTTTTCTAAGAACTTGTGAAATCTGCAGTTGAATTACAAAGAAGATAACATTACACAAAATGAAGAAACATAAATTTGGAGTTTATGTTCATAACTTCAAAGTCTAGGGATCTGCATATCATCTCAGAAATGAAACAAAAGCTGAACCATAAATCAGCTGGTGTTCATTATAATTTACATACATGTATGTAATTAGAAGTGAATGGAACAGTAGAAAAATACCATAATTTACTATCTTTTCTTTAGAATTGTCTGTAAACATTTTGTGTCTTAACTGTAAGCTAAGTCACAGCTGTAAGTTGATGTCTTTCAAAGACAAGAAATTGCAAAGCAGGTCCCATCATGGATCTGGGGACTCCACTAGAACATTACTTATCGGGATATTTTGGCCTGAGGTTGTGGGTAAGTGAATTCCTTGGCAATGGCAGCTGTTCTTTGCTGGGGCTATCTGCTGATGCTTTTAATGCTGGTAACTCAACTCCCTGTTACTCCATGTTACTGCTGTTGTACATCTTGGTGTATGTGTGGCTGCTGCCTTCCATATTCCCTTGACCTTTTCTTTGTTTGAGTGTGGAGTCAAGCATGTTAGATTGAAATGCCTTCACTGTTGATTTAAGATTTAAAAAAAAAAAAAAGGCTTTTCATTGGGGCATTGAGTCTAGGAAGCAGTCATGGGCTCCATTTAGTTTGCTTTGCTGTTGTCATGGTGAACTCCAACATGGAGGTGCAAAAAATGGCCTGAGGTACTAACATTTGCAGCTCTTCCAGCTGCCTGCAAAATAAATATGTGTCTGTGACCTTAAATTCTAGGATGTAGTTTTATAGTATGTGGTGAATTTCTGTCCCTAAAATAAATGTAAATTTTAAAAATGAACCCCTTTGAAAAATATATTTATTTAAGTCTCTTAGATCACATTTTAATAGTTAATAGTATGGATTGTAACTGCATATTGCTGCTTTGAGGATGTATATCTTGGTTCTTGGCTTTCCCAAGGCAGACTCTAAGATCCTGTAATCCTCCCTGGTCCAACAGCAGAGACAGTCTTGTAAACATGAGAGTTTTCTCCATAAAGCTGTCCTTGCAAAATATATCTGTGCAATTAGCCCTCTGTCACTCTCTTCAGCACTTCCTCAAATACAATGTTTCACTTTTCAATGGGTCTAATTTAGATTAACTCTTTGGATCAGGGCGGTAATTTCTCTGCCTGTTTACATCTGTGGTGCTATTTAAAGATGTCATATTGTTGACGAAAATCATAACTTAGCACACATTTTTCACTGAGTAATGTCTGGTGAGGCTATCTGATTACAAGGTGAATAGGGAGAAAAAAGTGCATTGCTGGAGGGGCTGGAGAGCTTTTTTGAGACTTTGCATTTTCTGAGGTGCTATGTGAGGGAATTGTGAATGACTAAGGAATTGTGTAGTGTGTCCAAGGGCTCCAGTTTCTTTTGCAGTCACTCAAAGTGTAGATCATTTCCTAAGATCTCTTCTGTTTGAAAGCTGTGCTCAAAGGCTCTGTGGAGAATGTTCTGTTGCTGTCTGGGTACCAAGACAAGAGGGGACTCTCCAGTAGGCCCAGATTTCCTTTGGGCCCACTTATGCTGCTACTTTGGGCACGTGAAATGACCTGAGAATGGGCATAGCTAACGAGATGACTTGTGGCAATGTCCATTGGGATCTGGGATCACATCTGTCACTGCACATTGCACTGCCTTATCTCTCTGCAGCTCAGAAAAGTCTCCTCTTGCAGCTCAGAATAATCCTTCCTTTAGGTGATGTTTCTGTCTTTATCTAGCTGTTCTTACATGACTTCACTTTTCTTAAACCATGAAATATATTCCTTCAGCACTGGAAGAAGACCTGCAAATATATCTGTCATTGGCCTCAATTCAGGCTGTGGGAATGCGGCAGGCTGGCTGCTGCAGAACTTTCCCAGTAGTTAAATTTGTATCTGTCAAAGCTGATGTTTCATTTCTCTATACATCTCTCTACTCACATCCCCAAAGTTAGAAGCTGTGTCTTAGAATTATATGAGTCTGCGTATACAATTTTGTACTTGGACCTGAAAGCTTAGGACAATTCTGGACTATTCAGGGCTTTTCACCTTGGCCAAGCTATATCCCATCTTAGCCTGTGTGGCTGGGTATGTGTCCTGTCTGTAACACCCACAAGCTGAAACAAGTTCTAGCTAGTTATCACTGAGGAGAGCATTTATGTGCACAACCTCGTGTACAGTCAAGATCTAGTAGGTTTTAGCTATATTCATGCATGTAACTTGAGTGATCTGATATTTTATCACTTGACATATGAACGGAGCCAACTTAAGTCACTGACAGCAGTGATACAACAAGGGGGAATACAACAAAGCTGCTGTCTTTGGATTTGAATGTGAGATGGAGGCGCTCCGTATGCACAGTGTTTGCATGGGAAAGATGGAGGTTTAACGAGTGTAGTGCATAAGATTTCATGCCAGGAGATGTTCCTGAGGTTCTCCTGAAAGGTTTCCCATAGTGCATGTGAGTGTGGAACTGGCCACATATTCTACTAATCAGTGCCAGTATACATAGCTCAAAGAGGTAAAAAGTTAATGGAAGTGCTTTAGGATAATGCGAAAGGAAATAGATTTAATTAAGGCATATAGCTCTGGGTGCCTTACAAGTATGTAAATTTGTTCCTGAAAACTGCACTGAGCAGTTTTGGAATTCCTGTCATTTGATTGAGAAAACCATGAAGTGTCTGTGGACTTCTGACTCAAACTCACACAGGAGGAGGACTAGAGGGCAGAGTCAGACAGATGTTTGGTATGCATTTACAAGCTCAGTTTCAGTCTGATCTTAAAATAAAGTTGTAGCTAGGTGCACTTAACCATACATCAGTGCCTCTATGGGTAGTAAATGGGATGGTAGAGGTCTGTCATTTAACAATTTTTTTTCTTCAAACCCTTCTTCAACAAAGCTTAGTATTTGAATTATCTGCTGACATTTTATTCTTGCTATGAAAATTGTGAAAGGGGAGGAGAGAAAAGCTTTATTTTTACATGTCCCGAATAAAACTGAATCATTAACCAATTTAAGTGTTTAGTTCATTATTATAATTGATGCAAACATATAAGAAGGGGGGAGTGTTCCACTATTTTTTGTTACTGCTTTGCTTTTCACTATTTTTTGTTACACGGCAGTTATGAAACAAGTATTATTGATGATGGCTTTAAAGCTGGAATGTCTAGTAGTTATTTAGCATCCTTGCTTTTTCTTTAAGATGCCTTAAGCTACTGGAAAAATCATTTACTATGTCCCAAAATTTCCTGCCTTATTAGTTAAAAGAAAATATTTCCCTACAGATATTTTCACATGTAATGCTATTTCCCGTATTTCACAAGCTGCTTGCAGTTTAAACTTAATCATATTTGCCTCTCTGTCACTGAGGCTCTTAAGAATTACCTTAGAGATCTAGATATTATTTGGATATTTATAGCATAATTAGATTTGACGTATGATACTTTGTTTATCTCAGTTAATGCCTAAAGGCTTGATTCTGATCTGAGATCTGCAGAGGCAGAGCACCAAATTTGGAATAAGCTCTGTATTGGAAATGCTAATAGCAGTCTCTGTCCAAAATAGTTACCCTGCTCTCCTCCTGCCTCCTAAAATGTGTTAGATTGGAAGGATGTATTTGTATTTTTTTTAAGAATGAGGTAATGGGAGGAAGTGGAGCCAGTCTGCAGCATTTTAGTCTTCTTTCATGGTACTCTCTGTAGATATAATTGTATAGCTAACAGAAGAATACATTTTATTTTCTCAAACCAATATGTCTTTGATCCTTCAAATATACCCTCCCACAAAGAGACACAATCACCTGTACTTTTGATTTGTATTTTTTCTCTGCATTTTTAGTAAAGCAGAGATCCAGATATAAAATTCAGCATTCCTGGAAAGGGAGTCTGGACTGGTGATGCTCCCCACAGATCTTTTTTCTCATGAATCAATGAATTAGTCATCACCCAGAATTTGTAGTTTACCATCAGTAAATGAAAAATATTTTTGGTTATCTTTCTTCATATGCATTCTCCAAGGATAACTGCAGGCTTCTGACTGCTAAGAATTCACATCTTTCCTTGCTTTATAAAAGTTTAGTATGATCCTATCACAATAGAGATACTCCCCGTAGCACTACAGCTAATGCTGTACTGCTAGAAACAGTTGCAATATGTGTTAGCTGGTGATGCAAAAATTCTGACTGCTGAGTACTTGTGTTTGGAGCACACTGAATTACAACACAGAAATTTATATCCTTCCTTGTCTTGCATGTGTTGGCAAAACTCTATCAGCATCCTTCCCCCAGACACATATTTTCATCGTGTATCTGATAGCATAATGCTAATATCTTTAACTAAGCTGGTTTATCATGTCGATCTTGAAGGCTGGTGGTATTTGAAAGCAGGAACACTTGGCTGGTTTGCCCACACTGAAGGTATGGGGAGTCCTCCTGTGTTCAGCTCTGAGAACAGAGTGCGCAACAGGAAAACCCTGGTGTAAACTGCTTCAGGTGTGCACTGCTTTTGGTTGAAGCCCTCAAATATATGTGCCAAAAAAACAGTGCTGGTACTGCAGCTCAGAGCTGGGCCTCTATAATTTAGCCGCGCTTAGCTGATCCCTAATTTAGGTGTTGGGTAATGCAGCCCATGGACTCCAATTGTTAGGAAATATTTCAGCTTCATAACTGTCTCCTTTTGTCATTTGAACTCTGATCAGAGTAAATTAAATTCAATGGCCATAGTCATGCTTTGTGACTGCTATCCCTCTTGCAAAAGAAGCCCTTTTAAGAACATGTAAGGCTCCCAAAATGTTTATGTATAGGTGGTCTCTTTCAAGACATGGAGTGCGCGTGTGGATTTCCTGAACGAGGTAAAGTAGGGGAGAGGTGTTTTTGAATTACCTGCTTTTACAGACTGAAAATACATGATTGTGTTTAGAAGGTTATTTATAATGTTATGTTTATGTTTTTATGGAAAAAAATATGCTAAATTAAAGTTTGCTGGCATGCAATACAGGTTTAGCTGCACTCAAAAAGAACAATGCACATAAAATACTCTGCAATTCTCATAAAAATACAGGCAGAGAGACTGATTTTTTTCTGGTTTAACCTTTAGATGAAGAATGCTGTTTAGTATTCATAAGGCAGAGGGTAAAGTCTTGCTTTTTGAATTCTGATGCGTTGTTGAAAAAAATGGCTAGTGCTGAAAATCATTGTTTCTATAGAATTTAATTTCTTGTTGGACTGTTTGTGTCATTTTAGAGAAATATGGCTTTATTAAAAAAAAGACATTAATATCTTTTACTCATTAGTCAGAGGTTCTGCATACACTAATTAGCACTATGTTATTTCTCAGATATTCAAATTATAGTGTACAAATAAAATTTAATTGCTAATGATTTGTACAAAAGTTATCAATTTCATTATTATAGAATGTTGATACTGTGGAAAATTATTATGCCTTAAGTATTTTAGACAAGAGTAGGGCCATAATTATTGCTACTATTAGTATTCCAGTATTTCCCAGAATTTACCGAGTGCTTTAGAAATGTAGAACACAGCATAGCCTACATCTAAAAAAATGCATAAAACAGCGAGAACAGATGTAATGTGCAGAGAGTCAGATTGATGGTAGGCAAATGTCTCATTATTTACAGGTTTGCTCCTGTCTGAGTCTAAATATAACACATTCGTGGTATTTAAGCCGTTACTGTCCACACTGATCCATCTAAGTCAGGAGTGACCAGCCTGTGGCTCTTGTGAGGCGCCACGCAGCCCCTGCCACGGCCGTGTGTGGAACCACTGTGAGGCTGCCCATCACGGGCATCACTGGAGAAATAAACCCTGGAGCCATGGGAGCTGGAGGATGCTGCCGAGGCCAGAGGCACTGCAGGGCCTCCAGGCTGGGCTGGGCTGGGCTGGGCTGGGAAACGCTCCCAGGTCATCCTTTGTGTTTGAACTGCTGGAGAGATTTGCATTTGCTTCCCTGCTCCACTGCTCCCTAGCCCCATTCGGGGATGGGCTGTCTCTTACTTTCATTCCCATGAAGTGTGATTACACAGCATGTAGTAGCAGCTGGATTTTGGGCTACTTCTAGCCTTTTTCCTCCAACAGTTCTGGCTAGGTGAATGTAGGCTTTGTACCTATGGCCCCTACAGTGCATATCTGAGAGCTGCCATAGGGAAGAAGAGTGACTCAAGGAGACACCTGGCAGGGAGTGGGGAGCTTTTCCAAACATTTCAGAGCAGGTGATCCCATTGGAGTTTAACCATGGAGGGAAGTGAGGGCATAACTGTGAGAAATGTAACAAAAGAGGTGTGAATAATGCCTTCATGAGTATTTGCTTTCAATTTGCCACAGCTGAAGATCTCAGAACTAACACTGGTGAGAGCTCAAGGTGATGCTGTGATGAGAAGCAGCAAGAGAGACCCTGTCAGAGATGACTCTTACATGGAGCAGAAAGTAATGAGTGTTATTTCTGTCAGGCCAGTGTGCAGGCATCGCTGTGAGTTGAGCTGGTGAAGGTGCAATAGGAGAACAAAGCAAAGAAGATGTGTTATATGCAATGTGAGAAAAAAAGTATTAGACATGACTTGTGGGAGAGAGGTAGATGAGGAAAAGGGGTCAAAATTGTGTTGGGCTGTATCAGAACTCCATGGTGAAGTAATTCCTGGCAGAAACAGAAGAGCTCTGTTTTGCCATGGTGAGTTTGAGCAGGTACTCTGAAATTATGAGTGAGGTTGATTTATAGAACTGAATAAATTGATACAGGCCATCACTGAAGAAGCAGCTTTGCTGTGAGTCACCTATGCAAGAATATTACCTAACAGTGTTTGAACACGCAAAATTGGAAGAAAAAAAAGAAAAAAAAGACAGCTTTAAGAGAAATCATTGAATATGGGTAGACAACTGCATTTGACTGAGCCAAAAAAATATAATGGCTGTTCTCACTGTTTTCCAGTTTCTCAGCTCATGGTAAATTAACCTGTCAATCAGTTTGAATTTACAACAACTGCAAATCAGACCTACAATACTGAAACAAGGTAGCATACATAAAATGGGCAGAAAGACCCAATTAATAACTTATTTGACCTTTATATATTATTTATAAAGGGCTATGTATGCAAAGCACTAAGCATCTTCCATTTTCAATAACCAGTCTGCAGCAGATTCCATAAAAGCATTCCTTCAGTCTCATATTGAAGGAAGCCAGGTTTATCAGGGGGTTTACCTCAGGCAGTGGGATATGGTGACTTCTGCTGCCTTATTGACATGAACCAGCTGTGTAGTGATACCCAAAAGAAGATTTTAAACAAACCAATGCAAAAAGTAAGTGTGCCTGCATGGAACTGGTGGCAAAATAATGACAAAAAAGCCCAAAACATTGAAGTCCTCTGCTACAGATTAATTTAAATATGGTTTATGTTTAAGACTTTCTAAGATTAAAAAAAACCAGAAACCCATAACCTTAAGGCAGATGAACCTGAAGTTATGGTTTATGCAGGGGTGCTAGCCGAGGGTGGACCATGTAGGAAAATTATTGGAGGTCAAAAAATTATTTGTATAATGTACCACATTTGTACCAATGAGCAAGAGCAAGGGGAAGCTGTTTCAGTTGCACAGTTCCTCACATAAAAAAGGTTTACAGTCACAGTCAGGATTTGCAGGATTCTGCGCCGGGTTATTTAGGTACAGGTTCACTGGTGCTTAGTGGGCTGAGATCTACAGACTGTGCTTTGGATCAGTCAGAAGTCTGGTACCAGAAGCTATGACTCTAGCACATGTAATTTTAAATGCATATTTGGAAACAAGAATTTCATGTTTTGTAGCCCGTTGTTTCTCTTAATTTACAAATATACCTGCTTGTCTTTCTCAGATCCGATCAGGCTGACTTGTTGCAATTGAACAAATAAACAAAAAAGCATCAAAAAGTTTTAACTTTCAAAAATATGTAAAAGGTTCATCAAAGTTTTAATAAATCTATTTAGATAGGGCAAATAAACTACTGTAGTTGATATCATGGGGGTGCCTAAACAAGATTTTAGTATGGTGTCTTCTAAACTAAAGCTCTGGGTGTTATGGTAGATTGGTTGATAGCAAAGGCTCTTACTTTTAAATACTGGCTGGGTTAACAGTAGCTCATCTCTTAGATGGGGTGATGGAAATTTCTACTGGTGGAAGAAGGCAATATTCAGCTACAGGCTGTATTTGGCCTTCTTGAGAGTGGCAGAGCATTCACTGCTCGTACTCTAAGCTTTACTAATGCAGAAAATTGTGTACATTGGGGATTAGCTGGATTTCCTGTCAGAACTGTGTTTCTTGTACAAATGACTTAAAGGTGTGCCTTTTTTCTTTCAAATCTTAAGGTTGTTTTGTCTTCATGAATTCCATTTCTGCTGCAATAGCTCAGCTTAGCTGCCTAGATTTTTATAGTGCATAGATTGGATCTTCCAGTGTATTTTGGAAAGTTGAACTTGATCTTGGAGGTCTTTTCCAACCTTAATGATTCTATGATATGTCCTGTTGGTGTTGGTTTTCCCCCACCTCATGAAACTTTCTGAGTATTCAGCTTGTAGTTCAGTGTGTCTGAGGTAGCAGAGGCTCTCCTGCTTATGGGGAAGTTCATCTACACATTGGAATGGCTCTGCTGGTTCTTCCTACTTGTCTTAAGTCATGCATTGCATTTATTCTGTACTACTTGAGTGTGCAATTTGTGCAAGCCAAAGTATCTTTACTGTCCTTCTCAAATTTAAATGTGTGCAGACTCACAGCTATTACTTTTCTGTCCTTTAGAAATGTTTCTTCTGATTGCTTTGAGGAAGCAAATTTAATTTTTTTTTTTTTCATTTTCTTTATCCCCTTTGTTTCTCACTTTTGTATGTTTGTATTGTTTGGTTGGGTTTTTTTTAAGAATAAAAAATAATCTCATAAAGAATGTGGTTGGCTGACCTTGGCTAAAGGCCACCTTACCAGTTACTGTCATGGACAATGCAGACATGATTTTGGGAAAATTAATTAAGCAGCTTTTCCCAGGCTCAGCTGCAGTCCTTCCCTCTTGTATCCTTCACTTTGGCTGCAGGGCTCAGCCATGCCCTGTGGTGAGGCTGTCGGAGGCAGCCCTGGCCTCCTTCAGTGTGTTCTCTGCAGCCCTCCTGGCCAGTGCCTGGGTGCTGAAACCCTTACAAAGAGACACAATTCAGTGAAAGCATCCAAAGGAAAGTTCTTCCCAATCCCAAGTACATTTTCTCCATTCTGTTTTCTAGTACTTTTGGGCTAAAGCTTTTTCTGGTGTGGGTGTGTGTATAAAAGTTTACTATCTTGTTTTACATATATAAATTTTATATGTTTCAAATTATTTTATTTAATTCCTGAGATTCTTTTGCTTCTTGCCTATCTCCCCCGCTCCGCTGGTTGTTCCCTCCGTTTTCTTCCCCTCCCACAATCAGCTGTTAATTAGGGTTTACTGCTCTGTATTTACCAGATTTACTCTGCCTTTTGGTGGCTGCTATAGCTTTCCCATAGTTAAGTATCAGAGGGCCAGTCCATGTCACTGGGCCCATTCACTTCTTCCTCTTCCCATATGCTTTGGGCATGAACCTGGTTGATGCCCAAATCCTTGCCCAAACCCTGCCTCTTTTACCCTTTTGCACAGCATTGCCAATTCCAGCTTGCTTCTTACTGTACTTGTCCACTGCTTTCAGGAGTAAATGTGCTTTTCTTCTTGGACTCCTTTTATTATTTCCCATAGTCAGAATTGCTTCCATAACCCTCAGGCATTTGGCTGTACACTGGCATAGCCATACTACCTTTTACCTTAGCCTTCTTTACATTTTACACTTCTGTTAGGTGTATATTGATATCTTAGAGGGTATATATATATATATAACTTTTATTACATTTATTTTGTACATTAAAACATACGATATATTAATATTTCCTCACCTTAAACGTTAGCCATCATTAGAAATGGCTTAACATCTTTCCTAGACTACTCTGTCACTGAACTCTTGATTGAAAATTATGTTTTTCTTACTATGTTAGGTATCCTGTATTATCTATATTAACCTATATCATTATGATTTCAAACTTTTCCTCTTCCACAGCTACAGATGACTTAATTATTGGAGTCTTCTGTCAATAGGATAACTGAGGTTGAACATGGGAATATTTAGACTCTGAGGCTAAGTTTTTTGGGGGAGCTAGTTAAACATTCCTGATCTGAGAAAAGCTTAACAATAAAAAGGATGTTAAAATATCTTTGTCAAATCCATCTCTGGACAGCTTGTAAGCTGAGCACTGAGCTGTGTACACGTGGTTTTAGCTTAGAGAAATGTTATCTTCTGAAATACAAAAATATAATCACTGCAGGGCTCTGTTTAATAAGTTCAAAATCTGAGTCACCAAAGCTTAATTGCAGAACAACTGGTATTTTGTGAAATGCAAGTTAACTAATTTAGTCTTCCAAAATTATGACTTCCTGTTGTCATCCTTTTTAAAACTACTATCTATTTTGATGTGCTTGTTTCAGCTCTTGGCAGTGATGAAGGTGTATGTATTATTTATGATCCTTGAATGTCAGGAGGTGTATTTCTAGTTGCATAGCTCTCAAAGTTAGACTGCTCATTTCACGACAGGTTTTCTGAGTAGCACTAGTGTCAGTGATGACCAAGCCACATGTTAAAAACTCCTCTTTCTGCTTTGCTTTTAGACATTTATAGAAATAATGAAGATCAGATAGCTGTATTATATGGCATATACTTACATATCTTTTGAATAAATTAAGATGGAAAATCAAAAAGACTGCTCCTCTACTGCTCCTTCTTCCCTCTGCCCTGGCAGCAGCTGTTGTAATCATCCTGTTCAGGAGGCCAGGGGAAATGTTTTGTTCCATCATGGGAATTGTGGTCTGACCAGAGACCTCTGTTTCAAGTGAGGATGAAAAATTGTCTGAAAAAGGAAATTACTAAGGATGGACAGTTCCGAAACAAAATTTTCTGAGTCAGTTTAAAAAACCGAAATATTTTATTTGAAGTATAATTATTTATTTAGATTTTACTGATGAAAGATGGGAGTGTTCAGGTAGTTGTGAGTAGATGTCAGAGACTCCTACATTTATAGAAATTGTATTTTCCTAATAATATTCCTGTTTAGATGTCAGCAAATGAGAGGGTTTTAAATCTTATTCTACACTGTGATATTACCCTTGTGGCTCTTTTACCGAAATTAGAACCATTAGTTCTCATTAGATATTTTTATTGTTTTGAAATTATTTGGTAGTCCTTGGTTTTTAACATGTGGGATCTCGAGAGATGAACAGATGAAAATTAGAGGAAGGCCAGTAAGTAATCATCTGTGCAATTAAAAATACTTCATGTTGTTTATGAAATCCAACCCAGACAAATGTCACAATTTCTAATAACTTTTCTCTTGTGTTAAATACACAAACCAAAAATAATTATAGCAAAAAATAATTTGAGCATGTGCATATACACATGTAACTACCTTTTTACTTGATTATTTGTATACTGTGTCGTTCTCTGTTTTGTCCCTATTATGTATCTAAAAAATGTGCATAATGTGGTAGATGTAATTTAAAGACAATAGCCTTGCAAAAAGAAGATATTTTGTCACTGCCTATGGGATGCAGTACAGCGAGGAGAAAAATTGGCAGCATTTTGGATAAGAGAGAGCTCTCTATCAGAGACCGCTTAAGGCATATCTCACTAGCTGCTTGATTTCCTGATTGCTCAGCATTTTGCAGAAGATTGGAGTTACACTAAAAGCAAAGTTATGTGGTTTTGACAAATTATTCACTATTTCTTTGCTGCAAGGCTAGTGCAGAAAACAGCTTGCACTTTCCTAGTTTTTCACAGAGGAGCTTTTAGGTGAAACAAGGCGATAACCTCGCTTCACCTGGCCAGATGAGTGTAAACCAAAACACTGCTCAGTACTGAAGTGTCAGAGTGCTCAGTCAGGCACAATGTAAGCATCAGGAGGAGGCTGAAGGTGCCGGTGTTTCCCTCAGTATCCACCAGCTCATTGCTTTATCTCTAAGGAGAAGCATCCCTGTCCCTCACACACTTTGTGGTGCAGCGCTCAGTGCTGTGACTGCCTTGCCTTCCCAGGTGCCCTGCATAAAAGGAGTGAGGCTGTGCTAGTGGGAATGAACAACATCGAGGATGGTGGTTCATCTACCTTGGAGGTGTCACCAAGGTTAACTCATCCTACACCCTGCATCAAAGCCACTTCCATAAAGAAAAAAAGATGTGTCATTGCCGTAGGAGACTGCCTCCTGAAGGGGATGCACGGCCTAATACACAGACTAGACCCACTTCTTAGGGAAGCCTGCTGCCTTCCTGGGGGCCAGGTTAAAGATATGAACAGAAAGCCTCCTACCCTGGATATGGCCCTCAGATTCTTATCCATTACTGGTTTATCAGGTAGGCAGTGTTGAAGTTGCACCAAGAAATTCAAGGGCAATCAAGAGACTTCAGGGCCTTGGGATGACCGGTCAAGGGATGAGGAGCACAAGTTGTGTTCTCTATCCATCCAGTTGCAGGGAATAATGGGGGAAAAAATGGGAAGAGCCAACAGATTCTCTTAAATGTGTGTACACCTGTGTGATAGTCCTTAAATGCTAAATTGAAATATATTTCAAAGACCTGTATTTATTTTTTTCACAATTTTTCCACTAAGTTCAGGGTATAGATCACTTATGAAGTGTGTCCTCTGTCTACATAGCTTCCTAATTTTGATAATAAAGTGAATCTGCTATCCCTGCATAGGAACTGACTTCCACAAGTGTTCTGTTACAGCTCTGTTCTGCCACTTACTTCCTTGAGGTAATGCAAAGATGTGACAGTAAATAGAGAATAGAACGACAGAATGAAATATAACCTCTGAAGAGCAAGGCCTTTGCCCTATTCTGACATGTCTAGACCTATGCCTTAGGCTGTGTACAGTGTCAAATAATCAAATTGTGTTGTTTAAAATACTCATTGATATATGTTTTATTTTCTGATGCTGTGGGATGACTTCAGGCTAGATTTTGCCCTTGTGTGTGCAGAAGCAGTTTTCACTGACTTTGTGGCAAGGTGACTCCACACAGAAGTGGGATATTGTCCCTCAGCCTTTATGGCAATGCAATTATTTAATCAATTGGAGCTGTGCTTTTGTGACACCTCATAGTGCACCAAATCCATAATAAATGATCAGTCTGGATTTCTGGGTTTAGTAAGTGATTTGGAATAAAACATGTTCCTCTGTGTGTTAATAACATTTTCTCATGGGCTCGTCCATGCATAAGTGGGTGTGACTTCCTTTATGTTTCTACAGTTGCCTTACTTGTGGTCCAAATTTGTATTGGGATAGAACAATATGATTATCAAGCGCAAATATGATCTAGGTTTAAGTCCATATTTTCAGATATATATGCACATTTGTGTTCATTGATATTAACTATTGATAACCCTTGGTTGTTAATGTTTTGGGGTGTTTTTTGTTCTAGTAGCTGCGCTGACTTTGATCATAGTAGCTACTTACTCCTTGCGACGGGCAATGAAAATTGTGACATCTTTCAGGCAAAATCTGTAAGAGGACCTGTTAACCAATATCAGTACCCTGAGCCGTATGAAAAGGGGCAGAGATAGTAGATCAGAGATAGGTATTACTCACCTTGAGCACCAGCCATGCGGGAAAAGCCTGGGGGTGCTGGTCTTGCTCAGCCTGAAGCAGAGGCGGCTTTGGGAAGACCTGACAGCAGTCCCCAGTGCCTGTGGGAGATCATCTAGGAGATGGAGCTGGACTTAGTGAAGTGAGGCAGGGTAAGAGATAGTGAAAGTAAAGTGAATCGAGAGAGGTTTAGGCTGAATTTTTTTTTTAAATGCACCTATGAAGACAGGCAGTGGAACAGAACGAGCAGATATATTGTGCAGTTTCTGTCCTTAGAGATTTTCAACCTTGACCAGGTGAAGAACATGGTCTGATCTCAGAGCTGACCTCCTGTGAGCAGGAGATTGGACCAGAGACCTCCTGAGGTCACTCCCAGTCTGAGCTATCCTGTGATCCTATTGCTTCCCTCCAGACAGTTTACTTGAAATCTCTATTTGCTTTTTCTGAATTTTGATCTCAGTTAAACTCAAGGATTAAAAGTACCATGGTAAGGAAATCCTGTGGGATTGTGCTGAGTTTGTCAGCTCTGAGAGCAGAACATTATGACAAGGAACATGATGCTGGAGGAGACTCCTTTGAGTCTCCAATCTAGTCCTCTCTATTCTCACAGGCCGCCAGCTGACAGGCCATCCCTCTTCTTCAGTCTAGAATAAAGGAGAGAAGAAAATTAGGCAGCTGGTTTGGTTAAACTATCTCTTGATCATATTATACTTAGAGGAAGAATTACCCAGCAAGTGTGGATGTGAAGTAGATGATCCGGGCATTGAAAACCAAGAAAACACAAGGACTGGTTGTTTTTTTTTTAGTCACCTCAGTATGATTTCAACAAGGCACACCTTAAACACAGCTGAACCTGGAAGAAAGTTAAATTATCTAGGCTATGTTTTATCTTAGGCAAAAGAGTAACTAATGCATCTCTTTTCTTTTGTGAGTAGGTATAGAAGCATAACTATTGTGGAAATGCTACAAAAATAGGCTAAGAAAGAGACCGAAGAGAAAATCAAGTTTTAAAAGGACAAGTTTTCTGTGCTTCTGTGTATTATGCCTTTTTCACAACAACCCTTTTATTTCAAATCAAGCTGTGAAAAATATTCTGTATTTTTCTTCTGAAGCTTGAGTAGCATCTATGTTCCTTTGTTTACCCATAAGCAAATCAAATTAATCAGGAAAAGAGTAGTTAGTTAGATTTTGCATAACTGTGTTGGAGAAAAAAATACTTTGCTCTGTACATTTTTCCTGACTGAGTTTAGATACATGTCAGCATTTCTTTTAAATCTTTGGTTGATTGAAATGTCATAATCAGCATGATCAGCATTTTCTAGAGTTGAAGAAGTTGATTTTGGCCAGTAATTGCATATCTGTGTAACAAAATCATTGTGGTACCTAACTACTAATTGAATCTTCTGTATGTTAGAAATTTAAAGATCATAAAACATTTTCAAGACAAATATAATGCAACTTTTTAAAAAAAATACATGCTATGGTAGCTTTGAGCTACCAGAAATTAATAGTTTTTAATGACAGAGGTACTTACATATGTTAGCATATATGCATTAAGAAATGTGTTGCAATCCTTTTTCAGGGAAAATTTCCATTTCTGTTAATGAAATTTTGCTTGAAAAAGAAGAGTAAGCAAGGTAAATCTCAGTGAAAGGAAAAACTTGCTTTATTAGAACTATTTTGAATACATCTTGCTGGAACCAATAAAACTGTGGAAAACTTTTCATTTTTTTAAATCTAATTTTATAACTAAAAAAGAACATATATATATTTAACCTGGGTTTTTTAAATACTCTACTTATATTGGTTTCTTTTTCTCCAATGTGTCTGTAGGCAGTACCAATCCATTTTCCCAAGGCAGTATTTTGATCCTTCAGAGCACTATGGAGAAAACCAGCATGTACAGAAGCATTTCTGCACTCGCTGTTTTGTGTGATTGGGTTGGTTCCACATTACCACAGTCACATTTCATCCACCAACTCTTCAGCCACTGTTAATATTTTTTTCTTGTTTCTCTTTCCTGTATATAGCAACAGATTGACTGGGAATTACGAATAAATATATGCTAATTAAGACAATAAAGTAGTTTAAAGATACACAAATGTTAATAGGATTTGAAATAAGAGGTAGCTTGAGGCCACTGCTGTAACTAACAGGCCATTTAAAAATTATTAGCATCAGGCCCAGTGGACCAGTAGTAAAGTATAGCTGCCTTTTTAGTACATTATCAGAGCTAGCAGCCCCTAGACCCTGAGCTTTACTCCAGTGATCACAGCTGTGAACTGTGCTGAACTAAATTTGCTTATTCCTGCAAATGCCAGCATAGAAGCTACTTGCCTTACATAATGCCTAAGGTGATATATACAATATTTTATTATTCTTAAAGCAGTCTTTACAGTAAATTAATTTCAGTACATCAACAAAGACATGTTCTTGCATATCAAGCTGTTAAATGTTTTATTAAATTTCAGTGGTCTGTTTTGATGTACAAAAGAACACACAGTATATTGCTCATTTTGTTGACCCGACAATTCAGTGAAGTGACGGACTCTGTTTTGGTCAGCCTAAAGTCCAAAAATAAACAGAAAAAACATAGGTTTCAATTGAGGAGACTGCTGTTGGAACAGCAAAAGAAGTTTACATAAGGAGATTTTAAATCTCTTGTGATAAACAGGATAAAAAAAATTTGTAATGGCAAAGTCTGTTTGACAATCTGCCTCCTTTTCCCCCAGACCCCACAGTACACCCGCCTTTGGTCCATTCACAGAGATAACTGGGTGCCAGCCAAACAATCTCAGCTCCCTTCTTATCTGTCTTCTTTTCTAAAACTATCACCAGTACATTTGCCAGCTCTGTAGAAATCCCAATTATAGATAGTCCATTTCAAAATGCCTTATGGATGAAGCCCCATTCCTGCCAAAGATGTGAGAGAACAAAACGAGAGGGCTCATGCTCCTGTTTTAAATCAGTGAAATTGTGGAAATACTTAAGATGGTGCCTGAAAACCTGGCATAGAGAAGACAGAATTAGCTGAAAGCTCAAGAAGAAGTGAAGATAACTGCAAACATGTTTTTGTCACTGCTTCTTTTTTGTTGAACATTTTCCAACTACAAAAGTCATGATCTCTGCCTTCAGAAGGTGTATTTTTTGTGAAATGAAGAAAACTCATTGCATGTAGAAAGATGTGAAGTGGTGCATAAAACTGAATATTGACAGCTGCTTTAGGCTTGGACCAGCAATGCCCTCTCACTTAAATGATTCTGAATACGTTTTGCCATCTTCTTGTTGTGCTTTACAGACTGCTGTTCTCACTTATAACCTCACAACTTGACAATGTCATAGGAAGAGAGATGGAAGCAGCATTTTGGATTATTGTGCGAAAAGCAGGATAGGAACCCAAATATCTGCATCACAGCATACCTAAGGAGAGCAGTGGGGAGATAGTTTTTGAGAAGAAGTTTGATTTCTTTGGGTTTATGATTTTAAATCAGTAGGTTGTACTGCTGTCTTTTTGTGTGGCCGCAAGAAAGATTCTGGCATTACTGTAGTCAAGAGTGTAATAATTAAATTTAGTAACATCAATTGATTTTGACACGAGTTAGCAGTTTTGCTCTTAGAGGAGAATACAAGGTTTGCTAAGCAATTTCTGCCTATGAAAGGCAGTGTTGTGTTTCAGAATGGCTACTTGAGTCAAGGGGAGATAGGTCATGCCAGGCATTCAAAGCCTTTACCTCTGTTACACTGTCTTCTTTTAGTTTGGAAGCCCTTAAGAGCTTCGGTTTTGGATAAAAACACCATTTTGTTTAATGTTTTACAAGTACAGAGTTACAAAAGAGGTGTTCATTCATAACAGAAGTTATTTCATGTATAAGTTAATTATTTCATGTGCAACATTGTTTTGTGTGTGGTAACGATGCTTTATGAGACAGCAAAACGTTCTCCTCTCATCAACTGCTAGGCCCTCAGACAATAGCACATTCATTTCCATAAGTATCTCCTGCCCCAGAATTGAAATGAAATAAACTCTCCTTGTTAAACTAAACATGGAGAAGTATGTGAGTAAGATAAATATGTTAGACACAAAGTGATGTACTTTATTGGGCTTATCTGCATACTTCTTTCAGAGACATCTAAGGTAACATCTATCTTTTGATAGTAGAGATTTGTGTGTTTAAAACAAGCAGCTATACAGAATAGAAGAATTTCTGTACAGAAACAGAGAACATGCATACATGTTCTTCTGATATATAGACAGATATGTTAATACAGCTATAAGCTTCTTTTCTTAAGTCTAGTTTTAGCTGAAAAGTGTTCTTTAGAAAGCATACCCCATTCATGGCATTTGACACTGGAGACTGCCTTTCATATCAAGCAGTTGGAGCTCGACATCATTAAACACGGCATGGCCAGAATATCTTTTGCACTCGGGTCTGATGAGGCTGGTCTTCCATTTAGAAGGCAAATAGCTTTCACTGTAAATACCCTTGGTCAAATGGTTAATCTATATTTTATTTTTAAAAAGATAATTCCTTTTTCCCATTACTTTAGTTATTATGTGAGACCTATAGCTATTGCAAAATGCCTTTTATACATGAAAGAAGTTGAAAGATTAGTTTTTTAGAGAAAGAAAAAACAGCTTGATGGCAAAAATAGAAGACAGTGGAACATGCATTTCTAATCATCCATGCCAAGCATTTGATTTTAAAATCACCCATTTGTACTGTGGCTGATTTCCCCTGGCATAATCATGGGAGGCTAAGAAGAAGCCCTCGTAAAATGAGTAGAGAAGAAACTTCAAGGCACACTGGGAAAAAATGTGCAGAGAGTATGGGGCTAGCTTGGGTTTTCTTAAATTTTGGACTTCTGGCCCTCCAAAGATGGTGATTGCCTAATGTAATTTTGATAAGACATCCATAGTAGGCAGAGTCTACATCTGGAAAAATTCCTCAGCTATGATCACTGCATTATCTGGGGAAAACAGGCAAGCTACAAGATGCTGGAAAAACCTCAGCACAGTGAGATAGTTGAAACAACAAGGCAACATAAAGGACCAAGTACAGAAAACACGATCTGTTTGAGTGTTCAGCATGAGATGTCTGAAGTAACCATGGTTCACAGATATATATAGTCACCCAAGCAGGCTAAGATCCAAATTTCTGGAGAGAAAATCTCTTGGTATGGATTTGGTTTTGTGAAGCTAAGAGTAATAATGCCTAGGATTTTTGAGGGAGGGCTGCAGTGTGAAGTACAGAATGATGAAAGAAGTCTCAGAGAATCCATGCTGAACAGGTCAGTGATGAATAATAAAGGTATCTACATTCATCTTACTGATTCTTTGAAAATATTTTATTCTTGACTCCAACTATATGAGGAACTTAAGTGTTAGAATTTCGGTTTTCAGAAAACTGGTTTTTGGAAAACTCAGAACAGCTAATTGACATGTCTATTGGAAATTAAAATGGAACTTTGAGTGAAAATTTACCTTGGCTTTCACTTCTCTGTCCTTCCAGGTACCATTAAGCCAGTTCACTAGATCAAGGCTAGGAAAAGCAGTAAAAACAGTAAGATGGTACAGTTTATGAGGTAATTCTGGGCTGTTGGAAGCACCTAAGTTCTGAAAAAGCCATCATTACCAATCCTCATGTGGAAGAAGAAACGATCCAAATAATCATGAAGTACATTTTATATGTACCTGGCAAAGTAAATTTCACATCTTTTAAAAAATTTATTTACTCTTCAGAACACACTTGCACTGTCACAGAATAAAACTCATGGGAGCATGAAAATCTCTCATCCACTGTAAATAAAAGGTCCTTAAATGTGGGTAAACTAGTAGAACAATTGGCACTTGATATATCTCAATCCCTGAAATGACAGTGCAGAAGATACTCCTTGACTGGAGAATAGCTTCAGAAGAGCCTTGTGCACTTTGTCAGCAACTGCTGTCCTGCCAATACCTAGTCACAGGCTGCAGAAGGCAGCAGCAGAATTTTGTTTCTAGATCCTCTGAAGAGTTTTGTCTCTCTGATCAAGCTGTATATGATCTCATGATGTGCTAGCATGTTCCATTTATCCGACAGTAACGCTGGTTTCCAGTTATGCTTCCTACTGTCAAGAGGAAGGAAGTAATGGAAGGACAACATTTTTTCGAAAGTATTCAGAAACTTTTCATATGTAAATCCCAGTTATGGGGATTAAAGAAATTAATGAAAATGCTTTTTTTCAAGTTAAAGTATGTGTAATTAGTTAATAGTGGTTTTTAACCCATGGGAAATTGGGAAAAAAAACCAGGTAAGATTTTCATCACACATATCCTCTTAACATGAAAATTGTTTTCAGAAATTAGAAACCATGTTTTCTGGATCTTTAAAAGATACTCAGATCTAAGAGGGACCAAGGAAGCAGAGTTTTATTTAATGTTATTTATTCAACATCATATGATGAATGTCTGTTAATCTTATTGAGGCCAAAAGGAAACCATGGCTTCACTCATTCTAAATAGTAAACGGCAAAGTGGGAAAAATTATTTAAGATTATACCCTTGCACAATAGCATGAATCAAAGTAAACAATAATTTAAGTTGCTGGTGAGGGAACTCTTGATGATGTGAAATCAGCTACTGAGGAAAGAAGTAGAATCCCAGCCCCACCTGGGCCAACACATTCAAAAGCCTGGACAGAGATCGCGGCACTTCTGGGGACAACATGTGTTGCCTGGAAGGTTAAGGTGGAAGAATAAGAATTTGAGAAACATACTCACCAACAAAAGAACAACAGAGTTCTAGTGATGAATCAAATGACATCACTTCCCTAAGGACAGACTTTAATTCTAAATATAAATCTCAAAACAGACAAAAAATAACATCTTCGGTCAAGTTTGAACGAAAACCATGCTGGAATGAATCTTCACACTGGACCAATTTAGTTACATCTTTCATGATTACCTGCCTTCTATTTCTTCCTTTGCCAGATTTTTCAGTGGTCTGGGGAGATATTTCCTAAGCCAGAGGGAGCAGTTAAATGTCTAGTCCCCTTTTAAAGTCACATGGAAGCGTTGTACCAAGCTTCCTCAGTATTTCAAGAAATGCTTTTCTTGAGCTTCCTCAAATTACCGTGGTGTTCATGGGGTTTTTTCAGTTCAGTAAAATTAGAACACGACATTTGACATAAAGAAGCAACATTGGTTCAAAATGTGAGTTAGAAAATCACAGCATCATTAAAGCTGGAAAAGACCTCTAAGACCACAAGGCCAACCTTCTTGGAAGAGATACAACAAACCAGTACATTAGGAAAACGTGCTTTCAAGAGAAAATCTAGGGTATGGTTTAGGATGCTCTGGCATGTGCTCTTGTTAGAAGATGATGGATCTTTATAATAACATTGGAAATCCCCTCCCCCCAAATTTAATACAATTATAGAATAATATAGGTTGGAAAAAGACCTCTAAGGTCATTGAGCCCATACATAAACATAACATGCAATGTCCACCACTAAACCATGTCCAAAAGTGCCACAGCTGCGTGTTTTCTGAACACTTTCAGGGATGGAGGTTTAATCACTTCTGTGGCACTTCTGGGCACCACTTTTTTAGTGAAGAAATTTTTCTAATGTCCAATCTAAACCTGCCCTGGCACAACTTTCCATTTCCTCTTGTTCCGCCACCTGTTACCCAAGAGAAGAGGCCAACCCCCACCTGGCTACAGCCTCCTTTCAGGCAGCTGTAGAGAGTGACAAGGTCCTCCCTGAGTCTCCTTTTCTCCAGGCTAAACACCCCCAGCTCCCTCAGCTGCTCCTCACAGGACTTGTGCTCCAGACCCTTCCCCAGCTCCGGTGCCCTTCTCTGGACACGCTCCAGCCCCTCAGTGTCTTTCTGGCAGTGAGCCCCCAAACGGAGAACAGTATTTGAGGTATAAATTATGGTAAGGCGTTCATCAAAACAATTTAGGTCAGGAGCCATATTGTATGGCTTCGCCTCTCATATCTCAAATTAAATTCAGTTAATTCCTGTCAATGACAGTTTTGCTGGCAGGAGTACTGCAAAATTACTGTGTATTTCTCCAAAATTAAGAAAAAATTGTCTCTATTTTTTTCTGTAAACTACAAATAGTTCTTCTTATGTGTAAAAAAAAACTGTGGTAGCACAGCTATGTATAAAAAGCTGTCTTTATGTAATCAACTGCACACTTCATAAGACACCATGCTATTTAAAATTGATGAAACTGATTTGGTTTTTTCAGCTCTTTTTCTTCTGGAAAGAAAAGCATATTTTTAAATATGCCTATTTTTTCCCTTTTCAAGATAAATTTTAAAAAAATGGAGGCTAGCATTGTAAAGAAGTGGGCCATCAAAGGGTTACTTCTTAAAACAAAATTCATATTTTCTTTGCTTTGTCTCATTAAAATAGGATATGGGGGAAGGTTTTATAAAATCTTAGATTTTGAGGGGAAAAACAAGCTGCAAAGTAATTTGTTTTCTCTATAAAGAAATGTTTGGATGAAGTTCAAATTTGAACTGAAAGAAGTAATATGTCTCGTAAGAAAATGAATCTCTCCAAGAAAGAGAGACAATGTTTAATCAGAGAAGCAAAAAATGTTTAATCACACAGACAATCTAGATAAGTTATCAAACATGATTTCTCTAGATATTCATTTAATGAGGGTGACTTTTCCCTCAGCTGGCAAACTGAAAAGGTGATAGGATTTTGCAAGAAGATCTCTGACCACCAGCAGTATCAGAGTTGAAATGTTCACCTCAATTAAGCAACTGGGAATTTTACGATTGATTCCATAAACCAGTTTTTTACTGTAGTCCAGTCTAATTTCCATGCAATCTGTTATGCCTCTCTAAGCTTTTATCCTGAAGCAGGAAAAAAAATTTCAAAGGTGGCTCTGGACATTTTGTCCTTGAGAAAACCTGCCAGTGTCATAGGAACTTCCTATCATGTTTAACTTTTTAAAAAACTTGTAGTTCTGAAAAGCCTGGAAGTCTCACATGTTACTGATATTTTTATCAGCTTTTAAAAACAGCCAAAAAAGAACTCCTGTACTGATGTGGATTCTCATTCATGTGGCTATGAAAGGTAAATGCTGCATGAGGATTCTCTATGGGAGAGCTTTCAAAAAGAAAGTTTTGGCAGAGTTAGGGATACACACGTGTATGTGCATTGCCAGATAGCTATAAATATCAGATCCATGGAGTGCACAGGACTGGAGGACAAAGGCACAAAGACTGGTTGATTTATTGTAGACAGAGCAGTAAAGTGCTTTAAAAAATGAGAAAAGATTTGGTAGCATTCAGCAAATGTGAAATTCGTGAGGGGTGTTCTATCAAAGAAATTAGCCAAGGCACAGAGGAAAAAGAAATTTTGTAAATAAACCCAGTGGAAATTTTTTTCTTGTTCTATACAAACATTCCATTTGATTTAAACTATGTGGAATTATATACTAATGAAAGTAAAATACTTTAGTGGTGCTCAAGTTTTCAGATGGAAATTATTTAAGGATTGAAGCAGTTTCCCTCACAAAAGTTTATGAACAGACAAGCTACTTTTGTTCGTTATCAAGAAATGAGAGTTGTCAGCGCTTTTTAGGAAAATAGACATACATGATCTCTGAGAAATACCTGCAGCCCCTGGCTGCAAGGGATCTGTGTCAGTCAAATGAGATGGCCCTCAGAAAAGGCTAGCTCCAAATCAGATTGAATCTAGGGATGGAGAGGGAATTAAAAATACAGAGGTATTTTTCCTAAAGTGAGATTTTGGGAACAATCTTAAATCCATCTATCTAAATGTAGGTGCCAAGCCTTTCATAATTGTGTAGTTTCCTTTTGTAGCTAAGAAGGGAAAGGTACCTCTAGTGGATAAATCAGTACACTTAATTTATCACCCATTTTAAGGTCTGTCATTGGAATATACTTTTTTTCTATTTTAGAGACAGAAAAAAAACCCTAGAAAATAAACCCTTGACTTTTGGGTGGTAAGAACCAGGTGAGACAGACTCCTACACTCTCCCTTTGTGCCCCTGTTTACATACAAAGACACAAATGCTTTTTGCACAACTTCTTTTGCAATTGGCTTGGAGGAAACTTTAATCAATGTATTAATTTCTGGAGAGACAGTCTTGCCTCCGTATGAAGCATGGAGAAGAATTCAGCAGGTGGATCTGCAAGCCAGTCTTGGCTGGTCTCAATGGTCTTCTCTTTTATTCTGAGTGTCCCTCAGGGAAACCCTCTAAAGTTAATGTTCTGTAGCTTAGTGATCTGGTATAAGACACTGTACACAAAATACCATATTACAATCTTCAAATCCATTTTAAAAGAAGAAAATACCATGCATGTTAGTTAAGCTAATTCGATTCCATTTTCCATTCAATAGGCAAGAAATGCACTTTCACTTTCTGATATTGTTTCAGGAATTGTCTTTGAGCAGAAATAGTCTTTTAGAGACAATTCACAAAAATGATTTCTGGAAATGTAACAATTAATTAAAAAATGTAGTAAGTTTGAATCTTGTTTTTCAATGTTCTCACATCTGCAGCTGAACAAACAGAATTGCATTTCCCGAATTACCATTTGATTTGGCACATTAAACCAAGGCTTTCATTGTTCTTAGGAGAGTATTTTTAAATGAGCTGGTAAGTCACTTAGAAGAGAGTACTAGAAGTAACCCACTGCTGTGAGTAAAAAACACTCCTGAATTTGCTGTGTTTGATGGATCTGTCTGTTGAACTCCATTTAACTACTCCTGCACACTTTTTAGTACCTGCTTAATCTTATGCATACAACCAAACACAATGACCTTTAGGACAAAGGCTTATGTGTTTTTAGGGGTTCAGAATTTACTATGGAACTGCAAGATATGTGTCCACTAGGTATAACATTCATACACATTGGGCTAGCACTCTGAAGCACTTGAGACAGTTGGACCATTGTGCTAAACTTTTTACAGATATCTAATAGGAGGCTGGCCTTCCTGTCAAGTGCTTATAGTCCCCAATAGAACAGACAGTTTAAACCTTGAAAACTGAGACATGGGAATGCAAAGTGACTTGCTCCAGGGGATTGATTTAGTTTCAGAGATTCAGTACCCAACATACCAGACTTCTCATTATGCAATATCTTACTATAGGAGGACAAATGTTTGAGAGGAATAAATACTCAAGGGGGTAGTACTTGTGATTCATTGGGGGGTTTTTTTATTTTTTTATTTCTAAAGCTGGAACTATCTTAATGTAATATCTTTTTGTTCACCTCAACCACTAATACAGTGTTAAATTTTAGAGCAATAAGCTGGTTTTGGTTAAAGTAATGCTGTGATATTATTTCTGGTTATAATGCTTTAGATATGTTGCTACCTGACATGTGATGTATGTCTCCTAAATGCAAGATAATTAATTTTCTTGAAGGAGTTTGTGATCAAAAGACAAAGGTACATGATGATTTAGAGGGTGCAGAATATAAACAGAACATGAATAGGGTTTTGTTGGATGTTGTTGGATGTATTAACTATATAATGTGTAAAAAAACTCCTTGTTTCCCTTTTGTCCTATTTTGGATGACCCTATTTAGAGGTATTTATCCTACTCTACTCCAGACCGTTCTTAAGATGGTAGTAAACTGGTCCTAATACATGTATATTTTTTTTCATCTAGCCACTTTATGTAACACTGTTTTCTCTTTTATAATCCTGTCTGTCATCTTATATCAGTGATTTAGTTCATCTCATTAAGTTTGTCTCAGTGTTGGGAATTTTTCTTAATGCAAGAGCATAATTTAGTATTAAATCAGCCGTCTCAAACACAACTGAGGAAGAGCATATGTGTATCAAATCTGTACTGGATTTGGGTGCAAGATAGTTTAAAACTGCAGAGGGATGAATTTAGATCATTTGTATTTTAGTTCCAGAGCTCTAGCTAGCCTTGTGTCATCTTCCAGGAGGTGGAGGTCAGTGGAGTGATCAGGAGGAGGTGGATCCGAGAGCACAGAGGACAAAGAGATTTTTGGGATGATCTGTGCAAAATGAACAGAAAGATCTTTGGACATTTTAACAAGAAATGCCAATCTCAAAGCTATTTGAGAAATACTGCTTAATCTCATCTCAGATGTCAGAGCTTTCACAGACATAAGTTGATAAATCATTTGACCTTGTGAGGCAGGTTCATATTTAAATTAAATGATTCTCCCTTCTGTGCTTCATCTCATATGTAGAGCTTGCATCTCCATATGGGTAGGCTGTTCCTCTTGGAAGGAGTTCTTTAGGTTAGGAAAATTCACACAGTATTTTTTACATCAGTGCTGGCAGGTGCACAGCAGCTGAACAAAAAATAGTGTATATGACTGTGACCCATGAAGACATGGACCACAGATGGCATTGCAGACACACCTCAAATGAAAGTCTTCATGTGCCATTATGGTGGCAAGGAAATGTGACTCCCTAAATATACTTTTTAAATTTGTTGCTCTCTGAAGTTTACCAGATCAAAGAATCGTAGAATAAGCTAAGTTGGAAGGGACCTTCAAGGATAATCAAGTCCTGCTCCTGGCCCTGCACAGGACCATTCACAACAGTCACACCGTGTGCCTGAGAGCATTGTTCAAATGCTCCTTGAACTCTGTCAGGCTGGTGCAGTGACCACTTCCCTGGGGAGCCTGTTCCAGTGCCCAACCACCCTCTGGGTGAAGAACATTTTTCTAATACCCAACCTAAACCCCCCGACACAGCTTCAGGCCATTCCCTCAGGTCCTGTCACTGGGCACCACAGAGAAGAGATCAGCATCTGCCCCTCCTTGGCTGGGGGAAGGGGACTATGGGGGCAGCCTCTGTGAGAAGATGCCAGGGGCCACTCTCATGTCAGACAGAGGGAGTTTTCAGCCAGCCCCAAAACAGACATGCTGCTGGTAAAAGCTGAGCATGTCAGTGATGCTGTGGTACCTCTGTGATAACACATTTAGTAAAGGATAAAAAACACTGCATAGGAGCAGTGAAAGAGTGCAGCCTGAGGAGGAAGGAGAGTCAGACACAAATTGTCATTGACCAATCATAATTCCTAATCCCTGTCTGGATGTCAAAGCATAGGAGGAATGGAAGAGACAGCAATGAAAGACTGTCCTCATATCTGAAAACTTCCACAATGTAAACTAGTCTTGAGTCTTTCAATTTGGGTGCTTCCATAATTTGGGTTTTTATAACAGATGTGGGTGTCTGTCAGTATATCTGTAACAGCTAACTGTGCCAGGGCTTCCCACACAGGTGTTGAAAACATAGGGAAAAGCATTTTAAAATGCTCATTCCAGAACCTGTGTCCTGGAACACTCAGGGTCAGCGAGTCGTGACTCTGAAGCAGCATCTGCCATGTTGCTTGGTGTTAGGCTGCAGGTCTTCCAGATTCCTACATATATGGTTCCTGTATCTGGTACCTGTTCACTGCTGAGCAAAACTAACACTGTTGGCAGACCAGCTGTACACTCCTTATTCTTTGTAAATATATTGTTTAGAGGATTTAAACTATCTGGATATAACTTGGAAATAAGAAGTTGTTGGAATTTTTTGCTTTTCATTTTTCAGGGTAAGATTTTTGTTTTGTTAGGGACTTGTCTTTAGAACAATAGCAGGAACTTTGGAAAGTATTTCTCTTACAGAGAAAGAAGACTACTGTGACTTGACCATGTGTGTCAGTAAACCCTTCAGTATATACAATTTTTGCCATTTTGGCATTATGATATCTTTTCTTAACTGAAGGTCCTCTGAGTCACCTGTTCTTTTAAAGTGATTGTACTACCACGTAGTACAATCTGCTAGAAAAGAACACATCTCATTCATATTACAACGACTGTATCAGCACAATCTTGGCTATTTAAGGTGCATTGCAATGTTTTTTTCTGGAGTCTGTTCTGAGAGGAATAGGCTGGGTGGAGAAAGGATTCAGACTAGCCCTGGGGAAAAGCCTTGGAGGTGTTGGTGGATGAGAAGCTCAGCATGTCTCGGCAATGAGCACTCACAACCTAGTAAGCCAAAAGTATCCTGGGCTGCATCCAAAGCAGCATGGGCAGCAGGGCCAGAGAGGGGATTCTGCCCCTCTGCTCTGCTCTGGTGAGACCCCACCTGCAGTGCTGCATCCAGCTCTGGGGTCCCAGCACAGGGAGGAGTCAGTTGGAGTCAGTCCAGAGGTGGAACACTTAGTTGTTCCCAGGGCTGGAGTGCTATTCCTGTAAAGCCCGACTGAGAGAACCAGGTTTCATCCTGGAGAAGAGAAGGCTGCAGGGAGGCATAATTGCAGCCTTCCAGTACCTGAAGGGAGCCTGCAAGAAAGATGGAGAGAGTTTATTTACAAAGGCATGTAGTGACAGGACAAGGGGGAAAGGTATTAAACTTTAAGAGGGTTGGTTTAGATTAGATATTAGGAAGAAATTCTTCACTGTGACGGTGGTGAGGCACTGGAAAAGTTTGCCCAGAGAGGTTGTGGACTCCCCATCCCTGGAGATGTTCAAGACCAGGTGGAATGGGGTGCTGAGTAACCTGATCTAGTGGCAGGTGTCCATGCCCATGATAGGGAATATTGGAACTTGATGACCTGTAATGTCCCTTTCAACCCAAACCATTCTATGATTCTATGAGTCTGACCTCTGCATTCATCTCATCTGTGGTGAGACCAATGGCACTGAAAAATCTGCAGGAGAAAATAGTATGTGTAATACAGATAGTAGGTTGTCAGCTATGAAGAGATATCTGGTTTAAAGACAAATTATTATTCAATATTTTTCAAAGTATGCTCATAAAAATGTTCTTGTCACTGCTTTATATTTATGAGGGAAAATATCTTGAACAAAATTTTCTTAGAATGCTAATATGCAACTGTTTTACCAAGCATAATTTAGTGCATTTTTAATAAGTAAAATGCCTTTAGAAGTGTAAGAGAAATGGAAAAAGAACTGGGAAATCCAGGTAGTCATGTTTGCCTGGAGGCATTTTCTGAGAGCAGTAATGAGTCGGAATGCAAATCCTCCTGGCTTTGCTGATTTTTGTGGTCGCTGCTGATTACTGTAAAATTGATTCAGGAGTGTTGCAGCATCTCTGCATATGTTAAAGCTTCATCTCCATAGTGTCACAGGCATTTTTCCTCTCTGGGGGTTTTGTACTGAGTAAGAAAAAATTCTCATAACCCTCATCTTAGCATTTTTTCTTATCAAGGAGCAAAGAAGGACACTCTTCAGTTACTTCCCAGTCTTGATCTCAAGTATAATAGCACAAGTTTTCTTGGATCGGCTATTTCAGGACTCTAATGGTACTCAGATAATGTTTTATCACATTTGGATTTAGACTGTGGCAAGGATAGTTTCCTTTGAACATGAAGAATTATTATTCTGTTACTTTAAGTTATAAGTACTTCAGGGTCATATAATGTTATTTAATGAAATTTCAAGTTTGACTTTTTTCTCCATCCTGAGAATGAATTCAAGCTTTAACTCCACTAAGTGTACAATTTCACAGCTTGGCATTGATTTCTTGAATTTTTCATCATGTGGATTCCTACTGTAAGGACCGTGTATTACAAGAAGTACTCTGTGCCGCTGTAAAAGTGCAAAGTACAACAACAAGGAGCCTTAGGAAGGATTTTGTCTAAACAAGAAACACATTAAGTAACTGCCACTTACATACATGAGGTTTGTGTTCAATTATTTCAGTTGTCAGGGTTAATTGAACTGTGTTTAAAAATAGAGAAGGCTGCCATATCCTCACAGAAATATTTGTAAAACACAGAGAAATCCCTCTGCAGAGGAAGATAATGTACAGGATGTGACTGAATGAATGATTATAGAAGGAAGATACAAGAAACAAGTGTTTAAAAAGGATTATTAATAAGAAAGTTTTGGGGTTTTTTTAGAAAAAGGAGCTATAAAGGAGATTTGCTTCAGAAATGAGAGCCTAAGTTCCACTGAAAAATGAAACTTTTAAAGGACATTAAAACAACAGTAGAAGGTCATTTACATATTTAAATAAAAGTACAGGAAATAGGAAAATAATTAAAGCTGTTCTATATTGATGATGGGACAGAAAAGCAGAAAAATCTGGTTTGGAGATTTTAAGCTGATAGATATTTCATATTGATTTTCACTCAAGGAGAATGTTGATCTTAAAAGAGGTGTGATGACAAATGGGAACAGGGAAATTGCATCTTTCTTCCCTGGTTCTTCAAGAATTGGTTTACTGAAGGGCAGATGCAATTACAAGTGCCTCTTACTAGACCTGTTAAGTAAGTTGTGATATGTATGATCAGTGAAGTTATAGAACAGATTTTGATGGAAAGAAAGCTTTAAAATATGGATGTACACTGAAAATGGCATAAAATGCAACCAGAAGTTCCTAAGGTAGACAGTATAGGATTGATCTCTATCTTCCAATTTCGAAGAGAATGTAATAAAATAGACATGCTCTTAAGAGAAGTGATTTATGGAAATGGGGACAAATGGAGTCAAAAGGCAAGCACGAAACAATGGAGAAGATGGCAACAAATTTTGGTGGAAGAGGAGGTACCAGGCTGGAGAAGCACAATTACAGGAGGAAGATAGTAAGTGTCTAATTTTGTAGCAGACACAGAGCTGAAAAGTCAGGGTACAATGATGGAATTTGCTGGAGAAGGAGATAAGTACATCAAACAGAGCAGACTAAGACTTTAACCATAGAAGTAAATAATTTTGAGGAGTATGGTAATAAGTGTGACATGATGGAAAACGAATAATAGTGACTAATGAAAATTCTGTGCTGTAAGCAGAAATGCATCATTTGCAAATGGCCCAGAAGGAAGAAGGAGCAGAATTTTGATCCCAACATGGTCATCAGCCATCACTGAGGTTCAGAGTTAGAAAAACACAGTGTTGTCTTAGGATATGTCAGCAAAAATACTTTATGGTAGAGATGGGGGAATAATGTAAAAAGAAGCAGAAAGCCTTCAGCTGAAATTCTCAGCATTTTGGTCATCTGTGTTCAAGCAAGATGAGATGGAGCTGGGAAAGCAGAGAGCAACACTGCCTGTGATGACTAGTGGAACGGCAAGCCACTAATTTGGCAAATGCCAGTTTGAGGGGTCTGTGGGAATCTGTTTTGTGTGGTCCAGAAAGGAAAATACTGAGAGGGTTTATAAGAAATGTGCATATTGAAGGGGAGCTTAGGGAAAGGAAGAAAGTTTTTGAAAAAGCTTTACTGATATACAGTCTGGCTATAAAAATCGTTAGGATGGGAGCCATAGCAGTGGAGGAGCACATAAAATCGCAAAACTGCCCTCAAGCCACTTACCCCAGTTCTGACATCAGAACTGGGTAAATCACCCAAATCTTAGGAGAAAAATGCACAATTTGTATTTTTAGCTCTTTATGCAGTAAATGTAATGTGAAAAAAGTTAAAGCTGAACTGATTTGAATTTGCTAAGGGTGTACACTGTACCCTGACTGCACTGCACATGCAGAATGATTGTGACCTCCAGGCTAGTGGGAGGGTTTCTTAAGTTTTCCTGTGTTTAGGCAACATGTAAGAATGGACTGTGAGAAGAGAGAATCTGGATCAGGAGAGCATAGGAGATACACATACTTGTATATGATGATCCCCTAACTGACTGTTCCTTTCTCCATTTTCTGTGATTCTGGGATAGGTAACACTATTAATGATCACACAGTTTCCAATAACTTGATTTGTGCTTCAAAGGAATGGGATGTTTTTCATTAGACCCTTTATAAATTGATAGAAATGCAGTATTTGCTTAAGAAAATACCCATATGCCTGCTTTTATGTGCAGAGATCAGTAAAGTCCTTACCCAGTCTGATGAAATCAATAGAAGTCCTTCCCTATGTCTTAAATGAGTCCAAGAGCAAATCAGAACTCAGAATATATATTCAGGTCATTTGTTTTCTGGTTTTCGGGTAGCACAGGGTAGAAACAAAAGGGCTGGGGAAAAAGTGTGATCACATTGACTTACTATGTTTTACTTAAACTGCCCTCTTAAAGTCAAGGACATTATTCATGAAGTAGGTTTTTTTTACTCGATGTCTCTAGAAGTGTTTTAATGTACCACAAGGACTTCCTGCTTAAAAGGGAACAAAGGTTCTACATTGTTACAATTCAGAATGTCCAGATTTCACTTACAAGGTCAGTAACATTTTTTTGATAACTTTCACATTTTAGAATGTGAAAATTTTTCAGTTAAAGGTAATAGAAATGCCTGATAGTATGCAGAGCTATGGCTAAAACATTATATGTTGATTTTTTCACTGGTATGCAAAAATACACGTTGTTTATTTTGTATTTTATTTTCGAGCAAAACCACTATAGATGCTTCAATGAATGGGATCAGAAAGTCACAAAATGCTATTTAGCTATTTATTTATTGGTTTCCAGAAGAAAACACATGTGAAAATTTAATTTAACTGTACAGGCAGAATTGCAAATCTTCAAATTAAAAATATGGGGATGTTTGAATGTGTAAGTACGTATTTACAGATTCTGCCACTACTTAAACTCTCTTTCTTTCTTTCTTTCTTTCAGTTTGCTCCCAGTATTCTAGAGGAGTTTTTGCCATTTTTGGACTATATGATAAGAGATCAGTACATACCTTGACCTCATTCTGCAGCGCCTTGCACATCTCCCTTATCACGCCAAGTTTCCCCACGGAGGGTGAGAGTCAGTTCGTGCTGCAGCTGCGGCCATCCCTGAGGGGAGCCCTCCTGAGCTTGCTGGATCATTATGAATGGAACCGCTTTGTTTTCCTGTATGACACAGATCGAGGTAAGTTGTGACCCAGCTTTCTTATCTTTGTCGTTCAAATGACTTCTGCAAGAGCTGTGAACTTTTATGTCCTATTGAGAGCTTGGGGAGCCAAATTTTAAAGGGCCTTTGAGGTGAAATATCTCTGACTGAGTAGGTGTGTGGCTGAAGGAAGAAATCCTTTGTCTGCAAAAATTGGGTCTTGGATTCACATAGTATGTAATCGACCAGCCAAAGCCTATGCTTTAAGTCTAGAATACTAAAATCGTACAACTAATGGTAGTTAAACAAAAGCACGGTGCAATAATCAGAATGTTACAGCTCTATTCACTCTTCAATTCACTTCGTAAGTGACAGCAGCACAAAGAAGTAGAGAGGAATGGCCACTTCTCTGCCTCTGCACTGCTGTAAGCTGAGATGGGAGTGAGCCTATGGGACTTCCAAGCTTTGGAAGCTCAAGGCAGAGAAAGGCTCTGCCCTCAGGCTGTGCCAGAGTAGTGGAGGTGAGAGGCAATGCCTACCAGGCACAAGGTATCCACAGGCCAGCAGAGGGAGGGAGTGCTGCTGCAGCCCATCTTCTACTCCTTTCATCTGGAGTTACCTCTGTGAAGGACTACACTTTTATAAAATATGTAGTTAATTACAGAAAAGGGTGCATTTTCTATCCACAGTTTCCATTCCACATCCCAGAGCATCTCAGAACTGTTTAACTGGTAAAAAACTGTAAGTGCATTACTGCACCTCACCACTCAGTGAGGAATTGAGAGGTAAAAGCTGTTCTCCAAGTTGTGTGTTCATTCTGCTGGGAAAGTCCTCTGCCGTTGTTTGTGGAATAGGATCGAGCCAAAATAGCAGAGCTTCTGTGAAAGAGGCAAGATTTTTATGTTGATGGCTTGCTTACAGGGGGGAAGCGTGCAGCATATCTCTAGTCAAATAATTATTTTACTACAGCTGTTTCAATATAGTTCCCCATGTGGACAGTCTATTCCAGAATTAAAGTGGCTTTATTCCAGTATAATTACTCTACAGAAGAAATAGGGAATTACACTGACCTAACTAAATCTGTTTAATTATTTGATTGTGGCTATAGAAGTTAATTTTCTCATATATACAAGCACTACATTTCAGTGAGTTTTTACCTTGATATGCTGCCTAAATACCTGAATTTGAATCAAAATGAATAATGTAAGAAAATGAAAGAGTTTGTATTGTATCATAATTGTTTGTTTGTTGTTTTTACCAAATTATTTTTTTAATGCTTGCTGGACCCATGAAGTTCTAGGAAGCATTATAGAATAGATTAGATAGCTGGAAAGAGGAAAATATGGCAGAATTTAAACGCATTTCTACTCAAGATGTAGTTATGGGTAAAAAGAAAACAAACACGTAATTACAGATGTGGTCCTGCAAGTTCAACAGAAAAGAAGTGCACAACCTGCAGTTACCTTTCTCATCTAAATTCACACACTTAATTAGATTGAGGCATTATTTTTAAGCATGTGATATCACACCAAGGACAGTTTCAGCACACGGTCTGTAACAGCACAGTTAATAATTAATTCTTATGGCACTGAACTCAGCAACTCTGAACTCATCAGCATGTCTTTGATAAAGACATGACATTTTCCAGCTTGGATTCAGGGGACACTACATTGGGTAGTCTCTCAAATTCTGGATAGGTCTTGTGATGCAGTTTCATGCAGGAGAAAGTAAGATTCAATGTATCTTTTGGTATTAAGAATACTGTAAAGACACATCATTGTTGAGTAAATTTTCACTACCTTTACACAAGACAAAATTTCAATGTGGACCTGAGATACGGTTGAAAAAAAAAAGTAAACATCACCTTACTATCAGAGTAACTGGAAAAAGAAAAAAAAATCATTAATGTTGAGTCGTAAAAATCTCTGTCAGTGAGGCCAGAAATTAACCCTGTCCATATTTTTGTCAGAGATCCTTCCTTTACCTGCCAGATGTCTCCCTGTCTGAGCAGTCCCATCGAAGCAAATTGAAGGAAGGTGAACCCTCTCAGCATTTTGTTGCTGGGCTTGCAAATTGATATTTGCAGCTTAAGTGGGAAGCTATGAATAAGCTCTTATGGGGGAAGGTAAGCAATAAGCCTAAATTCCAGCCTGACACAGTAGCAAACTGTGAAGAAGGCAGTATTTAGCAGCTGTCAGTATTGTAAAAGGCAGAAGTCCTTCACAGAAGGTAGAATGACAAAATACACTTGGGCAAACCTTCAGCAGCAGTGGTGGACAAATAATGTTGCTTTCAGACCTGCTTTCCCAGCCTTTCTGTCCTGCCTTCTTCTTGGTTCTGTTGCATGTGACTTGGTTGCTGCTCACTCTTGGGGGTTGAACAATTAAATCATATTTTCAGGGTAGGTTTCTCTATTGCATCATTCTGTTCATCTTTTTGACAGCCCCTCAGCTCCCTGCAGAATGCCAGTCTCTGTACTGCTGGAGACACCTATGTTAAGATTTCAGTTCAGGCCAGGAATGCACTTTTGTTGCATCTCTCCAAGTCATTCCCACATACCACACCTGGGGTTATACCCTGTAGCAGTCTTGGACCTCACAAACTCTGATGAGGTGGTGGCTTCAGCTATTATGTTAAATCTCCCTTTCTGATGTTCTGCCAAACTCACAGACTGGAAAATCACTGTCCTGTGACAGAATGAAGATACTAGGAAGAATGGCAAAAATACAAAATTAATTGGATCTAGCAGGGGACATTATGGAAAAGGACAGCAGGTTTTGCAAGAGGCATTAGACCTAAGAGAAAGATGAAGGAAAATTCAGCTCATTATTTAACATGGGAAAGTGAGCAAGTAAAGAGTGACACAGAAGGCTAAAGCCTGAAGGGTTCTTTTGTTTCAATACGTTTCTCTTTCTCTTATCCTCCTTTCAGGTTCAAAAAGGCTTAATTATGACCCGATGCTTAATACAATTAATATTAACAGCAAAGTGCCAGGAACACAGGGCAGGGAAAAAGCACGCTGAAGAACATTTATTTGAGTTATGCAAAGCATAGTAGGAAAGGGCTGAAACAAAAACCGTGCCTCCTTAAGAAACCCAGAGGAAAGGGAAGTCCACCAGGAAAGAAAAGTTCAGGTAATATTTGATATTATCTCTAAAGGGAATTAAGTGAAAAACACCAAATGAGTAGAACACAAGAACATTCAGTTTATATATGTTGTTTTATTGTGACTGAGAGGTATTTAATTTAAAAAGAGGTATACAATGAAGTGGAGCTGTGTATCTGTAAATCCATGGGATTTTTGACCTAGCATAAGTATGCCTGTAGTGTGATTTCACTAGTTGGTGACAACATTTTCTGGCACCAGAAAGAAAAATTTGGACCCTGAAACCACAAAAGAAGGCCAGAGGAGTTTGTGTGACATGTGAGAAGCTGTTCAAGAATAAAAATCGTAGAATAATTTAGGTTGAAAAACCCTTAAGGTCAAGTCCAGCCATTCACCTAGCACTGCCAATATCCAATATAGATTTGAGACATGCAAGTATTGAGCCTGCAAGAGGTCAGTGTTAGTTTTCCACACTGTGTGTAGCCTTATTGAGAGCTGGAATGGCTGAAGTTGCCAGTTAAACTGCAGAGATTACCCAGAGCTGAGGAGTCCCTGGATGGAGAGTGGTAGAGGGGCTGTAGAGCAGCATGGGGCCATACAGGACACCAGGGAGGATGGCAGCCAACAAGCTGGAAACTGCTTTCACAGATTTTCAGCATCCATTTGAACTCAGCTGTGTTTCCCAGCAAGAGTTTTCAGTCCCAGACTGTGTCTGAAGAGTGGGAGCGCAAAGGGGAGAGCTACCAGCTGGCCTAGCAGTTGATTCACCAGAGGCAAGGACTATAAAATAGTTATATTCTATAGAAATTAGGAACCATGTGTGAGGCTGCTTATGTTCCTTGTTAATGCTTTTTTCTTCCCCTTTGCTCCTTTTAAATACATGTTCATGAAGCCAACTCAGTCATGGCTGCAGATGAGGAAAAATAGCTCACTGTGCACAAAGTAAATTTAATTTTCCCACATTTCTGGATAGTGTTTTAATAGCAACTCCTTTAAAGTTGAAAGTGTTCTATGACAATCTAAACCTGGCAGAAGGGTTTACAAGTACTGGTGGCCTGTTAGAATTAATCCTACAGTACACAGAGTAGCAATCTCTAGGCTTTTGTCTCTAAGAACTTATGGAGGATAAGTGAGTCCCAGAAGAGAGCAGAAGATGTCTGGAAAAGGCAAATAATGGTACATGAAATTTAAAGCTTTCCCTCATATTTCGAGGGAGATTATGAGTTTATTTACAATCAGTTTATCAGGCTAATCTAACTTCCACCTTTGGCAGAGCATCTGGCTCAGCAGTAAGGATAAGGTTTGGGGTATCCATGATTAGTACCTCCAGTGATACTGCGTCAGGCCTGACATTCTCACAGAAAAAATAGAAAACAGAGGTTCAACTACAGCATGGCAATTTGAAAAGCAGAAACCATAACCCCAAAATTTTTGCTTATGGCATATTTTAAAAGTAGGAGCAGGTCTCGAATGAGGTGCAAGGGATTTGTCTTTGAATTTGCATGACAGCACAGAAAAAGACTTTGGTGGGTAGTGAGCCTGGCCAAGGGATGAGTGGTACAAAAAGGGTTCAGGGTTTAAAGTGATCCTGCCAAATAGATAGACCAAGAAGGTGAAATGTGATAAAGGTGGTGTAAAGGATAAACATAGCTGGGAAGAATCATAGCTACAAAGTGCAGAGTAACTGTCTCAGCGTTGGTACAATGAGATATGTTTCAGGGGTTGTGGCGAGCCCTAAGTGTAATGTAAGTACAGAAAGCCATACTGGTTATTCTGAAATTTCGAAAAAGAATGTTGCGTGTGAGATGTGAAAGCTGAATATCGCTCTCACCCGGCTGGCCATGCTGCTGTGTCACATGTTGAGACTTCCACTGCAAAAGAAAACACCAAAAATTTTCAAAAAAAATTTTTCCTTGCCCTTTGAAAGCACCAGATGCTGTTTTCAGCTATAACAAGGGCCTTCAGTATAAATGTGGCACAAGAATCCATTGCTGGAATGTCACTGTGATCACTGACCACCATATACAGATACAAGTTTCAAGGGACCAGTGAAGAGAAAGAATATTTAAAGAAAAAAAAAAGACATGACCAATTAGAAAAAGCTTTATGAATGGAGATTTTGCTTTATTTTCTTAATTGTAGGACAGTTAAGAAGCAAAGATCAATAATCGTTTGTACCTGATGAGATCAAGGCAAGAAATAGAATTATGTAGGCAGATTTAAAGTGTTACTAGGAAAAAATGCTTCAATTAGGTTGGAATAATCTGATGAGATTCTTACCACGAGAGTAAGATTGTTACCACTTCAGAGGTTTTGAAGAGGTTAGTAAATATCTGCACTGGTGATCTGCGTTTCTATACCCACCTCAGATGATCTCTTATATCTCCTCAGGATTATTTATGTAATTGTCATGTCTCTAGGAAATTGGGAATGGCTTCTTCACAGTACTTGGGACACTGAAAAGATAATTTTCTTAATTTTCTACTATGGAACAACTTTCAATAATATATTATTTCTATTCAATTATATATATATATAGCCTTTGTAAAACATTTAGTGTGTTCTATTATTGAAAAATCAGATCAAAAATATTCTGAGTGATCTAGATAAAAACACTGCAAAACCAGGTTGAAGGACTATCATTATAATATGGTACTCAATAAGTTATCATTAACGGGGCATTTAGGTGCTGAAAGAATTGACCCTACATCGAGCTTTAGTTGATATTTTTACTGCACTTCTGAACAAATTTTTTGATGACTCACTAGTGAAAATAGTGGTAGTATAATAGCAAGTTATTTCAATACCTCAATTGAAAGAGCTAGACTTACTAAAGTCAGTAGTGATATAAACATATAACTTGCATTTTTATGTGCAAAAAAATACTGAGTCAAGGTTCTTATTTCTGAAAAAAGTTAAAAGGACCATAAAAAGCAAATTGCAGGTGACCTTACAACAAAATATTGAAAAAAAATGGTTTTGACCCCAAGTGCTCTTTATTTATTAATTTTTTTCTGCATAGCACTGTTAAGCCCAAACCAACATCATTCTTGCCTTAAACTGCTAAAATAATGTCACATAGTGTTTCAGGTAAACCTGAAAAAAACAAGTTATGTCTTGGATTGTGAAGAATATTATGTGGGGAATCTGTCTTTTTTCAATTGCAGTCATCCACTTGGTCTTGGGCCCTTTTTTCATTAGTATCACCAGGAAGAATTTGGTAGGATTCCCACAGTATGAATTTTTCATCCTACTGACCTTTGGCAAAATGTTGGACAATAAAAAAAGAAACGTAAGTTCATGGTTAGGTCCACTGAAAAAGGAAGGTTCTTACCTGCATCATGCAGTTATGTACCAAACTTTTGTGAAATAAAGATCAGTGTTGTCATGACATTGAAGAAATACTGATAAAACAAACAGCATTCAATACCTGGTCTCATAGTCTTTACTAGACTGCACTAACATCATGGTTTGTAGGTTTGAATTTTTCCATATTCCTCACTAGATCTGATAAAAAGCTATTTGTCTTCAGCAAACACTCTACATGGGTAGTGCATAATGTCACACATACTGAGATCCAGCTACCACTGTGTTTGTTTTTTACCAAAGTTACATTGTAATTTAATGCAGGCCAATCTGAAATGGTACACAAAACACAGAAAAATATTGTTTTGTCAAATATCAGTGAGTTTAGAGACCTGCAGTAAGTTTGTCTTATGATCTACTGTTGTCTATACTCAGTAACAGTAAATTCCGTGTTTTTTATGAAATAGAGCAATGTGCTTTATCCATCACTAATTGGCTTGCAGCAAATTTTGTTTTGCCAGTGTGAGATCATTAATAATTATACCAGCAACATGCCAGCTCGTCCTCATCTTCTTAGCAGGTGGTAGCAGCTTGAAAATTCAGGTAATAAATGCACACGTGAAACTAAAACGCAGCTGGATCCTAAAATCAGCATTAGTAATGATACTGTGACTTTCCATCTTTCTCTTGTCTTACCACTAAAGAGAAGCAATTCTCGTAAATCAGCAGGGTCATCATTTAATTTATTACATGTGAAAAATTGTCCAAGAGTTTTCAGAATGCTTCATTTAACAAAAATGCTCCTCTTATTGACTGAAATGATTGAACATTAGATCAAGGTTGAAATTAACAGAAAGTGTGGGTATTAGAATCAAAAGCTGATCATCAAGTGTACAGATGAGTCTCCTAACTTTAGTATTCCATGTAAGATGTGGCTCAAAATATGCTGCATCAGAACTTCTCTGTGTGTTTGGTCATCTGGCAAACACTGAGAATATAGAGTGCAGCCTAATATGCAAATGCCATAGAAATACATAAATCATAAAACATTAAATAAACTGCTGCTTATTATATTGCTAGTCTGAAGAATTTGCTTTGCTTTATTCTGACTTAGTGGGTGTCATGGAGAAGACAAGAGACTCATGATAATTTTAAATACTGCTTTTTAAGTTGCCGTGCCAGTGAATCAGCTCTGCCCTTTCTAATGATTTGTTTGTGACAGTGTAGTAGAATCCTTAGAGCTAAGTTCTTTTCTCAGTAGCGTTTATCTCAGTTTCACACATGTGTAATTCAAGATTATGCCTGTAACTTCTATATGCTTTTATAATCCAACATCCAAATGTAAATAACATTGCAACTTCCAATGGCTTGTTCTAATAATATCAGAGAATTAGAGAATAGTTAATTTGTTGTTACCTGCATATATAATACAGTCCTTTAAATGAAAACATGTCATTTTTATCTGGTTTTTACACACATTCTGTATTTACTTGGGAGCAGGGACAGTATGGTCAGTAATTCTGAGTGTCTGTTTCCATTTGCTTAAGAGCTTTTCCACACAAGGATGTGGTTAAGAAAAAAAGTGACTTCCTACCTTTTTTTCTGGAAAAAGCTCATGTATTGGCATTTTTGTTCTTGATTTTCTGAGTAGTAGAGTTAAGTTCAGCTGCTCTTACAAGTTTCAAGTGGCAACTCTGAGCACATTTCTGATTTTATTATTATTTGATCCCAAATAAGAGTAGATCTTTTATATATGTAATGATTGGACTTGTATTCATCTTTTCTGTGGATCAAACAAATTACTTTCAGAGAGCAAAGTGTTAAGCAGAAATTTGTGTTACAGTTCACTGGTATTAGCTTTCATATTCATACTTAGGGTAGACCCTGCCCTTCTTTACATGTATCTCTATCGGTATCATGTTTGACAAACCCTGCAGAGAGTTATCTCCAGTGAAGGCAGCCTTACATCAGCATAACCAAGTGCATCTTTTCTAAGTCTGAGGCTGTGCTATGTCACCACTACACACTGGTCAGTAGTAACACTGCAGACAGTTGATAGATACAGCACCCAGCAGCGTGGACCGCCAAAGAGGGCCTTGAAAAAGACTCAGACGAGGAAGCCAGCCACACATCCAAATGCTTATGCTTTAGAAATTCCTTTCAGTATGGACATCCGAGTCCTGCAGCTGCTGAACGTAGCCTTTTATATGGCCACAGGTGTTGGCTTCAGCGCTGGAGCACAGAGTGGTAGCAAACAAAGGGGAGTATAGTCAATGCTGCCAGAGACCAGACGTGGTGCCAGTGTAATACTGAATGTAAAACAAATACTTGTGCCAAGTTGTTTCTAAATGCATTTTAGTTAGAAAAATTAGCTTGTCGTTTGGGAGTATTATCTATGTGTAGATGAATCTTCCAAGTTTTAATACAGTATAAAGCAGGCTTTTTAAAAATAAAAATAAATAAACAAGATACAGACTTACAAAGGTCAAGACATACTATTCCATTTTTTATGCAACTATTGTTTAAAAAATAATAAAAATGTATAAGACTAATTTAACTCTTCATGATCCCTCCTTGGCATATTTGTGAGACATTTATCCCTTGTGTAGTGTGAGTTACTTCTCCAGAGCAGGAGCAGGAAGTAAAGGTAATTCTGCTTTAGAGTAAATCTGTGTTTGTATATAAGGGCATTTCAGGAGTTGCACATTCTTAATTCAGATGATTGAACTGTCATCCTATCATCGATGCAATCTGTGATTTTAGGACTACATTTTCTGCATCTGTAAGGAATGCATTTCCGATGTATTTAGATGTTCACTATTCTGAGATGCATTTTCCCTGTAAATGGAATATATTTTAGGTGGTTCCCTCATAAATTACTGCTGAAACCTATTTGCATACATATTTATACAAATTGTCTTTGGTCAATTCCAAAAGGGGTGGTTGAAGCGTAGACATCCTTTTAAAATGACTGACTGCTTATCACAGTGCTACAGATGCTATTTCTGCCTCTGTACAGGGAATTTCCTGCACCAGTATTTACAGATAACAGCATTAACAGCTGCTTCTGTTACCAAAATTCCAATGTATGTTTGAGGTATTTAGCATTTTGCAATTGGAAAGAGAGTTACCAAAGGGTCCTTTAATCCTGGGGTCTCAAAATCCCTCTTTTGTACTACTACCTTGGTGGGTTTTAATATTAATGCACACCTGGATGCTGCAGGATGTTTTCCTTTGGACAAGGGGCATACATTTTGCTCCAGTGTGACTTCATCTGCAAATGGCAAGCAGAACATTTAGTAGTTTTGAAGATCTGGGCAAAATAAATGATGAGAGTGTCACCAAAGAGAGGGCTTGTGAATACAAAACTGGTTGCTAGCGTAGGTCCTTGGAACAAATATGCATTTTATGTTAACTTGTCACTGGGAAAAAAAAAAAAGAAAGAAACTGTTCTAGGAGTAAGGACTTGTATCCTAGATCATCCCTTTCCTAAGGGTGAGTCCAATCAGCATGGGACGGTGCGCTTGGGAAGGCCCTATATAGACGCTTTTATTTCATAAAAGGTATTGGTGCCAAATTTCCTCTGTAGTGAGTTCAGAATAAAAAAACTAAATAAAATTGTCAAGCGTATGTACACATAATAAACAAGTCTTTAACACAGAAAAATAATAAGCAACATTTTTTTGAGTGTGCTTTGTGAGACAAAGAAGTCTCTCATACCAGAGAAATGCATTTGCAGATGCCTGTTATAAAATGGCTTGATATGTATGAATCAAATCAAGTGGAAAGAAAGCAGTTTACTTTGTCAAGAAACTTGATAAAAGTAAGGCATTGTGATATCTTGGTCTTCAATGATATCCTTCCTGTAAAAAACAAAGTATTCTCCTTTATATAATGGGATAAAGAGAGTTTCAAATAGGTCTAAATTATTCAACACTCTCCTAAGAATCTTTAACTAATGGTAGTTAAATAAGGCAGCTTTGCCAAATTTGCATTATAAGCAGTTTACGTTTAGAGTACAAAACAGGTCATGAACCTGACCGTTAAACACAAGTGACTGTCCCAATCACAGGCTTATCAATTATTTTTGTGTGGAATCTACTTTTGTCTGGATGCAGAACAGCTGAAGTCATTTAAATATCAAAAATCTTCCTATCTTACAAATTCATATCATGCTACTGAAAAATATTCTAGCAGTAATTTTAGATTGTATTTTCCTTTTAATTTGTATTTTCATTCTCATTAAGCATTATATTAAAACCAAACTGTTTTTACAACCTTGAACTAGTTTGTCTCAACATCTCCATTATTTTGTTTCAAAACTATTCAAAACAAGAAACTCATCGAAAATAGCCTTTTCCCATGAAAAGCATTTCCATACTTGTTTTTCAAGGAAAAAGTTGGGGAAAAAAGGTCCCAGCTAATTCTGTCAAATAATTTTTTTACTGAGAAAAAAATATCCTTCTTCTGAAGTGTTTAATAAATGTGTTTTAAAAGACCAGGAAATCATTGTATATATCTTTATATTTGTGCGTTTTGCTAGATTGATTTCACATCCAATTTCTCCTTAAAATAAGCAAAGCATTCTGCCAGGTATTTCCTAATGCAGCTACATGCTCTTGATCTTGAGGCAGAATGAAAATCTCTGTTCTGAAGCCAAGGGTGACGTTCACAGTGTGCCTTTCTGCACAGGACTTCTATTATTCTGTGAAACACCCCCTAAGCCCCCCCACTTGATGCATCCTTCTCTTTCGTGATCTCTTCATTACCGCTTGTGAGAAGAGGAACTTCCTTTCTCCTCTGCATCAGAATATCCATTTGTGGGTTCTGAATTTGTGGACTGTGGATGGAACTGCAGCAACTTTATCTTCTGTCACTTCAGGAACTCTGTTTGGTAGGGCGTCCCAAAACTCAGCTATTTTGTTGCTCGCATTTCCACTGCTTCAGGGAGGTTTAATTATTTTCAATTGCATTATCTTGTGAGTCACCTCAGGATCTACCTCTGCATTCCTGCTTTCATATGTTTGCCCAGATTTATTGGCTTGATTCTGCTTTTCTTTTCCTCCTTGATAACTTATATTGGCTTTTTTTCCAAACCTTCTTCTACTCCTTTTGCCACATTTTCCTGTTCTATCAGTACATTCCAGTAATCTTGATCCATTTTCAGTTCTTATACATTATTTCAGACTCTGGGAGCATCCCACTGCCATCTATTTTTATCTCTGCTATTTACAATTATCACAGATCACGTTTTTAGCTTGAAAAATTAGAAAAACCAAACATGTAATTACACTTAAAATTAGCCTGTGGCTGTCATAGAGAAAAAAAATTATATTTTTGTCTTAGGGTGAACAAATAGTTATCAATATATTTTAATGCATCAACATTCCAGTTTGAATGAAATGAAAGTCATAAAAAACCAAAAACCCAAAACAAAACCCGCGACCAGGTATTGATTATTTTTTGGTTTAGTCTAAATCATTTTATAATGAGAAAGAATTCCAGTTTTGATTTACTTACTTTATTTCTGCTAAAAATGTCTATGGATTTCACATGCATGAATGACCAAACAGCAAAAGGAGAAGTTCACCAAGTGCATTGTCTTGTATCCTCAACTGCACTTCCAAACTTGCTGTCAAGTGATAATAGGAAATGCATAGAGCTGCAGTATTTGATCTGTACCAGAAGATGAATTCACAAGTAGTCTAAACACCAAATTACATAATTTCTCCTCCCGCAAGTCAGGCACGTTGCAGTGGCCACTGCACAGCTGCTGGCCTGGGCGACATCCAGGCAGACACAGTCACAATTGTGTCTTTTCATCTGGGTCATTCTGAATTCCTTCAACAGGAAATGGAACACAAGCAGAAAAGTTTTAAAAACATCCCAGACATGAATCAACAAAAACCCCAAACATCTGCTCATCAAAGCTCATCAGAAAACAGTGTATTTTATTTACACTACTCTTCTGGGTGTGCTGAGAATGCCTAATGAGGCTAGAGATCACTGGAAAATATTGCTGGTATGAAGTGTCCATTTCACTTTCAGAATAACTGGCCTAATCTCCCCAAAAAATGTGAAATACAGTGTATTTCTCTACCATTTTGTTATTTATTTTAGCATAAAATGATACAGTTCTATTAAAAAACACAGGTCACTTCAAAGCCAAGCTGGCTAAACAAAGGTACAACATTTTAAACAATATTTTAATTCCTTTTGAAGACAAAATGGTTCTAGTAAATGCAGAGACCAGGATAATAGAAAATGCAGTTAGTGTAAACGCATTCATCAGAGATGCGAGAAACATTTTCACATGTAAGGAAATGCGCGCTCAGATCCTCAGACAGAGCAGCTCAGCATAACCTACTGACTGCTTCCTGTACTGCCGGGGAACTGGACCACTGGGTTAAACATCTGATATTATATAGCTTTTCTGTTCCACAAGACAGATCCTATACTCTGTGCTCATGCAGGATTTATGAATTTTTGTGTCCTTGCAAGAGGTCACATTACGGGGGCAGGTCTAATTTCGGCTTTGTCCGTAGTAGGAGCTCAGATACCCTGTTCTTCAGCAGTTGGTGTTTTTGTAGAGCTTCATTCAAGCTATTACCTGGGGAAGTGGTTAATTCAAAGGTGGTTACTGACCTGAGCTACTTCACTTATTTCAGGGAGGGGCTCACCTCAGCTACAGTGAGAAAAAAGTGTCTTTGTCCTTGCAGACATCCTCACAGCTCCGTGCATACCAGAAGGGAAAGAAAATTTTCTTTTGTTGCAGTAAAATTTGTTAGGGAGCGAAGGGAATGTTTTAATTTTACTTGTACACTGATTTTTTCTTATTCAGGCTCTTTAAACGGTTCTTCTCATCAAAGCAGCACACAGTATTTCCTCTGAGGCTTTTCTGTTTGTGTTCATAGGGAAGCATCTTCCTTAGCTTTTAAAGGAAGCCAATGTAACACCTTGGTCACTCTCTTCTAGACACAACTTGGAGATTATGTTTCTCTTAGTAAATTCCAGAAGCAGCAATACTTTCATAGTGTTGGTTTGGAGAAGGAGGACATCAGCAATGAACGACTGGAGCAGCTGTAAGTCACGTAACGGGTAATTATTCTTTGTAAGTGTGGAAAGAAATCTTATTCTGCATGTCTGCTGTGTAGCTACAAAATATTGCTGTCGATGCCAAAATGGATAAACACCTGCTAAAAGAACTGTGAAGATTATCTCTCTTTCTTACACATACACTTATGAAACGTGTACTACACACTGGACCATCTCCAGGTTTTTTCTCTTTCTCTCAGCATTTTTCTAGTCATTGAATCAGTTGTTCACCCTGTCCGCCTGACCTGTGGAAAAGACATCTGCTATGGAGAGAGGCCAAATATCAACATATGACGTGTTTCAGTTTTGTGGTGCCAACCTTGTAGGATAGAACCCTTGTTTGTTTTTTATTCAACCTGCTTTTGAGTTTTGTCACATGATTTTGTCATTGGGATGTGGGGCCAGTACTCTCTTCTGCTTCTTATCCCTTTTCACCAGGTGGGAAAGAGCTTGTTGCTGACTTCTCTCTACCTGTGCAGCTGTAACAATGCTCTGCCAGCAATGTTAATGCTCCCTTGCCAGTTTTTAAACATTCTGCCAAGTAGAGAGGATTAATAACAAGATCTGAATCATCTCTAAAATAACCCCTGTGTCCTATTCCTCCAGAATGAAGTAATTTTTCAGCTCCTGTCCAGGGTAATAAGAAGGATCTGCTATACTCCCCAAGCTGAGAAGTGTGTCAGGGTGGGCCACACCATTTATTCAGCCTACCCTTTCGCCTCTGCAGCTCTAAATGTTTAAAAACCTCTAGGCCATATTTTACAGTCCATGTCATGCTGCTCAGCTGGTGCAAAGTGGATGGGCTCCAGCCAAAGCTGGAAAACGGCCACAGCCTTCCCCTCATGCTCGTGAAGACATCTGGGACAGGGCAGTGCTGTCCGTGTGCCCGTGGCTCCTCTGTGGTGTCACATGCAAGGCAGCCCAGGCCAGAACCCCCCACCCTTGGAGGGGAGCCCTCAGCTGGGCTCAGCCCTGTGCATATGCTGGGCAGCCCATTGTGCCATGGCTGACATTGTTCCCTCTGAGGACATCCATGCTTTAGAGCAGAGCTTTTGATTTTTAGACTAAAACTCAGAAGAGTTGAAACAATTGAAGGGTTTGAGCAGAGGTTAAACTAATAGGGAAAAACTACTAAACCTGAACCATATCTGATAGTATCTGCAGTATACATGCCTACTATATCTTGAGCAGCAACTTTCCACTGCAATGTGGGCTTAACTTGTTTCTCTTTCTTTCATCTTGTTTCCTCCTTTTTTACTCCATTTGGAAGCAGAAGCCAAGATCTTAATGAGTCAAGATGAACTGTCAAAAGTTAATAGTGGAAGATGCTTTGGGATAGCCATGCTCAGTTAGAACCACACCTTCAAGAAGTGCTAACAAGCATTCCTTTTAGGTATAAAAGTGTTTCATTTTTATGTCAATAGGAAAACTTGGCCTTTAGTCTCCAGAGACCTCCGAATCTGCGCAGAGCAGAGGCAAAGGAGTGGATCATGCTCCAGTAAGCTGTGGTACCTGTTTCTGCTCCTTTCGTTCCTGTTGCAGCTACCAGTAGCTTGCTTTGGCTGGGTGTTGTGTTTTCCTTCCCCAGTGATCCAGAGAACAAGCATAAGCTGGTACACTCTGAGCTTCTCCCCTCTCTTCTCTCCTGTCTCTCTTCTACTACACATCAGTCATGAGCTTTATTTCCTATTTACATGGTATCCTTTCCTTGTCTCCAGCTCTCTGTAGTGCTCTTGGTTTTCCCTTGGGCATGAGGACTCTGGGGCAACAGTTCTGAAGCTCTTTGTTTCTATTTCTTCAGCCTGCATCTTCTGTCTACTGTTTGGAAAGAAGGACAACTCTAACTGCTTGCAACAGCATCCCTACATACCAGTGTGGCAATTCTGAGACTGTAGTGTGGTAAAAGGCAAACCTCTTTGTAGAAATGCAAACACTCTCCTAATACTTCGGCATTTACCTGTCAGTGGCCATGCCTTGGCCTTGTCCTGCCCTAAGCATGTGAGTTGCATATAAATACCACATCACATCCCCTTTTGCCGCTGCTTTCATTAGTAAGGGGTTATACCACGTTGGCTGTGATAACAGCAGAGTATTAATTGGTATGTCTGAAAGAGCCATCTGGTACAAGCCACTAAATTCTTTCTGGTTCTCTGCTCCATTTGTAGTAAAGAGGCAGTTTCTGAAGGCCTGAAAAGTTATCTGGCTTGTAAAGAAAAATCCACTCTCTGGCAGAGACTGAAGTTATGAAATTTGATCTACTTAACTAAAAATCCTATTAGATGGATTTACACATGGCTCTCTGAGATCAGGCTGTCCAATATAAAGAATAGGACCTGAAGCCTTTTAATGGGACCTGAAGCCTTAAAGCTGTTTAACGCTGTCAGGAATTTTTTCCAGGTTACTTTTCCATGGTTCCTTCAGATTCTGGTGATAAAAACAATGCAAACTAGGGTCTGATCCATATAGACCTTGCAGTTTGGAAAATCATTGTGTCAAATGACTAAATCTGTTACATTAGAATTTGATAAACAGTACTGCTATAATCAAGAAAAAACAATATTTTTTTTTGCCACAACTAGCTACATGGCATGACAAGATGGGTCTCCTTTGAGGCTGTTTTGTGCTCTTAAATACTCAATTCTCATTTTATCTTGCTGTTTTTAAATCCATTTTTTCTTGACTTCATAGTGCTTCATCTCACCCCATTCTGCAAAACTGTGTGACTTAATTTCAAAGCTATCAGTGTACAGTGTTTTCTTCCTTGAGTCTCTTGCTTGGAGAGCCAGGTGGTTTTGTGAAGCTCTCAGCATTCCTTTCTGTCCAAAAAGAAAGCATGAAAAAGGAAATTTCTGTCCTCCTCCATTTTATAAAAGATGTGTGATCCCAAAAACTGCACTGGCTCAGAAATCAGATGACAAAACAAAAATTCAAGTATATATTGTTATCTTTAAATTCCTTTATTTTTATTAGTCTTGTATTTTTTATTTGTTTTTAGTATCAAGCAATTGCTTTGAAAGTCTTTTTGCTTAGTTAAACTTTAGTTAACAAGATCCTGCCAAAAAAACCCCAACAAATGAACCCCCAAAATCAGTGCCCTGCTAAAGATCCTATGAAATCCACAATTTCTAACAGTTTAAGTAGTTGGGATTATCCCCTTCTCCATTATTGTCTTTGACTTCTTCTTATCATCTAGATAATAATGTTCCTGTAAGTGAGAGAGGTGTTTGCTCGCATCTTGTTACCTTCTTTGCTGTAGCTGTCAGAATTTTCAAAACCTTGACAGGAGAAGAAAATGCATATATCAGCCTGGAATAACTATATGTCTTCTGCATTTCCAGCAACTCAGGGCACTCAGAGTCACCCTTGCCAAAACTTGGTGAGAATGTTTTCTCCCTAAAGTGTTTGGTATGGTGTTTCTGGGCCCTGAGCAAACATCTTTTCCTCCAGCATCCTACAATCCAAGCACAAGAAGAGGACATTGATGTATTGGAGAGGACATTAATGTATTAGAGAGGACATTAATGTATTGGGCACACGGAGCTCTTACTGGTTGTGAGCAATATTGGTACAGTGTGTTTTGCAAGGCAGGGTAGCTTACTTTCGAAGTAAAATAGTATTACTTTTAGGTGAAATATTATTGGTCTGAATTAAAACATCCTGCACTGGGTTTGCATTTAGTTACCCTAAATGATGATGAAAATGCAAGGCCTTATATATTGATTCCTCAGTCTTGAGACCATTGAAGTTTGCAGTACATTTGGCAAGTGAGTATCGACCTTCACATGATGATGGTTGATGTTATCTCTAAAAACACTAAAATCCTAGTCTCATCTAAACAGAAGTGCATATCTTCTTATTACCTATCCTTTTCCCACATGGATTATTGTATTAAAAATGACAATCTATGAATTTAGCTTGGCCTTACTTTGAATCATGCATATACTTGACTTTTCAAATAGGGTGTTTGAAATTAAAATAATGTATTAAAGAACTCTGGTGAGACATAGTGGATTTATAAAAATAGAAAACTGCAAATACAAACACATAAATATTTATGGTGAATTTTCTGTTTATATTTTATGTAGCATAATCTTCCCGTCATAGGATTAGGTTTGGTCTGCCACTGGTTTGTGTGACAAGACATTTAGAGCAGCTCACATCAATCAAAATAAATCACAGTATGCCATGAGTTAATATCAACACTACAAATGTGAAAAGTTTTTAATGCATGACTATTGCATGTGCATGTCTTGTCCTGGATTAAAAGGACCGTTTCGGGCTGAAAATGAAATCCTAGATGAACTGTTTTTCAATTAATAAAGCAAGGGATACAAAGCTTTTAAAATACTTCGTGATTCATAGATACACTTCACAGAGTGCACATGGCAGTGGCTAGTTCTTCAGCCTGATTCAGCTTTCACTGACAGTGGTAAAAATCAGGAATAACTCCAGCAAAGGCAGTGGAGCTACCTGGGATAAGATGAGAACAAAATGAGGAATTTATTGTCACAGCTGTGAAGAAAATATATTGCAGTGATGGATTATTTCTTTTTGGACTATGACACAGCTTGAAGGCAGGAAAAATAGTAGTGGCCTATAAGCAATTGATTTTTTTTCCAATGCTGAATGAAAATAGAGCCGCTGTTAGCCATTGCTCTTATGCAGAGACACAGCTGAAAAAGTACAAAGAAGTACTGGATGTGAAGATCTTTTGCAAAGATATTTTTGCTTTAATGATTGGACACAGTATTTTGCCTTTTTATAAAGGAAAGTATATGTCTGAAAATGGTGACAAAGATTTGGCTGGAAGACAGCTTGGAGAAGTGTATGCCAGAGACTGCCTGAAATATTCTTTATTTGCAGATTAGGTTATTTTAATGTATGTAATTTTGAACTATTGCATTCTTCAATGACTGTTTAATTCTTTAGCTAATAAATGATGGATGACTTTGGGTTAAACAGATCAATGAAGACTTTAATTTCTGGAGGTTTTTCAAACTGCTTTAATTCCTCTCAACTTTACATGCATACAGGTTAGTATCATGCTTATATTTGGTTAATACTGAACACTGCAAGTCACTACCTGGTGCTAGTAAACTTTAATAAGCCATTTAATTTATCTTTTTCTTGCTGTCCCTTGTCCTTTTCAAATTAGATCTAACACTTGGTTTTGATCTTTAGCAAAAAAGTGCCACTGTATTTTTCTTCTCATGAATCAAAGTGCAAACTGACAATTCTAACTGCCTAAAATGCAGAGGGCAGAAGATTCACTCAGTGATAGAATTTTAATAGTCAACAAAACTTCAATAAATTTAGTGAAAGGAAAGCAAAAGAAGGATATCACACTCTTATTTTTGTTCTGTAAGACTACAAAAGAGCTGCTAAGATGGGGGATTCAAAACTTATATAGAAAATTACTTGGAACACTCTTTTAAAGTAGCCAAAGAAAACCTTTAAGGAGCAGAGTCCTAGGCTCAGAAAATGCCTAGTGGGATGAATCCAGATGCTGGCAAATGTAAAATGTTGTAACTATGGGACTATGACGAGAGAGGGAAAGGAAGTTAACAACTAAATACCCAGGGACAGATAGCTGTAGGTTTTTTTCTTTGCCTTTGAAATTAATCAGAGGAAATACAGACACTATCTAATAAAGAGAATAAAGCTGTTGTTACAAGAGATCAGGAGTTCTCTTTCTGCATTTGAGTGCATATGAACAAAGATATGGTAGATTTATAGATCTGTAGATATCCTAGATTGAAACAGCCATGGAAAGGTGGCCATTTCAAAACACTTGAAAAATTTTGTACACAGTTTTGCATTATAGTGGGAAAATTATACTTACAGGATATTGCTGAAGGTATAAATGTAGCATACCTCAATTATCAATTGGACACTGTGATGAGTAACAATATCTTGAGTTATACTCTTGAGTAGAGCCAAAGAAGTACTATTGAAAGGAAGACAACTCATGGCAGATTATAAGCCAGTATCTGAATGTAAGGGAGTGTGATAAAACTGATAGAGATACATAGCAGCTGCCTTTTGGCCATCTTGTGAGGCACCTGGTGTTGCATACTGTAAGAGGTGGGATCCTGGATGGGTTGGGCTTTGTTTTGTTCAGTGTCAAATATTAAAAGCTGCAAAGTACAAAATATGGCACTGACTCTCAAATACAGTGATATAAAACCTGTCTGTAAAAGTTCTCTGCCCAAATTTCTCTTGGATAGTTTGTCCAATTGCATTCAGTGTGGTAGGACTGTGGTAATTTATCCTAGGTGACAGTAGGTCTCAGCGTTTTAAGATAAGCTACATAAGAGAAGAGACTTCAGCAAAACAAACACTGAGAAGTAATCAATCTTTAACTCCTGATTGAAAAACTACCACAAAGCTAATAAATCGTTTTTAAAACTAATGACAACATAAAGTGAAAATCTAGTTTTTGTGGGGAAGCAACATTTCATTCTGATTTTCAAGCTGAATCATACAGTTTCCTCACAGGAAGCAGCTCCCATGTTTCCTGTTGTTAACTGGTAAAATTCACCTTCAGTTGATGACATTGAGGTAGTACAGCTGGCTAATGTCTGTGTGGAAAATAGGAACATTCAAATGCTTAAAACTAAATATCAAGCTACTTTTTGAACAGCTAATATTATTGGGTCTGGGAGCAATAAAATTATAGATTTAGATGATGGAATAGTAGAAACATAGATATGTGTGTTTCTGTATCATTTGTTATTATGTTGCCTAAGCAGTGTGAAAGATACTCATATATATGGTGCCATGACAGTCAAAGTTACTGCAAGCTCTTTTACCACAGAGTGGAAAACTTATTCAAATATCTAGAACAACAACAAAAAAAAAACCAGAGTACCCACATCCTAGAAGATGTTGGGGATTACCATAATCAGTCTTAGGATAGCCATCAACCCAAAAAAAGACTGAATCTTATTTTCTGAACTAGAGGAGTAAAAGTTCTGTGAATACTGTAGCAAATAATTAAAGTGTCTAATGAAAATAAAACACAAAACCAGCAGACAAATTCCTCTGTTTTCTGGTAACATTTCTGTTAAAAATGCCATACTTCAAATGTAACAAGACATACATAGAGAGGAAAATGAGCCTAAAAATCTAAAATCACATTTAGTGACGTTTTAAACCAAGTTTTTTTGTAGATCTCTGATGCCTTTATCAGGTCTTACACATCTACACTGCTTAGCAAAAAGTTTTTGTGTTTATTGTTAGCACTTGCCTAAAAGTAATACTTGTGATAAACTGTCAATTAGCTAATTACCAAGCTGCTTCGAGAGAGATTGTCTCACTTGGTTCTTGGTTTCTTCACTGGTTTCCAATTCTGTCTTGCCTGTTTTTTCTGTTCTCTTTTTTATCTTTGACAGTCACTTCAACTGACTAAGTGACCAGCCACTGAGCACTGTGATTTGTGATTTCAACAGCAGGCATCTGGACTTCACCTCTGCCTGTTCTGCTCTACATTACACATTCATTCTAACTCATGGACTGTTCATCCTATGATGAATAACTATGTTATCACTATCTACTAATTAAGAATAGGTGCTGTACCATATCACTACACACAGATGAACTCCAGCTGAATTATTTAGGCAACAGTCAACTGACTGCCAGATGTTGTCTGAAACAAGGTAAAACCTGTCTACATGGTATGGCAGGACACTGGCTCTTTCTCCTTGGATTATGGGGACTTCACTCTTCTCCCCATCTCTGTCTTCCAGCTTAGGGAATGGATGGATAAAGACTGAGGCAAAGAGGTACTTAATACTAAGTACCTGAGCCTTTTCCTCAGCCTTTGTCACTGTTTTCCCCTGCATCTAATAAAGGATGGAGGTTCTCCTTGGCTCTCCTTTTGTTGCTAATGCATTTATAGAAACATTTTTAGTTTTTTCCAGCTGTACCCAGATCAAGTTCTAGTTGGGCTTTGGCTCTTCTAATTTTCGCCTTTCATAACCATACAACATCCTTGTAGTCCCCCTGAGTTGCCTGCTCCTTCTTAAAGTCTCCTTTTTACACTGAGTTCTGGCCAAATCTCTCTGCTCAGCCAGGTGGGTCTTCCTTCCAGTTCATCTTTCAGCACATTTGGATCATTTGGATGACCTGCTCCTGTGTCTTTAACATTTCCTTCTTGAAGGATGTGCAACCTTCCTGGACTCCTTTGCCCTTCAGGACTGCCTCCCAAGGGATTCTGGCAACTGAACTGCTAAACAGGCCAAAGTCTGCACTCTGGAACTTTTTTTTTCACATAATATGTATGTATTTCCAGATTTTTAATGTCACAACAAAGTGATTTATAGCAACATCCTAATAATGAATAATGCAATTATAAATAATCAGAACAGCCTGAGCAGTAGTTCACATTGAGAGCCTGCAAAAATAAAAAAGCTGTTTATTGTTAATGAGTGAAAGAATATTAACTAGTAAGATGATGCTATGATATGTTCCTAGTAAGTTTTTACTAGAACCAGACATTCATTTGAAAACATGCTCATGTACAAATTACATTGTGAGAGTTAATCAAAGAACCTGTAGCTAAATTAAAGGAAATACAATTTTCCTTTTGGCTGATTCTTAACTTGAAAGGAGTCTGCCCCAGTTGCAGTTTTAAAATGAGAAACTGGGGTATCCCCTTTAAAGGATTAATGTGTCTGCTAAAATGAAAAAAATGAAAAATAAATGAACAAAAAGCCCTGTTTAGTTGCTATTAGAATTCTTTTCAAGCCTTCAGTTAGTACACAATAGAAACTTCTTCATTGAGAAAATACCACAGCTACTGCAGTTTTGATCAACACCCCTGCTAAGTCTTGGATGTTCTGTTCATCTTGGATTACGTTTATGTATTCTGTCTTTATGAGTTTCTTACTTCGTTAGACTTTTAAAACTGGGACCACAGATAAAAAGAGGGTGTGAGATTGTCTTGTTAGACATGGGCAGAATTTCTAACCCGACATTCTTTCTCTGTCTAGTTTCTTCTTCCTTTTCTTTGAATTGTAAAGCATCGGGTTTCTGATGGACACCACATAAATGCTGAAGAAATGCAGCACCTTGTACTGTTCCTGTCAGTCTGACTCAATGAGAACTGAGGGGTTATAAAGATGAATTAGAGGACTGTGTCCATCACCTCGGCATTCTGCCATATATGGGGCAACACTTCTCCCCGAACTGCTGCACCATGGGCCACTCTTCCACAGGGTCAGTCCTTCCAGCACAGGCTGCTCCAGTGTGGGTCCCCCATGAGGTCACAAATCCTATCAGGAAACCTGCTCCAGCATGGGCTCCTCTCTCCATGGGTCTGCAGGTCCCTGCCAGGAGCCTGTTCCAGCATCGGCCTCCCATGGGTTCACAGCCCTCTCTCAGGCATCCACCTGCTCTGGTGTGGGTCTCCTCCATCTCTGCGTCCCTGTGATCCTCCATGGGCTGCAGGGGAATCTCAGCTCTGGCACCTGAGGCACCTCCTGCTCCTCCTTCTTCACTGACCTTGGTGTCTGCAGGGCTGTTCCTCTCACATGCTCACTGTGCTCTTCTCTGGCCACAGTTACATCTGTGCTATAACTTTTTTTTCCCTCTTCTTAAATATATTATCATAGAGGCTTTACCATCATTTCTGATGGGCCCAGCCTTGGCCAGCAGCAGATCCATCTTGGAGCCAGCTGGCATTGGCTCTGCTGGACATGGGGAAAGCTTCTGGCAGCTTCTCACAGAAGCCACCCTTGTAATCCTCTCTGCCACCAAAACCTGGCCATGCAAACACAATGCAAACACACATCTGATCCAGTAGCAAAACAGACCAATATCCCTGCTAAAATCACAGAATAATTTGTGTTGGAAGGGACCACTGGATGTCACATGAAAATTCTCCCACCCGAATATATGGGCAAACTTCAGCCTTAGAAAGGTGTCTCAAAACTTTCTCTAATCAGTTTTTCATATCCTCAATGATAAGGATCCGAGATCTCTGAGAAATCTCCTCTTTTGATTGCCTTCATTTTGAGAGTTGAAAACTCTGGGTCTGGAGCTTGCATCTGTTGGGCCTTTCTTTTACTGTGCATCACCAGAAGAGTCTAGCTCCGTCTCCTTTATACTTTGCCGTTATGTTGCTGTCGAGACCAGTAAGATCTCCATTAGCCTTCCCTTCTGTTGCTGCCTTCTGTCTTGTGTGAGGCCTGTGAAGGATGTAGTTATCTCAGTTTAAATTGAACTTTGTGAACCAGGAAAGGCTTTGGCCCGGTATATTTTCAGGTGAGCAAAGCAATTATTGCCCAAAGAGTTAGTATCTTTTGGATACTTCATTTTGAATAGCTATTCAAAATGAATAAAGAACCTTATTTGGAGTCACTTACATCAGTAGTAGCCTTTTACAATCTTAGTTATGGTGTCAGTAGTATAATTTTATAATAGAAGATTTTTTTCTCTGTCTTGAAGTAAAACTAACTGCAGAGACAGAGACTGCACATTGTGTTAGGCTTTGCTGGTTATATGCCCTGTTAGCAGGGGGAAAAACAAGCTGTGACACTGCTCCATTCCATATTCTGTAGATTATCATCTCCTCTCCACCCCACCCCATCCTTTTCCGAGACACTTGATGCAGTAACAGATCTTGAAAAGCCAGTGAGTGTCAGGATTGAAATTTTTACTGGCTTCAGTGAGTAGTGCATGAGGAACTGGTCACACAAGGAGTAGGGATAATCTAATGGCATGGAAACGTCCCACTTCTTAGATATGCAAACACAGAATGCTAAAGGGCTGAATTTTTTTGCTTCAGTGGCTTTGTAGATGGGGGCTGTTTCCCCAGTCTGCTGCATCTATGTGAGCTGATGGAGGAAGTCTAAAGGAGGCAGAAATAAGAGGCCCGCTGTGTCTCTGACCCCCAGCACTCTCCTCACAGCAGCTGGGCTGTCAGGAGGGCATCTCAGTACACCTGGTGCATGCCTGGCTCTGGCTGCTCCCGCTGCAAGGAGGAAGCAGCGGACTGAAATGTGACTTTCTGGGTCACCATGCACACCCGAATCTGCCCCTGAGCTATGCAATTACACATTTTCCTTATTCAGGGATCATGCTGACTATGTGATCCAAATAAATTTCAGAGCTTCTTTTCATGTAGCTGTGATTAGATAAGTTGGCACAATGGCTGTTTTACAGAACTGCAGTGCACTCTGTCTATGTAGAGTGTAGAGAAATGCTGAAAAGAAAATTCTGAAATAATTCTTTCTTCAGCTGAAATTTGGTTCAAGTTATAAATGAAGGGTGTTTTTGAAGGCAGTTTAACTGGATATTTTTCTCTCCTGGGAGATATGTGCAAAGCTCTCTACCCTGTAGATAAGGCAATGACAAACCTAAATTTGATGCGCTGAATGTCATACTTCTACTTTTTTTGGTGGGCATACACAGGAATTATGTTTACAACATGAATCAGCTAATTGCTCCTGATAGGCTGCTTGTATCAATTTAACTTTCCTCCAACAGAGACAGCTTTTTGTTTCTTTTCTTTGAAAAGTTGAGTGCCTCTTATACAGCTTCATAACTGAATTTAATGCTTTTATGAACATCAGCAGAAATACCTTTTATTGTTTTTGTTCCTGATGGAATTACTACGCAGGATGAAAATTTTTGATCTTAGTATACCTCCTCCAAACCATAAATATACTAATGGAGAACATTAAACATCAGACAATTATAAATGTTCATGTGCCAGAAAATTTGAACTATTGTTCTCACAGATTGTAATTTCTTTTTTCTGAGTATATGCAGAACTATGCATTTCTCAGTACTGCTTTATTGTACTTAATTTTCATTTCATAGCCACTTTACATGTGATTTATGATTACTGAAAGTTGCTCATTCAGATTTTCATTGTTATATTTGTTCACACAGTAAATTTTTCCAGTGCTGTATATGGAAGGGTGTTGTGGGTCCTGATGTGGGGGTGAAAGAATCAAAGTCAGGAAAGGAGGGAGGATAATTAGATAGATAACAGTGTACATTCCTGAACGATGGTATGTAATTGTGTCAGAAGTCTGACCCTGAACTGGTGCTTCTTTCAGGCCCTATGCTAGAACTGAGACAACATCTGATTTGGATGCATTTGTATTGTGACTTTGCAAAAATGCAGGATATGATGAGATAGTATAAAAGGAAGCAGAAGCACTTGTAGCCACTGTAGTCTCTCCTTGTCACTGCTCGTGTGCAGCTGTTGTATGTAAAGACTGACAATTCTGTGAGCTCAGGATGAAAGCACTAGAGGGAAAGAAAAAACAACTACATTTATTCCATACTACATTGTCAACAACAGCCAGGCTGCAATTTTAAAATGGATGCATTTGTTTTAGATCTGATTTTGAGCCACTGTGCCAGGACGAAGTTAAGAACTGAAAGTGAGGGAGATGGAGAAGTAATAGTATCATCCTGACTCCTTTTTGGAAATAGGGTGTCTCTCATGCATACTGAAATATGTCAGTCTGCTGTGGAACAGTGACTCACACATACTTTGGAAATGCAAACAGCAGTGCTGCACCATCAGAATGGAATCAATATTATTGAATTACTAAAAATAGCAAAATTAATGAGGATCTTAATGAGGAACATGAAAAAAAAATCAAGAAGTTCTGCATGGGTTTGAGAAAAAAGCAACAAAGTATGAACACAAAAAATAATTATAGTTATGAAGTGGTTTATACAAAATTTTGCTTCAGTATTTTTCAGCAGTGGTCAAATTATCCTTATTCCATAAAGAGGGACGTACTTGTGAGCAGTCAGTGGAAGCCTTCCTAGTTTTCACAGAGTCACAGTAACATAATTTGTCCCATATAATTCAGTAATGACACGGCAGAGTTTTTTTACCCTTTTTTAGTTGTTAATTTTATTTATTAACAACTTCCGACTGTTTTGAAAAACAGAATGATGTTAACATTAGTAACATACAAGTGTTCTATGACTCTGCATTATACCTACCCTGGGATCACTGAAATATATCATCTCTAGGTACCTATCAAGGACCAGGCCTCGGCATCCAGCTACATATTAAGAAGGTTAATATTACATGAAGTGAATAGGGGCTGGCCAAGTTCTTTGTCTGTAAAATGGGTTAATACCTGGTCTCTGTTGCGAAAATATACACTATAAAGTCCATTTTTTGAGATGCTGAGATCCAGGAATACTAGAAGCTATTGAAGTCTATATGAAAAAGGAATCTGAAGGTTTTAAAAGAGTGATAATTAATATAAAATAGAGGTGTTTTTTCTCATTTCCTCTGTTTTGTGATTTGTCAAATCACATGGCAAATTACTTTCTTTGTGAAGGGAATAAAATCGGTATGTTTTCTGTCACATCCTTGGAGCAGGCAAGAAGCCATTTATGACATAAACTGGTGCCCCTTTTTTGCCTTTTGAACTATTCATTATGTACTAGACTTCACATTTTTGTTTTAACCCCCCCCCCACCCGAATTAGTAAAGTGATGTCAGCTACATGTAGAAGGCAAAAACAACCAACTGAGGATGATTCTTCTTCAATATCTGTCAAATACAATTTTCCTAATCAAGGAAAAGGCAGCTTGCTCAATAACATTCTACCTCCTCTTATGAAATAGATTTCATAGATTACATGCAGAAACATAGAGAGAGGAGCACACTGAGGCATCCTACTTTGTTTTTTCCTGCAGTCATTATTCACCTTTCTGGCTTCTCCTGAACTTACAAAAAGTACAACTATTGATAGTACTGAATTATCACTGTTACGTGGTAAACCCTGTCACTAGTGCTATGAATTAGCAAATGAACAACAGTGAGTTTATTTCTTATTTCGTTTCCTTTTTCATTCTTTCCTTCTGATTCTCAGTGTACTCTGGCATACAACTTTTAGCTTCATATGACTGCAAAGATGTTTGAGGGAGTCTTGGCAAAACTGGAGAAGGTGGCAACAACAAGGCCCAGGTACAAAATGTCTGAGGACCATTGCAGTGCTCTGATTTTTCTGCTCTGTAGAAGAGCATTCAGTCCTCAAAATGGTATTCACTTACAAATGGCAGAGTTGCTGAAAGGAATTAATGTGGGAGTGTGACATAGTCATGACTATTTTTTGCCTCCGGTAGGATGGAATAGCTGCTAACAAAATACCCAGGTGATTGTTTCAGCTAGTATTATTCAAAGCCTTTGGTTTTAAGATTCTAGCTTTTCAGATATAGAATTCTTGGTTCACATAGATAGCTGACAAGAGATTCATTAAACATAATAAGAAATGAGTCAAGACAATGTGGGCTATGCCTACAATGTTATGCTTTGATTGGGAGCTTGCTTTTTTGACCATTTTTGTCATATTGCATGGAGGTTTCCTGACTGCTCAAGAAACATTCCAAAAATGGGTTTTCCTCAACAACCTTAATGGATTGATAGCATGACAATTTTAGAATGGAATTAACAGCAGAACTACCCAAAGGCAAACTACCAACAAAATGGAAGTAGTATGTTCATATGAGTATTACTTGTTGGTATCATCATAGCACTTGAGAACTGTAGTAAGTTACTTACACATAGAGGTACAAAAGAAAGACACCACCATTACTTAAAGTGATGACATCTGGGTATTAAACAGTACAGCAAGAAGAGAGCAAAAGATGGGAGAGTTCAGCCATATATAGGGAGGCATGAAAAGTATTCTTAGCATCATGGCAGCTTTCTTACAGGTGTTATGGAAAAGCAGTGTTTCAGGGAGGGTAACGAGGTGACTAAGCAAATGCTCACAGAAGTTCTGCTCAGCCTGCAGAGCCACAAAGGAGAAAGCTGAGTTGAAAGCTGGAAAATTTTGTAAGTAGATGTGAGATTATCATCAGTGCTCCTCAGCATGTGTGAAATAAGTGATAATATGGTGGAGCTCGTCAGAAAGGGCTTTGAAAGTGGAGAGAAATATTTAAATTTGATGCCATAAGGGAAGAAGAGCATAATAACAGGAATACAAAGAAAGGGATATTATCACCATAACAGTGAGCTAAGAGACATTGAGTAACATTATGGATGGATATGAGGGAGGAAAAATTATGCCTGTCAGAAATTAATAAAATAATATTGAAATAGCTGAGAAAAAATATGGAAGCTATGATAAGTTTGGACTGCAGGCTGGATACAATACACAAACATTAAGGAATTTAAACAGCAAAAATAATATAGTACCATTAGCATGTTTAATGTGATAAATTATTGGAGTTCTGATGTGTAGGTTAAGAGCCTGCCTTATAAATAAGATGTGGTGCTTATGTTATCACACTATTTAAGTCAATAGGCAGATCAAAAAGGAAAATTATTCATGTTGACCCTGAGCTGGTGAGGAAAGAATAGAAAGGCAGAGCACAATTTTCATCTGTCAAAAACACGGTCTAGACTCAAAAATGCACAGGTTGTACATTTGACAATGGCTAAATATCTAGGAAAGTAGGGACAGAATACAGGTTTAAATGCTTAAGCAGAAACTTTAGCTGATACAGACAGGTAGGTGGGAAAGCAGATGAGATGATCTGAGAGGGACCTGGCAGTCAAATGTGCTTAAAGGGGTTGTAAGCAGTGGTTTCAGAAAGCTTAGAAAGAAAGGAGATTAAGGTAGTAATTGTAAAGGTAAATGGTGTAAGATTGGTACAAATTCAGGTTCTGATTAGGAGGGAAAGATGATAACTAATATGTATGAAAAGTACATACCTGTATATGCATATTTGTAAGCTTATAAAATAAATACTCCAAATGCAAACACAATTCCTTTTTTTTTCCACTGTTGCCTCACTGCCACTTTATTTCTATATGAAGTATGTGGGTTGGTTTTAGAATTCAGCAATTTCTTGAGAATAAAAAGGACATAACACTGGCTTAATGTGTTAAGGGTCTGTATTAAATTGTTCTATTAAGAGCTTTGTTCCACTAATTATATAGGTAAGTGCTAATATAACTGGTTTCTATTACATTTAGAGTACAATATGCAAGAGGACGGATGTTGCTTTTCTAAACCTCCTTTGTTGCAGAAAAAGATAATGAGAGCTATATAAAGTCCTGAAATCATAGCCAATTTATCAGGCCTGCTATGTGAGCTAATGCAAGACTAGAGACATACTGCATTGACTGCTGATCGTTTTATACCACTTTTAATGCCTAGAAATGAAAAGAAGGAAACTAATGGGGAAATAAAGAGAGAAAATGGAATATATATAATGTATTTTTGACACTTTGAATCTCACCCTATTATTAGTCTTTTATATGGAAAAAAAATCCAATCAAATCAGACAAGTATTCAGATTTTCAGTTTTATCACATATACAGGGATTTTAGAGGATACTCCAAGAAGTGTTGCAAAATCATATATTTCTCATAAGGATCTAAATTGAACAATGGTTTTCTTAGAGATGATGCTTCATGATACCATAATTATCTGTTATTTATACTACAACAGTAAATCCTGTGTCAGAATTTCTTTTATAATACTATTACTAGAAGTCTACAATTTACTTTTGAGGCCTTGCTTTAGTCTAAAAATTGACTTTTAAAATGTAAGCTAAATTATCTTGTTTTATGTAAGGGAAGGAGGAAAAAGATAATAAGGAGCAATGGTAATAATTTAAGGCATTTTTGTGTTCTGATAACATAAAACTTATTTGATTCCTGGTCTGAACTGTTGCATTTAGGCCTAAAAATCAAAACTATTTGCATATCTGGTTTTTTAGGTTGACGTCAGAGGTCTTGACCTAGTGGGGATTGGGAGGCCATGAGAAAGCACCAGGCGGACAGAATAGTGGGAGAGGCTCTCACGTTCTCAGCTGGTGAAAAATTGTGAGTGTCGTCCCATCCCAGTTGTCTGTGTCAGAATTCAGAGAGCATATGGAGCAAAAAAATGGGATTAGGTGTCTCTGTACAGCCACCAAGCCAGGACCCTATGTGGGGTTACAGAAAGCAGTGCAGTGACTAAAAGGCTGGGAGTGTTGCAGGGCAGGGAGGAGATGGACAGGATGCAGAGCTGTGCTCTGTGTGAAGGGGTTACTGCAGCATCCACAAAATTCCCTACGGGGCAAACTGGCCCAGAGCGTGGGGGTCAGGAGCAGAGCACAGATATGCAGGTGTGGTGGTACCTCTGCTAAGTGCAGTCAAGAGGTGGAAGTGGAGGAAACCTTTAGGCAGCTGGAGGAAGCCTTGAAATAGCAGGCTCTGGTACTCATGGGGGACTTCAGCTGCCCTGGTAAGGGGATAAGGTAGAGTGCAAACAACATAAGAGATTTCTGAAGCACATCCAGATGATTTCTTGAAACAGACAGTGAAAGTGATAACCAGGATAGACCTGGTGAACCTGCAGCTACAAGCAAGGAGGAGTAAGGCTGGAGATGGGCAAAGCAGTGGCAGCCTTGTAAGCAGAAACTGTGTGATTCTGAAGTTAAACCCAGAGAGGTAATGGTAGAGTCAGAGCCCTGGCCTTAAGGAGAGCAGCTCATTTAGGGACCTTCTTGGCATGGTCCAACAGATTTCTACCCTGTAGAGGAAGGGGTCCAGGAAACCAAGTTGATCTTCCAGGACAGTTTCCTCAAAGCACTTAGATTATTCTTTTTGATGTGCAGCAAGTCGAGCAAGCATGGAAAGTGCTTGAATGGTTAACTCCTGACAGAGCTCAAATGCAAAATGTAGGTCCACTGAAACTGGAAGCAGGGACAGGCTCTCTGAAGGGTTATGAAAACATGTCTCAAGCATGGACCTGTGGAGTAGAAGGAGAGTAAACAAAGGGGTGCAAAGTGTATCTGAAAGTGTATTGGCGGAAGAAGGAGGAAAAACCTCTGAGTCCCCTGTCCAGTGAGCAGTGGAAGAGTGGGCAGGTACACAAAAATCTCAATGCCTTTTTATCTTGATTTTTGCTGGGAAGACCTGCCCTCAGGCCTTCAAAATCAGTAAGTGGCAGAATTGGAGTGAAGAAGGACTGTGTCAGAGGCCTTTTAAGACAATTGTTTTTTTATTCAGACCCATGGTACCAGATGGTTTCTATCCAAGGGTGCTGAAGGAAGGAGCTGACATCATTTAAAGGCTGTTCTCTATGGTCTTTGAAAGACCTTGTTGTTCAAGAGGAGGTTCATGATGACATGGAAAACTTCATACCCATCTTCAAGCAGGGGAGGAAAGAGGATTTGGGGAAGTCTTGTCTTTGGCTCAGGCTACTACAGAGTTATGGAGTAAATTCATTTCTGCATTTATGAAAGACAAAAAGGTGACTTGGAATAGCCAGCATGGATTTACCAGGGTAAGACTGTGCCTGGCCAATTTGATTGCTTTTTATGATCAAAATATTGACTCCATGGACAAGGATAAAAACAGTAGAGTTGTGAGTAGATGTGTTTAGTTGGACATTAGCTGGGCTTTTGACATTATCTTCTATGCTGTCAACAACTGGGATACAGTTTGGGGGCATGAGTGCTAAGGTGGGTGTACTGTGGGCGGCATTAATTACACTGAACAGGTTGTGATTATCTGTACAAAATCCAGTTTGCAGCCGAATATTGGTGGTTAGTGGTGGGCCTTAGGGGCTGTTTGGGTTTTACCCTAGCCAGAAAATATGTACCACCCAGCTGCTCACTCACTGCCCACCACCCCACCCCACAGTAAGGAGGAAAATCAGAAAGAAAAAGTAAATCTTGTTGGTTGAGATAATAAGATTTTAATACTTGAAACATAATAAAATGTAATAATACTGATGATATTAACAATAATGATAGTACTTAAACAAAAGAGAGGGAGAATAAAACCAAAAAAAACCAAGTGATGCGCAATACAATCACTCACCACCTGCTGACCGATGCTCAGCCCATCCCCCAGCAACATGGTCAACATGAAAGATTAGGTCTGCAAAAGCACTTAAGCACAAAATTCCCATTGTTTTCTGTAAGATTTTTCTGATATTTTGTGGTCCTTGTTTTTACATTCTAGTTCCTTTTGAGAAACAAATATTATTTTTTTCTCTAGTGGGTCTTGTTGCCTATAATTTAAATACTTATATTTTCATAAATTCACAGCATGGTTTGGGTTGAAAAGGACTTTTAATGATCATCTAGTCCAACCTTCCTGCCCTGAGCAGAGACATCTTTCACTACATCAGGTTGCTCAGAGCCCCATCCAGCCTGGTCTTTGAACAGTTGCAGTGATGGGGCATCCACAGCTTCTCTGGGCAACCTCTTCCAGGGCCTCACCAGCCTCACTGGAAAGGATTTCTTCACTGTAAGGAATTTCTTTCTTATATCCAATCTAAATCTACCCTCTTTCATTTTAAAACCACTGTCCTTTGTCCTTTCACTACTGGCCCTCGCAAAAAGTCTCTCTTCATCTTTCTTATAAGCCCACTTTATATATTGAAAGGATGCAATAAGGTCTCCCCAGAGTCTTCTCTTGTCTAGGCTTAGCAACCCCAACTCTCTCCATCTCTGACTGTTCCAGCCCTCTGACCATTTTTGTGGCACTCCTCTGGACTCGTTCTAACATGTCCATTCTTTCTTGTACTGGGTGCCAAAGCAGGGCATATACTCCAAATGGGATCTCAGGAGAGCAGAGAGTAGTTGGGCAAAATCACCTCCCTCAACCTGCTGGCCACACTGCTTTTCATACAGCCCAGGATATGGTTGGCTTTCTGGGCTGCAAGCACACATTGCCAGATCATGTCCAATTTTTCCTCCAGCAGTACTGGCAAGCCCTTTTCATCAGGGCTGCCCTCAATCCATTCATCCCCCCAGTTTTTATTGTGATCAGGTGCAGGACCATGCACTTGGCCTTGGTGAACTTCATGAGTTTTTCACGGCTTCTCAAGCCTTTAAAGGCTTCTCAAGCCTTTAAAGTTCCTCTGGATGGCATCCTATCCATCTACCAAATCAGCTGGACCACTCAGCTTGGTGTCATGTGCAGACTTGCTGAGCATGCACTCAATCCCATAGTCTACTTCATCAGCGAAGATATAAAATATTCCTGGTCCCAACATGGACGCTTGAGGAACACCACTCATTACTGGTGTCCATTTGGGCATTGAACCATTGACAGTATATCTTTGTCCAATGCAGTTGTCCAGACATTTCCTTATCCTTCTAACAGTTCAGGCATCAAATCTGTATCTCTCAAATTTAGAGGTGAGAATGTTGGGGTGGATGATAGCAAAGGCTTTGGAGACTTTAATGTAGTTTTTACCTTTTTTAGCATTTAGAATTTGGGAGACAGAGAAAGGGACACATTAAGTACTGGTAATGAGATTGCGTACTATAGACATTACTGTTTTCATTCCTCTTCTTTCCCAGAGAACTATGTTAGAAAGACAGGAATAGTTTATATTAAGGCACTTAACATATTTTTCTGTGTTTTAATTAATCTCTAAATTTACACACATATGCATTTTTCTTTTTAAGTCTCTTTAAGAATTGTTTTTACATTTTACTCTCTTTTTCATGCCTTTTGTTGATTTTTCCCCAAAACACGAATGAAGGAGTGATTTATTTGGCAATTATAGGTTCATTTTCAGCCTGTGTAAAATCTTACCATGTTCAAGTCTGTATACATTACTAAGAGGAGCAAAAAATTGTATTTCTTCATCCTTAATGTTTACAATATATATCATAATGGTTTCTTAAAAAGCAATATTGAAGACCCAACAGGCATGTGAAACTCATTTCTCATGCATGAGTTGTGCCTTTCCCTACCCCCACCAAAAATGCTGCCTAAATGGATTTTTTTAACCACTCGTCTTTATTAGTACACATTCCAAAGAGTAGCAGATTACTGTGCGTAACTCACAGTGTTCATTGATTCATTGGAAACCACTGTTCTGCTCTCTGAGCTCCATATTTCATCTTCCTTCTCCTTGAGTATCAGGGTTTTTTTGCATATTAAAGATTTTTCAAACAGCCCTAAGACAAGTGTCAGGGAAATTAGATTATCATACCTCTGGAGAACTGAATTTACTTGGATACCACTCTTCAAGGCACTGTAGTATTCAATTATCTCCTGAGATTTCATGCTCAGTTATGTTAAATAGTTTATGAGCTTCTTAACACTTTTTAATGGTTTTGTATTTCTTTCCAAACTTACAGCAAATAAAAAGTTAGTGCTTTGAAAGGATGATTGTTAGTGTTCATGTGCAAAATGCTGATCAGGATGAATAAATCTTTTTTATTAATATTTGGTGCTGAAGACTTTTAGCCATGTTAATTCTTCAAGAAAGAGGGATTCTGAGAAGACCTGCTAGGATGATCATCACTATGCACCGTTCGCATCATGAAAGAAAAGAGGCTCTTCTTTAAATTAAAAATTATTGGGTTTCATCAATATATTAGGAGAATAAAAGTAATGGAAGAAATAAAACTTCTTAAACTAAAGAACAGTGTTGAGTCAAACACAAAGTAATGTAGAAATGGCCAAAAAAGCTAATCTATATTGGAAATAAGATTATTAAGTAAAAATGGAAGAACATGTGGAACAACTACCACGTGAGCTTTATGGAGAAAAGATTGTGACACACTTTTAAAAGGTAAAGTGATGATTCTTGTCTTATGGTTAGATTTTTTCCAGGTGTTTTGTCACAGAATGTATTTTACTTTTAATGTTTAAAAAGGGAAATGTGTGTTGTTCTAATATCATGTGCTTCTAGTATAGTGTTTCTGTACCAAATTTTGAAAATGGCATACATACACTTTTGGGGAAGATAACCATATTCAGCAGTGTATAGATAGGGAACAAAGATATCTGGTAATTTCTAAGTAATAAGGGTAGTTTTGTAGAGATCAAACTCACTTTTCAGATTCAAATATACAGTAATGAGAACTGCAGAAGACTTTGAAAAGACTATATGCAGTGTAAATCACCCATTATCAATAACCAATCTATGAACTTTGAGTACGAAATAAGAATTTCTGCTGTTTTACTTGCTGTAAACTTTTTTCCCCCAGTCCTGGGCTTTGTATTGTCTTACTTTTTCAAATGTCATTGCCATTAGGAAAAATCAACATTATCTGAATAATCCAAGGAGAGTCCAAAATAAATAGACAGTCATCCTGTTCAAATTCTCCATGAAATCTAGGATTTAGTTTTGTAAACTGAGAGACATTAATACTGTCAGTCTAGGAAGACCAGTAAGGTAAAAGATAGATCAGGCTTCTGAAGATGAAAAACCAAGACCTGTCAGGATTTTATTTACTTGTCAAGAAAAAGTAAGTTTCTGAAAATGAGATGCCTGACCCTTTCATAGAGTTTTCCTCTCTGTTTCTTTTTTGTGTCTCACTGTCTGGAGAGGAGTTCTTCTGACTGTTCGGGTCAAGTAACTCCTCTCTTTTATTAGATACACCGGTCTTTGACAGGGCTTTTAGGAAATTAATTCACTTCCTTTTGGATTTCGTCCCATGCCCAATATCTAACCAATATTTTCAGGAAGACCTTTTCTCCTCTTGCTGTTCACTGGGGTGTTATGTTTTACTTGTCAGATTAAAAAAAACCCTCAGATTTTGACCAGTCAAATGAAACAGCCTCTTGAATTAAAAAACAAACAAACAAAAAACCAAATACACCAAGCAAAAAACCACCAACAAAACAAACAAAAAAAAAACCTGTTAATTGGCAAAAGCCACTTTGAAAAGCATTTTCTGTCTTGCTGGCTGTATTTTGCCTGTATTGCCATATAATGGACTGAATTCCCTCCATAATTACTGGAAGGATTTTGGTTTTCACTGGGACTGTACATACACACACAAGCACAAATTAATCTCTGTTTAGGATCATTTTTTTTCATCCATAGCGTGGGATAGTGAGTTGGTACAAGGTCTGCTTGTGGGGAAAGTAGAGGATTCAGCAGGCATCCAGGATTGGGCCCAGCTGCTTCCTGATGCCAGGAATGAGCCCTCTGTGTTTATCAGATTGCAAGCAAAAGCACCAGATGAAATCCTCTATTGAATTGTTAGAGGTGAGGTGGGACTACATAGCAGAGAAAGGTTTAATTCCCATTTCCTGATTTGGCGTATTTGAGTGTGGGCAAGAGTAACAATAATGAAGGCTCTAGAGAATTGGAGGAGGTTTTAACTAAAGGCAATATACCTGTGCTACATAATAAGGAGCAGTCATGGGGTTTATATGATTACCACCAGTATCTTTGATTACTTCAGTCTTTCACTAATCCCTAATTTCAGCCTTGGAGTGGCTAGACACTTAGAGTAGCTTGGCACTCTGTTTTCTAAAAAAATGAAGAATAAGTTACTGAATGTGATTTTATTGACTAAAATAGATTGTAGGGTTGTTTCCCAAGCTGTTGGGCACTTTCCACAGACTTTTTACCTTTTTTGGGTGAATACATTATATTTTTGGATTAAGTCTTTGTTTTTGTTGAAAAGGAGCATTTATATAAAAAAAAGAAAAGCACTGTAAAACAGATACTGAGATCCAACACTAAGTCTATGGGTCTGCATTTCTGTAAATTTACTGAGGTGTCTATAAACCCCTTTAAATGCAATGAAGTACTCTAATGAAACATGGATTTAATCTTCAGGGAGAGTCCAACATGAAGATACCTTACAAATCCTGAAAAGACCACAGGAGCAGTATCAAGAAAAGAAAATTCCAGGGTGCAAATTTATCAGATGTGCCCATTTTATTTGTCTGCGCTTTCGGATGCCTGGTTTCCTGCTAAATTTTCTCTTCCACTTTGTTGGAAAATCAAGACATTTTGCAAACTCACAAAGAGACAATCTAGTATAAAATTTGATTTTTAAGTGTATTTAGCAATCCCAAGTGATTGACAGTACCTTCTAGGTTCATTCTTTTTAGGTCACTCTTTATAAGTTTATCCCATACAAGTAACTTGTACTTCAAGTTCTATTATTTTGAAATTTGGCCTGTGACATTTATAAGAACTATTGTTTGGACATGTCTGCTGTTATTAGGGTTGCTGTATAAAAGGAGTTTCTCAGGACCCTTTCCAGAACACAGATGGAAGTTCCCAAAGATAAGGTAGGCATTGGCACAGGCCTTCTTAATATAGCAAAGTTAGGTATTTTGCCACATTTTAATTACGTGTCTTAAAAGCATCAAGTCAGAATATCTGTGCAGCTGACTTTGTTAAACCTGAATTGTAATAAACCTGCAGGATAGAAAACCCTTGGAGTGCCAAAGACAGTGTAATGGAGAAGTGTGGCTTTTAGGTGAGAATGTGCAAGAAGATATGATGCGGTATTTAAAGACAGTGTAGCTTTCAGATTTGAATATTACTATGTTGCAGCATAAAGACCTTTTCTCGTACCAGTTTTGAGTGGCATGAGACCACAGGTTCAGTTCCTCTTGGGCTTCAGCTGACATGGGAAGCCTGGAGATTTCCTGGAGCAAGTTACTGTTCCAACAATGGAAGTTGCTTTTCAAGCTGAATATACTGGTGAAATACCAGTTTGCTGCAAGTTACCTCCCTGGTAAATGTTCTGTAGCGCTTGTTATCATGGGAGGCTGGGGTTTTTTTAAAGTTTCTTTCTTAGCCAGCTATTAACTGTCCTGGATATGAAGTGACTTAGTACGTTCCAGTGTAGAAAATTGCTTTTGCTGTTGCAGTCCACTGAATATGTCATAGACTTCACCCACATAGTTCTCCTCAGCCAGGAAGTAGCTAGTATTGACATACTGGCATGCTGACAATGAACTGTCAAAAATGTCATGAATTATAAAGAAAAAAACCATGCTTATCTATGGTAGACATATTTTGCCATGTTTTAAGTGTTCAGTTTTCGAAAACAGTGCAAATAGTCATTTAAAAATCAAACTCTGTTGCTTCATATCTTTTTGAAATGATCATAAAATACATGCAGTAGCTTTTTAAACCATGTGCGAAAATTGTGCCACATGTGTTGTGACCACCCTGAAGTTGTGAAACTGCCTGTATATAGAGGATATATTACAGAAAGTTGTACAGAACAGGTGAACATTTCTGTCTAAAAAGTGAATAATCTTTTTCTAGGGGAAAAGTATATCAAGACAATATTTAACATAAGAGTAAAACATCAATTCCAGTCCAGACCATGATTTGTCATGTTTATTACCCAAATTCACCTATAACATTTAATATGCTTTGTGACAGGACAGCAATTTTAGTGTCTAGTCCTAGTCCTACAAAAAAGGGTCCCCTTCCTGCCTGCCTTCCTTCCAGCTGTAAAGTTTTGCCAGCATACTGGGATTTTATTTTCATATCTGGTTCTTTGTTAGCTTTAACTTCTTTTTGTCAATTACATTTTCACCTGGAAGAGAATTAGTTGTTATACAGTTAAAATTCAGTGAATGTATTAAATGGATTTTGGAATTAAATGCTCTCAAATTTTAATTACATCAGATTTCAAATATTGGACCAACTTCTTCTCCCGTGAGTAGTTCTAGCTAAAGTCAATACGAATATTTTATGAGTTATGCAACAGGATTTGTCCTGCCTTTTATAAGTAATCCTAACACCCACACACAGAATATTTCTCTGGTTCTTATTCTGTGAAAATGCAAGTTAGAATATGGACTGTGTAGTGACTTTTCTGTTATGCTGAAAAAGAATGATAGAAAGGAAAATGCCAAGTAAATTATTTAAATTATTTGCTCCTAAGCATATTTCAAAATAAACAAATATAAATAAAAATAAGAATATATGTGTATTCAATATATGTCTAATTTGTATGGTATATTTTTGATCATCCTACTTTTAAATTAATTACTGAATATCCATTTAGAAGCAAGTTGTTTTATTTTCAGACTGATAAGTATGAATAATGCTTCTGAAATGTCTTGTTGACCTAATTAAAAACAAAAGTAGGAATAAACAACTTGTCCTACCTCCGAGTCTGTTTGGTTTCCAAAGTCATCTTTTTTGAGACCTTTTTCTGCACATGTGCTTGGTACAGTACCTGGGACAATGAGGCCTTTGAGCACAACATTACTTATGTAAATACAATTATTCCTATCAATGGCCCTGAAATTTTATCCACATTCTCTACTATAGGCTGTATAGAGGCCTATATTTCATGATAGTTGTTTCAGGATCAGAATGACCTTTTTAATCATAAAAATGCATTAACACCAGACTTTTCCACTGGAAAAGGACTTGTTCATTTTAACTACCATAGAGATGAAAGCTAAATAGTGAATATTACCATTTTCAGACAGTGATAAAACCTTAAAGAAATATCTATTAAGTAATTACAACTCTTTTTCTTGCACAAATACATTCCTAAAATAAGACATTAAGGGTTTTTTAAGTCTTCATTTAGTGATACACAAGTCAACATGCCATCATCAATAGAATGCTAAATGTATGCTGAAACTGGTATTTTGTAGAGTATTCTCCCATGAATAGATGTTTTATGTTTTCTTTGTTATGTTCAGGAGAAATCTCTCCTTTTTGTCTGTCATAAACAACCCCAGAGGACACAACGTGTTGCTTCAGAGTAGCTCCAGGCCAAGGAAGCAGCCTGGCCCCAGGACAGAGGTCCTTGGAGGAGATGTGGGGAACAACACCACACAGGATGACTTTACAAATTTACACAGTCCTCCCAACTGCAGCAAGGTTGTTTGGTGTAAATGTCCTGCAGTGTGTCAATATTGAGATTTTTGTCCTCCTATCATCTCCAGTGTTAACAGCTCAGCAGGGAAGCTCCTGCTGCTGCTTATATCTGTGCAAATTGTCTCTTATGAAACCATCTCATCAGGGACATAGGCAAATGTCCAGTTTCTGTAATGGTGATGTTTGTTTATTTACAATTAATTAGCCTGAGATTTGGCTCAATGATTTGGAACCTGAGTTAGCAGGTAACTTTAGCAGGAGGAATGAGGTCACCCTGTCTTTTGTACTTTGGGACGTTGTACCCCGTACATCCCAGCCTGGAGTCACAGCACAAAGCTACCGTGTGAGTGCTCCTTCAGGGCATAATTCAATACCACAAGCAAAACACAATGTGCTTAAGGAGTTCTGTGCAATTTTACAGCTGTAGCCTGGTCTCCTGGAGACAATTTAGGATCCCCAGCAAGGGAGCCAGGTGTGATGCCCGCTTCCTTCCACTGTGCTACCATCGAAAATGCCCTCAAGAAATAATTGCGGCCCACTGCTCTTTTTGGAATAATGCTTCAGGGCTTAGGTTGAAAAGGTTGGACATCACTGCTTTAAGAAAATTGGAAGATTCAAGTCTACATTGTATCTCTTTAGGAAAATAAGACAGTTGAGGTAATTTATAGCATTTAAGATACTATATTGTAAAATCATACCTTGTCAATCACGTTGAAAAGGGCAGTGGAAGCACAAGCCAAAATGTGTAAAGAGCTGTTAGAGGGCAGCAGGTTTTCTCCCAGTGTTTTTGAGCAATAAACATAGATAGTGTTGTTCCTGGCAGCAGTGTGTAAGAAAAATTAAATAGCATTTTTTATTTCGATGGATTATCATCTCCTATAGATTTTTAGAAATAGATTTTAATTTCCAAGTACAGAAGTGGAGACATCAAAAAAAAAAATTGGTGAAAGTGGGATTTTTCTGGTTTTGCACTAGTACAACTAAAATGAGACCCTATTTACTGTTTTATTTTAAATTAAAGTCTAAAATGCCAAATACATGTTCTAGGACTTATAAAATATCTTACACCTGTTGAGCAGTTCCTGCATTCTCACTTCTCATTCCTCTCAGATACAGAAAGACCCTCTGTAATGTCTTATTTTTCAGCTCCTTAAGTTTTTGCAGCCAATTCCCACATCCTCTGCAGCTTTTTCAGATATTCTTTTATAAAATAATTAGTCACTAAAGACAAGATTGCATTAAAGGTTTCCCACCTTTCTGATAAATATTCTTTGTACCATGCTGCAGAGTAATTTTCTCTGTCTTTTTCTGTCTTTGGCAACTATTTTATCACTGTTTTCGTACTGTTGGTTTGCTGGAGAGGTTTAGACTAAGCCACCCAGGACATGCCCAGTCCTAATGATCATGACACAGTGTACTCAGGGGCATTCAGTGAAAAATGCAGAATTCCATGCTTTCCTGACCAGGAATTCTGAGAGGGTCTCTTGCTCCCACTGCTCTCCAGCATTAACAGTTATGCAGATACCAAATTGTGCCTATTGTTTCTATTCATGGAGATGCCCTAAATGGAAATACTTAAGCAATATCCATTTTTATTATGAGATGTTTCCACTCTTTTGAAACCTTTGTAATTTTTTCTCCCTGGCAAGTCCAAGGCAGAAATGCTTGCTTCTGCTCATTAAGACTTGGGATTACACCAGAGTGTGCTTTTCTGTGAATAAACAGCTGTTCAGGGGAAGGAAAATACCCAGCTCTAAAATGAACAAAGTTCTTAAGATCATTTGCTTTCAAAATGGTCAATGCAAGTGCCATTGTATAATGAAACGTCACAGGCACTTAACTTTTATGGAGCAGTTATTGACTGGTCACTCTGTTCATTTTCAGACATTAATGCCAAGGTCAGTTAAAACTAACCAAAGTCCAGATCCACATATATTTCATATTAGAAACTTGCCAGGATTTTATTCACAATTTTCTGTCCCGGTCTGTTTTCAGACAGGCCAATCACAGCTTTCAATGTCTGTATTCTTTTACCTGTTATCTTTTCATTATACCTTGCCTCTTCTCATGTTTCCCACTAAATGTCACTTCCTAAAGCTGAAATTTAATTTGAATTGTTAAATATATTCATTCTACCAGAGCTTTGAACACAAGTTTATGATTACTTTTTGGCATATAGCTTGCCTCAGTGGGATGTAATAAATTAGTCTAATCATATGGTGAGTACTTACTTCATTCTGTGTTTGTTCCTGCTAGGAACTGAAATTGTCTCTGTAATTGTATGCAAATCCCTTAACCAGAATAATCAAAGGAAACCTATGTGTAGCTGCCCATCCTCCACAAGAGAAGCATAAAAGTAACCTAACTTTTAATTCTACTTAAATGAAATTTTGTATCTTCATATGTGAAATGTAGATACAAAATAGAAGAATAAAATTAAAAGTCTGTGAGTAGCAGATACTGTGATAATATTGCTGATTGCTTTTAGTCCTGCTCTTTACATATGCACAACATTATGTTTATAGTGTTCATGGCATTGAACCAGAGAAATACTGATGTTGGGATGTTTCATTTTAAACATGGAGGAGTGTCTTCTCTGCCAAAAAATACGTGAGACATGTGATGGAAGGTTTTATGAATTTCCTTCAAGAAGGCGCCTGTTTCCTTCTAGTGCCTGAAGAAGAACACTGGAGGAACTAGCTCAGAGTTAGCCATCAAAATTTCAGTTGAGATAAATTCTCCTGTAATTCTCTTACTCTAAGGCATGGTTTATATATTGGCCTCAAATCATCTTGATTTGCTTCTTTGACCTCTGTCAAATATTTTAGCATTAATTTTTTAAACATGGACACCATCAAGAGATTTAGCTATGTAGGAGTAGTCCAGTGTTCTCTGTGAAGATCATATCATTCTCTTCCCTGTTTCTCTGTTTAAGTATCTAGATGTTATATTAGCTGTCTTACAGCATTGCTGGAAAGGATCAGTTCTGTATATCAATGACTCTGATAGCAGTATTTGTAAAGACGCTCAAACGAGGCAAGGTTACCAAGTGCCCTTTGCTCTGCCAGTTCTTTTTGGAGGTGTACTGAAAACAGGGAGAAGAGAGTATAAGAAGCCAAAACAATCAACAATCTCTGTTCATTTCCCTTCTTTGAAATTTTTGTCATTTCTTTGCATGCTGCTTTGCACAGGTTCATATAAAGCAGTTACAGATATGCATATCTATAGATGTTATTTACTTGTATGTACATATATATGAACATTTAAAAGAACTTATTAAAATGTTTTGTTTTGTTTTGTTTTGTTTTGTTTTACTTGTAGGGTTTTGGGATTTTTAAGAAACTCAGATTGTGAGCCATTTTCAGGGTTTAGTTGAGAGTGATATTCACATTAAATGCCCAGCAGGTGCATTATTCAACATCATAGAATAATTTAGATTGGAAAAAGTTAAGATCAAGTCCAAATATTAACCCAACCCTGCTGTGCTCACCCCTAAGCCATGCACCTCAGTGCCATTCTACATGTCCTTTAAATGCCTTGCAGGATAGTGACTCAACTCCTTCCCTGGGCAGCCTATTCCAAGGCACGACAACCCTTTTCATGAAGAAATGTTTCCTAATATCCAATCTAAACCTCCCCTGGCACAACTTGAGGCCATTCCCTCTTGTCCTGTCACTTGTTACCTGGGAGAAGATGCTGACCCCCACCTGGATTATCTCCAAATAGTCAGTTGTTGAGGGAGCAATTAACTTCTAATAAATTTGTGGTCCATGTGTCAGTTTATAAGAAACAGTAAGACTTATTTCAAACTCATTTCAAACAAGTGGTAACCATAACCATACCATGCAAATTTTAAGTCCTGTTTTCTCAGGGCTTGTTACTTTTTTCTGGAAAAGGTAAATACTTAAAAATGTAGATTTCAAAAACATCTTAACACAAATGAAATTTAAAATTAAAAATAATGTGTCTGGGATCTACAAATAGAACTCATGGAAGGAGTAAGATCCTAAATATTATATGCCGTCAGTAAATATGGACATGGCCACAAGTGCAGAGATATCATTAAGGTTGTGACTTCCTTAAAAATGAATGCTTGTTAATGTGAATGCCTGTTGTTTCAGTCTGAAGACTTCTTCCTATTTTCTCTCTCATGCAGGTATTAGAAATGACACAGCCAATAGGCAGAAATTGCCAGATATTTTATAGTAAAACACTACTTTTCCAACAAATCCCTATAGAAAAGAGGCAGAAGACCTGACATCAAGATCTTCATTTAGTACCCACAGTCAGTTCTGTCCTAGGGCACAGGTGTCTTATTGAGGCAGATGCCTTATGGGGAAAACTAATATGTGACAATATAAAGACAGCACCATAATACATTAACCAGAATAATTAGGGTACTGCTAATTTGAAGATATACCAGCTCCTGAGAGCTTTAGCCGGTGGTGTTCATATCCTTTGACATGGTTCTTTAGGATGTTATTTACACAAACGTCTGTGTACATTTGTATACCATCACAGGGCAAAGTAAATCCTGTTAAATTGAGACTGGAGAGGTAAGTTGTGGGGAAGCTAGCAATTTCTGAAAAATAGCTATGCCTGAATGAAGATACTGTGTAAGAAAGATAATTTAGTAGTATCAGTCTAGATTTTAGTGAATTTAAGAATTTTGGCAAAAGGTAATAAGGTAAATATTTCAACATATGGTATTTTCTTCCAAAGTAGGTTCATTTTGTCCTCTTTTCTGCCCTTTTATTAAAAATACTGATACACATTACCCCTAATGGTTGTCCCAAGATGACATATCAGATAACTGGTTATTTAGAGAGACTACATAGGTGATCTGACAGAGGGTAAGCATAACACATGGTTCTGTTTTTTCCCCACTGTTTTCTTTGCACTTGTTGGCTTAATTGCTGGGATTTTTAGGTAAATGTTTGCAAATTTTTGATAGCACTGTAATTACAAGCACTTTCTGATTTAGCATTTAAATTTCTGTAGTAAGAATTTGCCAGAATTTGCTAAGAATGTGTCTTCCTTGCTGCTTGTAACGTACAGAGGAGCCAAAGACCTCTCGTCTGACCCAGTCATAGCTGAAGCCTATGGCATAACTAAAAATAGACAAGAGCAAATAATACATAAAATACTAACAAGGTACAAAAATTTGTTTTTGGCATGTATCTGTAAGTACCTTTGGATGTTTTCATCTCCATGCATGCTTGTCATAACAAGGATTATGGGACTGCAAAGTCAAAGGCATAAATGGGAAGGGTAATGGTATCTGAAAACTGTGAAAGCCCAACCAAAACTATCAGGCTGGCTTCAAAACCAGGGCTTTTCTTCAATCCCTCTCAAGTTCCCACTTATCTCTATCACTTGGCACTTTGATGAGACACCTTTACAGTGTTTTTCATATAAAGGCTGCAGACTCTGAAATGCAAAGGGGGGAAATCTTGCTGCTGAGTGGGTGTAGCATAAATGGGAGCTGACATAGCTTGAATCTTTGATCATGAATTCCCATTGTGGTGTAAGCCAAACCTCCTTCCATATGCTCCCTGAAAGCACATTTCTTAGACTGTGTTGTTCCACTTAAGACTTTTTTTTAAAAAAGAAGTCATGGTTGTAATATATTGACAGCATTTTCTTGTAGCTTTATGATCTCCTCAGGAAGGAAGGATTATTAAATATTGCAGATGAAGCTGCACAGGTACCAGTCTTGACAGGATTAAGGGAGAGAAGGACAGAAAGTCTGACCATACACCATTACAAGGTCTTGTTTTGAAGGTAGCTCTCAAACACCAAGAAAATATTCAAGGTCATAGTTGTCAGGGAGGAAAGAAACATGAATTCACAGGTAGTTTCCTTTATATCATCAAATATTCTGAAGTATATGAAACAAAAGTACAATAGAGGAGATGGCAGAACTGGATCCATCATTTCCTCAGCTTTGTTTCAGAACCATCTGTAGTAAAATTGTCCTGATCATAGATGGTATAGGTGGCTTAATTCAGAATCTACATCACAGTAGATCTCTGAAAGTACACAGAATTTGGAAAGCTAAGTAAACCCAAACATGGATTTCTCAAAAACAGATTATGTGAGATAAAGCAATTTTCATTCTATTACAAAATAATTGGTTTTCTAGACATTGGAAAAAAATTAGGTGTCTCATTCTAGTGCAAGTTTTTATGGTTTCCATGAATTTTTTCCAAATGAGTGTATTGGGTTTGCATGGCAGAGGTTTGGTTGTGGGTCTGCAGGGGTGGATGCTGTGAGCAGCTGCCGGAAGTTTGCCCCATGTCTGATAGAGCCAAAGCCAGATGCAACATGGATCTGCCACAGGCCAAAGCCAAGCCCATCAGCAATGGTGGTAGCACCTCTAGGATAATGCATTTAAGAAGGGGAGAAAGCTGTGCAACAGAGATAAAAGTGAGATTGTGAGAGAGAAACAGCTCTGGCGACACCGGTGTCAGTGCAGAAGAAGGGATAGGATGCTCTCTAGGCCCCAGAGGTAAGATTCCCCTGCAGCCCGTGGTGCAGACCATGGCAAGGCAGCTGTGGCCCTGCAGCCCATGGAGGTACACAGTGGAGCTGGTGATAGAATTGTAGATGTTTTGGGTTGGAAGGGACCTTAAATATCATCAAGTTCAAACACCCCTGCCACAGGCAGGGAACCTTCTGATGCCTTGAGGTGGCTACCTGAAAACAGAGGCTAAACGCTATTAAGAGAATAAAGTGGGTATTTATTTGAAGGGCCTTCAAAGGCACACCTTGGGAGTCAAAAGCCTCTGAGGGGCTCCACCCAACATGGACATTGAGTCACGGGTTTTTCACACTTTTATAAGTTTGGTCCATTTGCATATCAGGGTTAATTCTCCAATTATAATTTCAAGTAATGATGTAGTAACCCCAAGTTTGCTCCCCCTGTCCAGAGACTCAGTTTACATATTTCAGGGCCTGGGGCAAGAAGGTGTCCTTGAGTTCAGGCCCAGAGAGGGTTTGTAATGTCTAACCAAAATGTGAAAACAGTAGCTAACAGGCTATATGAAGTTTCAGAGTTACACACTAGGCAGTACAGGATCTGAAAAATATAAAAGCTAAAACCTAAGGCATCACTTCCAGTAGACCAGGTTGCTCAGAGCCCTGTTCACTGCGGCCTTGAATGTCTCTGAAGATGGGGCATCCACAGCTTCTCTGGGCAAGAATGACCTTCTACAACCATATGCATGGTTGAAGAAAGGAGAGGTGGAGGGAAGGTGGTTAAAGACTTTTTTTCCTCATTATTCTACTCTGATTTGATTGGCAATAAATTAAGTCAATTTCCTCAAGTTGAGACTGTTTTGCCCATGACAGTAATTGGTGATTGATCTCTCCCTTTCTTTGTCTTGACCCACATTTTCCCTCATCCCATCCAGTTGAGGAGTGAGAGTGACAAAGGGCCTGGTGGGCACCCAGCGTCCAGCAAAGGTCGACCCATGGCAATGAGCTAAAGAAATTTTGCCTTGATGAAATTTCTAGAAGATATATAAAATACTGATCACACTTGAACTCAGAAAGAAGTATATGAAATTCACTGTCAAATAAAGAGATATTAAGTATTGATCCATTCTTGTTGTAGTTTTTTTTTTTCCAGTATCCTTGTTAATGATTTGTAGGAAGAAATATAAAATACATTTGTTAAGCTTGCAGAGGATAAAAATTTAAGAGGACTGTGTGTACTCTGAAATACATTTTTTAAATACATCACATTTTCCCAATTGTACTTCAGGAAAAATTTGGATCAGTTGCAACATATCCAGAGGAAAGCAAGGAAGAATGTCAGAATCAAGAGTAAAACATTTTCCACAAGGAAAAATGGAGAGAATCATGCTTTAGAAACAGAAGTGCAGATAGAAAAGAAATGTAACAGCTGTCTTCAGTTACATAAAGGATTGCTTTAAGGAAGAAGGGAACAAACTGTTCTCCAGGCCTACTAGAGATAGGACAAAAAGGAGTGGCTCTAAATTATGCCAGGGGAGACTTAGATTAGACTTTAGAAAACATCTCCTAATGATAAAGATAATTAAGCAATGAATATATTACCTAGGATGTGACAGAATCCTCTTTAGAGATTTTTAAGGACAAAGAAAGGTATCTATCTAGAATGTTTTAAATATAATTTATATGTCTTAGGGGATGGAGGGATTGAGAGGAATAGATGGAACTATTTATTGAGTTTCCTGTCTTACTTTCCAATCTTTGTATCATTCCTGTGAATTAGACCCAAGAAGGACTCAGAACACACCTGCAGTTCTAGCTTCCACTCTGTCATCTGAATTGGCCAATCCGTATGTATATTTTGTTGAATGTTTTGACTCCAACTCAATCTGCAGAGAAAATCAGGGGTGCAAGGGATTATGTTTAAGTTTGGGAAGCTCTATGCTGACCAAAATTTGAAACAAAACTGTATGTTAATAAAAACATAATAAACACAGGAATGAAAAATGAAATATACATGAGTTTGAGTGCTTGTAGTTATTGGTGGAACGTATGGTCATGCATCCCTCATACTGTAAATTTCTTGTATGGTTTTAGTCACTGTATTTTCTGGATTCATCTCAACAAGATTTGGCCAGATAAAATAAATGGTAGATATTTTCACTAAGCCTCATGTCCAAACTCCTTCAGTATTCACTGAAGAAAAAGCACCTTTGAGATAGATATCTAAGACCAAAAAATGGGTTTTTTTATGGGACACGTCTCTCCTTTGAAAGCTTGGATGATTAACTTAGACAACTACTCTGTAAACAGCTAGAATTAAGCAACATGAATCCAGTTCTGAATATTAAATATATTGGCTTATCCTTACCAAATGGTTTATTGTTTATTCTTCACTTCTGCTGTGTGTTGGATTTATAAAAAACTTACCCTAATGTGAATTCCTACAGTTGGAAGTAGCTTTCGTAAAGTAGCTCTAGCAGTGTCTGGGGCTTTTGGGATCATAACAAATCTTGGGAATGGGATTTATTCCTATTTGAAAATTAACTGGCTCTGAAAGAGAAGCAAATGAATCTGCATTTCAGTAGTGTGCAGCATATGAGCCCATGTAAGCCCATCTTTGGAAAAGACCCATGTTCGTCAGAGATGTTTTCTGTGCCTGAGGTCATAACAAATATATTGCATATGCTGTTTCCAAGTTTATTAACCTGTTAACTCAGTGATTCAGTACTGTTAGTCTGCTACCCATAGTAAAATACAGTCTTAATATGTACATATTGCATCCCCTTCACCGTAGAAAATTAATAATAGGTTACTGCATAAAATTCCAAAATGAGAATTATTACTGGGGGTGATACTGTTTGGAGCAAGCAGCTACTTCACTGTCTGTCTCCTGTCAAGACCATCAGGAATGATTGCCTGTGCTTAGAGGGTTGGAGAAATGGTTTCCCAGAACTAAAAGGCTGCTGGAAGATGAAAGTTATTGAAATTTAATTATATCACTGTAATTGATCACTGACGTATTTTCTAATGAAAGCAAGCAAGTAAGCAAGGAAAAAAAAAAAGGAGAAAAAAAAGGAAAAATGTTCATTCCAGCAGAAAAAATAAGTCAAGATGGTGCTCCTCTATCTCTTCAGTTTATCCTGAATGTGCTGAAGAGATTTAGATACCAGATTTTACCTTTTATTTAAATTGAAATAAATGAAATTAAATCATTGCCTGCTGAAATGAAATTGGTTAGGGGAAAGCCTAGATGAAGACAAAAAAGCGTGAAAGGCAACTGAAATTGTAAAATCAAAAAGATTTCTCATGATTTCAGCTACTTGGCTGGAGGAAGGTTGTGTATAGGCTCCAATTACAGCAATGTTGCAGTGAGTAGGAGAAATCCTAGACTACAAAACTGCCCATTTTACACACTTTTGCCCCCAGAAGATACCTGACTCTGAAGAAGTATTAATGTCTCTACAGCACCAGGTGCACATATGCTATTATTTTTCTATGGCTGATGCATTTTTTGATGAAAAAATGTCAGTGTGTTGTGGAATGACGAAAGAAGGCTTAAAAAATCTGAGATTTTGTTTGTAATGTATTTAACTGTAGTATCAACCCCAATACATAGATTTCTTGCAGTAGGGATCTCCAGCTTTGGTTTTATAGGAAACGAATAGAATAATTTCTCATTTTCATGTTTGGGGAGTTGGCGAGTGGTTCGTGGGGTTTTTTCCCAACATTATGAGTGTGTGTTATCTTTTGGGGAAAAAAAATAGAAAATAGCAGTGTGGTAGATCATCACAATTCCACCTGTCCAGAGAACAGAAAAGCAAGGAGAGAAGAGATGAAGAAAACAAAATCTTTGCAGGCTTGCCCTGTCTCTGTTTTGGTTCCAGGATATTGAGGTGGAATTGGTATTACTAGTCCTTAAGCAGCTGTTAATAGTATCTACATTTAAGCAGTGACCTACAAAAATCAGTTGGTAGACTTCTCATAGCAGGTCATTTGGGGAAAATTCCCCAGAATACAGTCCCATAAAGAGGAAAAAGAAGTCCTTGCATATAATGTCCTTGCATTTGGGGAGGACTTCAGCTGTGCTTTCAGGAAGTTCTGTTGGTGTTCTATTTTGTTCATAGATTTGCAAATTAAAAAAAAAAGAAAGGCAGGATCCATGAAGGACCAGGAACTTCTTGATACAAATTTCCAGGCTTCAAAGTTATGCTTGGACACAATCATTTGTCTTTTTTAATAAATGAGTTATCTGCATTTCAAGGTTGAATTAGTTGATGAGGAAGGGTTACTATAAAAATTTGTGAGAGAACTTAGCTTACTTTTATATATTGGCATAGTCCTAAACATTTTCTTAAATAATGTTGTTTACAAAAACGTGGATTGTGCAGCTCAGCTGATATGAGCTAGCCTAGGGATTTTTTGGTTTGCTTTCATGCAACAAATAGTATTTTGCAATAAATGGGAGGGAATGTATTCCAGAAAATTAATCATTCATCTGTCTGTAGCATAACTGAGGATAAACAGCAGGTAAACAGAAAATAAATACCTTTTAGATGACAGCTATAATATTCATGTCTGCTGTCTTTACTTGGGCAAACATCTTTCTAAAGATTAGGAATTTTTCTTGAATAGAAATGCAACATTCAGTTTCTGAGAACTATCCCAGGTTGGTTTCAGAGGTTTTTGCCTTACAAAATGTTTGCAGAAACCAATTTTTTTCCCCTGTCAGCTGTAGCCAATTATTTTGGACAAATAAGCATTCTCCACAGCATGTCTAATTTTTATGCCAACTGAGCCTGTGAATGCCTTTATTCATTCTGTGTAAACTTCATCCTTGTCAGTCTGGTATATTAGAAATTGTTCCTGCACACTGAATAGATGACCATACCACTGATTACTTGCATAGGGACTCTGAACTCTTCTGATGGAGATTATTGCACCATATCCACTTACTGCTGTTTAGTTGTGTTGTGCCTATATGTGAAAACCCACATCTAAGTGCCAGCTACTGACAAGAAGCCACAGAAGCTTCAAATACCTAAATGAAGGCAGTTGCTAATGAAATGTGGCAAGTGAAACCTTGATCCCAGATAGAAGAAAAGGTTTTCTATGTGTTTGTCTGATATTTGTCATGCTTCATGCTGGGATAAATTACCAGTTTGATCAAAATACATCTTAGTTAAGTTGTCCAAGTGAAATAAGAAAGGAAAGAGGGGATGTCAATTGCTGCTTCAAACACCATTCATTCCGAATCAAAGAAAATGTTAATTAGTGTCACGAAGCTGAATTAAGTAAATGTTGACTGCCTTGGTAGCAAAGATCAAGTCAAATTTACAATGTAAGTGAAGCAGGAACCCCTGTAACATTGGAGTGGTTTTAATATACGTCTATATATGGAAATGAATAGGAAATGAAGCAAGAAATACAATGTTTGGGAAAGAATCCCATCATGATTTGCAGAGATAATTACAGACAAAAAGGAGATTGAATATAGCAACAGGAAAAGCAGAATAATTATGGAGCAATTAACAGGAAAGCTGATGGTTCTTTGAAAAAAAATAACAGTCATCGGGTTAAAAATATATGCTGAGTAGAGAAATGTTTTAATACTCAATATATTGAGTATTTGAATTCATTTCCTGCAATAAAATACTGTTTCATAAAATAAATGTCTCATTTATGCTCTAAAATATGTTCTGCATTTTACGTATTTATTATAATTGTTAGTATTTTTATCTAAAATATGTCATCTGAATTGGAGGGAAAAAACCTAATAAATGTTCATTTTGGAGTGCTGGTGCGTAATGTCATAATGATAAGAAAATACACATTTTAAGTTAATATTTCAAAGACTGAAAATGTTATAGGAGCCAGTAGAAAAATAACTACTCATAGGTTTGCAAGAAAGTCAGGTTCTCATGTGTCCTAAAAACTTCATATTCTCATAATACTATCGTCTACTTTTATTTGACCAGAGGCAAACTCAGATTTCGGTTGTGTTGTAGGTCTTCTACTAAATAGTTAGTTAGGAACCACACACTCAAAAGTGCTCTTTCTGAAATGTAACTTACAAAGATTCGTCTTGAGGTCTGTGGGAACAGCTCGTAGTTCTTCTACAGGGAGTCTGTCATGCAGTGGCATCTTTAAGTGCATTAAAATGACTCCTGGGGGTCATTGCACTCTGGCATAGGACCCTCTTGTTGAAGAGGGCAGGAGGCTACCCCTGGGCAGCCACATCACTAAGGAAAATTTTTAAGAGGTTAAATCTTTCATTTAAAGCTAGTGGGGAAAATTCTGCCAGATAATGAGTTAAAAGCCACAATACTTCCTGTTGTGGTTCTAAACAGAAGGACCTTCTCTGAATTGTGTCATTTGTATGAGCATGTTATTGAGAAACATATCTGTTCTGCTGTTCTTTTTGTCTTTTTTAAACATTAACTCTGGGTGTGAGGTGTACAATCTTCATTTCTTTAAACAAATTCCTGACTTACTGTGGATGAAAAGTAAAATAATACATGCTTTCTGCTTTAGGAGTTGGTTAGGCAAGTCAAGACGAGGCTTGCAAGCTGTCCTAAGTCATGTCATAAGCTCCCCTGCCGCCTCTGTACTGCACAACCCCAGTGAGAAATAAAACAAGAGCGGGAAGAAGGTGAGGGGCTGGTGTGCCAGGGCAGCCTGAGACTGCAGGCAGAGAGCCTGCCCTTCAGGTCCAGGGGGAGACCTCTGACAGGACACTGCCTTTCCCGTCTGTGAATGGCCTCAAAGACAACATGGGCGGCATCAAATAGTGGTACGGATAAAGAGCAATAATCCTGCCAGTAGTAACAGTTAATGCTTCTCTGGTGCCCTTCATTCATTGACCTCTAATCTCTTTACATACATTGATTCAAGCTATATGGAAGCTCTGTAATAGTTTAATATAATTTCTATTCATACTGGCATATAAATGTGTTGTATAATTAAATGAAACAAAGACTTCTTCCTAGGAAGCATTAAAAGCATTAAAAGCGTTGTTATTAAACCAACCCAAACTGAAGCATTTGAATGCTTTTGTGGTATGAAAATGCTTCCTCTGAATGAGCGGGCTCAGATTTTTCCTTTGCTGTGGTGAAATGCCCAGATATGGAAACTTTACAAAACTAATCTGAGAAGCTGAATCTGGTGCTTGAGTGGAAGAGTTTGTTTGTATGAATCATATGGCGATTCTCCATAATGCTCACTCCCAGCATTCTGATCACAGCCATTGCAGGTTTTGTTAATTGCGTGCTGTGTGCTGATCGTGACAAGCAGCATAGGTAGGGATACAAATATTGTCTTACTCCCTTCCCCGCAGGAAAAAATGTTAAGAGACCTAACATTGATTGAGGACAATTCCTATTCGAAAAACGCAATGATTGTGTTACTAGTGTCTTGTATCCTTCTCTTTTAGGTTATTCAATACTTCAAGCAATTATGGAAAAAGCAGGACAAAATAGTTGGCAAGTCAGTGCCATCTGTGTGGAGAATTTTAACGATGCCAGCTACAGGCGGCTTTTAGAAGATCTGGACCGAAGGCAAGAAAAGAAATTTGTAATAGACTGTGAAATAGAGAGGCTTCAGAATCTCTTAGAACAGGTAACACCTGCTTTTAACATTACTGTAAACATATTGCTGAAACTCCGTGAGATTGCATTTTGTTTATTTTCTCAATGGAAATTAAACTGATTTTTTTTTTATTTTTTTTTTTTTTACTTCATGGGCCTATATTTGTTTGTCCACTTGCCTGTTCCATTTTCTTTTCATATACAATGCTTCTCTTAGCAGCTGGCATGTCAGGGCAGAGAGCCCCTCCTTTTCTCCTCAGGAGCTTGGTGGTGAAAGGCGCCAGCAGTCAGGGCAGCTGCATGTTTGGTCCCACTTTCCAGCACCTCCATGCCTGATACCTCCTGCATCAGGGTCAGAGGGCTGGTGGAACAATATGGTGTTGCAGAATTGCCAGTGTGCTCTTAGTCTGTACCTTCATGGGGGTAATGCTCTGTTTTGTTTGAGAGAAAAAAAAATCATGTTTAAGTCCTTTATTCTTTCTATTTGCCAAGTGCCATAGGTCATGTATTTCTAACCATAAAAAAGCCTCAAAATAATTGTTACAAATATATAAACTCATAGTTTTAGCACTTTAGCAGGGTGTTTAGGAACATGAAGAGCAATAGAATAAAAGTGCTATTGGACTGGGAAAAGAGGTCAGGTTCTTCCATCTGTTATTCATGGAAACATGCTACTGGGGAAGGAAAATACTGGGTGAGACAGACTGGCTTGACCTGGGTAGTATCGCTACCAGCGTGCAAAGTGAATATCAAACCCTGCTGCTCTGATGTGGCCAATCTACCTCTATATAGTGTTTATGTGTAAGCCCTTCCTGAAATGATGGAAAAAATTAAATGATGCTTTGAAAGAAAAATTTTGTCAAATAGCAGGAAAATAACTTACGGTTAACTATCTGCTTCTCTTAGGATCCCGCATATTACATTGCTGTGGTGCAAGTTCACTGTTCAGTGCCTCCTGCTGCTGCAGGAATTGCAGGGAATGAATGCCATCTGCTGGTGCTAGACCCTCTGCCGCCATTCAGCTTCTCTTGGTTAATGCATTAGAGAACTTTGAAGATTTTGTTGCAAAACCATTCATGATACATCTGTCTCTGAAGTCACTGAAAAATGAAATGTCATTTTTGATACAGAAATTCATAAAACAGTACTCATAAATGCATAAAATAGTACTCAATGTCATATATACATCAATTCTGCTTTCACTGGCAGAAGGTAAAGAGGGAAACTGAGAATGAATAGTGTGGCTGATATGACAAGGACTTTGACTATTGCCAAGAAAAGAACAGACAATGCTGTGTTTCTACAGATAGCTCATTTGGCCATTGTATTCTTCTTTATTCTGAACGCCGTTATGTTTTAACGGATACTTTCTATGGCTTCTAATGAAATCGTCCCCCAGTTCAGCCTACATTATAGTAAAGCAGAACACCTATGTGGGGGTCTTCTAAATTACATTCAGGAAAACAATTTCTCCCTCAGCTCAGTGTGTGCACATGACGGTACCTGATTTCTTTTACATGGTGTGAAAATGTGCCATAGAAAAAGTACGTTCTGTTACCACAAGTCTTGAAGTACACCCACCACCCTGCGTAGGTGATCCTACTGACTATCCACTCAGTTTCAAAGGAAGATGAGGTCACTGAGTACGTTTGGATCTCACTGATCTCACGTGTACATTTTACTTGCATCCAGGAGCTGCTACTTATTTTCCTTCTAGATCAGCTCTTGCATAGTGAGTTCGTACAGGTCTGGATTTTGCATAGGTAGTTAGTGCAGGCATGCTAAGAAATAAAAATGGAGTGTGTGGGCACAACAGACTGAATGACATGGTGAGTTTGTCTCACACCTCTACAGGACAAGCCTGAAAGCTAATTGAGCTGTTTTTTCATTAACTGCACAGGGAGAGTTGAGGGTAGGAGTTAACACCTAACATGCAGCATACTTGTATCACTTTTAGGAAGTGATTTATCTGGCTACTGTCTAATTTTGGGTGGGATAAATTTTACCTAGGAGATGAGATTTTTTGTACTTGTGCTTATGCTTATTTGCTCTTAAGTGTAAAATCTTTGCCCTAAATCTGTGCTAGTGAAGTGAAAGAAACTGGCTTGTGGGCTTACAGATTTTTTTTCTTCTCTCAGTAGTCACTGTCTATGTATATAACATATATATACTTACATTTGCATGACCTAATTAAATTGGAATTCATATATCATGTGAATTCCCTTCTTCCTCAATATGCCTGGAGATTCTCTCCATCTTTCTAAGGAACAGTCACTGTAAAAGTAGGAACGGCATTAGAGCCAGGCTAGAGAAAGTGTGCAGAAGAGCTCCAGCTTTACTCTCCATTCTGGAGGTCCTCATCTTCCTAGACAGGCTGACCTACAAATGGGCCTGAGGTGCTGGTTTGGGGTTCCAATATGACCTTCAAAGACCAAATGCTGCTTTAAGGATGGGCAGTCAGAAGCAGTCTCAGACACAGAAACATTAAGCTTTCAAAAAATAGGAAGGAAGAAATTAGCAAAAATAAATTAGCCCAATGTAGAAAATGAAAAATAATAACCATTTTCAAATATCAGCCATTGACTTTTTCCCTTTGCTTGAGGGCTTTAATAACCTGTAGCAGACAGGTAAGGTGGCTTCACAGATGGACTAAAAGTTGGCTTGTTCTTCCCTGCATACACAGAGGAATTGATTAAGCTTCAGTGAGTCTAATTAACTCAACTTCTTTCCTGCCTAGTTCTCCTGTAATTGAGAGCCTAAGTTGTGACTATACTGTAATACTTTGCAATGTACAAGTAAATGTTCTGCAGAACATTTAGGAAAAGTAATTAAATCTCAGTAATGAGACCATAACTCAAAGTGCTTTGCCCTTAAATCTACGCTAATGAAGAGAGGGAAGCTGGCTTGTGGGCTTGTGGGTTTCTTCTCAGTTGACCGCTCATGTACATACACGTTCACACTTCTCATGACTGCATACCTCAAGCAGTGAAGTCTGGGCACATTTTCACTGGCTGTGTTGTAGAAGTGAGCTAGTGTGCTCCTCCCCTGCCCATACCTGCTGCCCACTTATCTGACCTGGTATTTTCTGCTTGCTGCCCTCTTCACCTGCCAGCAGAGAAAAACAGCACCTTGCTATTTCCTCACTTCTTGTACAACTTTATTGTCACCATCTCTTGTTTCCTTTTGTCTCCTGTATTTCTTAGTTTATTAGTTTTTCTCATTTATTTTCGCCTCTCCATGTACCTTGGTGTGTGTGTAGGAGCTACCCCCATACTCTGTATCTGAGACTTGTCTTCACAGGAGTCTTCTCTCCTGGAACCCAGTGAGGTATCTGAATTCCAGACTCCCCCCGTGCACAACCCAGGATGTGCATTTTTTATCATGAGGTCTTCCTTTTAGGTTTCATGTAGCTGCGACATTTTGGGCAGGGCCAAGTCTGTATTTCTTTTTATAGTGAAATACAGAGAAATGTAGTTTCATTTTCAGATTTCCTTTCTAGAAAGGGACAGTAGGGCTGGCATTACATTAAATTCAGAAGATGGATTCAGCCTGCACTCAAGGGTTTATATCTGGTTTGCTTGGATTGCTCCCTCTTGTCTTCATCTCAGCAAAGGTTTCAGACTTTCCCTCTCTAGGATATGCCAAGACTGTGATGGTTTTCTTATTAAAGCTGTGCTGCTCTTCTTTGGTCATGTTCACCCACGCAAGACTGAATTGGAGGTATTTGGGGATTATTGGAAACATTTTGCTTGGGTTTGGTGTTAGTGCCAGTTGGCATGGCTCAAAGCCCTGTTTAAACAAAAGAATGAAGCAAGGCATTCATTTCTGCACACATCAAAGAGTTGTTGCGTCTATGATCAGTAAGAGAGACAGTGTCTTCAGCCTGAGTCCGCAGATCTCCACCTACGCTTACTAACCTGCTGTAACTTAAACCTACCAAGATAATTTTAGCTCCTTTTCATCCTTTATTCTCAGGGTGGTGAAAGAACACCTTACCTTCTTAACAGCTTACAACAGCCATAACCAGGAAAACCTTTTTGTTACTGGAAGTGAAACTCATCCTTTACACTCCTCTGGCAGACCTTACCATCCTGCAATCCCAGGCTCTGAAAGACACCACGCAAACACCAAGACTATTGCCAGAAGTGTTTTGTTTACTTGCCCACTTTAAGTGATGCACATGATTTGCCTTTGGGAGGGGGAAGCAGACCTGCACCCATTTTAATTGACCAGTGTAGTCGTGGTGTGTGGCAGGGGGAGGTGTGGCTCTTGGCATGGACTGCTCCCTCCCCATGCCCCTCGTACTTGAGGCAGACCCACAGTCTGTAACACAAGGGGGTTCAATGCTTGACATAACCACTGCTGCTCCCCTGCAGAAATAACCCAAAACCAGTGTGTTTCGCTGCTAAGCAGGAGCCGCAAAAGCAGTAAAAATAAGACGGAAAGTGTCTCTGTCAATGGAACTCAATAATCTTTAATGTTCCTTCCAATTAAAACAATTCTAGGATTCCATGATCTTATGAAGATCTATTCCATGTCAGTTTTCCACACAGCTTCCAGAAAGTGTGTTTCCATCTTGGAGAAAGCACATCTGTGCTTAACGGTTATAGAAAACTTTTTATGCTTAACAGAATGCGTTCTAGAACCTTGTAAGTGATCTAAATCTGATTCAGGTCTCCCCAGTTTATTTACGTGGCCCTTTGTTTCACCTGTTCATACACAGCCATAAAAAAAATGTGCAACAAGTTTTTAATTCAAAACATAAACCCTTTATTTATGTTGCATAAGTGACTAGAGACAGAGGCAAAGCCCCATTTTCCTACAGGCATGAAATTAGGGATTGTTTTTACCATTATCTTTACAGATTACTAGGACAAGACAGAGAAAGGGAGCTAAAACAAAGACACAGAAAAATAAAATTATATCTGCACAGTTTAATGTAACAGCTATAGCTTATATAGCAGAATGCATTTCTAGTGATTCATTTTCTGTCAAGGACCGTTATGTCCTTGTTTACCGACATCCCTTTTTTCACGTCACTTTCAGCAGGTGGTCTTTTAAAAGCACAAAAATATTCTGTTAGAATGAAAGGATAAAAGTCAGTGAAAGGGATGGAAAATTCTCTGCTTCTGTGTCTCTTCTTTACAAGCTGTGTTCCTAAAGTGCTGCCATGAATTTAATACAAAGAACTTTCTGCTTAAGATGAAACGAATGCTTGAAGCCCATTGTAACATCATTTCAATTTCCTTCCAACTAATCCACTAACACTGGCAGCAAGCTGTACAGCATCTGAGCAGTCCAGGCCAAAGAAGTCATTTGCCACATACGGCACAGCAAGAAACACACAACTGTTCATTGAGAGTTTTGCTTCTTTTCTTACCCCTTCTTTTCGTTTTATTTTTCTTCCTGCCTTTTAAAAATAGTGTATCTGTTCGCATTTTTTCTCATTCAGTGAAAATCAGAAGTCAAGTCAGCCTAGGGCTGAAGGGTATACCTACTAAAATTAGAAAATTATTACTTTAAACTTATATGTATTTACTGAGTTTCTATCTGAAATGCAGAATCCATGTTTCAAAATAAATATGCCAACAAATTATTTATTACTGAGAAAGCTCAAACAAAACTAATCCTATTTAAGCTGAAGTTATGAAACCCCAAGACAGGCTTCCCAATCTAACAAAATGGGGTTTTTTAAATTTTTTCCCCTACAGAATTTTATTCACATTAGTATTTATTTATTGCTTGATTTGTATAAGTACAATCTGAAACAATCGAGAAACTACATATAGCAGATGGAAACAGTGTTCAGAAGTACTAAAACAAGTGATAACCCTTTGGTTTTTCGTGGGCTCTGTTTTTCTCCTCGACCACCACTTCCACAAACACCATAAAAGTTTTCTTCCCAGAAGTGTACTGAGCAAGAAGGCAATGGCAATTACTATGGCCAATTAAGAAATGTGTGGAAGGTGTCAGTACCCATGTGCTGACTAGGAGCTGTCAGACAGGAGGTGTAGTGTCCTGGTGCTTCCTGTCCTTTCTGTGGCTAAAACAGATGGGTCTCTGTTCTCCACCCAGTAGCCCATATTAATAAGAACTGTACAGACTTAATGCCTTAGATGTCTTAGACAATGTCTTAAAGATATTGTCTTCCTTTCAAATATAGCCGAAATTGCCTAATGTGTTAAAAAATATTTTACTGGAAAATTGATAAACAGACCCAGAGACAGCTCAGTAGCAGAAAAGTTATTTCCTTAGGAAAGATGACTGAAAATGTATAGCAAAACACACACATTTAAAGAAATGTCCTGGCACTCTCTCCTAAGTTGTACTTACATTTAATTACTTGGGATACTTTACCTTCAGTAAATATATGTCACAGATTTCTTTCATTATTTCTTTGCTATTTTGCAAGCAGTGATGAAGTGTAATAAAACAGAGATATCGTGGTCAGATTTGAAGACTATCACAGAAAATAATTTTGAAGATTTTGGTGAAAACACCTTCTTTGTTCAGCCACTGTATTTGTTCTTTTTACTTCTTCAGAGACTAATAACCCTTGCTACTGGAGAAGCAGACCATCATTTTCTCAGCCATAGCTGATCTCACAGTCATTTCTTACAGTTTGTTCAGTGCTCAGAAATGTGTTCGGGTATACAATGCAGTCAATGCTCCAAACAGATTTGATAATTACAATGAAAATTGTAAGCTAAGAGTCATTTAGATCATGAGGGGTAGGGTTATTAACTATAAATATTTCAGCCCTTTTCTTCTGGTCTCTGAATATTTTTTTCTTTTTGCTGTTAATCTGTACCAAAAAGACATGTAAAATGATGTAAGGAAGCTTTCAAAAGCATGAAGTGCTGAAATTGAAAGTTAACAGTTTTGTTCCCCTGTCCCTTTTTTTGGTAGAATTCTCATTGTCAGCTCATATTAAGCACTGCAGAGCAAGTAAGGCACCAAAAAAAAAAAAAGACTGTACTTCTGGAGCTCTGAGATTTGCTTTCAGACACATTTTGGAGATGGTTTTGAAATTCAGACTGTGAAGTACTGACATGAATAGTTCTATTCCACAAATTTAGTAAGAGAATAATTGGGATTGGAAGTCACCTCTGAAGATCACTCCTGCTGGTCAAGGGGGCAGCCTTAGATCAGGTTATTCATTCAGACAAATTTTGAATGCTCCAAGGATGGAGATCCCACAACAGTTTTATTTCCTGTTTCACTACTTGACTACCTCATAGAAAAAAATAAATTCCTCATATCTATCTGGAATTTTGTGTGTTGCAACCTCTGTCTTTTGTCCTATTGTTGTATCCCTTGAGGGAGAGTCAGGTACCCTCTTCCCTACACCATCCCATTGGGTATTTATAGGTATTGCTAAGATCAGCCTGAGCTTTTTGTTCTCCAGGCTGGTCCAGTCACAGCTCTCTCAGCTTCTCCTCATATGACAGATGCTTCAATACCCTTTGTGGTGTTTCTCTGGACCTGTTTCAGTATGTCCATGTCTCTTTTGTACTGGGGAGCCCAGCAGAGCTGAGCAGAGGGGCAGGATCACCTCCCTTGACCTGCTGGCAGTGCAGTCCAAGAGGCTGTTGGCTTTCTCTGCCATGAGGGTGCATGACTGGCCCATGGTAGACTCAAACCAGAAGCCCAGGAGCCTTCTGGCAAAGCCTCTTCCTACCCGGTGTGCACCCAGCCTGTCCTGCTGTGCTTGGTGAGTCAGGCTGAGAGTCAGGCCAAGAAATAAGATGTACACAGAAGAGCTCCTTTGATTTGCAGTACTCTCTTTACACACCTATAGGCAGCTCTTGAGATAGAAATACCTTATGAGTGAGTGAACTGTGTATCATCTTGTATTGAATCTTGCAAACCCATAATGTGCTTGCATCAGAAGCAGCCAGAAGGAATACCAGAGTGATCAGATCAACCTCTGTGCTACATTGTGTGACCACATCTAAAAAGTTCTTCACTAAGCCAGGCAGGTGCTTCTCCAGCATTTTGGTTCCTGATTCTCTGCTGTTGAGTACACTGCTACTTCTTCCTTATTTCTAGTAGCCCTCTCAGAAAGATTTTTACTAGAAATTCAGTTCAATTGTGTCTACATATTGACCTTCATGTGAAGCTCAGCAAAGCAAGCTGAAAACACAAGCTAACTGTAATTGCATTTGCCTAGGACCTTTATGTATACTTCTTTCTGAAAGAGAATATTGCTACTTCTAATTTCTGTTTTCTAGGGCTTTTCATATGCAGTAACATGCCAGTGTTTGTTTCTATATTAATACAAACAGATATGTCCATAAACACATCCACATGATGAGGACTATTCAGAAAATAAATGTTTCTCCTTTCTGCATGAGTGGCAATGGGTTTCCTTTCTTCTTCCATCTGTAGCAGTCCATCCTCTCCCACTGTCTCCATCTTACAAAGTTGAAACCTCAGCATTCTGTGTTTTCAAAGCCTTCCAATGTCCACTGGGAACAGCATTTTCTTCTGAATTTTGCACAGTGAATCAGTTTTGCTGTCAGAGATCATCAGTCTAGCTCCTGGTGTACCAGATAGGCTGATCCAGTGTATTTTTTTCTTCACCTTGCTCTTTCCAGCCCATAAGAATTAAATAGGATGTTTCCCAGCAGACGAGGACTTTTCTCAGGTCTGTCAGTGCTCTGTATCATCAAGATCAAGCCTCACTGCTCATCCAGGGCTTATTTGCCTTTAAACAGAGAGGTGAAAACTGTTATGGAGCATCTGGCACAGATTTAACACTTCAATGTGCACAGCTGAACTGGTATATAATAATAAAAAGAATTACATTGTCCTGTGTAATATTAAAATTTACACATGGATGTAAAGTTGTCACAAAGTACTAGTATCATTAATCTTGTAAAAATTGCAAACCAATAAACTCTAATTAATAACAGCGAACAATTGTTATTAATAAGCTTAATAGGGAAGTAGCTGCTCAGTGTCTTGAATGCTGTTCACAGTTGTCTAACTAACTCAGTTGTTGAATGTGTTGCTTGACATCGCTGATACCTCAGTCTTAAAGGGTCTTGAGATATGTTGCTGAGGAATATCATGTATGTGTTTGCACTGAAAACCAAATCTCTCTGAAAGGTAAAATGGAGCAGGTTGTCACAGCAAGAATTAGTAGCAGTAGTAGTAGGAGTAGTAGTAGTAGTAGTAGTAGTAGTAGCAGCAGTAGTTAGTATCACCATCAAAATGAAAGCAAATAAATGTGTGTGCAGAGAAAAAGTACAGAAGATTACATATTCCCCTGCTTCTTGATCTCCTCTTATTTTGTCACAGGAGTGCTAAACTTGAAAAAGTAATGTTTGACTGCTGAACTTCTCAAAATTGATCAAATTGTAAATTTGGCCGGTTTTAAAAACATTTGTTTTTTCATCTTAGTTTCCAGTGTGTCTACTAACTGAAGATAGCACTTGGCATTTTTGCAAATCATATTTAGATTACTAGCATACTTGATTTAAGATAATAATAAATTAAAACATGATACTTTGCAATAAATTGCAACATAATACAGGAAGGCAAAAATTACCCAGACATCTGAGTTACACAGAGTACTAGCTCAAACATTCCTGCAGTTTCTTCTGCTTCCCTGTTTTTTGTGAGCACAGAGATGTGTTGGCACAAAGGATCACTAGCACAACACAGATGAGTATTTATCAGGAGACAGCACAGCTTTTACATGTAGTTTAGTAGCATAATGTAGATTTCTTTATCTCTTGTTTCAGAAATAGCATGGGATGTCTGCAGTTTTCCCCCTTTGTCTATTAGATTTGCATGAATAAAAGGCAGGTTTAGTTCTGCTCCCACAGAACCACAGGAGCAAATCATTAGCCAAAGAATTTGGTATGTGTACAGCACACAGTAGTGTGGGCTGGCAGCAGCATTGTTAGACTTCGTACCACTTCAGGGACATAGCAACAACTCTCTGTGTATCTCAGTCCCAGAGGAAATGGAAGATTTCATAAAGTGCCTTTTCTTCATCATTCTTCACTCTCCATGCTTTTTTTCCCTAGAGGTCTATGGAGTTGCTTCTAAGCAACACTATAATGTCAATGCAAACTGATAGTTCTTCTCCTTGAAGGAGCCAGCTGCCAGCACTGCCACCAGCAGTTTCCTCACCTTGCAGAGCCAGGAGGAGCTCTGCATAGGCTGATTTCTGTGAAGCAGCTGGGATTTTGCATACAGTATTTGTCCCACATTGCACAGTAATAAGAACGCATTTTGTTATTGTGGCACACAACGGATGAGGTTTGGACATGAGAAATAGGTTATTTCAGTTACTGAAAGAGCAAATAGGCAGTAGGAGACAGAGGATGAATAGGAATGCATCAAAGGATTTGTGAAGTGACCTTCTTCTTGCACCCTTCATCTCTTTACTTGCTTCCTTTTTCCTTACAAGTCTGCGTATCCTATTTAGGATAGGAGTAGGCTTTGAATGCAAACAACTTTAGCAGCAGAAGGAAGCAACTAGCCATGCTCAGGGCACTGGTAAATGACCTGTGAGCCACCTCTCCAGGTTTTCTTCCCCAGCAGCTTCCTGCACTGCACAGGGCTCTCTGCTTTGCCAGCTGGTGGTGAACATGGGGTCTGTGTGGGAAGCATTGTTCTCTGCCCAGCCGTGTGAGGGGCAGGTGTGCATACCCCTGTTCTGGCTCAGCACCTGCCTTCACAAGAGAGAAAGAGCCACATCTGCTTTGTTTTTTGCCTTCTTTAGCATCCTCTCTAGTGGCTGTCCACCATTTCCCCAATAAGAATGCCCTTTTCTGAGCACTAGTTGTTAAGATTAGGCTTGTTTCTCATTTTCTTTTTTTATGGCTTTGTGAAAGATTTATCCTGGCTTCAGATATTGTATAAAATCCCACTTCAGTTGTGGTTTATATCATCACCATTTCTGCTGCAATATTTCAGGTCAGGTCTCTATCTTCTGTCTTTAACAAGTCTCCACACTTTTTATATTGTGTTAGACAGACTTCATTTTATTGCAGGTGTTCTTTTTCTTAAGGCAGTGGATTGTGACACAATAGCAAAGAGGAAAGCCTTTGTTGAAGTCCAATTGGTAATGCACAGCTATCACCCTTTGAAGAGATTTAACTGAAAATAAGTCCTTTTCACTCCAGCTGTACTGACCTCCATCTTCTAGAAATCATAACAAGGGACATTTCATGCTGCAGAAGTTAAGCATTCTTCTAAAATAATTTATGTGCAATATCCATTTCACAGTAGTAGAGAACAGAGGATGACTTGGGGCCAGGTTCTCTGTTCAGATGCTGATGCAAGTATGCGAATGGTTTTATCAAAGTCAGTGACCTTGCTACTCACAGAAAAAAAAAAAGAAAATAATCAAAGCAGACACTGGTAGCCCTTCTTTTCAATAGTAGAACAGTTTCTGAATTTCCTAGACTAGGCTATTGTTCAGCTAAATGGAAAGAACAGTATTGTATGATAAAGTCACAAGGTTCAGAGTTGTGTCAAAAGCCTGAGTTGGATCTCACTGGCCCTGCTTTTACCAAACTTTAAACTCAGTGGTGTAATTCTAGTTACTTTTGATTACCACAGGAATTCTGAAATCAGAATAGGGCATTTTCATAATTGTGTTATAGTAAATCAGCAACTAAAAATTATCAGAATGCATTGTTCTTTTTAGTTTCGTACATGTCAATGCATTTTATAAGTGATTAGATCCTAATGCTGATTTGGTTTTTTTTTGAAGTTCACCTTTCTGCAGACACTTATATAAACAGTAATATTTGGGAAACAAAAAAACCAAAATTGTGTTAGATTCTGAAATAAACTTGATAGCTTGATGGCCTTAATATCTCACCTTTTTTTGATTCTGTTCTGTTTCATTTACAGAAATTAGGTATTCACTTATAGTGGGACTACAGGGTAATATATGGAACGACTGTTGTCTTCCCTGTTAATGGCAATTTGGGAAGCAGATTGTATTTTCTTTTTCATTCTTAATACTGATGACTATTTAATAATTTCTTCTATTTTACAAATGAGCGTATAAAAAAGCTCCAATTATAGTTAGTAGTCACCTTGGTCATTGAACTAAACCTGCAAATCAACATGAAATGAAGACAGTTCTCACTGCTCAGCCTTTTGTTGTGTGAATCTGCCACGGGCCCCACAGGTGCTCAGGCCCTGTCTAAGTGCAGCCCACAGGTACAGAGAGTATCTTACGGTGTCAGGAATGGGGTTTTTTTGCAGTCAGTCTCCTAGTTCCTGAGTTTCACATCAAGGTTGCGCTGCAAATACATGAACTGGTTTTTGTTTGGATGAGGCTGAATGAGATGTGCCCTGAGGTGTAGTGTGAGCTCAGTCTGGTGACCAGATTAGAGGGAGTCCATGGTAAATCCCTGAAATGTGTGCTGTGGATGCCAGCTCCTTAGCACCAACACTTTTGCTGTACAGATCTTACCCTGTCAGCTGCTCTGTTTGCTAATGTAGATGTTAGACAATGCCACTCTGCCTTCCCTCTGGACTGCGATTGAACTTGGGCCTCTTGGTCTGAATTTAGGTGTGCACAAGGAAGTACCTGGGTTTTCAAAGTGCCCCCAGACTTAATGAACTTCTATAGCAAAGGCTTTCTGTAACACTCTCAGCTGTCAAAATCTCAGGCCTGTTTTGGGTTCTGGGTAATATCTACTCTTACATGTATGGAATGGTGGAGTTCTCATCTCACAAAACTTTAGCCACTGTTAACCAGTTAAAGCACAGAGAAGAAGAGTGTGAGAGTTCACATTCCAGACTGAGTAGCTATCAAGCTCCTTCCCCTGTTACAAAGAGACTTAAGTTCATTGCCTCAATGTCTCTCAGGGCAGAAGTGCAGTGAAGTGAAAGGGGGTTGTTCAGGTAGCAAGAATTCATATCCTGTTTTGTAGATCATAATCTGCAGCTTCGAGTTTTTGAGAAAGAAAAGCGGCTGCGTATATATTTTGGATATTCAAAACTATGAGATGTTCACAAAAAGCTATTTCACTAAACAGGCATTTTTTCCCTAAACTATAACTAATTCCTGGTTTCAAAGTCTGTGTGACCAGTAGCTATAATACTTTCCAAATTCAAAATCAGAATTGTACCCAATAGTGGTTGAAAATAGAAGCCATCACTTCTCTTTTCCAGCTGCATAATCAGCATTTTTAGGGTGAAATTCATCTCCGTTAACATTAGGAATATAAAATGTAGGTGTCTACATCAGAGCTAATCCCCATCAACTCTTTTTCTAGTCAATGCAGAAAAATATGCACTTTCAGGGCACAAGCTGTCTAATTAGTTTTACACATGTGCTACAGAATAAGATGAATCATTTCCTCAAAGTGCCTGCTCTTTCCACTGACTATAAGGGAAGTTAAGACAACTACGTGATACATAACTGTGTACTTGTATCACTCACCCAAAGAAACAAGTTTTGAGAGAATACAATGAAAACATCAAATTGCAGGTTTTTCAAAAATATTATGTATTATTCACATCAAATCTAGGAAATCTGCAGTAGTATCTACATTGATTTCCTAGGCACAAAAACAGAAATAAATCTCAAAAGGAGATTCGTCCAAGCTGAGGGGGAATGGATTAACAAGAGATCTGAGAAGAAAGACCCAGGAGGTGATGGAACTAGATGATCTTTAAGGTCTCTTCCAGTCCAAACCATTCTATGATTTTATCATCTTAAATTATGTCAGTCCATAATATTGTCAGTCATAATTATGTCAGTCCACTTACAAACTTTCAAGTTGTGATGCTGTATTTATTTAAAAATGTATTTTTTTAACCTATATCAGTTTTCCTGTAATGGGGAAGCAAATATTTTCATTACCATGCACTGCTGAATGAGTACAGATGTATAAGCTTTGTTGGTGTCAGAGATCGTATTCCTTTTGAAGCCATTGACCCAGCCAGGATTTGAAACTTTTTATTATATGGAAACATAAATTACTTGACAGTATCCTCCTCACACATGTTGAGCTTATAATAGGGAAAGTTGTGACTTCTCCCTCTCTGCCACCCCCAATAAAATGGTAGCAATGGTATTTAGTCACTGATCTTAATGGGAGTTTTATTAAGTCTAAAATTCATTTATGTGAAGGGTTAACAGTCTGGTCATGGCTTGGGGGGTGTGGTGTATTTTGGGATTTTTTAGGTTTGTTTTGCTTTTTAAATACAAGCATTTTAGCTATAGACTATACATATGAAGCAAAGTTTGGGATAGAGTAGAAGAATAAAAGACAAATTGCTTATTTACTTAATTACTTTAAAATAATGATATTAAAATAGTTTTGACCACATATTTGTGCCAAATCCTTTGGATTTTCCTTTCCATTCTGCTGCAAAAGCGAATTAATTTAATGGAACAATAGAGTCCAGAGTCAAGCATTTCCAAGTCTTAATCCAGATTTAGATCCTGGATCCCTGGGTGTCTTTCATCAAATTATTTAGTCCTTCATCAGCTTTTCTTCATCTCCAAAATGTGTTTTTTCTCACTTTTTACAGCACTGGGAAAAAGGGCTGCAAGACACACTGAATGTTTGCTCTGTCTTTTGTACATGAGGTGTGATCCCTAAAGTCAAGAAGTTGTCAATTCTTCAGGCAGAGTCTAGAGCTAAGATTTCAAAGCTGGAAAGGAGACAGATCCATAAGTTTCCCATTATTTACTGAGTAACCTGCACTTCTTGGAAAACTTTTTGCTTGTGTCTTATTTACTCATTTCAAGGGAGGCTAAAATGCTTTATGGAGAGGTAAAAACCCCACATGTTTGAGCTGCATGCAGACTTTTTCTAAATGAGTGGTAGACTATCAAAAATAAGAGTTCAAAGGACTGTACTGTTAACTGCAAGCTGCATGTTACAGGTAGTACTGCTAGTTTCTTTAGTAAAAGCAGCTTTAATCTGCGATGCATCTATTATCACCATTTTCTACTGACAAAATATTACCTCATTTTCTTTTTTCAGCACATTAAATGAGAGTCATTCCATCATGGAAATTGCAATAATATTGATACAAGGTGCTGGTTGACATAGTTTCTGTCTAAACCCTCTGGTTGATCTTGCCATATAGTGGTTGTTGCCTTTTTTGCATTGCTTGATAGTATATTTTGGTTAAACACTCAGACCTTCCTCTGTCTTTGCTCATGCCCATTCCCAAAGCCTTAAGCATTTTACTAAGAGCTGAATAACAGTTGTAGTACTTGACCACATCAAGACCCAACAGCTTTGATCCCAAGAGATGAACCCCTGGTTTCATTCATAAATTCTGCACTTACTTCAAATTAAAAAGTAAATCAGTGGGTAGGCTTTCTAGCTAATGTGTGATCTCCTCCTTCTGAATTCGTGTCCCACAGATAACTGCCATATTTGGTAAAATAGTCTACTACAGTAACCTTTTCAATACAGAAGGCATTTTGATTACCAGTTCATTACTTTACTCACTGTAATTTTAACTTTTTCCCATTATTAAGCCCCTGGAAAGTTATAGTTACATTATTGCAGAAAGACTCTCAACATTATATTACTGCTGCTATATATTTTGGTTTATATCTAGCTTTCTATGAAAACACCTTCATAAAGAAAACAATATGACATTGTTTTTCCTTTTTTGTCTTATTTCTCTCCCACAGATTGTGAGCGTGGGAAAGCATGTTAAAGGATACCACTATATTGTTGCCAACCTGGTAAGATACTTTTCTAGAATTATACCCCTGCTCGGTAAGTGAAACACTCAGTTTTACTTTGAAGTTACAGTACTTCACACAACATTTCCCGTCTGTCTTTAATATGTGGTTGTACATAATACGTTTTTTATGATGTGTAAAACAACTTGGGTTTCTTATTACAGCCATCTAGATATGAAGGGCACAGTAATACAGTAATACTCGTAAATTTTATCAGAATCAAGGTAGGAGAAAGAACTGATAGGTGTATCTTGAGGCTGAACTATAATTTACAGAAATACAATGATTTTTGACTCATCTTTTTATTATTAGTAACATAATCATTCTAGAGGTAACTTTTATACATTCCCCAGCATTCATTTTCTGGGAAGATCAGCTGTTTCCACTCAAATTACTTGTTCAGTATTTTTACTTTAAACTGGACATTCACACATCTAATGTTCAGAAGAGGGCAAAGAAAGTAAATGCAGTATTTTGTTATTTAAATGGCTCATTCTTTAAGCCAAAATACCTGCCTGGCAAAGCGCAGTGAATGCAGGACAGATTCGAATGCATGCTTTAAATTGTTCTCTTTCTACTCTCCCTCAAGGAATTTTAGTTGACGTGAAATATTTTATTGTGCTTTGCTGGACTTGAACCCTAACTTAGTATCGCTTCAGATTATTTTTAAAGCCTCAGGCATTTCAAATGAGATATCTGTACTCTTAGGTCTTATAAATTAGATTTTTCAGCATTACAATTTTAAAGTTCCCAAAGTAATTTTTCTCATGCGAAATAGCTGCTGTAAACAAGGAACTGGATGTTGCAGTGAGCTGCTAGTGAGGTGTGCAGCGGAGACAGGCACATCTGATCTGCTTCAGCAGGGGCACAATTTGTTATCCACTGTCCATTCAATTATGTGGGTAATACGCTTCCTGATGCGTCACCTTTTATATATACTGTCAGTATCCCTTAGGACATGAATCAAATCTCTGTCCTTAACAGGTGTTTTTTTCCCCTGGGATATTGGGTCAGTACCCCAGTATCCCACTATTTTTTTTCCTAAATATTTCTAGATTAAGTGTGATGTACAGTTATGTTTTCACTGATAAATACTAATCAGAGGAATTTAAGAAAATAAAAATAAGATACCTCTGTGCTAGCCTTAGACAAAGCATCTAGAAAAGGAGCAGAAAGATTTATGCTTGCTTCTTAGTGCTTTAGCAGTTTGTATTATGCAGTTTATTGAAGTTCAATTCTGTCTCTAAAGGCAAATTTTAGTAAAGAAATTGTTCTTTATATGTGCTGAACAGATTAGCCAGAGAAACCAATAGGTCAGGAGATATATGTACTGCATTTTCTCTTTCGGTGTTGAGGTTCACTCTAGGTTTTCAATATATAACAGATCTGAGAGCTACCACAATCCTGTTTAACAGAAGTGTTATTCTGATGTTGTTTTCCTTGCACTAACAGTGAGATCCTCATGTGCTGTTTCTGCCTTCTAATGTCTATTATATTATCTCATTATCTCAGACATTTTCAGCCTAAACAATGAATCGTGGAGTAAATGTATTTACAGAATAATGTTGTTCATTTTTTAAACGTAAAAAAGGGATGCATTTTTTAAAGCACTAGTACAGTGCTTATTCAAATCTGCCAACTTTGATGGAAATTGGATTAAGCCTTTAATATTCTGCAGGCACTTTTCAGTTGATTTGCCAAAGGCATTTCTTCCAAAACTGTCTTCCATTCCCAGCAATGTGTTGCTAAGCTGTCAAGACCACCCTAGCAATAATGTGGCAAATTTATTTCTTGGCTTTTTTTCTTTATTACACAAATGGAAGTTATGAATAAAGGTTCAACATTATTCTCTGGTTTTAAATTTTGCCTTCTAATGGAATCCTGTTGTTGTGCATTCTTTAGTCTGCCATGCTTACCTAGAACAGATTGGACCCACAGTGGTGTAGGAGAGCAAACAAAATCTTAAATTGATTTTCTAGGGATTCAAAGATATTTCTCTGGAGAGATTTATGCATGGAGGAGCCAATGTGACTGGATTTCAGCTAGTGGATTTCAGTACCCCAATGGTAACTAAGCTGATGCAGCGCTGGAAGAAACTGGACCAGAGAGAATACCCAGGATCTGAGACCCCACCAAAGGTACTCCCTGATCTGAAGCACTACCAAAGATATCACTCCAGCATTCTAATTTCTGATTAACATTGTTGAATACATGAATGAAGACTTTGATATTTATGCAGAGGAGAAGGCAGGTGTTCTTACTATTACTGACCATTAGTCATGCCTATCCTTACATTTGTATGGAGGAAAAAAAAACTGCAACACATTTTGCTGATGTACTTAAATGTCTCTTGTCGCTTATCCTCCAACTTCACCCCTTTACTGACAGCAGTTAAAGGTCAAATGCTTAACTGACAACTTAATTTCAATAAAATTTACATTAATTTGTCTAATTATCTATGTTTACTTACAGTGCAGATCTTTCCTGATAGGTGAATTCCTCTGTATGAGATATTACTGTAATTGTAAATTTGCTGACTATAAATTTTTGTATGGAGTTTCCTCTGGACATTTTCCACCTCAAAACCTCGAGTAGAAATCACATTCAGGCATGATTTTAAAGTTAAATCTTATCCCAGTGTTCCTCTATCTTAATCCTTCACAGATTGATAACAAAATATTTCTTTCACATATCATTTTCCTGGCAGGCAAATCACAGCACAGATATAAATATGACTTCATCAAAGTAATTCTGTTACTATATGCACTAATGGATACCACACGTGGTTGAAAATGGGCCCCTTTGTGCTGGACACTATGCAAAGATAAGCAACCAGCCCTCCCTTGGCTGGGAGATGGGTAGCTCGGCAAAGTCTAGAGAAAATATCAACATGGATATTACAAGACATAGCTGCAGAATTCAGCAAAACTCCAGAAATTTATGTGAAAATAAAAACCAAAGAAACAAATCAAAACCAAGGATGCTGTGGGCTATGGAATGCAGACATCCCCAGTTACTGGTGACAGGAAAACTTCTACCTATAGGACTCCTTGCCACAAAAACAGGATTATTCTGTCTCCTTCTGAGAAGTCAGCATGATTAATTTGAATCACAAATAAATCATCTAGGGATAACCAAAATTTGAGATTCTAAAGATAAAGCATGTCTCAAAGACCTTATAATCTGCAAGACGAAAGGAAGGAAATTAGATTTGAATAATGGAATTTGAATTTTGGAAATTGGAGAGCATATCAATAGCAGCCCTGGGCATGTGAACAACTTTTCCTGATGCAGTGTTTTCATCAGAGGACCATACTGAGAGAACACCCCTTTGTTAATGTGGCTCCAGGCTAACATCTGCCGAAGACTTGCTCTACACATTTCGTTTGGCATGTTATCAACCTAAAGCAGTCGCTGTAGTTAGTGTGGAAACACAGACTGCTCAGGGTACGTTTCAGGCAGAGAGCCAACACAGGTTTTCCAATTGGAAGAACCTACTCTTGATCATTCTTAGCAATTCCAGGGGCCTGGATGTCTGCTAATTAGCTGTGCATTTTGTCAGTTACATTTTCTCAGTGAGTTACTGTCTCTTTCTTTTATTTTGAATAAGTTGGGTGGATGGGGTTATTCCCTATTGTATAAGGTAAGTGGGAAAAAAAAAAGAAAAATACTTGAATATTTCAGGTTTAATTTGTTTCTTTTATTAATTCTTAAGATGCAGATTTTTCTACCCTTAGGAAATAAAATTTTAAAGCTGGACCTAGTGACATGTCCTGCATTTGTCCCTTGGACAAAATTGCTTTTGATTTTGAGGAGAGCTAGCTGGTTTGTAAATGAAGGTGAAGAAACTGCTGCATAATGGATCAAACTAGAATTATCTTGAAACAGTGGATTTTTTTAAAGACATGCCAACTCTCAAGGGCTGTGTTTGTCCATCTATTTAGTATACATCTGCGTTGACATATGATGGAGTGCTTGTAATGGCTGAAACTTTCCGTAATCTTAGAAGACAGAAAATTGATATTTCAAGGAGAGGAAATGCTGGTGATTGTCTTGCCAACCCTGCAGCCCCATGGGGTCAAGGAATTGATATGGAAAGGACATTAAAACAGGTAAGGGGAAGCTTTATTCTAGTGATCTTTTAGAATTTTGGATACCAGTTGTGCACTATATGCCTTGGAAAATAGTATGCACAAAGGTAGTGATAGGAGAGGGGAAATTATTTTGTACTTGGAAATTGGAAGCAGCTTGGGCTGTTCAGGTTGTTCTGATTTGTAACTTGGAATGAAGGCAGAGAGGAACTACTCTATTTGAAGCTACTGTTAGCTTTTTTGAGATAGTTGGAACTTCCCCCAGTACACTGCTGAATTCATCTTACTATTGCAAATAGCCAGGCTGTACAGACATTGTTATTTAAGGAAAAAGGTATAACCACATAATATAACCTTTCAAATATGTTTCTGTCATCTTCAATAAAGTAGACTTCTCCCAGGGAAATCACATAGGTAGTTTTGGGGTTTTTTTCTTTAAAAAGAAATAACCCAGAGCTATTGTTCTCTGATGTCAGGATTTTGAATTCCTGATGAATATGGATGCCTAGAAAGTTCCAGATCTCTGTCAAGATGATTTAGCCTTTCCTTTGAATGGGACAGTAAAGAAAATAAAAATCCTGTAGTAGAATTTAAATCATTGGAAATGAGCAGACTCCACTCAGGAGAAACTGCTGAGGAGAAGTGACTGCTGACAGAGCTGGCAGCTCTGTGCCTGGAAACCAAGGTTTCAGATCTGGAGAAAAATCAACAGAGATAGAAATGGACAGAGGGAAAGAGTAAGTGATTTCAATCCACATCCTGACTCTTAGGGAGAGAAATAAAGCATTTTGTATGCTTCACCTAATCTGTGGACATGCACAGATCTGTAACAATTGAGAGAAACGTTAAGTCAGGCTTATGTGTTCAGGCAGACAGCCTGAGCCTTCGAATTCTGCCAAAGTGTTTTTCATGGCCAGATCCTGATAAAATCAAAGCCAGCAGCAATATGGCCATGACTTCTTTGGGACAAGGACCACAGTTTGGGTATCCTTCAGTGACACAGTAAAGTGCTGAAAGGAAGAAAAAGTGTTCTGGTTTCAGCTGAGGCACAGGTGGTGGAAAACTGTCACAGCCTGTAGTAAGGCTTCACATCTGACCTTCTTCATTCTAATGCTTTGAAAACACCCTTTTCAAGCCCTACCCGTATCAACCCTGTATCATCTTTGCTAGGGCTAAGGTTGTTGTCGAGTTTACCTTGATGAGCAGTAAATACTCAATTTGTTCATTTAATCCACCGGAGTGGGACCTAAAAAGATATGTGAGCTCAGGCCAAACTCCCTTTAGGTTTTTTTCATATGACCCCAGGAGCAATGAGAATGGTAAAAAATGTGCTTCTCTTTAGAACCTGCAGGTGGAAGGTGTTGAGCTGCACAGCATGAAAGAAGAGAAGGTCCACTGTGTGTCTTTGTTAGCAGTTAGATACTGACATAACTAAGACCGTTTTGAGCATGGTTTGACAGGGAAAACGAATATAAAGAAAGTAGCCACCTTCATTGCTTTGAATGGTTCTGCAGTAGTGTTTTTCTGGTAATGTAAGGATGGAGCCAGGATAACTTGTACTGCTCTGTGACATTTGAAATAAAGAACATAAGACTGGATCTTCATGGTGGTTTTTCTTCCATTTGTAGGTTCGAATACAAGGTTTGACTGGAAATGTTCAGTTTGACCACTACGGTCGCAGAGTCAACTACACCATGGATGTCTTTGAGCTGAAAAACACGGGCCCTCGGAAGGTTTGTGCTCATAGCATTTGCTATCCTCATATCATATAAGTGACTTGTGTGTGATGAAAAGGTTATTCCAACTTGTATTAAAGTGGAATCTGCAGTTTAAAAAGGTGTAATACATGGATATTTCTGGTGAAAGCAGTTTTTAGCTGCATTTTCTACTAGGTGCCTCAAATTGGGGAATTCAAAAACAAGTGTGCATCTTGGAGTGGTGGGATGTCAGTCAGTCAAGCATACTAATGAAAACCAGCTGGATGACATGTTGCTATGCTGCTGGGTGATGGGAAATGGTCAGAATTCTGAATAGTAGGTATTTCTTGTATCTTACCCCAAGGTTTCTGTCTTGAAAATTAATGGCATTTTTAAGCAGGTCGATTTGTATGTTCTATGTAAATATGAATCATAGGCTGTAACTAACAAAGGGCTTTTAAGGGTGAAAGGACAGAAGAGGAGAGAGGTGGAAGAGCGAATGACCTGAACACTTACATTTTCTGAAATTAATTGCAGTATCTAATCCTGTGTGCTTGATTGGTTTGGTTGTTTGTAAGCAAATGCACGTTAATAGATGTCTAAGCAGATCCTTCATGTCTGAATGCTCACTCAGCCCAATCACTTTGAAAAGATAAGCCTGGGTACTTTGTTGATCCTTCCTCTTCTGTGCTGAAATGTCTCACAGTATAAAACAAATAAAAGCAGAAAATGTACTCAGGCTCAAGAATTTTAATTTTTTTAGAGCTGTTGTGGCCTATTTTGTTTGAGAGGTCATCAGAACAAGAAAAGGGGGCAGATGGTGGTGAATAGGATATTCTTGGTGCTTGAGTAGGGCCAAAGCAATCAAAATTGAATTAAATACTCCTCTGCTGTTGGCCAGAGGTGACAAGCACAGTAAATAGTACCACAGGTGAACTGTGTGCCCCTGGAGACAGTTGCCTGCCACAGTGCTGAGGAGGCAGAGTGTTAAACTGCAGACCCAGAGCAGAATTACACACTTGGATGAAAAATTTGCCACTATATCACAGTATAGAGCTGTACACCAAAGCAAAGCATGTGCCTGCATATAAGGCCTAATGGTGCAGTTGTCCTTTGAAAGTGTGACAGATGGCTGAAGAATAAATTGGAAAAGGTGAGTTTGACTTCCCTCTCTTGAGAAGTCCACTGTCTTCTGCCAGAAAGTATGTCTGGTCTTGCTACCAGTCCTGCTTCCTTCCTGTCTCCACGCTGCACTGTTGGCAGCCAGGAGGATACATGGGTGGCTGGGGTGCACTGGAGGAAACTGTGAAATATGCCCTTTTCATCCCCTATTCCCAGTTGTACAGGAGGGAAGGCAAGGTGCAAGAGATGTGTTTAATTAGGTCACAACTTTAGTAAATCATTAGGGAATTTGCTTGTCAGCAAACTTTTGAAAAAGGTTGATGTTTCAACCTTTGTCACCTGTTTTGGGAGAGGCATCTGTCTGGCACAGCTGCAGGGATGTATGTCCCCATCCTCTCTTCTTGCCTGCAGTTTCAGGGGAGGGTGGTTGCAAACAGAGGAGTTATGTCTGTGCTGTGCTGGAGGCCCAAGGTGCTTTTCTTACCTTTCAGTCATGCCTCTCTGCTACTCTTCAGTCATTACCTGTATTTGATGTAACAAGTCGTGACAACTTTGACAGATCTGGCTACTCACAAGAATTTATTTCTCATGTATTAGATATTGCTTTATATGTGATCATTGGACCAGTTCTGTGGTCCAGCCTGATAAATCCTATATAATACGTGAGAAATGATTATACTTAATTGAACTAAGAGGCCTTCACTTTTAATGCCTTCTTCTCACGCCCAACATAACATGACTTATGAGTCACCCAGCACTATCCTTTCAAAACTGCCTTTCCAGTCAGAGTAACGCATGGAAAAGTGATTTTTGTTGCCCACGGCTTTAAATATGTAAACAGGCCCTTAAAAAATGGCACAGCTAGACAGAGGCAGACTTCCATATCATTTAGTAAAATGGGAAATACTAGCCTATGCTCATGTTAGTTTCATTTATGCAGCACTTCTTACTTGGTTCTTCTCTGCAGAGCAGTAACAAAACCTGCTGCTGAGGGGAAATAGTGTGGGGACAAGGATCATGGAAATGTAATGGAATGGCTCCTGTTACTGGAGGGTTGTGATCAAATGATCCAGGCTTTTCACTGGGGCCCAGGGACTGCACCAGAGGCAATAAGCACAAGCTGAAACACAGGAGGTTCCTTCTCAACATTAGGAAACACTTTTTTACTCTGAAAGTGACCAAGCTCTGGCACAGGTTGTGCAGGGAAGTTGTGAAATCTTCATCCTTGGAGATATTCAAAAGCCATCCAGACATGGTCCTGGGCAACTGGCTTTAGGCTGAACAGAGGGGTTTGACCAAATGACTTCCAGAGGTCCCTTCCCAGCTCAATAATTCTGTGATTGTGTCATTCACCGTGGATACTATCACCAAAATTTTAAAAAAGTGGAAAAGAAAAAGTAAACAAAGCATATACTTTACACGCACATGGACAAGACATTCTAAGATTTGGCTCCTGAATTCCAACTTGGCAGCATGAAAATCAATTATCAAAATTTTTTGAGTATTCTCTTGCCTTTAGTGGCTTGTGAGCTCCAGCAAGATCACTTCAGTGGTTACTAGAAGGAGCACAGGCCTTCAGAAAGGACACTATTCATTCAAATGCCAAACTGTTATGGCAGATTTACTTTGAGGCAAATGTTTTTGCAATATTTTTTCCTAAAAGATAAATTCAGCCTCGGTATAAGTGGATGCAACTGCCATGAAGTTCAGTTGCAACCCAAATAGAATTGGAGGTACTTTTATAGCTGAATTCAATCCTACCCTTTGAGGAGTTTTTTCCCTTGTGGAGTTGAGGTATTTATGGGAAAGCATACTGTTATTTAGTGCTCTCAAAGTGACTGTGTATCTCTATACTTATACAAGTGTCATGACATATCTTTCATATTTATTCAGTAATCTAGTTCCAGAGTTACTTTAGCTCAGGTTTGAGCTGAACACATACAAGCTCACACCAATGCACAAAAGCTAAAATTACTTTAAAAGACACCTGCCATTTCTCAAATAATGCCTTTATCTCTGTCTGAATTTTCATGAACATTCATTTTCCGCTTTCCTTCTGAACTTCATAGCAGTGAAGATTTGCACAATGAAAAATCATCATTCACTATCGTAATAGTTGCCCAAACTGCCAGGTTTTGGTGTACATATTTTGCCTTTTTGCTGGTCACAGTTTTTTGACCATAACTCCATATTTTCAATAATCAATTGTATCTGTGGCTGCATGGTTGTCTGGATGAAAAAGAATATTTGGTAGCAGTGCATACTACTAGGAAGAAAACCTTCCTCTCCACTGTATCAGCATTGCTGACACTTCCTGTTAGCTGCAGACACCTAAATCAAGGCTCCAGTGCTGTAAGAGCAATTGTAAAAAAAAAAAAAGGAACATTTCAACTAAATATGCCAGAACTTGTGCATGGACAGTTTGTGCTTGTTTGCTTCACTAATAGAAAAAAAATCACTCATGTTCAGTCATACTGCTCTAGGGGCTGTTAAAATGACTTACCTCTCCATGCATTTTTTTCAAGAAGGAAACTAATGAAATAGTAAATGTAAAAATCAAGAGGAAGCTTGACTGTTTTAATAATATGCAGAATATATATGTAATGTATATGAGACAGGAACCAGAAGCACTCCCCTGCACTTTTAAACTCTCGTATCACTTCACTGCATTGAGCTGAACAGGTCATGGAGGCAGAATCCTATGTGATGGGGAATTTTTGTCAGGGTTCTACAATGGTCTTGGAAATAATATTGACTGCATAACTGATTTGATCATTTAGCCAGTTTCCATCATACTGAAATTTTTCATCCAAGGCACAGAGTGTCCTTTCATCCTGACAATTACATTGAAGGTCTGCCTGGAGCCCACTTTCCACTAAAATTCCCATTCCTCTACTAGTAAGATAGACAAGGCATTCTTCTCTCCCAGCTCTTGGACTCATGAACTCCTAATTAATCAAGGAAGAGGGCAAGGGGCAATTGCTGCTGACTGGTCCCAGGTGCTCCCAGAGACTGAGCTGTGCCTGGTTGAATTGCATCTCTTTGATAGAAACCTTTTAAATCCCGTGTCTGTGAAATCATGCTGGGAAGAAAGATCAGTCTCCTAATTCATTGGGTTCTCAGCAAGAGGGGGAGCCCCTTTAGGTGGAATTAGAGCACTGTTCTACTGACCTGTTTGTGTTCATGTTGCCCATTTGACATGGAGCTGAGTGCTGTCAGGGCTGAGTCAGAGGAAGAAGCCCCAGCAGCCTTGTCAGTGGATGCACAGACAGTCATGATCTAGCTGCAGAAAAGAGAATGGGCAAGAAGGGGGAAAGATAGGTTTGGGGTTTTTTCTCCATGGGATTACAAAAACGACTGATTCAAGTCTGACTCCGGAGGAGCTTATGGCCAGCAGTGAACAAAGGCAGCTGTTTCACCTTAAAGCTGCTCTGGGAAGGGTTGTGACAGCCTAAATGCTGCCAAGGCGAGAAAAACCCAATTTGTTCCACCTCCCTGTAGGTACTTCCCAGAGATATATTTAGTGAGAATTCATTCTCACCATGCTTTAGAGTCAGTGGGAAAAGGAAGCACCTTTCTATGAGGGGTGCTTATCCTGCATGAGCTGAGTCACTGTCTACTGGTACTGTCTGTCCTGTGAGTGTGAAGAAAGCTTAAATAACAGGGCTTCTAATGTAGGTACTAAAAGGCCATTGCTAGCAGTTAAGTGGAACAAGCCTGGTATAAGTCCCGGAGTTGGGGTCTCCTGGGAAGCCCATGATGGAGCAAGGAATTGAGATCAGCCATGGGATTGCAAAACTGTCATCCAGATGTCTTTCATTCCTCTCTCTAAGACCAGAAGGTCTGGAGGACTAACGAATGAAAATATTCTTGTGGGGAGCAAAAATACTTACATTTCGTTTATGCCCCTGGAAGTCTTCAAACTAATGAAAATGGGATTTAACTTGTGCCTCTGGTTGAAGTAAGTAGCCCAGATCATCCAGGAGCAGTGAAGAGGAGATGACACCAGGTCTGACTGTGTACAGCAGGAGTGCAAGGAGGTACACCCAAAATGATAGATGCATACCCCCATATCTAACTTGACAGCACTTCCTTTGGACAAGATTGTCTTTGGATCACTCTGGTTTTCATATAGTAATTTATATTTGTAGTCATGCAGAATGCAGACCTTACTGCAAATGATATGCATTTTGTTTTGCAGGTTGGTTATTGGAATGACATGGATAAATTAGTTTTGATTCAGCATGAACCTACACTTGGAAATGACACTGCAGCCATTGAGAATAGAACAGTAGTTGTCACTACAATTTTGGTAAGGTGTTTCTTTTTTTAATGCTTATACTGGTGTGTGACACAATCTCATTTCTAGTTATGATCTAATTTAGTCTGCCAGTTGCTAGGTTAATGGGAGGATGAGAGCCATATATCTTAATTACACTGACTGTCATGTCTGCAGAGATTTTTTTTGGTAGGCATTTAATATAATGATTCACTTGAAATCAGGTTTTTAAAACTGAGTTGTGGTAATTTTTTTCTTTTATTCAGTCTTTTCCATTTTTTACTAAAGAAGTCTCAGAGATATGGGTTCTTAACAACATCTAATTGATAAATCTTGACTCACAAAAAACTGGAAGAAAGTAAAAACCCAAAGCCTTTCAATGACAGAATAGAATAGAGGGTATAAAATGAGATTACTTTAATGCCAGTGTCCCTTTTTCTTGGTAAATTATAAACACAATAATTGACTTTAGTAAGAGCTAAAATTCTACATAGTATGGTTCAGTCAGCTGGATTATCTACTGTTAATTGTGAATGAAAACATGAACTTAGTAGATGCATTCTTAATATGTTTATTCAGCATTGCAGTAAAATTTTCATTTTAATAAAATCTAAATATATTTGGAATTTGATATTCCAGGATTATTGTGTTTAAAGAGTGGTTGCAAAGGAGAATGCAGTTGCTTCATTCATTTACATTTTTAATCCGTAATTTTTCAAAACAATTGTTTCTTACAAATCTGTATTTTAAACAAAATATTTAACAATTTTTTCCTCTGAAGTCAGACATGCCCTTTAAAGCTGATGCTTATCAAAGCCAACTGGCAAAGGGTGACCTTTACGTGACCGCTTTTAAGATTTTACATCTCAGTTCACTGCCCTTTTCACCTGCTTCATTTAGACAAGACATGTTAACCCAATAAACTGTGTCTCAAATGGGAAAGAATATTCTGTATGTGTTATTAAGAAATAATTTTTCTAACTTGATATGGAGTTTAAAGTAATCCGAAGGAAAGTGTCAAGACATTTTCTATCTAAAAATACAGTTAATTACCAGATTTTCAGCAGTGTATATCAGCATTTATGCATTAAGTAAGTCTTAACAAATTTCCTGTTGAAGGTTGTCATTCCAGGATACAAAACAACCAAACTACTGTACAGGAATTCAGAATGTTACTCCTAACCAAACTGTGTAACTTAATTTTATTTTTGCATGGGAAATTTTAAATATATGTATCTCTTTCCTAAAAAAAAAAAAGAAAAAAGAAAAAAAAAGATTTGGTGATGGAAAAAAATATACTTCAGTACAGTCCTCCTCTTTTCAGCCTCTGATGAAGAATCCTATTTTAAGAAATTGATCAAGGAAGAAAAGAGTCCCAAGATGCTGCGAACAGTCCTAACTAAGGCTCAAGTATTACCCACCAGTCTAGTAACATTGAGCTAATTTTTCCATATGGATTACTGTTCCTCTGACTGGATGACCAGGCACTGAACCACCAAGAAAAGTTCTGTGACTAATCTGAAATGTCTAGAACAGATGACGTTAACCTTCAACTTTGCCAAGCTGAGAAGAGAACGATGTGAATTACAAGCTTTCAGTCGAAATTTTCCTCTCAAACCAATCCTGATATGTTTGACTGAAGCTCTCACACATGAATACTGTAATTTCCATAAATAGCTCCAAGCTTAGGAAAAGCAAGTAAAATATAGTAATGAAAAGTAATATAAAAGGTTCCTGTTCACAAGAAAGGAAAAAAAAGGAAAACAAGAAAGCTTTTAAAAATGTGTTATCTTGCCTGTCCTGTTTGCATTGAAGCATTTTGATGTGCATAATAAATGTTATCTTCAAAAGAACTTTTCCAGCCCCTGTATTGAAGGGACTGGTGGGATCATTTGCAAAACCAAAAAGCTGAATTAATATTCCAAAGCATGCCCTGTGTTTACGCAGCATGTCATTTTTGGATAAATGCAATTAATTGAAAGCAGCACAGCTTCTTGACCAAAACTGTCCCCTTTCCATGTTTCTAAACCACAGTGCAAGAGAAATATATTGGAATTTGGTTTGAATAAGAATATATGGTGAATTCTGCCTTATCATGACCATCTCCCACATAGTCCTCTGGGAGCTGCACACATGATGTTGAAGGCAGGATAGAACCATGATTCTTAATATTGGCCTGCTAGGGCAATGTGTTTAGCATCCACAAGCATATGATCACACACACAAAGAAAAGAAATACTTAACTAGAATAACTTCCAGAGTCCTGTTATTTTTCTCTTCTTTGTTATGTTGCAAATGCCACAGAGACTTTTTCACCTCTTCATTTCCCTCTTCATCTTGAAGGGAAGTTGAACCATTGTAGATGACACATTTAATTTTGGTTGCATGCATATTTTCCAACATTAAACTGAAAAGCTTCTGCAAGCAGTGCTGTCAGACTTTTCAGTCTTCAAAGACAGATGTCATGGCAGCGTAGGAAAAGTTTACAAGTTTTCAGCATGGCTCGCTTTAAGTTTTGCCTGAAGCCAAATAGCACAAGTTGATTTGTCCTCTGTTTTTTCAGCTTTTACGTGTCTATGCTTACTTTGCTGTATGGCTGTTGCATAGAAACTGCATTATAATGAATTAGCTCTGCACTCAAAGAACTTAGTACAGCATTTTCTACTTATCAAGATGTGTTCTTCATTTGTAACATAGTGAGAGCACGTAGAAGTTATTTTACATATTTGGTTTAGGCTCTCAGCCTATCCCCAGTTAGCTATGTGGTGCAGTAGCAGCCCAGAGACAGGAGGCAGCAGGGGCAGCTGATGTTCTTTACCATTTATAGTTCCTGTTCTGCACCTGATGTGATGCACAGCCTCCTGCACATCTGGAAAGGACAGATTTCCTACCTGTGCAGAAGCATTCCCTTTGGGCTGGGATGGTAACACCTCCAAATGCACAGCAGGCTCCTTGCATGACTGGAGAAGGGATGCTCTTTGCAGCCCTGCCCTAACACTAAGGTAAAGTGAGGGACTTGTCTGGCTAGGGAGAATGATCAACTCTTATGCAGGTTCAGAAATATGGTCACAAGCTGTTGCGGTAGAATTTAGGGAAGTAGGCTGGGAAGACTAATCCAAACTCTCAAATACATTTCATGATACAGCCAACTCTGTACTTAACTCTGAGACTGCAAAACTTAAAAATCACAAAATTCCTTTAAAACCAAAGCTTGATGATGAGCTGCATCTGCATTGTGGCTTACAGTTCAATATCTTAATGAGATACCCTTGTGTTGGCAGATTAAGTTCCACGGGCAGGATCCAGTTCATAACCAAGTCACCTAGATGTAGATGACTTTACAAAGGGTATTGATTCAGTTGCATTCAGTGACATTTAAGATGCTCTAGGATACACAGCCTGTCCCCCATTTCTTACACTGGCAGGGTGACCCTTGCCTGTCTCATGCTCTATATGTGACCTCTCCATCTGGGTGTCTCAGCTGGTGTATGTACTTTTTCAGGCATGTGGGGTATATTGTGCCCCATGTATGTAAGGCCACAAAGATTTAGAAATTGATTCAGTGGCCCATAGGTGGATGCCTTATACTGAGGGTATCAGAACTATCTGTAAAGGGCGTGCACAAAGCACCTGAAGAACAGCACCTTAGGGTCAAGCAGATCACCTTAGGGCATCTAAGATGACAGGAAACATTCATTAGGTGACTGAGAACCACCATCACTGTTTTGACTGATATACTCTTGATAGAGTCTTACCTCAGAAATTCTAATTATAGCCTTTTTTCTCATAATAGAAAAATATTTTTTCATTAGAAACTTTATTAATTAAATTCTTCAGTAGACTGGAGAATAAAGTGAAGTTTATTGCATGACAATAATAAAGACTTCAAACCGAATCCTGGACACTTTATTTAGAAAAAAAGGAAAAAAGGTCACCAAAAAACCTTCCATTGACATTTACAGAAGTTTCTTTCAGAATAAAGTGTGATAATGTGTCCCACACCTGTTCTAAAAATCAGAAGTTTCCTTGCACAGATATTTGTCATGTTTACAAATTATTTTTGCAATGGTGAACATTTTGAAAACCACTTTAGAATAGGAAAACCAAATTTAGATCTGTTTGTTATTTCGGTTAGTTACTTTGTCCAGCTTCCCTTATAGTACGAATCATCAGTTGTGAGCATTTAACTGTACACATGAATTCGTGGCAATGTGGTGGAATGATTTGTTTACATCTATAAAGGTAATTGTTGCAGACATCAACTTGTATTTGCAAATGTTAAGTATTGTTATAAAATTGTGAATTATATGAGTAAAGCTTGCACCATTTCAAATATCTGTTCTGTGCTAGTCATTGGTCATTTCAATGTGGGCTTTTCCTTGATTCACTACCCCATAAAATACTATTAAGCAGCTGAAATCTTGCAAATATTGCAGTGTTAAACCTCATTCAGCAGTAAGTCAGATGTATGTTTTATATCAGTAGGTTAAAAGCTGATAGTCCAAAAATATAGTAAGTACAAATATGGTGGGGAGAGATAATCTTTCTATTAGACAAGATGCTATAACTGGAAACAATGAAAAAGTAGGTCTATGTTTTCAGCTATTTCAGCTGATCTAACAGAAGATATTACCTCTCCACAGACTACTTGCATCTCTTGCATTTTTAGACTACCATGACTACACTAACATTGCTGCTAACTTCGAAAATGCTATTGCAATGGATTATACCAAATAATAAGCTCTTTTTCAGTGCCACAGATAGAAAAGAGCATCAAGATATGGCTAAGTACATGCTTATTGATCAATACAGATCTTTCATGACTTCACAGTGTGACCTTGAAAGTTTATCTGTGTAAGTTACTTGTTAGCAAACCAGTAAAACTTGCCTTTCAGTGTCCTTTCATTGTAACATCTGCACACCTCATCAATTTGAAACACCCTCAAAGTCTTAAATGGACAGGATTTAAAACTAGGGCTACTATTTGATTTTTTTTTTTTTAATACAGTGTTTATCAGAAACTCACATGCAGTCCCACCTGCATTCCACCATCAAATTTTACCTTGAAAGCAGATACCTGATTATTTGTCAGGTAAAAGTAGGCACTGCAATTAAAGAGGTATAAAATAGGCTAGGAGGGAAAGCACAACGTAGTAAGCAAGTGGTAGTAGGTGTTGTTGTTACCTTTAATTGTATCATTTCACACTGCCAGGTCACACTCAGTGGCTGCTTCCTTGAAAGCAGTCACAGCAAGGCATGCTACCTTACTCTGTAAGATAATTGCATTACACAAAATGTTCCCTGCTGTATTTTGCTCTAAATCAGTGAGATCACAGTAAAGAAAGGGAGGAGGATGGGGAAGAGAACCAATGTGGTTCCTCCAAGTACCCAGCAGATCCCTGTCAGGTCTTGGTGGTCACTCCACTGGATGGGATGGTCTCTGCTTGGACCTACCAAGGACAGGATTGGGCCACCCCACTTCCCTTCTCAGTGTTCCCTCACAGAACTCCTGGGTAGGAGGGCTGAAGTTCGTTTAACTTTTAACAGAAAAAATGACGCATCAGTCACTTTGCTTTGCTGCACAGAAACAGTTAAAATGCTTTTTCTGCAGCAGCCCTGCCGGTGGTGAGGTATGGGCAGAAGCAATGTCTGGGTTTTGGAAGGAGGAGCTAGCTGAGCTGGCATACTCTGTGCCTGTCTTCTTTAACTCCATTGCCAGAATTATCTCCTGGTGTGAGATCCCTTGGCCAGGGATTTATGGCTGAATCAGAAGAGCTAGCAATCACTAACTCTGGTCTTTGGAAAGCAAAATTGCTTTTGAGGTGCAGCAAGCAATGTAGCTGAAGCTTGTAAGGAGAGTTCACAAATGCAGGACACTGGACAGACTTGGTTGCCCTTCTAGCAAGCAGTTGGCTAAATCACAGACAGGACACATAGTATTTTTCAAGTCTGTTTATTTTAAACCTTTTTTTTTGTGCAATAACCTATGTGGAAAGACCTCGATTTTGGCTCTTCCTCTCATGCAAACAAAAAGCCTATGTGAGGGAGGAGCATTTTATACATGTGGCCAAAATACTTCTGAAAATCAAGAACTACTGCAGAGATCAAGATCTCCCTGCTTTTCTCCCTCCCTCCCTCTAGAAGACCAGTAGTTGAGATCAAGGTGATTTAAGTGGGGATAGGAATACAAGAAAAGCTGCAGGCTGCTGGTAATACTCCACAGTTTTCCTTTGAAGATGCAAACTCTGTATGGGCAAAGGCACTGCACTGCACTCGTGTAATACCACCTATCCCCCCTTGTTAGACACCTAATAGAGACTACAAAATTGTTGTTGCTTACAGCTGATGTTCTTGTAGTTTCAGTGAAGCAGACATTGTTGCACTACATGTTTAATTTTTTTTTTTTACTAGTTATGTCTGTAGGAAAGATGTGAATAGGGCAGAGTATTACCAAGGCTAGTGTCAAAAGACCAACATTTGCCAGTGCTAGCACAGAGAAAACTTAAGTTGCCAGTATTTTGTGATGTAAATTCAAACAAAGGGTGACCTAAGTCACCCTTTATATTAGACAAATATTTCATCTAGAACTGGCTCTGAATATCAATTATGTGAAGTGATTTAAAATACCATCAGAAAGTATAGTTTCATTTAATAATTTCTAAAGTCTGAATTCACACAGAGCTAAAAAAAACAACCTTGATTTCCCAGTGACATAATGTTCACTATTGCGATAGTATGGTTTACACAGGGAATGCAAGACCCACTTTTCAAGACAGATTTTACTTGTTTCCAATGGCACTCACTGTCCCAAAATATTTGGTCCTTCTTTTTCATGCAGCATGTATGGTCACTGTCAACTTAATACCATTCTTGTCCTTGCACATCACTTAAGTTCATCCTAAACAACCTTGCAGAATCTGCACTGTTTATTTTAAAGTGAAGATGCATATTTTCTTGGGGATATACTTCTATGTTCTCACTAAAATGTGTGTAGCCTCTTAGTAACTATGCATTCCTCAACAAAGGGAGTCACTCAGGCTCTGCATCTGAAATGTCATAGGCAGTAACCACACTGTGTTAGAGGATATGCTTGCTTACTGAAGTAAGAAGTGTACATTGTACCTTCATGATCTCACAGTCCTTTGCACTGTATAGGCCCAATCTCTAATCATGCTTTAAATTTAGCAAATACTGCACTAAGGTCTTTCATTCCAAACAAAGTAAGGTTGATAATTCTTGTGAAATATATAAGCCTAATTAGTGTAAAGTGTATACCTTGCCAGAAGGATTTTTGCTCATACATTTTAATTTAAATGTGCTAATACTGTCCATGAACTTTTGATAAAGTGTGTGTTGTTCAGTCAGTTCATGACATGTTTTTTTTCCAGACTATATTTGGTACACTTCTCCTTTACAGTTCTACTTCTTTCATTATAGGAAGCCCCATATGTTATGTTCAAGAAAAACCATGACACGTTTGAAGGGAATGACAAGTTTGAAGGATACTGTGTAGATCTGGCATCAGAAATTGCAAAACATATTGGTATCAAGTACAAAATTGCCATTGTTCCTGATGGAAAATATGGAGCAAGGGATCCAGAGACAAAAATCTGGAATGGGATGGTGGGAGAACTTGTTTATGGGGTAAGCATACCAATTTTTGAAGCAGGATTTAATTTATCATAGTATAAGTCATAAAATAGGAAATACATGTGCATTTTATTTAGCCTTGGGGTGACAGAAAAGAAACAGAATCTCGTTTCAGATCTGTGTGCTTTCACTTATTTTCAAGAAAAAATCTAGTTTCATGCAAGTTCTACTATTTATTCAACTAGTACCCTGGAACATTAGAACATCCATAGTTTGCATATCCCTTAAAAATTCATTAATGTTAGAGATCATCTATTCCTGACACACTGTAAAACTTATTTGGGAAGAATATCACTCATTAATTCATTTTCATGTAATGGTGGACAGATCTTTTAAAAAAGATGGAATTCTTGGTCTAGATTGAGAAATGGAAAATCCACCATCATATATATTAAACATAGGTAACAAACCACTACAGACAAGTAGATAATTAAGCAATTCAGAATGAAGACAGACTTTTAAGATGACCATCAATAATAAAATTTAAGAGCAAACCTGGTAAGTTTAACAACTGAGAACGTTATGTTATAGAGTGATCTGGAGAAGGCTTCTTCAGAATACCATAACACTTAGCAATTCTGTTGACACATAAAGCTCCAATATTTAAAGAAAATAGTTCCCACAAACCCAAATAAATATTTGCAGTATCTGGGATTACCAAAAGTAGCAAAACTCAGAGCTGAGCTTGCTGATGACTGCAGTTGCCAGTATCTGCACTGAGAACAATTCAGAATTCTTAGAGAAATTTTTCATTTCAGTGATGGAATAAAAAAAAAATCCTCAAATACTCAAGTGTGAATATTTCCACCAAGAACTCATAAAGTGCCTCAACTTCCCCATAAAAAAATTCCTGCATACCTTTTGCTCCATGCCCAGTTGCATTTTTCACAATTCCATTGACAGTTTGGGCCATATGTGGCAAAGGCCTCATGGCTTTTGTAGCAGCTCCATTTCAGTTCCCTTCTGTCAGTTTAGTATAGCTGATAAATTCTCCATTAGCATCAGTTCAAGGGACTCTGCAGAATGAAACAGTTTCTGTGCTGTAGGAGTGTGGGAAATGTTGCCCCAGAATTTTGGTGATCTCCCCTCCCCACAGGGATGAAAAGGTTGTATCAGGTTCACAAAACCCTCCATGTTCTTAGAAGTTCATGAAGGAACCAAACTCAATTTTGTCTTTAAAGAGTAGAAACACTGAATCTCACCAAACGTGTATCTACTTCAGTGGCTTGAAAGCACCTCAACTCTTAGGATATTTAAAGATTTTTCAGACTTATTTTATCAAGTATGGAGGTTACTCCTTCTCTGGCTTTTAATTGCAATAGCAAATTCATGGACATCAACGGCCAAGCACTGTTTTATAGTAGAATGTTTTTTCAATAATCCAAGAAATTTTACTATTTATGAGAAAATCCTTTTGCACAGATGTACAGTTTCAGTGGTCTATCATCTAGTCAAAAATTATAGAGGAAACTTGATATTACACTTTCATTTTCTGTTTGTTTGGGGCATTTTTTTTCCTTCTTTTATCTTAAACCTTATCAAACCCAAGCTGCCCTAGGACTAGACTGAAATAAAAGTGCTGTTATGAAGCTCACACAGATGTGTCAACACCTGCAGCTGTTAACAGAGCTGAAATCAGTAAAGCTCACAGGCATAAAGAACCTGTTGCAAATTACCCACATGAAGAAGGACAAACCAGAATACATGGCCAACACTTCATTTTTTGTAACGGAAAAGAGTGAGGAGGAGGCTCTTTCCAGCTGTCTGTTTAGGAAGGCTGCAGTCTCTCTGAGTCTGGGACTGGTCCCTGGCAATGAGCTGCAGCAAAGCTCTTGGAGCTGCTTTTTTATTGAAGTCAGCTGTTGCCCAGTACATCTGCTCCACTGTCATAAGACTCCTTGAGGTTTTATCTATCCTAGTGTATCAGTGGCACCAGGGAGTGTCCCTGTGCTTTGCAATTCGCCTCATTAATCTGCTAAGTTGCAAGAATGGTCTCTGGTATATTTTTGGCTCATAATTACTGTCCAAAACAAGTCCTGAGCCCAGCTGGACACTGGGACTGAGGAGAGACCTTTCCCTATAAGCAGCTTGAATGCAGCCATGCAGGTTTAGAGGTCGGGTGACTTTCACGGCAGCAATGCGGTGTGTCCAGTGCCCCTGGGCCTTAAGGCCAAGAGCTACGCCAAGTGTGCTTTATGCACTTTTACAGGTGTAGCTTTGAAGGAAATTGTTCTTTCTGTTACTTCCAAAGTTTTCTGCTAAAGATTTCTACAGGGAATCCATCAAGAGCATCCTCCCTGAAACTTCCTTGAGTCCTTGCCAGATGATTTACAGAGCATCAGGTTCCCAGGCCTATTCCACATAGAGAAAGCGGAAAAATCAGTCAGCCAGAGACTTTGCTGCAAAGCTCTGCTAGAAGAGCGTGTTCATCTTGTCTGATAGATCCCCTAATCATAAACACAAGTAGTCTGAGTAGCTGGCTGTGTTTCAAGCAAGGCTTTTTATGTGCAGCCAGGATTGGGAGAGAATTTGCAACTGAATTAGCAAGTTGACGAGATGATCTGTTTGGGAAACATTTTACAGCTTTTAATTCCCTACCACATTAACGGATTAACAGACAGTGTTGTGCTGGCCAGTGAGATTGGAGCCTTTCTGTACAACAAAAAGGGTTCCTCTGCTCTCCTGATCTTACCATCATACACCAATGCCCCTTAGCCCTATCCATATTACTGAGAGTGGACACAGGAAAATTTTATCCCATGTTCCCTTAAGAGCTGTATGCACCAGAGAATGGTCTGTTACCTGGACACTCAGTTGCTGCACAGAGAAACTTAGTCATTTCCTAAAATCTGTGGTTGATTTTTCCATCTTGTCCCAGAGGAAACATCATATAAAATGCTGTGGGGTACAGTTTTGCTAAGATTGTACAGAATGCTGTGGTGGGAATGGTTGCTTACTTTCCTGTTTTGTTTTTAGCACATTATTAAAAACTACCAGGAAATCTTGGTCATTTGTCCCTGATGTACCCGAATGCATGCAATAATCCATGTGGATTCTATTTGCCTTGATATCTAGCTCACAGGAGAAATGTTGGCTGGGGATGAAATGCCATTAAGCATATATAACAGGTGTTTCCAAATTCACTAGCAGTCAGCTCCAATTAAATACTCATTCTCCTGACACAGAATTCTTTTCTTTCACTGCTTAACAGAAAAGATCAAAACTCGTTTCTCTGAAAATCTCAGAAGCCATGAGCTTCTCAGATTGAAATCACTTTCTACATGATTTTTCTCAGATAGCTTTACTACCTTCACAATACTTGGATCAAGCATATATTTTATTCACAAGGTTATAATAATGATATGTTCTGGAAAAGAAAATGTCTCTCACCATCAGAATCAATCTTTTCTCATTGTATAATATTGTCAGGATCCACAATCCATCTGTACTTGGTAGTGGTGGAGCCTTGATTGAAATGCTGTTACGGATGCAGTTGATTTAACTGTGAAGTATCATTACTCTTTGTCAAAACAGATTTCACTGGCAACAAAATCATTAATTGTTTTTGCACCATGGTTATATTGTTAATCATTTAAATCCATAATTATATGGTGTACATTAACTGGGCAAAGCACAAATGCTGATAATTACCATGAAGAGCTATTTTCATTATTTAGCTTTCGCAATGAAGAGTTTATGCAGGCTTTACATGGCACACAGTAGACTTACAAAAATAATAATATGATCAGTCTGGGGGGCTGCAGTTTCTCCATTTTTATGGCATTTAATTATGACCTAGCTATATATTGTCCCTTTAAATTTGTTGGCATGAAATGGATTTATCTACATTCTGAATTATCTGATACTAGATCACTATTGTAAAAAATGGGTTACGTTCCTATTTCTCCTCTTTAACTCCTTCAAGTACTGCAGGCAGCTAGTTCTGATGTTGTTCAAATTCTGCATATCCTATTTGAGCATTTAAGTTTGGTAAGATAAATCCTATACAGCATTTCACATATAATATGCAGTGTGCTAAGTAGGTATTTAAAATCTCCTAAATTCACTCTAAAATGGTGATGTCACTTTTCCAACTCACACTGTGAAAACTAACAACCCCCAGGGATTTGGGTTTTATTCCTGATAGAAATCTGCAGACAGAAAAAAAACCCATTAGCCAACACCTTTGAAGATCAGTGACCAGGTCTGTCATTTACACTGAGTTAATGAAGATACCACTATGTGACAAACACAGAGAAGATTGGCAGGAAGAGATCACAGTTGCCATGAGTCTTTCACCTCATTTCAAGGACTCCACATTAGGCATTCTCAGTAATCAAAATTTAGAAACACAAAAGACATTGACTCTAAAGAAGGAAACCATTCTTCTGGAGAAAAGCTGTTTATGAGTTAGATGAAAAACAAAAATATGCAGAAAAGCCAGTAGCTCAGACCATCCTACAGTCTTTAGACTGTAGAAACTAAGTTTACTTCATAATTTTCAGGCTACTTAAAAATATATTTTAGACATGTTACCCTTCTTCATATAATAGCTATTTTCATAAAATATCTATTTCAGCCTGACTTAGGTAATCACAAGGCATCAAGAAGTCAAATTTTTAAAGATGCTTTGTACAACAAAATGTAAATTAAAATTCAGAGAATTAGCATTGTTATCATAATGTTTACCCATGAAATTAACACCAGAGGTAATTCTGATACCTTTGCAAAATTATGATTTTAGATGCATTGCTTAAAATATAATTACTTTATATAAAATTTTGTTAAGTGTTTGCATCACAACTATTTCAGAATGACAGATATAACCTGATGATTAATATATAGCAATCTTAATACAAATTTGCATTTTTGGGACATTGCACTGGAGTGAGTCAGTTCTTTTGAATTATTCACAATTGCAAAGCTGCCAAAACAGGTTTAAATTTTAACTATGCAATATTGGTTTAAAATTAAATTCCATAAAACATATGTAACTCCATATGAATTAGTGCATAAAATAAAAACCACATATTATTTTAAATGCATTTACCTGTTTCTAAGTTGTAAGATGACAAAAAACCCCTCCATTTCAATATTTTCTTTTCTTTAGCACACAGGCTATTTACATAACACTTAGATTAAACTATGTGAGCATGTCCTTATTCTTCAGCATGTTTTAATCTCATTGATACAACAAAGTGTTCACAAAACACAGTTACTCTCCTGAGTCTATAAGCTGCATAGAAGTCCACACTGGTCACAGAGCACGGGCTCTGTTCTGTGACTGTACCTAGACACACCACCATGATGATGAACAGGTGAAAGGTTTCAGCAGCTCTTGCATCTGTTCCCCTCTCAGAGGTGCATCCTTTGACCCAGGTCCCCATACAATTCCCATGTGAAGTGCTGCTGTAATGACAGCTTTAGTGTAAAAGGCAAGGCTAGGCAAGGAGCAAACCTTAATGTAATGTAGCATCCCTAATGACAAAAACTATCCATTAGCTTAGCTCCAGTATTTTATAGTGCATGCAGACATCATTATTAGCAGCCATAATCACCTCCATCAATAATGATTCATTCAAGATTGGCATCTTCATCCTAAAAACATGTTAGAAACACATTTAAAAATATTCCTGACACTAATGGGAATGGATTCAGCACACATTTTTATCCTTTTATCACATGATTTTGCACACCTCTTCCCTGTATATTTGCCATTTTTTGCTGTTTAAAATCTGATTCAGTCCTATTGAACTATCCTTCCCTTGAGACACATCTGTGCATTTTGGTGGAATCACAGCAACAGTCAATCACTTTTGCAGCCTCATGCTATTTGGAGCTTTCTTGAGTCTATGAACTGCTTTACCTCCAAATATTATTATTTTTTATGAAAATCTGACAATTAATTACTGTTTCTGGGATCTTAAAAAATCTCTGTATGTTCAGTGACAATAGGGTCATTCTCATTTTCCATTCTTTCTTGAATTCCTTTATTTAAATCTAAATTAATGCCTAAAATGATCTTCCTACACTGCTGCTCACCTCTGTAAGATTCAAGAGTCTTCTCCTTAGCGCAAAAATTAAGTATTTGCATAATTCTGTAAAACAAAAACCTGCAATGTGTATGTTTTACTGAAAGCATATTGAGTAAATGCAGAGTGTGATAGAAAGAAACAGAAAAATGCTACAAAGAGCATTTAAGCCGCAGTGTCCTGCTGTTAATAACAAACCTTTGGAATTAGCTGCTTAGCCAAGTGTGTAAGCCAACATCAATTAATCTATACATCTATATTTCTTTTTTTCTTTATAGAAAGCAGAGATTGCTGTTGCGCCTCTGACCATCACTTTGGTACGAGAAGAGGTCATTGATTTTTCTAAACCTTTTATGAGTTTGGGGATATCCATTATGATCAAAAAGCCCCAGAAATCTAAACCGGGAGTGTTTTCCTTCTTGGACCCTTTGGCGTATGAGATCTGGATGTGCATAGTCTTTGCCTACATTGGTGTCAGTGTGGTCCTGTTCCTAGTTAGCAGGTTTAGTCCATATGAGTGGCACACAGAAGAACCAGAGGATGGGAAAGAAGGACCCAGTGACCAGCCTCCCAATGAATTTGGCATATTCAACAGCCTCTGGTTTTCCCTGGGTGCCTTTATGCAACAAGGATGTGATATTTCCCCAAGGTTTGTGTCAAATCTTTTTGCATTTGCATTTTATCTTCCACACTGAAGCATAAAATCTTCCTTCGTTAATTTTCCTGGTAATGTTTTGAAGTTCATTCTTCAGGAAGCCTTTTTTTTTTTTAAATTTTTAATAGCCATGATAAGAGCAACAGATAATCTGCTTTGAATTTCAGTCATTATTATTATTTTACTGATGTCATTGTGCATAAACCACAAACAGCTCTCAGAAACAGCAGGTGCACACAGGGGAAATTCCACTGGGTTGACTTCAGAAGAACTGTGTTGTTGCTGGATTAGTTACCATTGTGTTGCAACCATGAAATGCACACAGTTGAGCTGAATGTCTGCCTTGCATCAAGGAATGTCCCACTTCTCTTTCAAGTTCTGCAGTGCTGCTTCGCAAATATTGCTGTCTGTGAGAGACAATATTTGACTTTCTGTTTCTGAGAAGCCACGCTGCATTGCTCAGGTGTGCCTTACAGAGCATATGCCTCAGATCTAGTAGATGATTAGTCCTATAATACATGATTAATCTATAATATATGATTATCTAGTACATGATTAGTCTAACACATGCAGTCCTGAATTTCTCAATGTTTTAAGATGTTCTGGAACTTTAGTGGGCACTAACTAAAGCTTTTTAATTAAACCTTATGACCCAATCCTTCAAATTTAAAGGCTTCATTTTAGCCATTTGCAGTGAAATGTTGAGTGTTCAGCATTGGCCTAATCCTTCTATTATTGAAGGTAGCAATAAAACTGGTAGTGATTAAGAGTGGATGTACATTACTCCTCAACAACCTTCTCGTCAAATCACAGTTACTGAAAAGGAAAACATAAATTTTAACTTAACAGAAATGTCTCTTTTACTACAAAATTCTTGCTTCTTAAATAAGAAAAATGTGAATGTTCAAATGATTGTAGTACCTTGTGGAATTTTTGAGAAGTTTGGGTGACAGGAACATTGTAATCCTAGAGCCAACATAATCCATGGGCAAATTTTTTTTTAAGAGGAAACAGAAAAAGCTACTGATTTGCAGCTACCATGCTTTACTTTTGTCTCCAAAAAGAGATTACCTATCCAGTATTTTTCACAATTTTTTCCTATTTTTAGGCATGTCCTGAAATAATAGGAACACTGAGATTACTGTTTGAGAGCAGTGATACTCATTAGTACAGTGGACTGTACTGTAGATATTAAGATTCAAGAGTAGAAACCTTTATTAATATTTCAAATGCAAATGATCATCCTCCCACTGATTGTTACTTAATAACAAATGTTCAGCAATAATGGTGCCTTCACTCTATCTCTCTCTTTCTCTGTCGCTCAAGAGACAGGAAAATGTGCATTATCTTATTCATGTTTAGATCCCTCTCAGGTCGCATTGTCGGAGGTGTCTGGTGGTTCTTCACGCTCATCATTATTTCATCCTACACTGCTAACCTCGCTGCTTTCTTGACTGTTGAGCGAATGGTCTCACCCATAGAGAGCGCAGAAGACCTCGCCAAACAAACTGAAATTGCTTACGGGACGCTGGACTCAGGGTCAACCAAAGAGTTCTTCAGAGTAAGTTGGAGCATCCATTAGAGCAGCTATGCCTACCAACTGCTCCCATAAGATGCTTGGAAATGTGAAATAATGTGACTTTGCAGTTATATGCAGTATAGTTTGTACCTCCTGCAATACTTCAGCTACATTTTTACCCCCACAAGACCATTTGTTGGAGATTTCAGTTTTTTTGATCTGTGGAAAGCTTATTGATCCTGTCACCCTGGGCAAAAGAGATGCCCAGGGGGATACTGAAGCCAGTGATAATTAAAGCAGCGTTGCACTATTGATTCATCTGAAGCTACAGTACTGAAGTGATGTGCAGCATTGAAAGCCTGTGATGGTAACATGGAGTCTTGCAGGTTTTGTTGCTGCTTATGGATTTGGCTGTGTGTAGTTTGCTTTAGGGTCTTGGGTGGTGGGCAGGAAATGCATTTTTTAATTTGCTGACTTTCAGATGGATAATGAAAAGAAAATTTAACTCGAGGGGATGTGGTTGGAGCATTAGGAAGTAGCCTAAGTAGCCATTCATATGCCTTTGCTGTCTCTATTGATTACTTCATTTTCATTTGCTTTCCTGCGTTAGTGTGGTTGGTATGTAATCCTCATCATTTGCCAGCTGGAAAGCATGGAGCTCGGATATCACAAGGAGTACATAATAAACAGTCCTTCCTGCTTTATTTCATGTGTTCAGCAGATGAATGTTAAGCTCAGCTGACTGAAGTGAGTTTAGTGTTTGAACACAGAAATGCTGTGAGCCAGTAACACTTCCTTGAAAATTACACAGCTAGGGTCATAATTTATGTGAAATGTGGAGATTAAGGAGTTTTTGGAATTTCAGGAAGATGGAATGGAAATTTCTTCTTATTGCCTACTTGAAAGGAGAGAGATCTGTGTTAGGTACTCACACACACCTTCACTGTTTTCAGTTTGGCCCCATTGAACTCAGTAAACCATTAACAAAATTTTCAATGCAATTTGGAAACTATAGACAATATCCATTTAAAGGCAGTGTCTCAAGTGAAATAACCTTTTTATTGCAACAGATATCCCCATAGAAGAGCTTGCAAATCTGTTCTATTAGCTGCAAAAACAGTATTTATAAGATACAAATTTCACTTAAGAAACACACAGTGATTGGACCTTCACATCCAGAAACTGATAAAGGAGTTCAGTTTAACCCAGTTTTCCAGATTTCTTCTGTAGACACTGGAGAAAGAAAAGCAGCCCTGTGCATGCTGTGTGGGACATGTGTGTTATGTAGAAATAAATCACACATTAAAGTATCTGCTTCTTTACTTGAACTCTAGAGGGATCCAGCTGAAATGGCTAGGGTGCTTGGTGCCTCATTTTTAATGGATACAGTTCACTGACAAGTTTCTAATGGCACCTGTCTTACTCTATAGTCAGGGTGTTGGTATACACAATATATATACATACACTACAGATGCTCTCTGGGAGCTTTATTTTTTATCCCAAGTGGTAGAAACTCATCTTGTGGTTCCTAGAAGCCCTGTTTTTATTCCAGATGTCTACAAAAATGTTGGTATCAAAATGTAGAAGGCCCACCTAAGAATTGAAATATGTTGGTACTGGTACAGCCAGATGTCCTGTTTTTTAATGAGTATAGTTCATCCTATTGATTATTTATATTCACCTCGGGTTCACCCCTAAACACTTCTTTAGTTCTTTTTGTGTAAAGTTAGGTATTTAATTCTTGAAACTCCAGTCTCAGTACATCATAAGTTGAGGTGGTAACCGCAATATATGGGTACCAATTGTTCATTCTACTAGAATAAAGCTGCGATAATACTTAAAAACATGATGCTGATGGCCGGTCAGATTTATGTAGTGTTGTATTTATTAACGTTGCATTTTCAGGAGTATCTAGTGCTTGCAAATTTTTTAGGTGATATGCAAAAATTAATTCCCAAAGAAACAATAGAGAACATAGGACTGGAATTGTTTTCTTAAGAGTTTCAAAACACTTGTACAAGCCATTGTATTGAAGTAATGACATAAGATATTTTGATGTAGAAACAATTTTGGTCACAAAAATTTCATGGCTCTTTTAAATCATCCTATAAACACAGAAACTTTTTCAATATTTTATGCCAGTCCTCATTTTAAAGAGAAGACACTATAATGAAGTAAAAATGTCTATGCAACAGCCCTTCTTTCACTTCAATCTTGAAGGGTTAAGAGAAAAAAGAAGAAAAATCAATGTTGCTCTTTTTATTTCTTCTTTTCTTTCAAAATACAGAGGGAAACATTAAAGTAACTACAAATACAAAATATTATTGCATATGCAAAATTTGAAGCTTAATCAAGATTTGAATGGTGTTGATCACTTTTTTTAAAAATGGTGCCGTTGAGGCCCTGCTTTCAAATTATTTCTAATCTCTGTCACAGTATAGTGATTTTTAATGGTACTCTGTTCTACTTCTGAAAATATTTTTCACAAAACAGGGAGAAAGATAAAAATATTGGCAGACAATATTGACACAAAAGCTCTTTTCATAATACATAAATTAACACCTAGCCTGAAACAATAGTACAAGACTTGTGTGCCAAGTCTAACATTTTGTGTGTTTGGAAGCAATTCACTTTTTGGTATTAGAATCATGTGTTTGCTGTCAGTGGTGATTATCTGGCTGAAGATGAGCCTTCAGGACATTTGCTCATCACAGTGTCATTTCTGATCAAAATGTCAGAAACTCTGAACACCTCTTCAGCCTGTTTTAAATCTGGATTGAAAGCGGAAAAGAGAAAATAATTTTAAAGCCAACATAAAGAAAAAGAGGAACTTTGATACTGTTAGCTGTTAGGTTCTCTTATTTTCTGGTTTAGATGCAGTGAGGGTTGTATTTTCCAAGCAGCTTGCTTAAGAGGGAAAGTAGTTAGTTTTAGCAGTTCTACTCAGAAAAGCCCAACATGAAAATTATCCCAGCTTGGCTGACTGCAGGGAAAGCTGCAATGTTTCCTCATATGATAATAAAAAATATCTATTGGTTCACTCTTCAGTTTTCACTCTGAGTTGACATGTAGAAATTGAATGTTAACAAATGAAAGTTTGGTAGAAGAAAATGTTCTTTCAGAGCATATACCTTGTTAGACTTTCCATATTTTTTATATTTTGATAGGCAAAGGAAACTAGATTCTATTAAAAAAATATTTAAATGCAACCTTTTTCAATTGATTTAGGGCAGTGTTTCCTCTTACTAATCAAGCTGGTTTATGTGCTGCATAGTTTTAAACGAAAGTGACCTGTTACATGGTTGCTTTATCAAGAATTAGATGTAATGGACGTTAAGATGTGAGAAATGTTTGGAAGCGAAGGCAGACAAAGGCAAGAAAATATTCTCGAAATTATGGCTGATTCATTACTACTCTCTTCCATTTTTCCTTTTTGTAAATTTAAATCCATGAAATTACATCAGTATTAAGCAAAAAGAATGCCTTGGTGGCTTAGAGTATGCTCTGCTCCCAGCCACTATTATGTAAATGTGAAGTAGCTGTGACTACAGTGGAAAGAAAGGGTGACAAGTCAGGATGTGATTATGGACATACACAGCTGATGTTGGTTTGAATGTTATTATATTTGACAGAAAGATAAAGTTATGAATACAGACAAACTAAAAAAGGAAAGCATAATTTATGATGTTCTGCTATATGGTATTTTTTTTGAACATTTTTGTTTAAATGCCACTTATTTTCAAGATAGACTTAGGTCCCGAACAAGTTATTTTCTAAGTAATAATACAATCATTCAGTCATTGGTAAAAAGAAGTGCTTCAGGGAAATTACTCCCACCTATAAAAAGGCTCAGTTCCAAGTTCTTAAAACCATTTTCAGTTTATATAATACTTAGATTATAGGATTTGGTATTTGTTTAAATAATCTAAGGCCCTTTGTTTTGGGGCTTTATAATAATGAATATTTTCCTGGAGTACTCAGCACAGTGTAGGAACAGGCTCATAGACCAAATCTTGCTTAGCTAGAAACTCCTCATGACTCAAATAAAAGCTGACTTGAGCATTAGGTTAAAAAGTCCTTTTTGCAGCATACGTAGGGGAAGACAAGTGCCATCTGTTATTATAAAAACACTGTGTAGTGTTCAGCTGACACACTGCTGGTTCGCATGTATGTATTCCTATTGCTGGAGGAAGCAAAGGAGTTGTTGAGTGAAGCTAATGAGCATGGGAAACTTCTCAGCCTGACAGCATTTCCTTCCCTTTTTTTAGTGAAAAATTTAATTTGTTTTTATTTTTTATGAAGAAGTTTTATTTTTGGTTAAGTATTTACCTGTAGTTACTCCATGCATTCCCAGACAGGCAAATTTCCAACTAATGCACTCTAAGCCATGAATTCTTGTGCATTCTTTGAGAAAGTACATTTCTTACTCAGTTATTGGCAGGATCAGAGTCTTTAAAATAAATCCACTGATACTGCAGTTCTAAAATCATACCTAATTCATTAAGAAAGATGCTTTAAGGCATTTTACTTCCTTTAATAGCATATTTGGTCCATCTTGTTGTTTCCATCTTTTATTGTGAACCATGTCTTCAAATATTGTATAGCTTTTCTGAATATGAATCAGAAATGAATTCTGGACTCTGAATTATGAAAGCAGAAATCTTACTTAAGCTATTGTGGTTTTGATGGTGTAAGAAGTGGGTGTTAGAGAAATGCTTTAAGATTCAGTGGAGTATTTATGGGGAGATTATTTTACTGTTTCTCTTAAGAGTACAAGCTTATTGTGGACATCTATTTTATATGTCATTCCCTAAAACACACTTTACCATACATTGACTGTGTGAACTTCGTTTATCTAACAGTAAATTCAGCTTTGCAGAGTTTTTTTCTTTGACTGCTAGAGGGTAGCCGAACTTAAAAATATTATCTGCTATTATAGTATTGATACTTTTATTTCTTGTCTCTTTTAAAAGAATGGAATTCAAATAAAACCCTTCTCCAAGATTTTCCCAACCGCAAATGTCTGAAAAATTAAGTATGATTGATTTTATTTGCGCAGTGCCATTCTGAAAGTTGCAACATTCTTTTGTTCTAACTTGTTTTTGATTTTCTCCAGAGATCAAAAATAGCAGTGTATGAAAAGATGTGGACCTACATGAAATCAGCTGAGCCATCAGTGTTCACTAGGACTACTGCAGAGGGAGTAGCTCGTGTCCGCAAATCCAAGGGCAAGTTTGCCTTCCTGCTGGAGTCCACCATGAATGAATACATTGAGCAACGAAAGCCATGCGACACCATGAAAGTGGGAGGAAATCTGGATTCGAAAGGCTATGGCGTAGCCACACCGAAGGGTTCTCCATTAAGGTGGGTGGAATAGTATAACAATATAAAATGTGTTGTTATAGTATTCCACCTTCCCTGATGTCCCTGATATAGCTCTTTTTGTTTTGTGTGTGGACATGGTATGTTATTTTTATTTTCTTCCATTTCATTCTTTTTGATCAACAAAGGTAACCATTTCTAATTGCAATATGGATTTAGCAGCTATAGTTGGCATATGTTTCACGGCCATATAAAAACCAAACTGGTTGAACACTAGCTACTTGAATTCAGCCTCAATAGAATTAACACCAGTTATTCTATTTCATCAGCTTTTTTCACCAAATTCAACCCTTTATAGGAGTATTATGCTTACATTTTCTGCATCAGTATCTGCATCGATAATATGCCTACATTTTATGTTTTGTTTATTGATCTTGACTGCTAATTTCTGAGTAAGAAGCTGCTTGTAACATCTTTTTTCAAATGTCATCACTTGGAGGCAATTAGTCCTTCATTAAAGCAACTTCATTAAAGTGCTTTTTTATTAAAGCACCTTCTTATTTAGAAAAAATAAGTTTGTGTTTCTAGCATTATGCATTTCAGTACTGCCTTCAAACTCACCAGTATTTTCTTTATCATGGTATCGAATGCATTCAGTAAAGTAGGAGAGTTTTTGATTCACAGGCAGAACATCATTTGCATTTCATTTAAACTGTCAGGGGACACAAGTCAAGGTACTAGCTTTGTATTAAAATTGGCGGTATTTACCATTCTGTTTCTTTAATGTTTAAGGCAACAAAACTTGCATTTTCCAGTGGTAGATTTGCCAGTTTTCTTCAAAGCAAAAGAGCAACTAGCAGTTGAAGGGAGTATGGCCTATGGAGTCTGACAGTGATAAGGTGCACATGGGTGGGGGAAAGGGAATACTACGTTGAGTGCTCAGCACCCTATTTCTCATGGTAACAGATTACACATTTGAGCTGATGATAACGGATTACAAAGGGGAGGAAGTAGGTGTAAGGGAAGAGTTTCAAGTGCAGATGGAGCCATATTTCTGTGGAGGAAATAACTAAGGAGCTATTTGTCTACAACTGACTGCAGAGGAGACATCATTACCAGTATGCAGATAACTAGACTCACTCATAACTCATCAGTTTAATCTGCACACAATACCACAAACATCAGTAGCTGTAACTGCATTATAGGGATGGTAAAAGGAGTATCATTAGAACCATTTCCATCCACAGCAAAAGAAGATTTGTATGTGCAGGGGAAAATCAGACCAGTTATTTCAGTGATTGAATATGAATTTTTGGTCCTTAACATTCAGGACCTCTCAGATTTAAAAACTGCCACCTTCACTGCTGAATAAAGTAGTAAGAGAACTTAAGGAGGTGAGAGAGGGAAAGTGACACTAAAAATATTAATTATATAGAAAAACATGTCCAGAACCCATAGAATAGTTAAAGGTAGAAGGCAGTGATAGTAAGAGAGGATGATCTATTATCTGGATATATTTTCAAAACACTTGTTTTTTATTTTACACTTCTGATAGAGTGATATCTCCTTCTCAGTGTTTCAGACAACCTAAGAGTGGTAGGCAGCTGCAGTTTAGGGTAATAAGGAAATGTCCATTGCTGACAGTCATGCTTTACTGTGTCAAAGCTAGGGCAAACATTTTAGGAGTACTTTGGCTGCTGTCATATATGTCCTAGCAGTGGGCTCTTTGCTTTAATCGTGCTTTGTGGGGTTCTTTAGTCCCTTTCCCTTTTTTCTGCAGAGTATTCAATACCAACAAGAGACAGCCTGTTATAATGAGCACTAATAGCCTGTGGAAGCTGGTTTGTGTCAAATTTGGGCTTGTTTCAGGTTTATTCAGTTGGCTAGACAAAAATACCTAGGAGTAATGGGGATGAGACGTAAAGCAGTTAGAAGAGGGTCTAGTAAGACTAATAAGAGCAGAGAGGAAGAAAATTACCATGATTTTAAGGATCCAGTGGGAAATCCTGGTTCCATCCCAGCTGAAGACCAATCTCCCAGACATTTCAGTGAGGCCACAGTTTCATCTAACTGGGAGTTGGCAACTATCATTAGGGTTATGTGATCAAAACCATGTTGTTTTTCACATCCTACCTTCAAATGTGTTTCAAAAAGGAGAATAGGAGAGATCCTACCTAACTTGAAAATTGGACCAAATCTTCTTTCAAGCTGTCTCAACTGGCTGTCCATGTCCATGCCTTTCCTGAGCCTTTCTTTCACATGTGCTGCTTGTTCTCCTGCTGCACCCCATTCCCTCTCTAGTCCCAGTGACAAACCACCAGTGCTGCTTACCTACTAAAAACATTAAGCAACACACTTAATGTTCTGGATGAAAATAAAGAACAAGCAATACCTGACATTTGTACCACCTCTTTCATGTATGTCTATAGAGAGTAGCATTTATGGAAGAGGGGAAAAGCTTCCTCCCCCTGTGCTTTTGAACAGAAGAGAGTCAGCTGTAAATTTTAACTGCATGTTTCAGTATTTTCTGAATGTTTTAAATTTTAGAATATGCTGCATTTGCTATTTTGACTGCATCCCACATGGTAGTGTTTCTGTCACTGATCAGATGACTTATGTAACTGCTGTCTGCACAGATAATTGCAAATATTGAACATGCAGTTTGAAATCCATGAAAGGCAGGCTAGCTGAGCTCATTACATAAATTAGTAAAAAGACTTTATTTGCTATGGGAATTGTAAATTCTGTTTTATTTAATAATCATAATTTCCTATCTGAGTAATATGTAGACCACAAATTACTTGATGTAGTTCACAAATAATTGCAAGTAGCATATAAATGTTAAACATTCGAACACTATTCTTGGTCTGGTCAGGACTAGGGAAAAATAACAATTTTTCCAAATAAATTATTCATATCGAATTATTCACTAAACTGTTTGAATACCTATTTCATTAGAAGTATTTTAGTCTTAATCCTCCGCCTACTTACAATGACGTAAATCAGGAGTTTTTTCCCTGGAAATGTAGTAACATCTGAATAAAATTGGTGTGAGTGTGTGGAGAACCAGACCATATATTTTCACACATCTAACTGACAGAAAGTGGTTCTTCCTGTAGCATAGGGTTAGGGATGGTTCCCTGCCATCACATCACCGGGCCCATGTTCATCACAGAGCACGTACCCATCACTTGGCTCATGCAGATGAAATCCACCTGTCAGAGAGATCCAGGGACTGGTCTCTCTGTTGCTCATGACTGTACACATGAGCAGGGTAGTGGATTTTAATTTAAAACTCTTCCTTGTTGGGTTCCATGCTACACTCCTGCAGTGTTCAACCAGTACCTATTGGTTAATTGGAATGATTTATTCTCAGTGCTGGTGCAGTATTATGATTAATGCATATCACTGAATGGAGGAGAATGGGAAATGCCTGATGTGTGTTTCTTTTATGCCCGATGGGCAGTACCACGGCACATATCATGTGTGTCTCCTTCCTTCCTTCCTTTTCTGTGATATTCATTTCTATATAATGTTGTGAAAGACTGACGTGTTTGAGAAGGAATGTGGGATTGAGGGCAAAGGCTCTCATCACAACAAAGATTGAGTTTCTCTTGTGGCACTACCCAGCTGTTCTTACTGTTTCCTCCTCCTCCTCCAACGGTAGGTATCCTTCCAAAGCCACTGTGTAGTACTCAGTGTGAATTAATGAGCTTTTTCTTCAAAGGTGGTGCTTTCAAAGGTGGTTAAGAGAGTGCTGCTTGTCTGCTTAACAAGACCTGCCTTTGTAAAAGTGTTGTCATTAGAAGATGTTCTCATGGCCAGACTTCTGGCCATTGTGGATCACCCCTGGGTCATCTGCCTTGCCACTTGCAGTAATCTGTGTTTCCAGAGGGCAACAGCTGGAGATCTTGTACTACTCAAGTCCTGTGCCTTGCATGCCTCTGCTTTTCTGTTTTAGATATGTAGGCATCATAAACAAGTTTGAATAGTGAAGAACATGAAAGAGTTCTCTACTCTAAGAGGTAATGAAAAAGGAATTAAGTGCAATATTTTCTCAAAGGTACACTAAAAGCTTTTTCAGCTTTTAGTACCTTGAAGCTGTTTTATGTAAAGGGGAATAACAGGTTGGGCTGAAAAATGAGGACTTACAACTTTTTCTCTTACTGTTTTAACTAAGGACATTTGGCTGTCCTGTCCTGTAGTCAAAAGTATGCAGCATGGATGAGTGAAACCTGCAAGGTCATGAATGTCTGGTGAGACATTTTGAGCCCAGGCAGATGGGAGTGGCAGGATTAGATTTAGACAAATAATAGAAAAAACTTTGACTAGATGCATCAATGTATTTTAGAGATTGGTGATAATTGTTCACCAACCTCATGAAATCCAGAGCTCTAATAAGTTCCTGCTGTTGGAATTACAGTTAATGTTTATATTTATGAACCTGGGATTCTATATTCCATTATTCAAGTCTCTATCCTTTTTATGTAGTAAAGGATTAACTCCAGTTTGACTTTAGGAAGAATTCTTTTTGTTCTGGGGAAGGCAAAAAGGTCTACCTGGTGATATCTGCTGGTTTTTTGCAGTGTGACATCTGGTGACATGAACTGACTCTTTATGCTTTATCCATTCTTTACTGTGTTCAACATAAGATATGCAGTGTGGGTAGTGCATCAGTGATGCAGCTGTTGCAGATGTAACTTTCCAATCTTTCTAGCAACTTACAGGAAGAGCAAAGTACAATGTAAATGGGGCTATGGATTTTAGTTTCCATCCCATGCAAGGGAGGAGTGCTCTGGAGATTGCTTTGTGCAATTGATTTGTGCTTCCAAACAGTGCCCTGTCAACAGTGTATGGATTCTCCTGTTTTATATAATATAATGTGCAATATCTGAAAGAGATTTACCCTAGGAGTGAGAGATCTGTGGTGGAAGGAACTTTTTTTTGAAGAAAAATTAATTTGTGGGAATAAGATAAAGATCTGTTATGAAGGGATTGTTTGTGTGCATGGGTTCTATAATCTAGCATCTTAATCTCAGTGACTCCATCTAGTTCTTTTCCTGAGGTGAATCTCTAAAATTGCTATTCTTTCATTGCTTCACTTCAATGTGGTACTACAGCTGACAATGTTATCATTGCTCTTCACAGATATATCTAGTATGGTTCCTTAGAAATGTAGTGTTGGAAGAAAACTTATTTCAGTAATGCATGCTCATTCATACAAAATTTTGGCAGACCTTACACAGGATGGAATTTTCTTTTTTCTTTTTTTCTTTTTTTTTTTTTTTTTTTTTTTTTTGGTTAAAGTGATATTTCCTTTTCTTTTTTTCATTGACCTGAAACAAGCTTGGGAAAATAACAATATGATAGTATAGTTTCTTCCAGTGGGACTATTAAACTTTTTATCAAATGTTGTCCTTGATGTTTTCAGAGACCAGAGTATAAGGAGCTTATTGTGGAAGGAATTCCCAGCTCATCATTCACTGCCAAAGCTGTTTATTGTGAACTTAATATATTATTCCAAGATATACCCCAGTTCTCACTTTAGCCTGGATTTGTAGATCAGTGAGCTGGTAATTCACACCAAGATCTGTAGGAAAGCAGAGTCATTACACAATAGTCAACTGCAAGGACAGATAAAAATGTTTCCCACAAAATTTCTTTCATGCTCTGGTTTCTTATGCTTTCTGTAAGATCAGATTTGTGTTTACAGAAGGATAGGTATGATATTCACAGATTGCCTCTGAGTAAGAGAAAAACTAGGAAAAGTGTTTGAGCTGACCACCCAATTTTTTACATTGTCAACATTTATTTAGTACAGAGGATTTCTTCCACTGTTGTTTTTCAATGGTTTTGTACTGCAGAAATCCATGAATCCTTACAAAAACAGACTTTTCCCATCAGGGAAGCTTCCTTGTACAAGTTGTGTTGTATCATAAAGGAAGCATTTCCCTGAACCACTCTTCAGTGTACCCTATATTGTTCAGTTTTCAAAGGTCTTTAGAGATTTTTTATTTTCTTAACCAATATTGTTGATGTAACTATTCTAGCTCGATATTTCTGTGCGTCTGGGCTGCATTCTTCACTCAATGGCATGGTCCTGTTTTTAGAAAGGTACAGAAATAGATAAAGGTGGTTGGGTCATCCTGATAACATCTGTGGCCCATGTGCTTCTGAGCGTGTTCTGGCACTTCAGAGAGAAGAATGGGTATTTCTTTTGCTGGTTAGCTGCCTTCTGGCTGGCAACACTGGCACGTAAAGGCCTCCCCAGATCATTCTGAAGGCAAGCAACCGTCACAGTGAGGAGAGATGCAGAGGAAGCAGGTTTGATTTTTTTCACATTTCTCTTCTCCTACCAGAATGTCTGGTCTTGCCCTTAATCAGTGTGTTATTCAGAGTCATTTCAGCAAAGCACCATAGGACCTAGAAACTGATGTTGTTTATATATGACATAAAGAAGATATAGAGAGAACTGGTGAATAATTGAGTTCTGAGGATTAAAATGAGTGATGTGAAAATACTGAGTTTGACCTCTACCCTTTTGAAGCAAGGGCCACTGGAGAAAACAAAAATCCCTACATGGTTATGAGGTGCTCTGTTGATACTTAAAAGAACAGGATTTTAGTCAGCTTACCAGGATTTTACAAGGTCATTTCTTTCCGTGATACAAAATTATTTGAAAACTAGAATGTGATCTGTAGCATTTCATACATATGTAAACATTATCCTGTTTGACTGATGGTGTAGATCATACTGTATGACTTTACATAATATTTTTCCCTTCACTGTAGGCATAACAAGGCTTGAATTACCACCTCATTACCATTCAGTGTCAAAGTTTATAGCTGAGGTATTTCTCAAGCAGGTCAGATCCTTCAGAGCTTGTTGGGTTTTCTATCAACTAAAAATAACATTTACTAGGTAAAAAGGCAGAGAATGGCCCACTGCTTAAGAAGGAATATAAAAGTCAGGGGTCAAAAGAAGATCAGTGAAGAGAGCCTGAAAAGAATGTTAGCAAGTTGTTCTTTCAGCTGAGCCTGGGAGGCATACTTAATTTTGGTTACCTGGATTATTTCTGTCTGAAAACAGAGTATCTATTTTAAAAGTAAAGATAAAGCCTTGGGAACAGAGATTAGAGTCCCAACTTGCTCCATTCCCCAGTGATGCCTGTTGGATTAATTTAATAATTTTCAATCAAGATAAGGATCTTCCCTGTACAAAAATAGTGCAGTAAAGAAAGGGGGAAATTTGATGATGACTAATGAGATCCATTGCAAGATGTATAAGCAAATGTATTGAGGCAAAATCTTCTACTTGAAAGAGTTTTGCCCATTCTTGCAATTTTTACTTATAGAGGAAGGAAATTGTAATAATTCTGATTTAAGTCACCAAATTGCAGTGAAGAGCATTGCTATTGAGATAATTTCTGATACTTGAGTCTTTGAAAGAAAACAACTCATTAGTGTCCATGATGCTGCACTTGCTGAATTTTCTCTTACCTGGGGGGGATAAAAACATCACTATATCTTTCAAGTGGTTCAAAGAGCCATCTCTGACCTGCCTTGCCTCACAGAGCCTATTTCTTCATTGCCACCAGCAGGAAGTTTTCACTCTCAGACTTCAGGGATGATTCATAATTGAACAAAGCTTTCTGTGGTTTGGAGAAGAAAGCACAAGTCACAGGAATTTGTTCTGCTGCCATTTGTGTTTTCCTACACTATGAATGACACTAGAAGCAACTGATGGAAAGCAAAGGTCTTCCAAGAAGCTCGGCTCCCATTTTGGTCCCACTGTTAGATTCTGGTGCCTCTCTGTAATATCATCCTGCTCCTTACTCCATGGAAGGTCTTGGGATTTTAGTGAGGAAAGTTGTGAAATGAAGTGTTTCTGAGCAGGAGTGAAAGAACAGAGCATGGAAACACCAGTAAAACTATTGCAAAGAAAGTTTTTTTATCTAAACATTTCAGTGGCAATAGGTATTTCTAAATTAGCAGTATGATCAGTGTAAAGGGTGAAACTACCATTCTGCCTCTTCAGCTTTAGTATTGGCTTAAAAGCATGAGGCTTTTTTTTTTTAGGTTTTTCTTTTTTTACAAGATATTTATACAAGAGATTTCCAATTCTCTTGTATATTGATTGATTATGAAAAATTAAATTTCTGTACTATTCTACAGAAGCATTGGGCTAGTCTGGGGTAGTCAGCACCAGGATATGTTTAATAACAGGCTTGTCTTCTACAGTCAGAAAGAAATCAAGGCAGCAAAAAGATCGGAGTTCTTTTCTCACTCGTCTGTTTCAGAATTGTTTGAATGCAAACAGGATAGAAGCTTCACAATAGCAAATCTGTCCAAATGAAATCTGTCAGGCTGTTGAATTCTCTGACAGGTAAAAAGGGGCTTATATTTAAGTATAACCAATGAACCTCAGACTATCAGCAAAGGCCATAATGTCTCAACAATACTGATACCATTGCTGTGCACGTCTTACTGATTTTCTGGACTTTTTCAACCCTTTGATAAGCATTAATCCCCACCGTATGCCAGTGGGATACAAAAAGGTTATGGTTGTTTCCAATCCATAGATCCCCTGAGAAATAAACGCTGCTTCTTGGCACTTCAGAAATAATTTTCTCCTGCCCTTTTCCCTGCCATTTCCCCAATCCCTTGTAAAGCATCTCAGCAGAGGGCAAGATGCAGCCCTTTATATTTTAACAATGCTGCTCGTTATTATTTCTCTCTTTTCTTTTTATTAGAACTCTCTGGCTGTTTAGGTGTCAAGTCCCAGGAACTGCCCTTTGAAGTTGATCGTACAGTTCCCGACAACTAAAAGGCCTATCCCACTAAGATAATAATTGTTCAGGTAAATTGTAGGTAGACTAAAGCAAGGAATCAGGCTGCTGAAAGGCATCTCAGCAGCTCTTAACAATACCTCTCTGTGGAAATGACATTTGGGGAACAAATAGCACCTGAAAGACAGTTTGAGATTAATCTGTGTGGTAGTTGTAAAACTGCCCACGTCCAATTGACAGTAAGTACTAGATGGACTCCAAGAGACATAAAATGGCCATTTAGTCTTTGTGCAGCCTTGATTCTTGTGAGAAATCCCCAACCAAAAGTAGGGAGAAAAGTTTGTTTTCTTTCTTGTTGTTTCTTTGAAGTGAGAACAGTATCTCTGGCTGGCACAATGTGTGACAGAGTAGGCATTATGGACTGAACATCCTAGCATGAAAGGTGGAAAGGTGTTGACAGCATATAACAAGATGCAGTAGTTTTAATGTATAATTTAATCTACTCTGTGTCTTGACACAACAGCTCTAAAATGCAGCTCTTTCCCACCATCAGAATGTTCTCAAGGAGCTCAGGCTCCAAATAAAAATGGCCATATGTGTACCTCACTGAACAGTACAAGTTTAAAATACTGTTTTATAAAATGGTGACTTGTGGTTGATCAGTAATTTTTCCTCTTCACTGGTCTGCTTTTTGTGTGGTAGGAGGTAGAGGGAAAACTGGTGCTCTTTTTCTCAACTATCTCTAGCTATGTTTAGCTCAAGTCTCTGTACTTTAGTCGCTTGATGCCTTACTCCCATTTTCTGCTTTCCTTCCTCTGCTTCCTATTCCAACCAAGTCACTGAGTGAGAGCTTAAATCAAGCCTGAAAAAGGATTTAGCTCCTATTTAACTATATCTTTTAGCAAATCATATGATGTTAAACAATGCTGCGTGTTCTTCTGTTGAGACTCTCTTTTAACAGTTTTTGGCAGTATTGGCAGTTTTCTGTAGTCAGAGTTTGACTACAATTTTCCCTGCAGTTTTTTAAAGCCAAAAGTCAACTGGATAAAAATGATCCAAGCCTGACCTGATACAGAGACCTATTTCATTGTTACACTTCAGGTACTTCTTTCTACTCTAAAAGAACACATGAAAATAATAATCTGCCTCCAGCACACAAAGGAAATAGAGCTTTTGTAGTATTTTTGTCTCCCCTCTTGGTCAGGAATAGCATCTGTGTGCAGGAAGATCCAGATCCCTTGCTAGCTTCCAGATCTTCCATTACTAGCAGCAGGGATGAATGAGGCCTGCAGGTGAGAGCAGCCCCAACATCTGGCAGCCCGTCTGTTACTTCCAGAATATGTACAGTTTTCTCTGAACAGTTACGCATCAGGCTCTTTCCAGTCTGTTGCTTATATGGTTCCATTTAGTGCAGCCCAGATTTGTAACTATGTCTTTAAGAGGCTTTTATATGTAGAATGAGATCTTTGGATTCCATGGTGTGGAATGCATGTTGCACATTTTACGATGTGTTGTTTGTGTGATTTAGGTCTATTTTGGATCTTAAAACTTTTAAGCCTACAGAAAAATCCATGGGATCTTGTTATTTCCTACAGAAAATCTCAGCTTTTTCTAGAAAACTTAAATGGTCTATATTTCATATGCCTCAATGTGGACATTACTAGGCAATTTTTCAGATTTTTACATTTTCAACCAAACTTCTGAATTTTAAGGTTTCCACAAGAGTGTGCTTGCAACACGAAATATGAAGAGATGGGTTTTAGAATGATGCTCATTTATTTATTGGTTTTAAATAAAATGAAAATGCCCTCTGTGCAAACCTAGGGGACCAACCCACATTCAGATGCTCTGCATTTAACTAAGATCCAGCTCCTCAGGTTTTAATCAGTATATGATAGTATTTTGATTATATTCTATACCTGCTGACACTTTTTGGTTTAAAACCACATGAATACTTGACAATTAGTTGTGATTTTTCAGTTTAAATAATGTGAACTCAGGCTATGAAAGTGTAGTTGAAAGTGAACAGAAAGTCATCACAGTTTCTTGAGGGTTTAGGATTTTTTCCTGTCACAGTTAAATAAGCAAGCTGCTACTGAACCACCAATTTCGTGGAAGATGATCAAGATGGAGCTGGATATGGATCTGGACCTCCTCTGGTGAGGAGCGGCTGAGAGAGCTGGACTCGTTCAACCTGGAGAAGGGGTGACTTTGGGGGGTCCTAGAAGCAGCCCAGAGTGTCTACAGGAAGGTCTTCGAGGAGATGGAGCCAGACTCTTCACAGCAGCATAGGGCAGGAGGGCCAGTGACAATGAACATAAAATGACATGGAAGAAGTTCGGACTGGATGTAGGGAGGAACTATTTCCCCTGACTGCCTGAGGGCAGTCTGACAGTGACACTCTGCTCAGAGGGGCTGTGCAGGCTTCATCCTTGGAAGTTTACAAAATGTGACTAGTTGAAGCCCTGAGCAGCTTGGTCTGACCTCAGGACTGACCCTTGTATGAACACAAAGTTGGACCAGACAACTCTTTAGGTGCTTTCTGGACTGCACAGTGCTATGATAATTTTTTGAAAATTATGGTTATGAAAAAGATACCTTCAGCCATCACACTGAACCTTCTGGAGCTACAGGAGTATTTGGAAAGCTGTAGTAGCTTATGGAAAGTGATATTTATGTTTCCTGCATGGTAGAAGGTCTTCTCCCTGACCACCTGGCTTTAGTTACAATTTCTGTGAATTAAATGTCAAGCAGATCATTCTCATCTGAATAACATTTTCTTGCTGGAAAAGCAGAAGAGAATGAGAGGACCTGAACTCAGTGAAGTAAGTGGCAGTGCTTCCTACCTCTTCTTTACCAGGGCAAAAGGAGCAGTTAACTTCCTAAGCAGCTTTATACAGCTGCTGAGTGATTGACAGCATGGACCTTTTTGGAACTCCTGAGTGGGTCAAAATGTGGAAGAGTTTCTTTGTTTGTTTGTTATGGGAGTCAGGCCACTCAAGTTGGCTGTCTCCCACTTTCGGCAGGAAAAATTAGAAGTATGTTGTGGTTAAAGACTGAATTGAGGAAATACACGCAGAAGTTTAAGCTTAGTCTATCTCTGGGAGACCAGAAGGATAGATTCCCTATGAACAGTTGCCTGAAAAGACCCAGAGATTTTTGAGAAGCAATGAAGTTTGGTTGCCTGAAGTCATGTCGTACTGGTGAGCTTAGTTAATGACCCTGCCCAGATTTTCTGGGTGTCTGGGAGATCAGTGCACCTTCTTACTTCAGATTCACCTTTGCAAATTGAGGGCAATGACAATTGCCCCTCTGCCTCAGAGGAATAGTGAAGATTAATAGCATAGTGTTTGTTGCACTGTGAATATTTGAAGCCCGTTCCCACTCCAGATGGTTGTATGATTATTTCAAATCCATGGAGGTGTGTGCGTCAAGACAAACACGATGGTAGATTTCTCAGTGTCTTTGGTCAAAGAAACTGTTCTGGAGAGAAACCTATAGGGAAATTGTAACTTCAACTAGGGGTTTCTGAAACAGTCTGTGGTCTATGACCTCATTTTTTGTGTTCCATTTAGAAAGCAATGACACAAATCTCCATCACCAGTGGACCCTACTCCATATGGCTTTTTTTTATTAAAATTGGCACATGGGCATGAGTTCAGGACAACAGTAATTATATTATTTGTATCTCCATATCCACTGTGGAGATCTGTTGGTACTTTTAGTACTGTGTTTTCTCTGTAGCCTGGCTGCTTGTATTTGAAACATTACGAGCATGAGTGTTACCATATTGATGTGATTGTGCTCAGTCCGACTGTTCTGAGAACTGCTATATTTGCATTTCACAGAGTGGTTTGGGTTGGAAGAGACCTTAAAGATCATCTATTTCCAACCCTGTGCCATGGGCAGGAACACTTTCTACTAGACCAGGTAGTGTAGTGGATGAGAGTAAGTGGGACATAGTAAAGTCCTGGCGGAACCCTTGTATTGAGTTGACTGTGGCCTTTCCTTCACCACCACCAGTGGCAGTATAAGGACACAGAGCTGTGCAAAAGTGAAGATGCTCCATGCTTAAGTGGAACCTGCTTCCATGCTGGGGAAAGGTGGAGAGTTTGCTGCTGTGTACATGGCTGCATCGATGGTGACATCATATAGCTGGTTGCCAGAGGGATTGGATTGCCCTTGTGATCATTTCACCTGATCTTGGACCGATGTTCAGCTGGCTTCAGGGCATTTTAATTATCAGCACACTGGCTATTGGACCAACCACCTCATCTGGTTGCTGGCACTGTTTATGTGTGTCTAAGCATATCAGATATTCCTCATTAACTTCTGCAATAATATTCAGACAGAAAGTCCTAGGAACTCTTCCAGCTAATCCCCATTTTGGCTGCTGACCAAATAAGGCTTTATATGGCACAACTGTAATTGCTTCATTTGTGTGGTATTGATCTGCCATTAGGCAAAACACAAGCCAGCATTTCACTAGGGCACAAGTTATGCAGTATTCTTTATTGTTTGCATTGGCGTTTCAGCTCCAGTTCCTACCTGGGAAATGGCTCCCATGTTTTTTTTCTTTTAGTCTCTACTTCTAATTAAAGTAATGAACTTCAAAGTGCTTGCATCATAATTAGACCAAAGCTTGAGAAAACATATCTTAGATGGAATCTTTTCATTTATTGCCTTCCTTCTAATCCTTCTTTATGAAAAACATCAGTATGGAGGCACAAAGAAGCATGTATGTAATGTTACAGAAGTCCCTCATGCCTCTTCTCAGTCTAAGTTTGGACCTGCTAGAAGTGTATCAACCGTACAAATCTCATGAATTATTGATCTGTTTCTGGCGACCATAAAAGTCAAGAATCCATCCTGATTTCTGTGCTGCCAGTAGCTTTTGGCATAGTGGCCATGTTTCATTAATAACTTCATGGACATTGATGTCAGTGGATGAATTCCCTCAGAAGCAAACAGCAGTTTTGCCCTACAGCTTTCCCATGTGGAGTTGCTTTACTAGGAAAAAATTATTGAGGAGCTTGCTTGTATTACAGCACTTTCAGTACTGTACAGAATGCTGATGGTATTTGGCATCACAGTCATTTCATGCTTCATTCTCATTAAGGTGAGGCTAGGGCTTGGTGGCTGAAAGGTCTAACCAGACAGGCAAAAGGTTAGAAAGAGTACCTTAGAAACAGAACAAACATGGGCTTGTTCCTAAAATAAAAATAGAGACATTAATAGAACCACAACATCATAGAATCACAGAATAGTTTGGGTGTGAAGGGACTTTTAAGGGTCATCTAGTCCAACCCATCTGCAATGTGCAGGGACTGAGCCAGTTGCTCAGAGCTCAGTCCAGCCTGACCTGGAATGTTTCCAGGGATGAGACACCTCTCTGGACAACCTATTCCAAGAGTTTTACCATCTTTTTTGTAAGAAATTTATTCCTTATGCCTAGTCTAAGTCTACCTTCTTTCCACCTAAATCTGCGCCCTTTAGCTGAAAACCACTACTCCTCATCCTGTTTCAGCAGGCCCACTAGACAGCTTTGTCCCCATCTTTCTTATTACTCCCCTTTAAGTATTGAAAGGCCTTAATAAGGTCTTGCTGGAGCCTGGTTTTCTCCAAGCTGAACACCTCCAGCTCTCTCAGACAGTTCTCATGGGAGGGCTGCTGCATCCCTCTGATCATTTTTTGGCCCTCCTCTGTACCCACTCCAACAAGTCTCTGTCCTTCCTGTCCTGGGGTCCCCAGAGCTGGATGGAGTACTCATGGGAGTGGAGGGGCAGAATCACTTCCTTTGGCCATGCTTCATTTTATGAATTCAACTGAATGTGGCTACTCCATGAATTCCTGAGAACAGTAGTAGTATTTTTTTTTCCAAATGCAGCTGATGGGCAGATGGCAGAAGTTGGGGTTTTTTCTCTCCCTATAGGTCTTGCCACAGATACCTATATCTGTTACCCTGAAAGTGGTTAAATGCAACTCCTTTTGTATGACTCTTCTCTGAGGACATCTCAGAAATATTAGCTAGGATAGAGGACTTTTATCATCTTTTATGGAGAATCATAAGCTGACAGTGACGTAGTTTATGAAAAAGGCATGCAGAGATGCTCAGTTGAGCACTTTTACTTGTAGAAGTCACTCCATCATGCTCCTGATATTTTTCTACCATTTCTGAGTCTTAAAGACATCTTACACTAATTAGGTGCTCTTATGAGATCCTGATGCTTGCAAGAAGGAAAATACAGCAACATATGAGTAGAAAACAGGTGAAGACCATTTCAGATGTAGCTCCTCTTACCCATCATTGTATGTTCATAAATGGTGGATTCAGCCTTATATTAATGAAAAGTTGGAGAAGTCTGAGAGTGAAATCTTTTCAAATATTGCCAAATTTGAACCAAATCTCCAAAAATGCCAGATATGTTCAATACTGCATTAAAATCTTGGGTTTATTATTATGCCCTGCTACCCACTAAACAGAACATACATTTATATAGCATACTGAGATTCGGGGCTGGTAGGAGCTAATTTTTGCAGTTAGCCCAGCAGGTTATTTTATTTTCCATGGTTTGTAGCAAGATTCAGCAGTGAGTTCTGACTCCTTTTGGAGGTCACAGTAACATTTCTTTTGGGATAGGTGATTCAACCTAGGACTGGGTCTTCCTGCAGAGGAAAGCTGTGAAATGCTCAGTCGAATGTACAATATTTCTGCCACTGCTGGGACATGTTGAATGGAGTGAAAAATTAGAAGCTGCTGAAACAGCTGCCACCTGCTTTGTTCTGGAAGATTTTGGTGTAGTACAATCTTCCTCTGCATAAGGTAACCAGAGCTGGTGATCCTAAAAGGCTGTGTAGCAATCCATCAGTGATATCAAATGGATTGAAGTGGATGTAAAGAAGGAACAACTTTCTAAGTTACAAGGAACCACACCATATTTCTTTTCAATAAGCACTGAATTGCATCCAAACAAGGTATATTTTCCTAGCCTCATTCTGGGTGAAAATAGTCACTTTGTGGTATTCAGAAGCATAAATTTAAAATGCCTTACAAATACTGTTAAGATACTATATAAAGGAAAATTTAAATCTTCCGGCCAAGGTCAGTAATGGTGAATAATGTTTCCAGTCCTGTAAAATCATCCATTTGAAAAACAATTAGATCAGTTGTGCAGGCCCTAAACTGCAGCATTTGGCTTTTTCTTGAGATGGAGAGACATAAGGAGTTTCAATATGTACCTGAGTAACAAAACATAATGTCCTTGCAAGAGGCTTGCACTAATGCAGTCTCAGTAGGAGAGGAGAGGGACAGCATGAGACATGATGGATCTTCACTGCTGTGACCCTCACCTCAAGCTGCTACTCCCTGACTTTCAGCAGTGCTTATCCAACACAGATGGAACCTCTGCCTGGCACTGAACCACATGCTGTGCCTTGCCATGAAACCCCTACCTGTCTGTGCAAATACTGCCATTTTCTGTCAGTTGGGGGACCCTAAACTTAGGAGTTGCTGGAGAGGCAGGTGAAACAGCATCCAAACATCCTGCTGCCACAAAACTGTGAGTGGAGGTCTGCTCCACCTAAGGTATAAAAAGCAAAAAGCTTTCTGCCAGCCATGCCAGAGATGAATGTTGCCCCATCTGAAAGCATTGTGTATTGGGGGGGAGAGACATGTACTTAAATATGCTCATTTTACACATTTCCATTTTAAAAATATTACTGTAAATGCTCTCAGCAATATAAAATGTATAAAAACCACAAATGGATCAGGCTAACTAATGTTTCTGAGGTGAAAGTTTTGAGGCACTTGGCAGTGGGCTAAGCTTATCCTGAGAGCAATTCCTGCAGCATGGAGGCAGCGTTACACTGGTGCTCAGACACTTCTGAAAAATATCACTCAAGCGAGGGATTTGCTGAGGGTGGTGAGATGCTGGTGGGCATTGTGGATACCCATTCTCTGGAAGTGTTTAAGGCTAGGTTGGATGGGGCTTTGAGCAACTTGGTCTAGTGGAACATTTCCCTGCCCATGGCAGGGGAGTTGGAGCTAGATGATCTTTAAGGTCCCTTCCAACCCAAACCATTCTATGATTCTATGACTCTAAACCTTTAAAACATATATTCTGAGTTGCAGGTGTTAGACTGCAGCAGCCTATTCACATAATCCTTGCTGGAGCCAGCAAGAAAAAATGTGCTTTGAAAGAAAAAACAAAATGCACTGCTAATGAGAACAGGATTAGGTAGTTGTTAGCAAAAATTATAATAGCTCAGACTTGGGAGAAACTAGCATTTCTGCTGCTGCTTAAGACTGTGTACTGAACCAATATGAATAGTTTCTCTAGGGAAAATTTTATGTGTTTTTTATTCACAGCAAAGCTTTGTATAAAACTGAAAAACAAGCTGAGTTGCAATCCCAGGTGAACTGCTGTTGGTTTTACACAAGCAAAATATATATTTAATTGCTTGTGCCAAGAAATGTTTGCATACTGTAATTGGAAGCTTTCAATCTGTAAAACAGCTTTCAATCTATATAAATACTTTAAACTACAGTCATCGGACCTCTAGCTGGTGTAAATTGTCAGAACCTCTTTGAATTCAAAGTAGCTATGGCAATTTTTAGCAGCAGTGGGTCTCCCATTAATTGGAATTCCTGCTGATCCTCAAGGTGCCAGTTTGGCTCATATTTGTTTACAAAGCTCAGCTCGAGGAACTAAACTGTGTACTATACTTAGGATATACATAGAAGCTGTAAATACTCACTGCCCCTGGAAATTAACCATCTTATTTGGATGGATGAATGAAGAGTGCTATACTTATTTTAATTAGCCACAATTGAAAAGTATCTGAGTGCTGCCATAAATTTCCCATCTCTAAATAAATATACATCCTTACAAAAATACTTTATTCTTATTTTTTGACTAATATTTTGATATATTTTTCTGTAAAAGGTGTTTTAAATGCAGTTGGAAAGGGGATTTTAAGATAATGTTTTTAAAAGGCATCGGCTTCTAGTGCAGCACAGAACCTGCCCAGAACTTTTTTGCAATACTTTGGCTTTCTACAGGCCAGTCAGTTCTTCAGGGGTATGTGAATTTTGCAAGATGGAATTCAGAAGGCATCCACTGTTCTGGTGGGTCCTTAGCTGGGCCTGAGCATTCTGCTGAGATGGCTGATCATGTCCTTTCTTTGATAAGCATGATTATAGAAATGGAAGAGCATAGCAGAAAAGCCTGAGAGACCCACTGCAGAAGAGCTAGTATTATTGTGGAGACTTACAACATGAATGCTAGCAGTTGTTTATTTAATAGAAATGCTGGGCAAGCGGTGACAGCAAGTGCCAAGGACTCTATTTTGTTTGAGCTAACATATGAAAATGTTTTGATGACTGCTGTGCTTCAGTATTTGAAAACAGTTTTTTTCATGTGAGTAACATGAGACCATGCAAACCTTTATAAATCCCAGTACAAATATTACCCCTGTAAGATCTTGAATGTATTTAAGAAGACATGCTTTTAAAGCAGGCTTTTTGTCATTAAAGTTTAGGTTATTTTTCGTGTAAAAATGTTCATGCATTAGCTCTCCTTTTTAATATTTACATTATTGATCCTTCAGGCCTTCTGAGTACAGTGATATAAGCTTTTGCTACATCTTTCTCGTTAACAGAGTGCTTGTTTCATTCCTAATTTATTAAACATATTCAGCCAGTGCCATGCAGCTTTACACTTAATTTCTCTTGATGAATTGTCGAACACCCTTAAACTGCACTACATTTGTGTCATGTTACAATCTGCCATCAGTGCTTTTCAAAATATGGATAAAATAAACAGCTCAAAAGATGTGCAGGTCTTAATTTTTTGCTTGGTAAGGTTGCATTTTAATTCTTCCTGTTAGAAATCATTTGAATGGATGATAGATACAAGCTATAAAAATGCACCCACTTGTGTCTCACTAAGCACATTTAAGACAGATCTTCAGCTGCATCCTGGAAGCGCTAGGCTGGAGGGTGAGGAGAGGCTCCTGGCAGCTGTGGCCTCCTCTTCCCAAGCCACCTGGGCTGGATACAGATTAGATCATGAGAGAATAACTGCAACTCACATCACTGAAATAAGGTCACTGAACTTGGCTTTACCGAGTGCCCTCTCTGCCTTGTCTTGCGGGAGGATGTCCTCCAGCCTGCACCAGAAGTGCCCAGGGGCTGGTCTGAATGATGGCTGCACGAGCAGGTAGCTGGGAGAGACATCCAAAGTCCAAGGAAGAAAATGAGCTTGGATTTGCTTGAGACACATCATCAATTGCCAACAGTGATATTGCAGTCTCAGGAAAGCTTGTTCCTTTAGTGGTGAAGCACCACCACATCTGTGGGTTTACTTCCCATTGTGCAGTAGTTTTCTGATCCCCCCTTCTTACCAGGCACCAGTTATGTAGGAGTATATATACAACAAACTTACAGGACAATGTGGTCATGTATTTTATCATAGTAGAAAGGAAGCCTCAGTTATTTTGCCAGTTGGTCCATACTTCATGTATGGCCCACCTATGGGGCTTTGTTCATATAACATTCAGGTACTCCTTGTTGAACCTTTTTGTATGTTCAGAGAACCTGAGGTTAACCAGAGATGCCATCTCTCTGCACCACATGACTTCTAAGTGACTGAGTGATTTCTGAAACTTTGAAATCCCTTGTGGGAAGGATTTGTGAAAAGCCTTTTGGAGAGTTGGGGTCTCTGCTCTGTTTCTACCTCAGCAGCTGCAGTGGCAGCCCCAGCATTACTGGGATGATGGGCTGGTCAGTGTGGCTGCAACAAGGCTGTCTTTGTGTATGTAGGGTCTCATTAGTGAGTCATGTTATTTTTGCACATCTTGCTCGTTCACTATTGCAAGTGAATGACATCCTCAGCTCTAAGCAGTGAAACAACAGTGCCGCCGTCTGTGATGATAACTGCAGAATTGTGCTAAGAATCTGCCCAGGATGCAAGGAAGTATTGCTGATATCTAACATGCCGGTTACACAGAATTTATGAGACTTAAGTTCAAGAAAGGGATTCACGAAAATGTCAAAGCTGTTTAAATAGCCAAGACATTTAAGTTTTCCTGGCAAAGCTCTACCGGCTGCCTAAAAGATTGTTATTAAATGCCTACAGCAGAGATTCTGCCTTTGTTGTAATGAGCACTTACAGACCTGTCTGTGCCTTTATGCCAGTATTCAGTATTTAGTATTCAAAAGCAGATATTCTGAGACCTTACGTCTGCCTCCATGAACCAGGCCAAGGCTGAATGCTTGAAATTGTATTTGGGGATGATGCTGAATGGTGCAGATGGGTGGTGCTTTCCACCTACCCTATGAAGCATGGTGCGTCCAGAGATTTTGGGAACTCAATGACTTAAACGCAAAGCAGCTGTATCTGAGAGTATACATATTTGCATACAAGTATACACACATCTGGATACATATTCAGCCTAACCAAGCTGGAGAGAGTCTTTTCTGTCTGTTGTGTGTATTCAAGCTCTGGGTATTAGGCTGTGAGAACAGACTTGATCTTATTGAGCAGAATGCATTTAATGTCTTAGTTCCTGATTTCTAAGGAGTGCTGAGTTTCTGTGCTGAAATTGATGTTGAAAGTGTTGCATTAAGCAAAATTTGGTCTCCCTTTTCATGATGTTCCGCTATGACTGTCTCGGATCTCCAGCAGTGCTTGTGATGTGTGCTGTGGTGGTCCCTAGCCTGGACCTCCATCTCATTCCCTCGTGGTGCAGGGACCAATGTGTGTCTTTATCAGCTGTGGGAATGCCCCTCCTGGGGTTGAGCATGTATATGAGCTGGATACCACAGTGTTGTGCACCACGGTGTTCAGGTCATTTGTTGCATGCCTCCCTCACTGCTTCTTACAGGCTGAAGTCCAACAGATAGGTCAACTGCTAACCATTGATGTGACTCAAATTCAGTGGAAGTCAAAGCAAACCTCTCTGCCTGCTTCCCTGGGCTTTGGGCAAACACCCTGGTGCAACTCTTTTGGGTAACAAATGAGATATCCCTGTTTGGAATCACTGATGTTATTTTGTAGTCACGTTGTCATCTGTCTGTGCAGTGTTATCTTTTGACAACTGTATAAGGTGTATCTGCAGTTGGCACAGATAGGCTCTTTTAAAAAAAAGAAGTGATACTAATTAATGTTTTGAAGTGCTTACTGCTGTTTATTTATAGGGAGATGGACAATGATTTTAAATGAGTGATAATGATTTAATTCTCATCAGGTTTTTCATACTGTAATTCTAAAGGCTGCTTAAAAGTAGCTGTGATCCATACATTGAAATCACTGTCCATGAACCCAAGAACTCGTGAAGCAAGGGCTGCAGTTTTGTCTGAACTGGCTTGACTATTGCATACAAGGACTCTGTTTTCTTCTGAGTAATGAAAAAGGCAGGACTGTGCAGTGACACCAAGCATTAAGAGTCAAATATTAAAGCCCTTGCTTGCTTTCTACTATTAAACCCTCACTCTCGCAAAGATGTCAGTTCCTTTCTTGAGGAATACATTTTCTTCAGTGGGAGTTTGGACTAAGTGTGGTATTGAGGATACAGTCCTAATTTTTGAGATGAAAGAAAAGTTTCTGCCATGGAAACTCAGGTTTCCAAATGCCTTCGTCTGTGGCAGAACGAAGCATTGTCTAGGTTGAGTATGGGTGATCTAGCCTGGCTCTGAGGTCTTGGTATATAATTTTCAATGCAGTCATCACTGCATGTTTTAGGCTCTCAGTTATAAAATATCTGGGAGGTACAGCAGCATTGAGCAAAGGGTCTCTGTGTTTTGCTGACCAGAGGGAAATTATTTATTTCCACATGTTGAGGTGGACCTGGATAACAAAGCAACAGAGAAAGCAGTGTGAAACTAACCTGGTTTTACATGGCCTGCTAGACATGATGAGGATAATAATGTGTTACATTTATAAACAATACCGTTAATTTCAGAGCGATGATTGCAGCTTAAATCCACATTTACTTCTTCATCCTTTTTATTTCCATTTCTCTATTGTGCTGTGAAACTGTCTATGGATATGGCTAATAACCCAGCTAAATAACCCTCTCATGAATGGGTTTCATTCATTTATTTATTTATTACTCTCGGATTACTATCAACCAGCTGCAGCTTCTCTAAATGACTGTGGGAAAATTTTCCTTGATGATCTTAATGCTGTGAAAGATAAATTTGACCATTTGCCAAGTGAGGAAGCTCTTTCCCTTCAACATGAAAATTAAACATGAAAACTTATATTAGTTGTCAAAGACATCACCTAGTTGTTTTTAATTCATCTTGGAATATCCAAATGAAAGGTGTAAGTAGACACTATCTTGAAAAAAAGTTGTAAATTATCAGGTAACATCTTCACCCAAAATAAGATAAAGAGTGAAAAGAAAAAACTTTCCAAGGATTTCAGCATAAGGACTTTGTCTAATTTGGTGAGCTTTAATGTTCACACTTGACAGACTACAGCTAAGAGGAAATAGTTTGAAGATGCTTTTTTCAGATAGGCAGATTGATAGGGCTTCCCATCTGCTTTAAAATCAGACTGAGATTAAAGTGACTTGTTGAATTGAGAGTTAGTGACATTCCTTGAGATACATTTCATTTTTCGTGGGAGTGATCAATCCTGCCTGCATCTGTAGAACTGTCAAAGCAGCTGCTTATGTAATTGCTGCCCAGTGTGACAATTCAACATAGCAGCATTAAATTAGACCTTGGTTTGGATCCTGTTGAAGCAAGTTTTGACATTGACTTTGTAGACAGCAGGCTCCAGATATATATCTAAGCCATTTTCAGAATAAGTAATGTTGTTCAGCGTTAAAGAAATTGTGTTTCCAGGATCATCTTTCATCTATGGCCCACTCCCAATGTCCTTAAAAAGGTAACATTTATGTTTAGTGTACTGGAAATCTGTCTGATAAGTGGCAAGGCTGGCCACACAGTTACCTTTCTGAATGGGGCAAACAGACTGAAAGCACAGGCTTTGTAGTTAGAGCTGAGTATGGAAAATCTGTAGTAAATATGACTGGTTCAAAAGCAATTGCTTCCAAGAACAAAAGGGACAAATGAACAATTTCATTCCCATTTTGCAATTGCTTCTCTCCCTCTGGAGTGTGAACCATAATTAGAGCACTTATACAAAATCACATTTGTCAGTCTGGCTGCTAAATTCCCCTTAAAGATTAATCCACAAAGAGCATTCTGTTATCACTCCCACTACAGTTCTCATTTTCACTTTCAGGGACAGACAAGCAATTACTTTATCTCTGTTAAAAATCTCATATAAATCTAACTGCAGTGAAGTTAGGTAACATCAGATCTACACACAAGCGGTTTCCAAACCATTCCTTCATGACCAGCCAGCAAGGACCTGTCTTTCATCCAGGAGGAGCTTTATAAAAAGCTGGTACCAGAAGACAGTAAAGGTTTGTCCTGAAGCTGACATTTGTCCCACAGATGGACCACTGTAGTAAGGGACTCTGCATAAGCTGTAAAGTACCATTGTCTGTACCTGTTTGCCAGGAAGATATCTCTCTTAGTAAGTGTGAGAAAAATTTCTGTTCTAAGACCAGAAAGGACCCCCAGGGACCAGAGACCTGCCATCTCTAGAGGTGCTGAATCCCAAGCCCCAGTGTCTTCTGTTGCCATATGATTTGACAGAGCCCTGCTGTCAGAGGATCTCTTCCTGGCCCATCTCCAAGTGCTTTGAAGGTGTTGCATCCTCTCATTGTTGTTGAAGTGAGGATGCCATTGACAGTCATAGTTCTTGTCATATCCCTCTCAGACAGATCTTGAGAGCATTAAACAAATTTGGAGAGAGAAACTCCATCTTTCTCAACCCCACATCATCCCCAAAGAGCAGTAGTTAAGCTACTGACACCTCACAAATACTTTGGAGATTAATTGTGCCACTGGCCATGTGCCTCTGCAGATCCACAAGCAAGCCTGGACAGACACCCATCAGAGAGAGTGTACATGTCTGATAGGCATGGGTGCACTGGGGACCTCTGGACATAAAAATAGGAAGATGCAGTTTTACTGATACTGATGTAGGTGTGTATCATTAGGATATGTGACTGTTTAGGGTCTTAGTAATACAGATAGGAAGTCGTACACTTAAACAAGTGAAAAGTTTCCTTTGGAGATGATGAAGGCTGCATAATAACCTTGGCAGATTAGTTATCAACTGATTTTAAAATGCTACATAGTGACTACAGTCACTATCATAAATCCAGATGCCTTACATTTGGGTTTGTATGATGGCCTATACTGTCTAACCTCTGCCATCCAGTCCTGATGCTCTCTGGACACCTAAAGGGAAACCTCTGAGCATGCACAGAAGCACCTGCATCCTAGGACCAGCTGTGTCCAAGTTCTTGGCTGAGTTTCAGTATGATTTCAGCAGCCTTGAGTTCATACAGAAGCAGTGGTTCTGTGCTTTAGCCTTCATGTTGGCAACACCCCTCTGCCTGCAAAGATCCAGTCTCTCTCAGGTATTTCTCTCATCTAAAAAAAGAGCATTTAAACATGATATGGAGGACACCAGGCTCACTGAACCCCTTTCATTCTGTTATGCCCATGCCACTGTGCTGCTAGCAAAGCAGGATTTGTCTTTCATCCAGTGGTAGTATAACATGTATAAACTCTCCAGGAAAAAGTCCTCAGGATGTCCAGAAAATCTTCTTGTATCTCACGTCCTCAGGACGTCCAAGAAACCTTCTTGTCTCTTAGCACTTAGCTAATTGGCTGGCTTTGCTCTTCCCAGTGCTTGAGCTTCAGTTTGACTGCACTGTGCCCAGGTTTCCCAGCGCAGACACCCTTCACCACCACCTTCCTCCTCCATAGCACAGGTGCTCTTCGGGCTGGGACACAGGGTGCTCTCCCAGAGTAGCAGGGCAGTCCCTAGAGTCATGGCACTAAGCTAGACCCCAGGCCTTGCCTTTCATCTAAGTCTGTAATCTGCAAGGGAGCAGGACTCTAGAGCCTGCATCTCAATGTACAGATGTGCCAAGAGCAGGGCTTCAGACGGACCTCTGTTCACCTTTGTCCAGTGCTCTCTATTGACTGGCTCTTAGTCAGTGTGTGAGCTGTTAGTGCTCCTCCTCAGCTCTTCCTCCCACGGCCTGTTTCTGCAGCCCTAATCCATAGCTTGTGAGGGATCAGTCTGAAGTGCTACATGTCAGAACTGTAGTAACACAGTGACTGGCAGTGTCTAGCACTGGCAGTCTGGATCTTGCCTCTTTAGTACGTGGGGATACATTTTCTCATCTGCTTGAAAAAACAGCCTGGGCCCACACTGAACGTACTTTAAATACAGATTCAAATAAATCGGTGCAAATTGTTTTTAATTCCGGGCAGAATTTTATCATCATTTTCCAAAAATAGTTTGGGTTGGTTGATAGAATTTTTGCATTAAAATCCAAGCTGTTCTGAAAATCGTTTCTACAACTGGAAACACATTTTTCGCATTTGGAAGTAACCACAGTTATTTGTGCTGGCAAGGGCTTTGAAATATGGAAATGAGAGGTTTATTTAGTGTGTGGATCAAGCTTATAAACAGCTTAAGTCCTCATTCCTTCTAACATCTTAACAGCTGTGCAGTTTCTTACAAAATATGTTTTATCGTTTCAAGAAATGCTGTTAACCTCGCAGTTTTAAAACTGAATGAACAAGGCCTCTTGGACAAATTGAAAAACAAATGGTGGTACGACAAAGGAGAATGTGGCAGCGGGGGAGGTGACTCCAAGGTTAGCCTCAATGTCACCAAAAGCGGGTAAACAGTATGTGAAGTAATTGGTGCATCTGCTGGGGTCTTACCTGCGATGAAACAGCTTCACCAGTAGCACAGCACTGCTGGTACCTGCAGCTGAAACGGAGGTGTATGCAATTACTGTCAAAGCAAAAATATTCGCATTTGTTTAAGCACCCCAAGGCGAACTTGTAAATCACCAGTTTTCAGAAACCTGCATCTTCTGAAATTGTGGCGAGCCTTTTCCAAGCTTGCTCTTGTGAACAAGCAGTAAAATACCTTCAGAAGCCTGCTCACCAGCTAAGACTTTTTTCCTACCATGTGGTACTACTCAATATTTTTCAGTGACGTTAGGGGAAAAGAGCAAAAAATCAGTGTGACTATCTCTGAGGGGTAATTTAATGTATGGTCCAGGCTCAGGAATCCACTATTGACACAAACAGTACTGCTACAAATTACAATTTTCACAAGTATCCAAAATAGGAAGACAAATTTCACATAAAATATCTTCATGCTGACATTTTCTGATATCTTTCCAACAAACTGAAATCCATGGTGGTTCCCTAGGCATAATTTACCAGAATTTATTGGACAGGAATTGTAGGCTGCATGCTAGGCTGAGGTGTTAACAGCTTCACATTCTTTCTGCATTCCCCTGTCTTCCATATGGCCAGTACCAGTACTTCCTTGCCTTCTCACAGCTTCTTTTGAGAAACTGCCTGGTGCTGAAAAGAAGCAAAACATGTGGAAGGTGGTGAAGTGGGGGAGAATTGAAATACTAAAAACACCCCTTCTGTTCCAGGCAGCATGTAATAATATTTATTTATGTGCTTGTGTGTGAACAATATATTAAAGAATGCTGCACAGGTAGCTGTGCAGGCACAGAGATACTCAGATATAGATGATTAAATTTGACTGATTTGTCAAACACAGTTTATCTAGCTTTCTTTACAGTTGCCTGCATATATTTTTTCTTACTATCTTCTCTCCTTCTTTAGTCCTCCTACTCTTTCATGCTGTGTCCTGGCCTCAGGGACCATCCCTTGGGCTGTACTGCACTCACCCAGAACTGGTCTCCTAATCCTCTTCATTTTGCCTTCGATCCTGCTGCTCTACCTATTTTTCCCCACACTGCTCTGCTCGCCAGTAGTCAGTTTCAAAAATGGTCTCTATTTTCTCTTCCAAAATGTTCAGATATATTAAACCTAATAGCACTTACCTCCACTCAGGCCTGAACTTTTGCATTACTGGGGGAGGGATTTTTTTTTTTTTTTTTTTTTAATGTCACAGGCAGAGAATAAAATCATTCAAATACCTCAATTTTCTTAGCGTATCCTCCTCATAAGCCTGCAGTGGTTGCAAAGTGAGATGAAAGCTAGATAGCAAACTAAGGATGTTGTTAACTTGCTTTCCCTGATTACCAGCCACAGGTTCTGTGAGTCATGAAGCAGGTAAAAAAGGGAGCAGCTCACAGTAGAAGGACAGGCAGAGTTTCACCAAGAAATGTCTGGAAGTGCTGAAGGAGCAAGTTTAGTGTGATGGAAAGTGACAGAAAAAAGAGTTGGGGGGAACAGGTAGAAAAGAAAGGCGAGGAATGTGGTTCAGGGCAAAACAGGGGATGTGTGAATGCAGGAGGGAGGAAGGAACACATTGTCCGTGGAAATAAACAATAGGTGACACAGGCAGTTCAGGATACAACAGACAATGTGGTGGGCAGGACAGTGTTAGCAAAGGATGGAGAACATGATGGAGCTCAACCCGTGGTTCTGGGACTATATACAGCCTGCCATGAGCATTCATATGACCTTGGGCCTGTCTCTTGCCACAGTTTTTCTCAGGCACAGCTGGGTGAGTAGGCAGTACCAGTGGTCCTGGGAAGCTCCAGGTCTATCACGTGCGTCCACTGCCTGCGTTTGGTAGAACCAGGCACATCGTGCAGGTGAGCAGCCATTCCCATGCTTGTCAAAGTCTGCATTGCAGCAGCATCTGGTCTTGGGTTATAAACTACAGCCAGGCTGATTCCCCAAAGGGTTACTTAGCCGTTTATCATCTATAAAATTCATTTCCTTGTTCAGAAACAATCTTGATCAATTGAAGTCAAGACCCTTTCTACTGAATTAATGGAGCGCTCTAAGTATTTTAGGTTTTTTTCTGTTAGCAAATTATCATTAGTGGAATAACCAGGACACTATGCACTACTTTTGTAAAGCTGATAGCTACCAGCAAGTCCTGAACAGAGTTCCTACCTTCTCAAGAATACTTCTTTTCATTGTATGAATTTAAAAAGAACAAACCCTGAGCTTTTTTAGAAGCTCCAGTTTAAATTACAGGGCTTTGCACTCTCATAAAAGAGAATAAGAAACTCCTCTTCTCTTGAAATAAATACAGCACCTGAGGCTTGACTGATAACTGTGATGTTATTATTTGAGATTCATTAGTCAGAATATGAGAGTCTAGACCCACAAAAACACTTCATGATACTACAGAGGACTACAGAAATGAGGGAGCTTCATGAGACTTTAGCTGTTCTCCAAAGGTTTGTATTGCTCTGTAAAACAAGATGTCTCCTACCTCCATTCTCTGCTCTTAAAAGGTCACCTCTAGCCTCCCCATTTATTGTTCCCTTTAAGGGACAATCTTCCAAAATTCAGAAAGACAGTTCAGAAAGCTGCCCTGTGTGAACCACCTGTGGTTTAGTGGTCTGATTAATTAGTTCATGGTTGAAGATAAAAGTGAGTTCCCCAAGTCATTTGAGTGCTTTTGAAAGTACTACCTCAGATCCTAACTGCATGCCATCATTTCATGTGGTGCATGGGAAGGTACTGAAATACTGTTTCTGCCACTTTGCTCCATTTTTTTTATAAAAATGTGAGTGGGCAGAAGCTGTGATGATGAAAATCCCTCCAGTCTCTGCTGGCACCCCTCAGGAGAACACGGTGGCCCATGTTTTTTTCATTCAGCTGATGAGGCTGACCTTACACTCAATTAATGGCTCAGCCGTGAGTGGGTAATGAAAATGCTCCTCAAGTATACCCATGATTGCATTTTTAAAATCTTTGTCTACCAGAATTCTATATTTGTTTCAGAATCACTCCGTATTGTGATTTAAATGTTATAATTGGCCATTTCTTGTCCTGAACACAGCTAGCTCAGAACTTCATTAATGCCATTTTAAAGTACTGTGATTTTGCTGATGTTGCTGGCTCAAAATCCAGCCTGAAGCTCTTAAAAAACAGCCCTTCCAACAGCAAGTGATTGATGACAGGATAGGAGGAAATGAGTAAGAAGCCAAGAGAAGAGGTAGAAGGGCTGAGAACATGATGAAAAGTTAGAAAACCAGTGTCCCTGTGCCCAAGTCAGGCCATGCCAACACCGACTTCAGCACGTGGGTGAAGAACAGGGTCTCCTGTGCTGTCACAACAGCAGTTTTGCACTATGGCTACATGGGGCAAATTCTTCTCCATAGATAAAGGGATATTTTAGTTACAATTTCTCATATATTATCCTTACATGAACTTGAGGCAGTTGGATCCTACGACAACAGAGATTCTCAGCAGCTGTACACTGGAAAAAAAACTACACTGATTTTCATAAACTGTGACAGTTTAATCTAGTTGAAGATTTAGCCCAACATTAGTAATTCAGGAATCACTAAACAACTTGAACAAAACCCAAGTATATAGACATTTTCCACTGCCATATTAAGTATGCAATACTGAACTTAATGGGAAATTTAATTATAAATGCTGAATTTGTCCCCTGTATATAGCTTCAGTACATCACTCTTGCTCACATACAGGAAACCATACCAATTTTTTTGTTTCTGTCCCCTTTAATATCAGTGGGACTATTCACCAACTGACTGTGTAAGCAATGTAGTAACAAGTTGTAGTCTCTGAGTTCATGACTGACACAGTCAAAATAAGTGACTTGCCCCAAGAGCCTAGGCGATCTGGACATGCATCTCCAATAAGAGCTGTTGAGAATTTCCTACTAAAATCAAACAAACAAACAAAAGCCTAAAATACATTAAAATTCACTATACCTGCAATCACTTACCGTGGTTGCAAAGAGGTGTATATATGCTGTGATTCTGAAAAACATAAGCAAAAAATCTTCCTTTTCCACTCTGCAGCCCCTTAGTCTGGGCTTCTTTTATTGGACCATGTGCATTTCCCATCACAGCTGAGTGATTTAAATTAGGACAAAAATCCTGTTTTGAAAGGGTAAAATATTTTAAATACATAATTTTAAGTTTTTCTCAGAATGCTTCTTCCTCGTCACAGCTGGGACTGTCTGAAGGCAGGTGTGTGGGACATGTCACACAGCCTTGCTAAGGCAGGCAAGAAAGTGAGGGGCAGCGAGCAGGCTTTCTTGAGCTTCAGCAGGTTCTTCATTAAGAAAGTTTTCCAGCAAAATAAGTGGAGAGGACAAACAGGGGCCTGGCCTCAGTCACATCACTGCTGTATCCCAGTGAAAAGTAGGAACATTCTCTGCTTACCATTGCCATCGAGACCAGTTATAAACTGAGGATAGCGTGGCAATTTAAAGTGTGAAACTGATTGTTTTTCCCAAAGGAAAACCTGAGAGCATCCTTGCAGGCACAATGCAGAAAGGATGACATTAAAGTCACTACAGTTGCAAAAAAGAAAATATTCCCTGCCTGTGTCAGGCTTTATGTGCCTAAACTGCTAGTGCTGAAAAAAAAAAAAAAGAAGCAAAGGACATGGAGACATCTTTTTTCTGACTTGTTCCCACCTTGCTGGTGGCCTTGATAGTTCATATCTATTCCTAGTTATCAGTTTAATCAGTTTAATCTGCAACAACTCCACAGGCTTCTGATTTTCCAAGTGAGAACTGTACCTGTATGCCACTTACCTTTGTCATAACCAGCCCTGTTACACTGATGGGATTTAGGAGCACTGGAATGTGGCTCAGTGCCAGTGCATCACATGTTACAGATGACAGCTATTCAAATAATATTAATTATTTTGCACTTGTACTAGAAGCCAGCAGAGGATCATGTTGACAGGCAACTTGCCAGCACCCCAAACCCACTCATTTCACAGCTGTGGGACTCTCATGTTCCACTGTCAACCTGCACAGCCTGCTGCCAGAAGCCTGAAGGCAAACTGTAAGTTTGAATACTGGAAAAGAGCAAGAAATGGGCATTTTCATTTCTAGAAGCAGAATATTGCATATGAATTAAATGTGTGGGATTTGGAAAGTGGATGAAGCTTTTCCTTTACTTAGAGTGATCACTTGAGGGTTCCTGGGAAATCCTCTCACCCAACTGTGGCTGTCAAAAATTTCTCCGAGGCACCAAGGCCCCCTCAGCAGTAGATGAAGAGACAGGCATTGCAACATCATCCTTCGTGAAAACTGGTATCAAAGCCCACCATTTGGAGGTACCAACCTTTTTCTATTAACTGCAGGGAGGTCTGGACAGACAGGCAAAGCTTGGGGCACAATTTAGGGGTGAAAAAATTGAGGTGAGGTGAGTCCCTCCCCCCTCTTTAGGTACATATAGAAAGAGTAATCAGAATGTATGAAGAGGCAGGGTCCCTAAAGCTAAGAATAGCATCCAAGGCTCAGAAGCTGTTGTGTATTAAATAGATATATATAAACCTGCACAAATACATTAATACATAAGCATTTGAGGATTTCCAGTCAAACCAGTTATAGAGTGTAACAAGCCCCTTTTCTCTTCAATGGAAACTATTTTAGTAGGTTCGGTTAAACTATACTAATTAATGTTTGCACTGGTTATTTATTTATTAAGCCTTGAATTTGTAAGTTAATGTTTTAGTAATGCATGGATTATGGCATATTATGGGAGATAAATTTTCCCATAGGAATCTGCTGGCACACACAGGATCATGTCATTTAACATCACCAGAAGGCTATCACATGCTATTTCTGTTTATCTCCCTGCTTCTCTGATATATATTGTATTTGCATGCACACCTGCACATAAATAGATATCCATATGCCTACCACATTAATAATTAGGCAATGATTTAAAGTGGAAAGTACATAAAATATGTCTGTTAATAATTTCATGCGTTTTTAAAACATATAGTGGTAGATCTGCATGAAGTGGGGCATTACCATAATACTCTGAGATGATTCAATGAGTTTAAGCAACTTCAGTGTAAATCCATAGCATTTCATGATTTGGAGGCATTGGATTAGGTTTCATTTCAATATTAAACTCTGTTACACCACCCACAGCAAATGCCACCAGTAAAAAAAAAGCTATTCCAAGCACAAATGTATCATCAGCCTGGACCCTTGAAATATTGACATGAATAAGTGAGATTTAAGGAAAAGCTTTAAATTTTAAAATAATGTTGAAACAGGAAGTGAAAATTGAAGACTCACTGTCCTTCTTAGCTGGGGATAAGGGGATCTTTGCACCTCTCCCCGCAAATTCTTTGCATGCAGACCTCCTATTACAGGGCTGTGTTAAATGGTTATGGGCAGCACACTGCAGGAAGCATCTTCTTTTCTTGCCAGGATAATTTTGAGGGCAGTAAATGAAATACCTATGGCCTAATCATATTATTAGTTTGTATGCATACAAACTAAAAATAGATTGAAAGCAAGGAACACAAATTAATGTTGCCTAAGTCATATATGCAGTTGTCTTACATATATCTCTGAAGGGTATGTTGTTAATATTCTAAGCCAATAGTTTTGGGTTCACAGTAATTGCATACTATTTATTTACAAATCTTCCCCAGCAGTATGTGCCTGTTACCTAAAGCGATGGAGCAGGTCCCGGTCATATGTCTGTCTCTAAACCTGGGCCAACAGTACATGACATAGCACCCACTGTGGCCTCTGCTCTGTCACTTTGCAATGCGATTCTATGTAGTTTTACTTGAATAACATAAAATAACATATATAATGTTATTTATGTTATTTTCCACGTGAAGAACTCCTGTAAACCTTGCCGTTTTGAAACTCAGTGAGGCAGGCGTCTTAGACAAGCTGAAAAACAAATGGTGGTACGATAAAGGTGAATGTGGACCCAAGGACTCTGGAAGTAAGGTCAGTCGCTACAGTTCGGGACCTACTATCGTGTTCACAAAGCAGTAGAGGAAGTAATAAACAAAATGACATAGAGATAAAATAAGCAGCTGTAGACACAGAATCAATCAGCTTTGGCCCATCTTGATGGGGGTCGCACTTTAATTTAAGGAAGCACTATTGCATTTTAAAGTCTTCAGTGATAAAAATCACCAAACATCATCCCACATATTCAGAGCATCTCCTGAAGAAATACAAAGCAGATTTTTGGGTTTGGAAGAGGCAGGCTGAGTTAGTTGTTTCCTTCCTTCCTGGAGGGGATGGACTTTTCCCATTGACTGCTTAGGAAATGTCCCTTCGCGTCTTCTTTTGGAGCTGGCCTACCTCAGCATTGTCTGAAACAGAGAAATGCTAGCAGGAAGGACTGCCTTTCATCACTGGCCAGGAAGGTGGTGTCTGGCTGCCTTTGGGGATGTCCCTGGCTCCTTGAGGGCCAAGGAAAACTTAAGTTGAGCTTTGAAGTGAAAGGCTTCAGTAATTAATAGTTTCTTTAGCTTCCAGTGTTTATCCTAGTCCATACCCGAACAGTAATCCTGACAGCTCCAGGGAGCTGACAGCTCTCTATATGGGGACAGACCCAGAACCAAGTATTTTCTGATGGTTGGGAAACACCACAGTCAGTGCCAGCCCTGTATTTGGGGAGTCTGACATTTCTTCACAGTACCTGACTCCATGCCAGCCTCTTCAGCCACAGCTAAAAGGAAAGAATGACAGGCACTGACTGCTTGCTCAGCCTGCATGTCCCGAGACTTACCTTGATAAAATTAGCATGGGAAGCAAGCTTTCAACACATTTCACTTTTTCTGGCAAGTGCTTTGAAAAAAAGGAGTGAAAACCGTTTAAGAGGATGACAGAGTACCTGTAAATAACAGCTGAGAAAGCCTCAACCCACCACCTACATTAGGGCAGGTCTTTCTCAGTCCTGCCTCCTCCTTGTTTGCAAGCACCACGTTAACAATTGCCACCAGAGGAACAGTCATCTCCAAGATACTCAGACTCCTCCTAGACAGCTAAAAAGGCACAGACAAAGCAGAACCCGGCTATAAGCCCCAGTCACCTCTGTACGCCCATGGAAACCTTTACTGTGCTCATCTGCTGATTACACAATGAATAGTGCCTCTTTAAATTAAACATACAAATGTTTTTCAGTCTTCGTAAGTTAAAATTTCATAGAGATTACAATCAGAAGTTAAGTACTCTCCTTACTTTAGCTAAAGATTATATAGTCTGCGTAAGAATAAAGCTTTATAAGTATTTTAAGGCACACAATGTAGCATATGAAGTCAATCCTGAGAGTTCCTTGAGAACTGTGCTAAAAAAGCACATGGATTTCAGGTCAAATAAATGTGCTTCATAACTCAGCAGTGAAGTATAGAGAAATATAGAATAGTTATTTACTACAATACACCCAAGAAGGTGATTGTAAAATTACATATATTTAATAATTTGCTAAAGAAAATCCTCACTTTTATCTAGATTATGAATAATGTATAAAATTGCATAAATTCATATTTAGAAGTACACTGTTACTGAGCTGAGTAGTCCATGGGCATATTCCAGAACTGTATCTATAGTAAAATAAAACCAAAATACAATAATAGGTAAGAGGCAAATATATCACAATGTGTATGGTACAGTGTGCACTTTAAAAGGAAGTGTTTGTTCAAAGAAAGAACTTAAGCCTTATTTGTTATTTTCACCTGTTTTTTAAGTATCAGAAGCCCAGTCTAGATCTTTTAATGCCTATCACAAGTACAATTACTGGTTTTTGTAAAGATCAAGCAGAGTCTTGTCTGATATAAATGGATTTCTGGATTCCGAGGCTTCTGAAGAGCTTTACATAAATGCAGTTTCATATCAGTGCTGAAATGTCCCCTAAAGAGAGCTAGACATGTCATTGTTTAATTCTCCACGTAATGGAAGTAATGCTTTGCAGGAAGCAAGCAATGACATCCTGATATGTTGGCAATATACTTAGAATATTTTTTATGCCAACCAGGAAAACTAGTTGCTTAAAATATATTTTATAGATCCAGATAGGTCAAAATTTGCTGAAGTATGTAAACAACTGTCATTAAAATTCAGCTTAACGTTGTTATTTATGTCTATTTCTAATGTTTTAGTGTGTGGTTTGTGCTTCTTGGGATCCATTTTCCAGGGTTAACTGTGTCACTTCTGTTTTCCCAGGACAAGACGAGTGCCTTGAGTCTCAGCAACGTTGCTGGAGTCTTCTACATTCTGGTTGGAGGCTTGGGCTTGGCAATGCTGGTGGCTTTGATAGAGTTCTGTTACAAGTCCAGGGCAGAGGCGAAACGAATGAAGGTGGCAAAGAGTGCACAGACTTTTAACCCAACTTCCTCGCAGAATACCCAGAATTTAGCAACTTATAGAGAAGGTTACAACGTATATGGAACCGAAAGTATTAAAATTTAGGGGTAGGACTTAGGGCCTACTACAGCGAGTGGGTGATGCATCTTGTAACGCAGTGTTGTGACATGTCTGTCTAGTGGTGCTTGCTTCTGAACAGAGCTTTATATTTTGAAAAATTTCAGTGCAAAGTGGTTCAGTTCTTTTGGCTGCAGATGTACAGTATATTATTCTATGTTGCTAATAGACATCTGCATTGCAAGGAATTTTTAACATGAAAAATACATTTTGAACAACTCAAAGTTGTCAAATCAGTTGAGAGATGACAACTATTTTAAATGAGAAAGTAAATATTCAGAGGGCCAGTTTTTCAGTACTTGATTGGAAAATTGTTTTCCTGAAGGTTTGCACTCTACTAGTGACAAGTTGCTGCAAGCCTGTATTATTCAATTTTGGCCCTGTCTGTAACCAAGATTTAGGATAGGCAACATCACTGAACCATAGTTAACCTAATGGAAGAAAAGGCACTGTTACAAGAAGTCTAAATGTTGTTTTGCCTTCTCTCCCTCCTCCCCTCTCTGTTCCTTCACCCTCCCTTTGATACATGTTTTATGCTAATTGTGCGGCTTCCTCCCCCCCCCCACCCCAATATCATGCTTCAGGTCAATTTTTGGCCAGAATAGTAGTCACAAAAAGTCACTAACCAGTGAATAGACCCTGATTATCATCCTCAGCTTTCAGTAACAAACCTCCTTACCTAGGTCAGACTAGTGTATTTTAGACATTCATGCAGTGATTTTGGAGGCTGAAGCACTGATGCTGCCGAGCTGCGTCCTGCATAGCTCCCCTGAGTAGGTGTGCAGGGATGGGTTACTAATGTACTTGCTCTCATCCATACAGTGAGTATCTTGCCAACTAATCATTAGACAAATCAACTCTCTGACCTTTGGAAATGGTATGCAGCAGCAAATTGAGCTTCTAAATATAACTTTTACGTAGCTCCCAAGCTATGCTGGCTGCTTTATAAGTGAATGTGCAGCTAGCACCCCACTCTGTCATGCTAGAGCTCCCTTGCCTTTGCAAATAGCAAGCCACATGTCTCTTCTGTTAACAAAAATCTTCAGCTACATTTTCCTGAAATCACTGAGCCATCCCTATAGTGGAAGTAGGAAACACAAATCTAGGGAAACGAGATTAATAATATAATACTTATGATGCCGCCTAGAAAAAAAAATGCTTGTAGAAAACCACTGGAGATACACTTATTATTTTTTATTTATTATTTATATAGCGCTGGAGTAGACGGCGCTGTACAATAGGTGAAGTGTGCCAAACACATAACAGGTCCCTGTCCCGAGGAGCTTACAGCCTAAAGGCACAGCCGGTACAGTACCGAACCATACAGTACAGAGCAAACACAGAGTGAGCAGAGAATGCTGTTTGAGCAGGATAGCTGGAGCGCTGCGAGGAATAGGTGGGTTCTCGGGGCGCGAGGGAGGGGGCTGGCTGGGAAACTCTGCCCAACACACTGTTCTGTGTAGTTTTCTTTTCTTCACTGTTCTAGAAGGAGTCATGACCCTGGGTATATTCTGATTGTAACAGAGCTGCCAATTTCCCCATGTAAAAAAAAGGTGTTAGCTGTGCACTTTGTTCACTAGTGAAAATGTGAGCCATAGTATGTGTCAAGAGGACTCCAAGAGTATAGGCCAGTGTTCATTACTCTGAACTGGGAACCAGGACTTCCAGATGCTAATATTAATCTCCCAAGTCCACTCCCTACTGTCAGCAGTAAGGGTCTTAAAAAGAAGTAATCCTCTGCAAGTCATTGTGCAAAATGCAAGTGAGGGTGGTTTTTTTAGTGATGTGCTCACAACTCAGAGTGTCCCCAGGCTGGTGTAAAAGCAAGAATTCCAGAAAACATATTTCTTATCAAGTTTACAGGGTGCAATGCATTCAAAATACGGTCTTAAAAAAAAAAACCAAAAAAATTAAGCTTTCATTTAAATACTGACCTGACTCCAATTGGCTGAGCATGCTAAACATGGCATGACTTGACAATCCCCACAGTTGCCACCTAGCTCTGTGATTCCAGTGCAACAGACACTGATTATACTTGCAGAATTTTTTTTAGTCTTAGTGTTTTCTTGTAATAAAAAATAGAGCTAACTAAGTTTTGTATTTAAAGGAAAGATCATAAGCACCTTACTCTAAAGTTTGGATTTCTGTGGGATTTGTTGCAACACAGAGACGAAGTCCTATTGGAAAAATATATTTTAAACAACACAAAAAAAGATACAAAAACGTTGCATTTTGTTTTATTGAAAATTCATTTTTGGGTCAGTCAAAACTTCTGATAATTAACATTTTAGGGTGCAGACTTTTAAAATTCACAAAAAAAGTTACAAGGATTTTGAACAAATATTTACAGACTTCTGAAATTTTTTTCTGCTTATTTGATGCAATATTTACCTGAGAAATTTCAAGTGAACTTCTTATAAAAATGCTTGTGCTATATGTGGGAGACTTCCAAGGCACAGTCATCCTCTCCTGGCCACACTGGCAGCAAGAGGTGCCTGTGTGCCACATTGCACAGGGGGACTATGCCATCTGTTCCTACACGTGCTAGTCATAAACCCCTGCTTAGCTGGCATCATTACAGAGCCCACAATGATGGCTGCATATAATTCTGTAGAAATATGTCTGTCTTATGCATTTTGAAACCTTTGATTTGTTTATTTATCCAAGGAGTAAAGAGATCGTATTGGAACTAAAACCTGCTAATATGGAAAGATGCCTGGTGGTTCTAACCTGCATGAGTAACCAACACACTGACTTTTTAAGCTAACATCAAATAGTTTTAATGGTATATGTAGTAAACTAATATAAAATAGCTTAAATAACCCTCTTGACAATTAATGTTCATTACCATGATTTTTATCTTAGTTTCATTCAGTCAATCACGAGTTACCTCAGGGAAATTCACCCTGCCTGTGAGGCAGCTGAAAATGAAAATGAAGGACTAGTCTGTATGTGTGGACTGGTCTTTATGATAATGGACTAGTCTATATGTGTGGGATAAAGACATTCAGAGGGAGACATCAGTTGCCACTGCTGAAGGCAGGGAAGAAAGTTTGCTTTAAGGAGGGAATAATCCCAATCCTCTTCCCCTGGGCAGTAGATTTGCCATTAGTATAAAGCCCTTATTGTACAAGTGAAGCTGATACCAAGAGCAGTGAGGAGCTTAACATCCTTCTCTCCAGCTGCTCTAAGGCAAAGCCCTGCTGAGTTCCTCACCCCAAACCCACAGGCTTTTGAAGGGGTTGTCCCAGTATCCAGCCAGCCACCACCACCACCACCTCTCCATGGCCTTCTCAGAGGGCCATGAAGCTCAGGAACCAGCTTCCAGCTCAGCTGCCTTCTGTTGCTCTCCCATCCCATGCTGTTGTTTGTAATTAGAAAACTACAAAGAGCAATGAAAAACATCATTATTACAATTAACTACAAGAAAAGGTGAAGTGTTACGGGATGGCTCAGTAAGTGCATAATGTACTTATTTTGACTTGTATACTTCCAATTTCATAGTCACGAGAGAAAAAGTCATTAAAAGTTCATCTTAGATATTTGTGCCAAAGACACCTCCATGTGACCCAAGTACTAGAGGAGCCTGAACAACAAAAAACCCCACACAGGCTAGGATATTTGTATTACACAGACTGAGGATACCAGTTTCCGTAATTTCCATTTCCTGTTAGGAACAAGGCAGTCAGTGTATTCACGTGATTAATTCCACAACTAATTTAACCAAAACTAATGACAAATTCGAAAATACCTTATCACTATTAACCACATACACTTACTGCAAGGAGACTTTCACAGTTTGGGTAATATTCACAATAAATTCTGAGACTTTGCCCTCTTATCCCAGCCACTCCTCAAACTGTGTCTGCATCCAGGCCATACATCTGAACTTGTAGCAGCACAGTTAAGCAGAGTATCAGCCTGGTTTGTTACCTATAGCATAGTTTAAAGTACAGAGCAGATGCTTACCTGGTTACTTGGCTTTATGGCACTGTCCCAAGTACAAGTTTGACCTGCTCCTCCTGGCTTTTTAAGTGTCTGAGTTGTCCTGTGGTGTGTTGCTGAGCTGTTGTTAGTCTCTGCACTAAGAGGACATGAGTTATTTCCTTGCAGCTTTTCTGTTCTTCTGTGGAAGGCTGCTGAGAAAGTGTTGTTCTCTTCTTTTTTTTTTTTCCTCTTTTTTTTTTTTCTTCTTTTTTTGTTCTTTTTTTTTCCTTCTGGATGCCTTTTATTGTCTTTCTGTCCTGAGTGTGTTGTCAATGGCCATAAAGTTATTTAGACTGAGCTACTAAAGCAGTTACATACAACTCGTATATCCCATACAAATCTGAGTGCTCTCACTCAGATTTCCCGGTGGGAAACTCTGAATGGCCATGAACAGATAGCTGATCAATGTGCTGGAGAGACACAATGATGATGTTCTGGGAAATTTAGCACATCTGGAGTTAGCCATCCCTTTTCCACCCAAGTTTGCTTTCTAATCTGGTTTGGACTCTCATCCCTCTTCCACACTAAAGCACCTTTAGCTTTTTCTTGCCATTGACCAGAACATGTTCTCTGCACTTCTGCAGACAGAGTACCAGCACCCATTTGCAGTGGGACTCAGGACACGCACCATGTGGATCTGTACCACACTGCATTGTGTCTGTGCTTTGCAAATGCAGAGATTTTTATTTGCTGCTGGGAAGTAGTTGAAGTTTTTGGTACCTACTTCCTCATCACCTCTGCCACCCTTTTTGTATCCAGGTGTTGTTTTACATCAAGATATGTTTGGTAACAGTCCCTGTCACAAAGTACAGTGGGGGCAGGGAAAGTTCTCCAAGGATGTCCTTTACCAAAGCTGTGGGTTTTCGATGTAAGGGGAATGCCATAATGCCCTCTGTAAGCTGAGGCCTTTTCCTGAATTTGGGTGCTCTTGAAGACTGAAGTTTTTAGGGTAATTGGTTTGGAAAGTTGCTTTTAAATCCAAGCTCCCATCTGTGCCACAAACAGCTGCTGTATTTTTGACAGCTCTTTTTGAAGGAGCTACTGATAACAATGCAATATGAGACTGGTGCATTTCCACAGAAATGCACCAGAAGCAGTGAAAATGTTTGGGAGTTTTAAGGACTCTTCCTCATCCCTATATACTCATATATAAAATTAACTCCACATATCAAACACCAGCTCAGGATTTCACTGCTACCTCAGAAGAAGAAACTGGGCTCAGAGGGATAAAGTTCAAAATGTAGAGATTAGTAATAAAGCAAACAAAATGATTTAATGATGTTTGTCATCCCTTTGCTCCTATGTGAATGCACCCTCCTATCTCCCTTTTTTCCCCAATTGGTATTTCAGACTGCATCCCTGCACACCATTTACATAGCTTCTTCTGACTAGAAATCAGATTTCCCCACTAATTAATATCTTAACATGGTTATCTCTGAAATCTCTTTCAATGTAGTATAGTTTGGGTGCCTTGCTGCATTGTTTGACCTTAGACACTTACCCTAATTTTAGTCATCTGGAAATTACTTACTTAAACTAGTCCTCTTGGCTTTTTTTATAATCACATGAGAGAGCCCTGTTAGATTAGACTACTGATTTTTGGATGACTAAAGTTAGATGGCATAACTATAAATCTTTTAACAAATCCAGATTTTTTGCTTGAGTAATTTAGTCCCTAAACACGATATTTTGTTCTGATTTACCTGAAACTAAAGATTTGTAAGTAACAAAAATTTAAGCCTTCTCATGGAAAATTTAGACATAATGTAGAAAAATGTGGAAAACTGTATTTTGTCTCAATAAATTACATTTTCTTTGAAAGTTATCACCTTCTCTAATGGTAGGAAAATATATATATGAAAGAGATTTGAGGACAGTTCTCAGATTTGCTGATACAAAATATTTGCTCTGTGAAAATAAGTAACAATTTCTTTTGATTTAAATGACAGAATTGCCAGAGGGATAGCTGATACAGCTATTGCAATTTATAAACAATTTTCAGACATTCCTAGTTGAACGTCAAAGCCTATAAACACCTGTGCATGACTTTATTCACAGATGCTAATGCTTTCAGGTTCCAAAAGGTCTTCTCACTGTATATAAATTTAGTTTGAAGCAGTTTAGATGAAGGTATTACCTCTTCAGTTAATTTCATGATCAAATTCAGATTTTATATTTAAATCAGTAACAATTTATTGTAATGAAATTTACCCTCAGAATTGCTAGTATTTTTTCCCCAGTAGACTTAAGTGCTATGTATTATATTTATGATGATTACTACTTTTATATTTAACATTAACATGAAAAAATGCAGATGTCTAAAATTTAATATTTTGGTGTTTGCTGTGTCCTGGTTGGCTGAAGGACAGAAACATTATAACACTTTCCTCTCTTCTGCTTCTTCTTCAAACCTAGCTTACCTTTTCTGAAGCCATAAGAAACAAAGCCAGATTATCCATCACAGGGAGTGTGGGAGAAAACGGACGCGTATTGACTCCCGACTGCCCGAAGGCCGTGCACACTGGAACTGCAATTAGACAAAGTTCAGGATTGGCTGTAATTGCATCGGACCTACCATAAAAACCAAAAAAATAATTGAGTGCCTTAATCAAACTGTGTTGGTGACTGATGGGAACACAGCACAGACTGTAACGACATGGGAGTGTCATTGATGAACTAATAATTTGGCTGAGAAAGGGAAGTACGTCCAAATGCGCCAGACATCATCAGCAACAATGTGTGCATGAGCTCAGCTCGGAAACCCAAACTCAGATTTTATATCAGGAAAATTCATAATTTAGTTTTGTTGGGGGGAGGGGGCTGGGAAGGGTGTATTAACAGCAACAAATTTCACTTGAGTGGACTTAAAACTAATAAGACTTGCCAATTTAGCGCATTAAACTGTGAAGAACGTGCTCAGAAAGGACACCATTTTGGTCTTTGTCTTGACAAAGAGAGACAAATAGCTATAGAAGTCAATGAACATGCTAACCTGTGTCTCCAGAACATCAATATATACAATGGAAGAATACTCAGCTGTTCAGCTGTAGAAATGAATCACTAAACTGTGATAAAAAAATAATAAATATGTAAATCCTGTGAAAAAATAAAGAAATTATTTACATTTTCTTTGGAAAAAGAGGAGTATTGAAACATGCTTGCTTTTTAACTGATGTAAATTCAGTAGAGGACAACACAATTCTTTTTTCTAACCATCTTAGGGAAAAATCATTGCAATAATTGATATAAAATGCCATCACTGTAATAAAATTCAGAGAATTTTTTTTTATAAAAGTTGTTGGTCATCCTCTTGTTTGCTGTTACCTTCATTCTGTTCCATCATTCTGTGTTCCACAGATTTGCATCTGTCTAATACAAGAAACAAAATGATAAAATGTTTAGAGTACTTCATCAGTCTGCAGTGTAGAATCAAAAGAGACTACGGGTCACTCATGTTACAGATATTATTTATAATCTTGTTCTGTGTAAGAAACTGTGGTTTTTGTACCCACCAAAAAGAATAAAACAACAAATGTTCTTATAATATTGACAGAGCTCGAGTTGTTTTCTGATCATTAGGGATGCCACCTGGAAAATAGAAAAGGGTTGCTCATTTCTTACAACAGGATTCAGGATCTTGTCAGAGTCAGTCAGAGTCCCTGCACATTTTTGAAGTGCTTTTAAGTCCACATGATGGAGGGACTCTGAGCAGCTGAAGAACTGTCATGATTATTCACTTAGCCTTAGTACCAGTCACAGAAACCCTTTCGGAGGTGTTAGGGAACCATTTAATGATAGTGTTTGTCCTCTGTGTAGGTCAAGGGACGAGATGCCAGGGAGCAAGGAAGTACAAACAACACTCCTTGAGACTGATGTGATAGATGATAGATGATAGATGCAGCCTGCTTGGTATCCAAGAGCCTCAGTTTTCATTCCCCAGCCTATCAGTGGCACACCTGGGAAAGACTAGCAGCCACCATTTGAATAAAAGCCAGATGTCAACAGGAGCAGGCATGACTGTAGGTGCAAAGTTGCAGCAAGTCTGTTCTGTGATGCTCATTCTCCTTGGCCTCACAAGACCTGGCAGTGGTGTCCTAATCCAGAGTGTTGCCAGCAGTGTAACAGCTCCATGCCAGAGCCCAGACTGTGAGTAATCACAGCTTGTCATTTTTCCAGGCCTATGAGGGCTCACGTTCCAATGGCTTAAATCTCCCCAAGCCTGGTGCTGGTGCTTCTCTCAGCTGCCAGGACTCTCATGCAGAGGAGAGCAGGCCCCAGGTGGAGCCTAAGGATGCCCAGCAATGACCAACCCTCAACTACTGCCAAAAACAGCAGCCAGACACTACTGAGGTGATGCTCCTTCTGTGTGCTGCAGAGTAGCAAAGCAGGGGTTCATTTCAGTCCAGATATCAACTATATAAATACGAGTTTCTTGCCTCAAATACTCTGTAGACACCCTTTATAGCTACTGAAATAGAAAAATAAAGAATGAGAGTGAATGACTTCATCTTAAAGTAGACCTTAAAACATCAGCAGCTGAACCACAGCAGCAAGAGCCTAAATCCTTCCACTCGCCTTAATACAGGCTGAGGGAGAGCAGTTCTTATACAGAGCTTGACAGTGCAGGCAAACATGAAAATAAGGTGATGCTTACCCCCCTGAGGCACAATAGCTATAATGTGTGCAGGGGTCTCAGAGAAAAAGACAGATAACACTAAAATGAATCACTGTGACTAAACTTACTTTGTATCCATGTCTTACTGGCATGTTTAGCACATTCATGAGTTACTGTGAAGTGTTCTGTGTTTCTTTGGCTGGGTTAGGTGAGTTGTCTGGTTTTTCTCTTTTTTGAGTAAGCCTGAAAGCTCCCTTCTTTTTACAGCTAAATTTAAAAAAACAACTTCTGGGTGGGTTGGTTTTGGGCTTGTCTTTTTTTTGAAGAAAAAAGTGTTTGCCTCCATTTTTCACAAAGTAACATATTAGAAGCTGAACAGATTGAGAGACTGAGTGTGAAGAATGCTGTCTATTTTGTTTTACTGTGTCTGTCTGTTTGCCAGGAGCTTGTCTTCATCCTTTCCTTGTCCACAACTGTGAGCAGTGCCAGGGCCGTCTTGGGATATTTTACTATCTTCCAGTGTTACTCCTCTTATATGCTCCACTGTCTCTTTAACACATTATATTTATTTTTCACTTTCAGTAAACAGCCCATCACTGCTGTTAGGAATGTTGCTCCATGGAGCTCATTTTTAATTCCCTGAGTCAGGTTTCCACTTGTCAACGAGGCACCCAAGTCCTTTGAGAAGTCCAGTGTCAGTAACCACAGAGGATCCACACCAAGGATTCAGCAGAATTGAGCAGTGTGAGCAATGCAACTACAAAGCTGCATGGCCGTGCAGTGGCATGACCCACCAAGGGCATGTGGCCAGCAGCCACAATGGGGAATCACCACATCCTCTTACCACTTCCAAGCCTTGGCCTTGCCAAGGGAAGGCTTTACTGAAAAAAAACTTGATCAGATGAGATGGAGACTCCCACTTTGCTGATGCCTGTCGTAAGCAGATATAAATTTGAATAAAAATAAAATCTGGATGGGAAAATGCTACAGCAGAGAGAGTTGAACTACAGTTCAGGTGGTTGAGAAAGCAATCTCAGGGAACTGGTCTGCTGCCTCCACAGTAACTTGCTCTTTTGTCTTACTCCAAGAGAGTAGCTGCTGCATGACTGCTGTGACCACAGAGAGCAGCTCTGGGGAGAAGGACTTGGGGGTGTTGGCGGGTGACAAGCTTGACATGTCTCAGCAATGTGCACTGACAGCCCAAAAAGCCAACCATGTCCTGAGCTGCATCCAAAGCAGCATGGACAGCAGGGCCAGGGAGGGGATTCTGCCCCTCTGCTCTGCTCTGGTGAGACCCCACCTGCAGTGCTGCATCCAGCTCTGGGGTCCCAGCACAGGGAGGACACGGAGCTGTTGGAGCGAGTCCAGGGGAGGGGCACTAAGTGTACCACAGGTCTGGAACACCTCTCCTGTGAAGACAGACAGAGAGTTGGGGTTCAGCCTGGAGAAGAGAAAGGACCCCTGTGCAGATGTCTCAGACGGCCTAAGGCATCTCAAATGGTACCTGTGAGGAGTAACTGAATTGTGTCTCTTCAGATGAGTTGTTTTCAAGAATACATTGACTAGATCTCCATGGAGTATGAAAAGACTTCAGACATGTAGTTGTCCTATAGATTTCTAAATTTAGCTATCTTGATGATGAAATGAATTATATCAGCATTTATCTGCTTTTAAAATAATTTCAGTTTCAATGTAATCAAGAGCAATTATTAACATTAACACTCACAACACTATTAGACTCATCTGCAAAATAAGTCTTCTGAGCTGGTGTGAATCACACTGTAGGACCAGCCTGCTTTGACATTCACTGTTCTATTAGCAGTTTTTTGTTCTACCCATTCAACCCTCCCACACTGGTTGTGTATTCTATTAAACGCCTATTAAATTTAAAATCAGTACAGACTTGCTGGGTTGTCTGAGAACCTCACAGGCAGAATTAGTTTTATGCAACCACTTGTTATTGCTGAATTTCACCTAGAGACTATTCTGGGAGCCAAATGTACATGTTCTGAATTGAATGTGCCTCGGTGCAAACAAGAACAGAGCCTGGGGAAAGGAGTACAACTTTATACAACTGGTTGTAATCATTGTGTGTGGTGAAGGAGGACAGTGGTACCTGTTCATTTGTGCTGCTTAATAATTCTGTAATAGCTTCTGCCCTGACAGGATATCAGAATGAAGAACAAATATTCTTTAATATTCAAAGTGTAAGTATACTTTCATCCATGATTAGAAAATTACAGCAGAAGGGACCTCCTAAAGCTCTCGACCTTCAGAATTTACCCACACTAATGCCAACACCAAGAAAAGAAAGGCAGCCTGCAAGGAGCTGCAGATATTTGTTGTAGATATGGATTAATTAACACTGTTACCACAAAATGTGTAATTGGTATGCAACAGCAAGTTTAGCTTCAGCTGCAATGTCTAAGGATAAAACGTCACCAGCAGAATTATAAATAGAAATTTAGAGCCACTTCCTTTTCTAAGTGAGAGGAGTGTCACAGATTCCAAATAACTTATTGATTTCATAACAGTTGCATTAAATGTAAGGTCAGGCAAGCTGAAACTAGTAAATAAGAAACATGAAATAATTTAAATTGGAAGGGATTTCTGGAGGTCAACTCCTTCAAACTTCCCTTTAAAATAGATTCAGCTTTGAAGCTAGATCCAATTTCAAAGCTTAAGAGGCTTCTCATTGTTATTTCTATCACAATTTTAGCATCTCTAGTGTTGAAATTGCATAACCTCTCTGGGCAACCCCTTCAAAAGTTCTGACCACCCTCAATATTTTCCTAAGGGCAAAATTTTCTTAAATTTTGTTGTTATTCTGCACTGAGAGTAGAATCAAAAGCAGCAACACATATCCCAAGCTGCTTACCTAAATGAAGATGTGCATCATCACTGGTATTGCTGAGCCCAGAATCTGGACTTCTCTGTTAGGAGACTAAGGCACGTTATCATGACACTTCAGAGGAGTGTGCACTGCTGTCAGTCTTTCCTTAGGGCTAAAACAAGGATTCACACCCCCAGCTCACCAATCCATCATCTTCCATTAGCACCAAATACTGAAAAGTTTTAAAGGCCAGACCCTGATTGTCTTTTTAGATTGTTGTATCTCTAAGAGGTCTAAAGACCTTCAACAAGGCTAAACTGTTAAAGTGGACTTTTAAGTGCTTTGAGATAAGTTACACATTTTCCTAAGCCCTTGAAAAACAACTATATTACTTTTCAAGTCTTTGTGTATTTTAGCTATTCCTGTAAGGATTCCAGTGCTAAGGCACTGATTCTACCTAGCCTTATGCCTGATATTAATTGTTCAAATCCATGCATAATGGTGTAAAAACGTAACCACTAGTGTGGATGGAAAGATCTGATCTGGTGAGACTTTTAAACGTATTTTGGGGTAACTGTGTAGAAGTTGTGGAGAATTTCGAAGTCACAAGACTGCAGAGGTTTAAATCCAGCCATTCCATTAAGAGTCTTTCTACACATTACAGTAGTCATGAAGTCCATAAATACATAACAGAGGTGGTGTCTTCCATTCTTCCCTCTTATATTCCAGCTACCTGCAGTACTGTCAATTGCTGGAATTTCCCTGACATTTCTAAAACAACTTTAAGAAAAAAAAAAGCCTTTTTGGCTATGGGACAGAATCAATATTCTACAAAAAACTTCATCTGTTAAAAGCTCCATCACAAAGATTAAGAAATAACTGCTGGAAAGCCTATAGAAAATGCAATGGCATTCTGAGAATACCAGATATTTGGGGTCACACACAGTGACTTTAAACACCTCCAATTTAACTATCTAGGATCTTGTAGGATGCAGTATAAATAACTGATTTTAGATGACTGTTGGTGGGTGGGATAGTTTTGCCCTAACAATCCTTTCTGAGTTTCATTGGTGAAGACAACCAAGAATGACTCACTCAATAGTTGACATTTACGCTACAGGTGCCTACATTTGGCCAGATGACTCCTACTCATGGTGACCCAAGTCCAGCCAGCACACGGTGAAATGGAGTGAGTCTGGCACGTTTGCAGCATCACTGAGACGAGCGCTAATCGGTGTCAGTGACACAGGGACACAAGGATGGAGCTGCTGCCATCGCTTCCAAACTGAATGCTTATCACCTTCAGCTACGTAGTACCTGATGCCCAGAGGTCGCTTGTTTGCCACTCTGTGTGTAAACACACAACTTTGAGCTCCCTGCTGCTCTCACAGCTGCTACTGAGATACCACCAGCCCCCAGCGATGACTGCTTTCCTCCAACTCCAAAAGATTATGTTGCTGGGTACACATTTTGCTAAACTTGCCACTTAATTAATATAAGCCACTGGCAAGCTGGTGGGAACCCTGGTTACAGCAGCAGCTGGATGCCCCAAAATCTGAATTCTCAAAGGAGAGGTGAGAAGAGGTGGGGAGATATTTTCCTAGTGATAAGTGTATCTTCAGCGAACCTCAGGCATGATGTTTTGGATCAAGAGGGCTGAAGGCAGGTCAGTGCAGCGTGAGGCCCTCTGGAGGAACATAGAAACTCTCTCTGTGCATTTCACTAGATACATTTTCATTACAGCTAGAACTTGAGCCTGTGTTTCCTACAGCTCAAATGAGTTAACTCTCAGTAATAAAGAAATTTCCATTTTCATGTTACTCCATTAATGCTTATTTCTTCACACCAAGTGGAATGTCTACAGAAGAAACCCCAGCCAGGGGCAGACTGGTTTTCATCCTCATCACAGGAACTGTTCCATGAATTGGATCTAGGATGATAACAAATAAATTGGAAATACATGAAAATGACATCATTTATATAAAGACTAGATATAAGACTTCATTTCTTCATTTAGGGAGTATTTTAAACCAGTTCTAATACAAAGCAACAAAACAAAGTCACTGCATTAAACAGTGAATTGCATCATTCACAAGGAAAATGTACAAAGGTGCTTCCTTTTAAAATAAGCAATTATCACTCTGAATAATGTTGGGAAGAAATGCCTGCTCTTTCCCCAGAGACATTTCTGGTACAAGGAGGCCATAGCAACCCTGAGGAAGGAGGCTGTTAGACAGGTTGAGTTACACTGATAACCATGTCAGATTAAGTTAGGTTTGATATTTTCCAAGTGTGTGATCAGTTGCTGAAGGCTTTGAAGTGGCAAGCGTGATGCAATCGAGTTTGAAATTCCTGCAGAGTTCCTGAACAGAAGGGGAGGTTTCTTTCTTAAGCATGCGGGCACAACTTCTAACCTGTCTCCTCTTCCTCCCCATCAAACAGAATCTGTTTCAGGAGAGAGAGTGCAGTTAAGGTCACTGCTTTCAGACAGGTTCTTAGGTTCTTGGAAGGCAGGAAGTTGATGTGGAAATGCTGCTGCATCCTTCTCCTCCCATTTTATTTGGTCATGGGGGCATGCAAGGCCTGAGAGAAGGCTTTAAGACATCTAAGCCATTAGCAAGCACAACTGATAGGATTTGGTCCATCATGCTGATGTATTTCCCCATGCACTCAGACCTGTCCACCTGATTATCGCATCCTCTGTTAGGAACTGAAAACCAGGAGTCACTGTGACATTAAATTAACCTAGGAAAAAAGAACTGACAAGCATGAACCCATTCTTCTTACTTTTGGCAAATTCTGTAGAATGTTTCTACCCAAAGAGGAAATTGGCTGATGCTTTCACTCAGCATTTTTGTAACCATGCTGTTTTCTGCAGGCCACTGAAGCTCTTTGGGACTGCATGTGGTCATAGAGCATTAGCAATTTGTGGTAAACCTGAAAAAAGCTCTCTGGAGATTTTATTCCCACAAGGCAACATAGGCTTTTGACTTTCCATCAACATGAAGTTCACCCAAACCAGTCATACTGTCTCATCTTGTTATGAGTCTCAATAATAGTCACAATCCACAGCCCACGGACACTTCAGTTTGTGAACCTGCTCTACTGGTTGCTGCTTGGCTGCCTTTCCTCTTTACAGCTCCCTTGCTCTCCCCCACACTTTCCTAGTTCTCTTTCTTTATTTCAAGCCCCACTACAACTCTGGTCTCCAGCACGTTCCTGTCAGATCTCCTTCTGCCAAAGCCTGGCTCACCACTTGGTCATGAATTTCTTTCACTGCCCTGAGTTTTTCCACCTTTGCTCACCTACATCAAGCCCCAAGGCTTTCTCCCACCCACTGGAGTTTCTTCCACTCACAGCTATTCTTTGTGCCAAGATAATAAAGGTCGTGATCTTGTCACCAGGCAGGCCTCCCTTGCAAGGCAATGTCATATCTACAGTTCTGCATGACAGCTAACCTTAGACTAATTTCTAAACCTCTAAACTGGTTACATTGGTGTCCCTGGAATTCCTTCCAACTGAACCAAATTCATCATGAAGTCCCATATCAAAATCTTCCTCTAATTCCAGCCTGATTAGTAGTGACAATAAAAGCACAAGGATTCCTTTCCATGTTCATTGCAGACAGAATTCCTAAAATTGAGAGATTTTTTTATCTACAGGAGTAGGAGGATGTTGGTGCATTTTCTTCCTGACTTTTTCCAGTAAAGCTACAGAGCCATTCAGCCTTCATTCTGCATTTCTGAGGTGGATTACTCCTGCTTAAGTCTACAGTTTTACATTTGTGCATCTTGAATTGCGTTCAATTTTTCTAAACTATTTACCAATGTCTTAGCTTCATATGAAACTTTTCAGCATTTCATACGAAATAGAAAATAGTAAGGGACAACAAAAGGGGAAAGTATGTTTTAATAGTGAGCAACACTATTTCATTATGACAAATTACAAGTGCTATCAATATTTAATAAAATAATACTTCATTCTAAGGTTTTCTTATTAAAATGGTGATTTTCTGCATATACATGCAGAAAGAATGCATTTACAGAATTATTTTCAAAATTATGGTAATGCAATGTTTTTGTGGCATTAGTAACAGATGATTTTAAGTTTGTATAGGGATAGAAGTGATGTGGTGACTTCGTGGAACTGAGTGACATTATGGTGACAGTTTGGGAACAGTTCCTTTGTTTACGAGCTTGGCTTTGAAGAAGAGAGATGAAGCTTTGCAAATCTAAAGCTTCTCTGTGTATAAAATGCCAAATATCCTAACTTCTCTCTGACCAAATTTACAGCTGAAAGAAGATAAATATTTCAACATTACTTCCTCAGGCCCATTTACTTTAATATCCCTTAGGAAAATAAGATTTATACCCATACAATAAGCTTGCACAAAGGGATAAACACCACATTTTAGTAAATTTGATATATCTGAAGGGTTTCCCAGTAGTTAGAAAACAGAAGTAATTTCTAGGCAGAATAATATTTTTCCTTTCCTGGTATGAAGTCATCAATCAGAAAAATTTATCTTCTGTTTTTCAATTAGCCCCCTTGGATAAATGCCAAAAACCCCATTTATTCAGTAAAACGATGCCAGGACAAAAAAAGGTCCCTTTCTAGAACATCCTCTCTTATGTTCTTTGTTAGAAGAAAGAAGAGGAAAGAAAATATTTGTACATTTTCCAACTGTGGTATTGAAATTTTTATAGGGAATCAGCACATGCCACTGAGCAACGTTTCAGTCAATGTGAAGACTGGTGTCAGCCCACAAAAAAAAATGAAAGAATGCCAAATTCCACAGTTCCAGCTACCATTAATGTCAAACAGAAAATGCACAGTTGAAACAAAAACAAAGAAAGAATTCTAGCAGTATTCACAAATGTGGACAGTACTTGGAGCAAGTCCTTGGAATGAGTCACAGAAAGGCTTAATCTTTTGTACTGGCCTGTTCCTAGTGGTCAAGCAGAAATCCAAACATCTTGTTAGAACAAATCCAGTGGAAGATTGTTGCGAGGAAAGAGAGAGCATCTCCGGAAGCACCAAGCCAAGAGTTGTGAACAAAGGCTTGAAGGGGACTTACGGCACAATGGGGAGAAGTAGCAACAGCAGAAATCCAAGTTAGACATTTGTAAACAAAACTTTTACAGAAAGGTTGGTCAAACATGGAGACAGGCTGCTCAGAGAGACTGTGGAGACTCCATTCTCAGGGGTAATTAAAAGCTGCTAGATCTAGTTCTGAGCAACTTGATGTAACACTGAGGTGAGATGTCCTAGCTCTGAGTGGGGGTTGGTACAGAAACTTGCAATGGCCTTGACCTTCTTGCCAGTAAACGCTATTCTAAAAACATTTTTCAGTGTAGGACTGTTTCCTTCCTGTCACTGGCTCTGAAACATGAAACAGTATTCTTCCTAGAGTGGACAATCTACAGAGAGAGAGAGAGATAGGAACAGTCATTTTGTGGCCAAGCAGATCCTCCCTAGTGAACTAAAGTGAAAAAGGCAACAGAACTGGCTGACATGAGACTTTGGGGCCGTTCTCAAAAGTACATTCCATAAGTGGGATTTTCTGATTTCCAAACCCTTTGCAGACAATGTGGCAGCAATGAGTCACGAAGATGAGGGAAGCAACAAGTTTCCTGGGACAGAAGGAACAGGCTGCTGAGCAGGAGGCTTACATTTAGCATGTGATACAGCACTGTGCTGGGAGATGATGCGGAGGGTGCAATTTAAGGTGCTGATCATACACAAAATTTAACAGCCAACAGCACACCCACAGATCCTGATTTGTCCATCCCAATGGGGAACTGGCATTCTTCACCAAGGATTATTCATATCTGGAAAATAAATAGTATTAAAAGGATGAGACTATATATTAAACCCTTGCTCCTTATAATGCCCTGCTTCCCTATAGACCCTTTGCTCTCTCCACTCCTTTCATGACCAGGTACCACATATTTCCCAAATCTCTTTCACTAGTGTAGTGGTTAGGTCCAAAATACTCATTACTGTTTATCTGCTGTGAGATAAGAATTAGGAGAAATGCAAAGCAGGCACCAAACTTGAAAGAATATAAAGAAGTTTATTAACAGACCTAAAAGAAGAGGAAAAAAAATTATACCACCTTCAGAACTCTCCTCCTCCCCCCACCTTCCTCCCTTCTCCCACTGACAATGTGAAAAGACAACCCTTAAGATGTTCAGTCTGTTTACCACTTCCATAATAACCTTGTTCAGTCCATTTAGAAAGAGAAGTCTCTTCTTGCTCATGCTATGAAAACATTATCACAACGAGACAGCCGCCCACTTCCAAATATTGTTCAGTCCATTTAGGAAGAGGAGTCTCTCTGCCTGCGTGTGAGTCCTTTCCCCCGACTTGCAGCTTTTCCCGCAACTGCTTTCGAGGGTCCACTCTTGAAGTTTTTTGGGGTACAATTTTAAGGTTGAGCCGTTCAGAAACAAAAACAGAGGCCCTTCTCCTTCCCTGGGAGCAAAGGGTCTTCATCATCTTCATCGTTAGGACTATCTCTGGGAGCATCTCTAGGACTGAGGTTTTCTCCTTTCCCGTTTGGAGCAAAAGTCCTCATCTGGTTCATCTCTCCCTGTCCAAACTTCTCATGAAATTACAGCTGCGTCAGCATCTGCCTATCTCAGCGCAGGTGCTTTTGCTCACGAGTTGAACACTCCACCCCCCATATCTTCATGAAATTACAACAGGATACTCTGATATATCATAGCTTCACAACAGAATTTCAGCTTTAAGCATCTCCTCTCTCTCTTCCCTCAGGTTTTCAGCTCTTCACAGCAATAAAAGGGTTAATCTCACCTCGGCCTTGCAGCTTTGCAGCTGGAATGTTGAATTTTTCTTATCGCAGTGGAGAGGGGGAGAGCCGAGCCGCTCCGGCTGCCCACGGCAAGGCAGTGGGGGGGGTTCCATGGGTGGAACAGGTCCATGGCTTCAGGATGGCCGTGGCCCGGCCCGGCCTGGCCCAAGCAGGGCCTGGCCGGGCCCACTGGGCCCTGCTCGGGCCCGCAGCCACCTGTGCCAGCGCCGGAAACGAGAGAGAGCTTGGAGGGGGAGTTTGCCTATTCTTAAATGTGGATCACAGAGGTGATCACAACTTTAAGTGGCTTAGAGAATTGTCCATATTCAAACTGGCCAGCTGATAGGTTCTATCAGGTCCCAGAGGAAACTGTAAGCACCCCTTAGCAAGGACGTCCCTTCCGGGACTATGCTTGCTAACCTATGACAACTAGGAGAATCCCCATTTTGCAATATCCATGTGTAGTTGCCTGGACTTCTACTGCCTGTAGGCACACAGTTCCCTATATAAAGGAAAGAGGGATATTTTCATATCTAAAAGAGATTTAGGGAAAACATAAAGCCAAAGAAATGGGGAGAGCTGCTATAGCAAAGTTCCAGCAGAGAAAAGATGTGTGATAGATGCAGTGCTGAGGTGGTTATTATTGCTAGAGGGAGCAAACATTGGTAGCAGAGTAAATGCAAACTTGCAAATGAATTGTAGAATCATTTGGGTTGGAAAAGACCTTCAAGATCACTGAGTCCAGCTGTGAACCTAACACTTTCAAGTCCACCACTAAGCTATAAAGCCCAAGGGGTTGCTGTTTTCTGGTGTTTATTTTGGAAAAAGATATCATAATGGCAGGATTGCAAGGAGATAAGGAGCATCTGCCAGCATACAATATAATTTATACCATATAAAGATAACAGAAAAAACATTGGGGTGTGGGCTGGTCACTTGGTTTCACAAGCTAATTTTTGTGTGGTGCATGCTGACTCCATCTCACAATACCCACCTACCACCTGGGGTGCTTATTTTCTTGAGGCACTCAGACCTTGATCATTTATCGGCACGGACAATTTGGACAATCCCTTGCTCTTTTCAGAGACTCACAGGTTTACAGTTGAGAAGGGAAAATTACAAGCAGCTCATCAGAGGTCACATTTGTCACAACCCACAGCACCTCCTGTGCTGGTGCTTCTAAATGCCACTCAGGACTCACTTAAACCCTACATTTTTTAGGGTTAAACACAGCTTTTTTCCACACCCAGGAATTTGATTGCATTGTTTTGCCTTTATCTGCTAGAATACCCTACCCTCTGAAACCTCTCATGTAGATATTTCTAGACCTTAATCAAGCTATGTTGTCATGACATTCTCTCAGATAAATTAAACTGATCTATTATTTAAGTAGCTGATTGTACAGCAGTTTTCTTCAACCTGGAGTGGCTCTTGATACATGCACCCTTGGGCTGTGTCAGCACAATGCTTTAGTCAGCCGTATTTCATACTCCTAAAAGCTTTGTCAATCTGAGACCACTTAGGCAGGAGGAAGAGAAACCTCTCTGCAGCCCTGTGAGACCCATTCAGAAGTGTGCAGTTGAAGACAGAAAGCTCTGCCTTGCCTGGTTTTAGCTGTAGATCTGCCTGACCTCTCTTCAGGGACGTGGCAGGTTTGCAGCCCCAGCAGTGACCCAAGTGAAGAGATGCTCCTACCTGCTGCCACCTTTCCCCACAAAAGCAGTCAGTGAGGGCACCCCCCAGACCCAACCACAGCCACCAGCCTTGGATGGCCGATCAGAGAAGAGGAGAATGAAGCCAAGCTCCACCCAGGACCCTAGGACAGGTTTACCCCCCCCCCCCAGAGCTGATCCTGGAGCAACTGGCCAAATCCCAGGGCAGTCACAGACTGCTGGAGGGAGGACAAGGTGGGATGAGAGCCCGACCACGCTCGGCAGTGAGTTATTATCACATGCTGCAGTGAACATGTGGTGGCTTTTTCCCTGCCTACTCTTTGCGGGCCGACAACCTTGTTTCAGTGGGAAATGTGATGAGTAGGTGAATATGTCCCCTGAACTGGTATTTCAGGCAGAAAAGATTAATTTATGTATATTTGATAATTGGTGATGCATTTCTTATTTTGATTTCTTTTGGATGATTTCCTATATACCCACACATACGCAAAATAAAGGACAAAAAGTTTTTTGGCTGCTGTATTTTGTATATATTAGTAGCATGGTTGGTGGGCTGGGGTTTTTTTGCCAAATACATAAGAACTGATAAAACTTACCAAACAGACTCCATTTGAAACTGAAATTTCTTGTATAGCACTGGGAAAAATACTGCACAGGCACTAACAGTGCTGGCTGCCCCCAGACCACACCAGTAAATCTTGACATCAGCCTTCATTTACAGAAAAAACAGACCTCAGTTATCCCTCTCTGTGTTTTGCTTCTGGAGATGAACTGCCTGGTATTTTCGTGACAAAGCTGCCTGTCCATTTGTAACCCTCTTGGGTCAGCTTGGTGATGTTGTCAAACTTGGGTGCTGATGTATGGGAAACTACTGAAGGTGAATGCCTGAGAACTGATTTGAGCCACTCTTTCTGCTGCTGACACAAACATGCTTAGCTCTTGCAAACCTGATTGTCCCTGAAGAGTCTCATCATCTATGAAACAGCATCACTCAGGGCTGCAGAGGTTGATAGTAGTTACATTGGAGGTCAAATTTCAATAAGGAACAAGCCAAAAATGCTAAACTTAAAAACTTTGGAGGCATTTGGGTTTAGTTCTCACTAATACCTTGCTAGAATTTCCTTTAGTACTTGTTTAAAACAAGTTCCTACTTTGCTCAGTCCCTATTATTTCCCTTCCTTTCCTGGTGTAAAAAATTCTGTATATTGGGCAAAATTTTTCCAGGTAGCCCTTTTACCCAAGGTTTGGGAAATCTAAACAGGACACTTCAGTTTTACTCCCCATCTCACTACACTGGTTTAAAAACTAATCTAAAATTTCAGTTTGACCTTGAATTCCAGGTTGAATACAACAAAGGAGCAGAAATAAGTCTAGAAAAAATATCTCCAATAAAAATGGAAGATTAATAAGATCAGTGTGGAATTTACATTATGGAAATACAAAGACACTGTCAGAAAAGCAGCTTTATGGGAAGATATTGGTTCACCTGAAAATATAGTCTCAAAGCTCCCTGTTTCTTTATTTTCTGGTATTCATTTTTAGCTATCAAATTAAAATTAACTCTAAACAATGCCATTGTGCCACATAAACTGTATGTCCTGGGTTGACTGCATGCTACCGTATTCCCTATCATCTGCCCTATGCCAGACATGAATCCTGTGCCTTCCTGTGTCTTTAAGCTGTTTCTCAGGAGAGGGGGGAGAGAAGCCAGGCGAATTTTTCAGAGCGGGTTTGTGCTCAAGGACACACACACTCCCCTGCGTTCTCTCACCGCTGCGGCAGAGTGGAGAAAAGAACTTTTCCTGCTTTTCCCAGCTCTCAGTTCCTTTTCTCAGGAGAGAGAGATGGAGAGTTAAAATTCTTTGCTTTTTTTTTTTTTTTCCACTGGCCTGCTAGCTGAAGCAAGAACTCTTCTGGACTGTTCAGCAACACCAGAACACCACCAGGAGGCCTTACACCATGGCCCAGAGGGGCCCATGCTGAACCCCAGCTCCAGAGAGGAGAGAGCCACACCCACAAAGGACTTTGAATCTACCCAGGTTTCTTCTCCACAGCGAGAGGTTTTATTAGCTAACACTGTTCTTTTTCTGTGCCTGCGTGCACTTTCCGTGTTAAATAAATAGGTTTTTTTCACTTTCCTCTAAGGAATTTCTTCCCGAACCTGTGGGGGAGGGATGGCTGAAACTTGCCTTCTTTGTAGGGGACATTCCTTCCAGAGTGTTTCCCCTTTATTTGTCTCAAACCAGGACACTGTATCTGTCACAACTCTGGACCTGCTCACCCTTCTCAGACACTCATCCCAGCAGAGCTCTGTAGCCCAGGCCTTTGGCAAGAAATACTCTATCAGGAAAATGTGCTATGCAACTAACCCGAGCAGCTCCTGTCTGCCCTTCCAGTTTTATGATTTCCTTTTCCTTGGATGCAACACTAATTTTCTGAAAGTCTCACCACAGAAGTTCACCATTATTTTTGGAGGAATGATTTCGGACTAAAATCCATTTATCTCAGTATCATACAACCAGTTTGAATAACCAGTATACAAAGGACCTTACCTCTTCCTTTCTTTTTTTTCATTCTCACAGAGGCACCTTTTTTTCCTTAGTAGACTTTGAATCTCTGCTGATGACATCCTCTTGGCCACTTGATAGGGAAAGTGGTTTAACATTCCTTAGGAGTTACTAGTGTTAATTTGGTCTCTTCCTGAGAGTATCTCTGAATTCTCCAACTGTCCTGGCTCTCCACCCTTTTCTTCTTTGCTTGCTCCAATTATAGAAGCACAGCAATGATGGGGAGGCTGTGAAGCAGATGGAAAACCTGACACAGGACCCGAAATGTTTGTGCCGTGCTGCACAAGAATAATTAAGGAAAACAACAACCTCCTTCCCTCCCTTCCTGAAGGAGTGTTGTGAATTGCTTAAAGAATCACCAGCAAAGTTATCAGTAAAAACAAGTTTAATATAAAAGCGACAGCACGACAAAGTTCACTGGCAAGGTTCACCCTGCTACTTACTAGATGGTTAAAGCACAGTGAGGAAAAACAGCAAACAGAAATCCAGGGTCAATCAATCCAAACCAAAACAAACTGAAATAAACACAAAACTAGCTTTGTGGAGGCAGTCACAAAGGGGCGGACTAGCTTTGTGGAAGTGGGGGGCGAGAGGAAGAGAGTAAAGGATTCATATGGGATTTACAATAACACAACAGTGACTTACTTACAGGCCTAATTTACTTACAAATCCATAGTACTTAGGAATCCAGGAGAGCAGCATTTCTCTCACATTGGCTATAGCATATAAACACTCGCATGCACACAGACCCTGTAGTCCAGGAGAGCTCAAAGGGTGTCATTTTGGACTGCTGTTTATAGGGCCACAAGAGAGTAGGCTCTAGTCTTAATGAAGTTTCATCCCGGCAGCACTTCAGGTTGGCACACTTTCTTTGAAGTTTGAGAACGAAAATGTCATTCCGCTTGGGTTCTTATTCAGGCAAAAAAAGTTTCCACGGCTGTCCATTAAAAAAAAAAGGGCAGGAGGCTGTTAGGCAGCACAAGTTCCTGGGAACAGATAGTGTTTCTGATAAGGTCAAGAGGAGCTCAGTCCAGGTACTGTTCATCATAGGCCGAAGCCTCTCGAGCATTTCCCAGATCATAGTATGGCCTGGGAGGAAAGGAGAGATGCACCATCACACCTCCCACTCATGAATACCACCCAACCAAAAATGTCAGGTGTGTCAGATGTGTAGTGTGCACTTCTGGTCCATGGGGTCCATCTCCATCAGAACCTGTATTCTCCTAAACCTCCTTTGGTTTATATGCACACACACACACGTACACATTCCTGTTCAGGTCTCCATCAACTGAAGAGCAGTAGAGACACTGCTGAGTTTTCTGTGCTTCCCTTGGTGCAGGCAATGGTGAGGATGCCAGCACAGTGCTCGTCAAGAGAAGGACCATGGCCCTGACACCATCTGTGCCATGCAGATCATTCTGCTGACCCCAAGGGAAGCTGGCAGATCAAGTATGGAGGTTGCTCCCTCCCTTTGACAGCTCCCTCCCAGAGCAGGTTCAGGAGAAGGTTTTCAAAGCCTGCTCCACTTGAACTGGTTTTGTTTGTCCCTTAACCTCTTTCCGAACTCTTGGATAAAAAGCTGCGAACTGAAGTTCACAGAGTTTGATTTCTTTCCCAAAAGACTTTTGTTCTACAGGAAATAACTCTTTTCTACAAGAAGAATAAACATATGAACTACTCAGACTTAGCAATGCTCATGGATCAAAAGGGAGAGTATGAAGAGAGCACAAGGGATTTATTTTCTGAATGGATTTGCTCATCCTGAATAAAAGCTGGCATCTTTAAATAGACTGAATTTTCTTTTCTGGCAAACAGTCCAGCTAAACTGACAAGCTTCTGACTACAGCCTCCTAAATAAACAGCCCTGTCTCCATCTTGCAGAAACATTGCAACTATTATAAACACTGCTGATGGAAAAACAATCTGAAGGAAGGGAAGCTGGCGGGCTCCAGGAAGAAGGAGGAGCTGGCACGTGCACTTCGATTCACTGGAAGGGTCCTTTTGTGATAAAAATTAAGTAGGGCAAGTGTTTGCATTCACTCCTGCCTGTGGAAGAACTGCTTCCTGACAATATTTTGTTATCAAGATGATCTAGGGCAAAAAAATTTAGATTATCTACATATTTTATATGAGGTCAACTATAAATCAGTTCTTTATCTGACAATGCCTATTTGATCTGACAGAAATGCTTTTTCTTCAGTGTGAGACAGTTCAGAGGCTGGTGATAACCCTTAGCTTATCCTTTAGAATAAGAGCTTCCCTGCAAACCATTCTGGATTAGCCCACCTTTTACCCTTCATATTTCTGAGCCAAAAGATATCCCCAGCTCCAACCTGTAAGACAATCAGTGCTAGTTCTTTTAGCTGTAGACTGCCCTGAGTCATTTAGAAAGCCATTAGTGCACCAGCCACCAGCCCTAGAGCAGACCATGTGCCAGTGCTCTGGGAGGTATCTGCAGGGAGACCTGCACACATCTAAGAGCAACTGTACTCTTGCCCAAGCCCTGTGCAGGTCTTGAAAAGTAGCACCCACACAATCAGACAACAAAAACAGATTTTTTTTTTTTTTTATGTTTTCCTTAGATTGGTCCATTTTTGTCTCCTGTCCTTAGCTCTGAGATTTTTTTGTGTACCAAACACAATACTAAAGAATAGTAACACTTATCTATGTTTTGTCTCCTTTCTGTATTTTGTGCAATTCCTTAAGATTTGGGGCAATTGGAAGAGGACAGCCACGGTTCAGTAGGATGCTGAACCTCTCCTCCTCCCCCAGCTGCTCAGAGCTGGCACAGACTGACCCCCGGGATCCCAGGCCTAAGGACTCTAATACTCCCCAGAGGTCTGTGCTGATACCACCCACCATCTTGGCTGCATCTCCTGAGTTCTCAGGTCCTCTCCAGAAATCCTGAGGCATATTCCCTAAGGAGGAATCACCAGGCAGACCTCAGTTCTGCAAGTGCTCAAGGTGCTAAAGTGTTGTTCAGCATATCTGAACCCAGGCATGGTAAAATTAATAATTCATCTCTTCATCTTTGCATATTCAATTTCCCCACTTTTTCTGCCATGTTTTTACTTTCTTAATTGCTGTTTTGATGCAACAGTGCAAAAAGATGCATACCAGAAGTGGAGTGACTGATCAAATGATCTGTCATCACAGTATTTCTCAAAAATTCTCTTGGGTGGAACAGTTTGCTGTTCTCAGAAACGACCTGAAGTCCTTCAACTAAAACACTTTTGTGTTAGTAGCACATGTATAAAAGAGTAGTGATGTTTCCATTTCAAAGTCAGTTGAATACTTGAATCAATAGAAAAGCAGATTGATCCTAGAGAGCCAAGAAGAGAGGTGAGATGCTATCCATTCTGTAGCTGCCATCATTCTTGGCTTTCACCCATGTCCCTGGAATTCACTTACCGACTCCATCTCTGTAATCCAGTTCCAGATCTGGTGTTTTTGTGTTGTTCTTTTATCATTACAGCTTGCCTTGCATGTTGGTTTTACTCATCTGCCATGTAGAGGATGCTGGAAGGAGCTGCTCTAATGGAAAATCCAAATCAGTGCTGTATTTTTTCTTCTTGAGAAAGGGGAAGAGGCAGTGGAAGGCAGCCTCTGTCCACCCAGAATGCGCTGTCTGATGCCTCGTTTCCCTCTCTCCTTGTCTCTCTACTTGTTAAGTGTCACAATTAACTCCTCTCAGTGGTTTTAATATTCACTGTCACAGCAGAGTGTGTACTACCTGCTTCACCCATCTAGTCCTCCTGCTGCCCTCTTTCCATTGAACAACCTCTAACTGAATTCTGAACCTCAGACCTTTCCCAAAGTTTTGGTAAAAAATGACCTTGACATAATTTGCAGACACAGCCACCTCGCCTTGCTTTGGTGAGATGACAAAACCCCCATTAGGGTACTGTACCTTCAGTTTCTGAGGGATTTTTAAGTTTGTTATTTCTGACTAGTGGGATCTCGCTGGTATTCCTTTGCAGGGAGAATTTGTATACAAGAAGGATGGCAGATAGGATGTGAGATGGAAAATCTGAGGTGCAGCCCTGAGCAAAAGTCAAAGAGCAATGAAGACCTGAGAATTTTATAACATAAATAGGAAAACTTTCTATTTATGTTCAAAACCTAGGAATAGGTTGTGCCCTTATATCTGTAAAGATATGCAAGAACATAAATTTTGCTTTATCGAACCAAAGCAAGTCTGTCTGGACAGAAATTCTGTCCATGAAATTGGCTCCTAGCAGGTCCTTTTCAGAAAAGTGTAAACATGCCCCACTAGGATCAGGCTTTCCTCTGCCGTAACCTTAGGGCACTAGGATGCCATTTGTCCCTAAAGGCTACAGCCCTCTCTACCCTTCCTCCCTTGGTGTGGCTGTCCTGGCCATCCGTGTGACCCAAGTGCACTCTTGCACTCCATACTTGCAATTCTTCCCTTGCTAGGAAAGGGCACTCCCTCTGTCTTATGACTGAAAGTTGACTGCACTTCAAAAAATTGTTTGACTCACAAACACTTCCATGAAAGAGAAGAAAACCTTTGGAAATCTTTTTTTCACAGACCTAGCACTGAGCAATAGCAGTAAGATGATGAGCTCATTTCACATAACCCTTAGAACAGTTATAAGAAGCAGGTAATGGTTTTCTCCAGTACATTAAACAGGTGAATAAAAGATTGGCAATCCATTAACAGAATAACACACAATAGCTTTCTGTGGAAGAACATTTAATTTTTATCTTTCCCGGTTTGCAAACCAAAACTTTATAAAATGCTTTTCAAACTTCAATTCTCTCCTTTAAGTTCTCATTTCTGTAATCTCTACAGTGAGATAAATATTGGTCTGAAGAGAAGTATTCAAGTCACTAAATTGACAGAGGAGCAAAATTAAAAATTTGCTTCTTCCTTTAACTCTTATACACTCTGTGATGGGGCTATCCATCACAAGTGAGCTATCTCAGGATTAATCACAAGTCTGGCACAATGTAATTACTGAACCAAAAGCATTGTATTATATAGCATGAAATGAAATAGCAACTTTGCCTTCCACATTATGAACCTGTTGACTAATGATGGAGTGGTGCAATTAGAAAATATGGAAGTAACAAGACAAGGTAATTCACAGTCTACTAATGTATAGACTAAAACTACTGATAGAGTGAAGCAGGGAAATTAAAACCAATAAAACTGGAACAGAAAATAACAATGGCATTCTTAATAAACTGTAAAAGGAAAGGATGGAAGTGTCCTCTAAAGCAGGTCAAGTTTAAAAGGATTATGCACAGTGTCTGAAAAGAGCTACTTCTGGTCTTGTGTCAGTGGACCTATTTTTTTTTTTCTAGTATGTTTTGTGATGGTTGAGAACTCTTGCATTCCTTGGCATCATAAGTGTGACCTAGCATCAGGAGATTTTCCTTTAAGAGACTAGAGAGGAAAACCCAATGGGTTGTGGGCAAGAGCTCCCATTGCCCAGAGCTCCCTCCCTGACTGCCATTTGATGCTGCCTGAGTGGCAAAAGGCTGATTGCCGTGTCATTGCTAGATCACCTGGCAACACCAAGCCAAAAGAATGAGTGGCACAGCTAGTGCTTTGAAAAATCATGGGTTTGGTACAAATTGGCAAAAAAAAAAAAAAAAAATTAAAAAAAAGAATAAGACGAAAAGATGAAGTACTACAAGTTGCCCCAAGTCCATACTAAAAGAATTCATCCCTGCCTCCTCCTATTTGCTTGGGCCATGCATCTTCAAATAAGCTGATTATCTGGAAACAAAAAAAAATACAATCTTTCTTTCTTTTCTTTTCCTCTTCTCTTCTCTTCTCTTCTCTTCTTTTTTCTTTCTTTTCTTTCTTTCTTTTTTTTAATCCTGGATTAAAATCTTTCCATAGTCCTAATACTAACTACAAACATTCTGAGTCCCTGATGCAAAACAAACCCATTAACCTAAGGAGTAATCCAGCCCATTTATCTTTCATCTTAATGTTAGCTTGAAACTTCAGCAGTCCCTGAGTGATGCAGGTATTCAGACTTACACTGATACAAAGAAAGGAAAATGAAAAAGAGAAAGAAAAAAGAAACGGAAGAAGGAAAAAGGAAAAAGGAAAAAGGAAAAATAAAAAGAGAAATGCAAGAAAAAAAAGGGAAAAAAGGAAAAAGAAAAAAGAAAAAAGGTAAATACTACTGCATGTGGTGACATTTTCTGACACCATCTGACTCAAATTCACCAATTAATTTCAGCAACAGCAGAGAAAAATTAGTCTTTCCTCCTCCCTCTTCTCCCACCTATCACTTCTGTCAAGGCTACTGACTGACAGAGAGTAGGATTTTTGAGGGTATTTTTGTGTTTGTAAAATATCAGCCCCAGGTCTGACTCCATCTTCTTGGAGCACTCCGTGCCTTCCTGCAGGGAGCTTTTGGGGGCAAATGAGCCTGAGAGGATACTCATCACTGATGCTCTTTTGTGGCAACTGCATGAACAGTTCTGTGAAAAGGTGAAGAAATATCAACTACGGGCTTCTGCTCCCACTTGCAAGGGGGATTTTAGAAAGTCTTCCTCTCCTGGCTGACAATTCCCTGGCTAGTAAACACACCTTGAGGTGATGAGGATACAAATGCTTAGGAAATCCTAACCATCTCTTTTTTGTCTTAATAAATTAATATTTTATACCTTGCGTACACATTGTTTGCAGCATCTCTTTATGCACAGTGAAAGTTGCTCAAAATGTCCTAGAAATAACACAAGACCACGGACTCAAGGAGAGAAAGTTGTCTTTGAATCCTACTGTGCTTTGTCAGCTGTGTCCTGTTGGGACTGTGGCTGCTGTTCATCCTGGGTTGTTTCTTGGGGCTGCATTTACCTTTACACCATGACTGATGGTGGTAGAACACCGAGTTTGTGTGTATGTTCTAATATGGGTGACATTTACGGAGGTCAAAATCTTGCCCTTAGGCTTCACTATCAGGATCCCAGGTTGGTAAATCAAGCAATTAAAGCTTAAGAGAGTGCAGGTTAGTATTTAAATATATGACATTTAAATTCAAATTACCACAAAATGACTGCATTTTCATTATGAAAAAAGCAAGCTATAAAATTGATGTATTAAACTCTGTAATTTTCTCTAAATTTTATGTTGAAACTGTATTTTCAGTGATTTATCACAATACTTAATTTCATCATTCAGTATTTTCCAAGACGTTTTCTATAACCAAAAGAGGCATCATTTCCCTAGGAGGCTGAATAGTTTTTAGAAAACATAATTGCTTACATACAGCTCTATTAACATTTGAAGAAGTGTTCAAATTTCTGAAACAACTGAGAATTCAGAAATGGTTCAGATTTATCTATTCATTTTTCCCTAAAACCTTTAATGCTTTTGGGGTACAATTCCAAAGATGTTCAATGTAAAATACAAATCATTATCCTAACAGATAAATGGAGTAAAACATGAAGACAGAGGTGCTGGTACAAACAGCAGCTCAACCACCCGTTGAAACAGGAGCCAGAGTCCACATCTGCTCCTTCCTGGCCAGCCACGTCTTCCAGATAAGACTGTAGGAAATTTTTCTCTGTCCTGGTTTGGTCCTTCTGGTCACTACCTCTGCAGAGCTGGCTATGTTGCCCCTTGTTCCTACTCTGACCCTGTTTGGCAGTCAGAATAGTTATCTAGAAACTTGGTCACCTCAGGGTACAGCAATCATAAAATGCATGCTATCCCACTATCTCAGTCAATGTTCTGCACACTAGTCAGTCCTGACTAATTCCATGAATTTTGCCTCTTCCATGTTTTAAAAGGAAAAGGTAAGTATTTTCTCCAAATTATAGTAAGTTACTTTTAATATTAATTTGCTTGATACATATCATTTGTCCCTTTATTTTGGCGTATTGGATTTGTGAGGTAATGTCTTGGTAGCAGGAGGGGCTACAGGAGTGGTTTCCGAGAGAAGCTGCCAGAAGATGCCCCCTCATGTCGGACACAACCAATCCCTGGGAGCTCCAAGATGGACCCGCCCCTGGCCAAGGCCAAGTCTATCAGTGATGGTGCTAGCAACACTGGGATAATGTATTTAACAAGGGAAAAACGCACAGAAGCAAATGCAGCCGGAGCGGAATGACAACATCCAAGAAAAAAAGCCCCAGACACCAAGGTCAGTGCAGAAGGAGGGGCAGGAGGTGCTCCAGGTGCCAGAGCTGAAGCTCCCCTGCAGCCCATGGTGCAGATCATGGCAATGCACCTGTGCCCCTCAAGCCCATGGGGGAGCAGAGATCCACCTGCAGCCCATGGAGGAGCCCACATTGGAGCATGTGGAAGCATCTGAAGGAGGCTGTGACCCCGGGGGAAGCCTGCACTGGAGCAGGCTCCTGCAGGAGCTGTGCAGAGAGGCGCTCACACTGGAGCAGGTTTTCTGGCAGGACTTGAGACCCAACAGGGGAGCCACATTGGAGCAGCCTGTTCCAGAAGGAATGCAACCCTGTGGGAGCCACACTGGAGCACTTCATGAAGAACTGCTGTCTATGGGAAGGATTCCTATTACAAAAATTCATGGAGGACTGTCTCCCGTGGGAAAGGCCCCATGCAGGAGCAGGGGAAGAGTGCAAGGAGTCCTCCCTTGAGGAAGGAGAAGAGACAGTGTGTGATGAAGTGATGGCAGTCCCCATTCCCTCCTGTATCACTTGCAGAGAGAGGTAGAGAAAATCAGGAGTGAAGTTAAGGCTGGGAAGAAGGGAATGCTGTAGGAAAGGTGGTTAAAGATTTGGTTTTATTTCACTCTCTTTTACTCTTAACTGATTGGTAGTAAACTAATTTCCCCAAGTGGAGCCAGTTTCGCCCATGACTGTAATTGCTGAGTGATTTCTCCCTGCTCTAATCTTCACCCATGAGCCTTTAGTTATATTTTCTTTCCCCTGTCCAGCTGAGGAGTGATAGAGCAATTTTGGTGGGCACCTGGCATCCTACTGAGGTCAGCCCACCACATTCAGGAAGAAAAAACTCCAAATTTTTCCCCAGGGCATTTCTATCTGGTTGGTGTCTCCCTCCTTTTTCCTCTCTCAAGTAAGTCCCAGCTGACTGAAGTCAGACTCTGAAGTGCCCCATCTTTCTGACTGACTACACAAGGAATACAGGCTTCAGCAACTTTGGGGTGCTGCAGTGTTCAGTATCCAGGTTTCTCTTCAGATATAGCCTTGTTTCTCTGTGAAGAAAGCCTCAAGAGCCATTTGGAGTGTAGTAGTCAAATTTATTTCCACTGTAGAAGCACACTTGTTTCAGTAATAAAAAAATAATCTTTGCAGAATAAAAGTAAACCTGTAGTGGTATAAATATATTTACTTGCACAAGAATTTACCTAAGTCACTCGACCTACATTTAGACTTAGTATTCTCACAGTCCTAAATTTCCAATGGAGTTAACAAGATAGTTACTTGCAGAACGATGAGAAAGGTGAAGTCTGGCTCAGTTGGGATTTAAACATACATGAAATAGCAGAAAGCTTCCTTGGTTGTTTTTTTTGTTGTATGAATACATTGCTTATGAAAAATACTTACAGCCTTCAGCACTGACCATTTCTGTTCATCTAATTAAAATATATTACATAAAGAGCCACAGAAGCATCTTCTGGCTGCCTTGCAGACATGGCCTTGGTGCTGGCCAGGCAGAACCACCAATGAGTGTGTAAGTGTTCAAGCTCAGCTCTTCTTAGGCTGTGCTCAGTCTCCATGTCTCCATTCCTGAGACTCCCATCACCAGCTACTGCCTTTCAAGGAACAAAAAGTCTAGCAATTTCCTTTAGGGGATCATCACAGACTCATTAGACAGCATGCCTGATCAATCAGTAAATCCCTGTGCTACACTAACCCAGGTGCTCTACTCCATACAGCATTTTTAACAACCTGGTGAAACCAAGTCCAGCTTTATAGTAGGTATGGCTGATGTGCAACTTCACCTAATATGAATACGTCATGCAAAAAAAAAAATAAACAACAGAAAAAACAAACCTATTTTCTGCACTCCCATTCAGTTCAAGCCATGGAACAACAGTAAACACAACTGCAACAAATTTAACTTGTACTTTAACTTCTAGATAACTCTTCAACTCTTTTTCCCATTGTGGGGGTGGAGGAAAAAAATGGGGGAAATAAAATGTAATGAATCAATCTCATAATGACTCCGTATTCCCATGTTCTGCCTAAATTATACTTCTTTATCATACAGGCTATCGTCAGCACCATGTCCTCACAACAAATGCTGATTTATCTTGATCCTTCCTTACTGTTAGTACAGTGACAAAGAAAATACAAGGTTCAGCCTTGATCCTTCTCAAGGCCTCTATGAGGAGGACACCGAACTAACACAGCACAATACTGAAGACAAGAGAACATAACACTTAAGTTCTGATACACTGAAAAGCAATTTCACACATAAGCTCATTTATGTAGGCACACTGACATATTGAGCACCATTTTTTTTGCAGTTCAACATCAACATTCAACTCTGAACAGAAGAATGTTAAGCCTCTAGGAGAGTTTCAGTATTAAGAAACAAACTACTTCTAATTTAGAAACATCAAAACACTAATGTTGACACCTTAGCTGAGACATTCACTGCAAGTGACCCTCTCTCTGAATTCGAAGGCGCTCCTTCTCCACTTGCAAGCGTTCCTTCTCAATCTGCAGCTTCTCTGACTCAAACTTGAGGAACTGCAGCCTCTCTTTCTCTAACTGCAAACGTTCCTTTTCAAGTTTTAACTTTTCAGTTTCTAGATCCAGAGGCTGCATGATGGGTTTTTCTGTTTGGGGGAGGTCATTTTCCAGGGCAGGTTTTTCAGCATGCAGAGTCTCTAGCCTGAGTTTCTCCCACTCAATCTGAAGTCGCTCCTTCTCAATCTGAAGCCTCTCACGCTCCAAGTCAACGTGCCGCAACCGCTCCTTCTCAATCTGCAGGCGCTCCTTCTCCACTTGCAGCCTTTCGGCTTCGATGTCCAGTCGCTGTTTCTCCAGCTCCACCTTTTGCTTCTCCAGATTTATAAGCAAGTGAGAATCTTCATACGCTAGCCTAGCTTGAGCAGAGCTCAAATTTCCAAACTCTTCAATGTGGGGGAAGTCTGGTAGGTCATTTTCCTTTTTCGAATCTGGCAGAACTGATGACAGTATTTCTTCTTCTTCCTCAATAGGAAACTGGAGAGAGGAATGTGACAGACAAGAATTACATTCCAGTCTTTATGTCAGAATAAATTTGTTACACACAACTTGACTGAAAAGAACATACTGCGTTTTTTCATCTTTAGAACTATTCAGAAGTGTTTAGCTTGTATGTTGTGAAATAACCATGCTAGGTGAGAAGATTTTTCTATCATTACACAGGAAGAGAAACAGGCTTTATCTGCAAGTTAATATCTGGTAACGAGAAACGGAAAATCTTGTCAGCGAACATGCAAGAGCATACAGAAAATACTGAACAGTTGTTATTACAGATCATTCAGAACAACTGATAGAAAATTGGATCTAGAAGACCATATGTTGTTCCTACCTTTCATAGAGCTGAGTGACACTTATGTAAGCCACTAGGCATTTGTTGTGACTAATTATTTATCAGAGCAGATGGATCCATCGGCTATGTGTTATGTAAGCTAACCTAACCTTCACTAACTTGGGGTATTCCATTCCTAAAAAACATTTAACACTGACATTTTTCACAAGCTCCTAACCCTTCCAACTCTATTAAGTGGATCAATAAGCAGGACTTGTTTAACCATTTTGTATTATCGCATTTGCTGTAAAGCTATTTGTGACACAGATGATGAGGTGGTTAGGACCACTGCTCTCAGCAGACTGTAACATTTTGTGTAGAATCATAGCCCTTATGTGCTACAAATCCATAGTACACAAGAGATAAATGGTCTCCCAGTATGTATACTGCAAGAGAAAGGCAAACTGAGGAAGGTGAGTGCTCAGAAAAACCTTTGGACTAGGAGAAACACTGCCAGTCCTCTAGCATTAGAGAAGACACACACTGTTCCTCAGCACTGTCTGACACTAGTTCTCACTACCATTTAACAGCTTACAGATTTTTTCCCAGCACACGTATCAACAGAGTTAAGACAGGAGATGCTTCCCCACTCCTCCCACTCAAAAAAAAACCCAACAAAAAAACTCTCCCGCAAAAACCCAAAGCAATAAAAATACCCCAAGCAAAATTGTTTGGGTACCCCTTTTTGAAAAGGGACCTATGTATTTGAAGAGGAACAGCAAAAGTATTCCAAAATTTCACAGCACTCCAGCTGGTTGCCTTTCCCAGGACAGTCACTGTACTACTAGGAGTATCAACCTGTCTACAGAATCCACTACTGCTTGTCAAACTCACTAAAATTCTGACAGAGAGGAATGGCTGACTGACTAATTCAAGCAATGTTTTCATCTCCTGTAGGTTCATTTTAAGAAATGGAAACAGTATCATAGTTCTTTCTGTATTTCATTTCTCTCTGTACCTGCAGGTAACATATACTTTCATTTGTTAAAGATGAGCCCTTCTCCATTCATCCATCGAGGCAGCCTGAATATTAAACTGACCAGTTTCCTTCAACAGTGTATTTTCATTGCATTGACTCAACTAATTCTTATGTGTGGCACATTCAAATGGAAAATACATATGCAAAGACATACTCAAAGTTTAGGGATATCAAATCAATAATCAACATCCAAGACCTTACATACAACTGCAAGTTGCTAGATTTGAATACCATATCTCTGAATAATATTTACTTCTACAGTTTAATTCACACATTCACAAAAAAGAAGAAACAGATGCTATGAAGAAACACAGTAAAAAGCCTTATGCTGAAATGAAGCAAAGGCCATATTGCACGTAGCTCATGCATGTCAGTCACTCACTTCGAAATTCTGCGGATCCTCCTCTTCCTCTTCTACTTTGATTTCTGTTAAAGATCCACCGGCTTCTCTGAAGTCAGTGATATTCTGCCATTCAAAACTAGATTCAATTGCAAATCCCATTTTCTCATCCATGTCTTCATTGAGAGAGTCATCTAAATTGGATGAAGGAAGGTGAAACCCAGCACCTACCACTTTGATGTTTGCATTCAGACGTTTTCTCTTCATGAGTGCTCTCCAGTCAAGGTATCGCCTTTTCACTTCTGTCCCTGTTCTTTGCTCTCCTTCACCTACAGCATTGACACACTCTGCTATTTCCTCCCAAGCTTTCCGTTTCATCTCATTAATTGTTGTATTAAGTTGCTTCGAAAAGAGTACTTCTCTCCTTTTTCTGATTTCCTTAAGGAGAGTTTGAGTTTCCTGAACACTAAAATTGCTTTTTCTTTTTCTTTTTAACTGTTTCATTTTTTCCAGGCTTAACCTAATAATTTCACCACACCAGATCACTGAGATGATCTGACACTAATCAGCTACTAATATAAATAAATTTAAAAGCAAATGAAAGCAGAGCTCAGTTCTTGTGAAGTAAATTTTCTCTTCACTTTGTAGTATTTTTCTATTTGTCAGGCTTCCTAAGAGAAAAAGAGCAAACAAGATAAATCTCCAAGGTATACACCATATATTTTCATTTAACAACTTGACTCCTAAGTCATCATTTAAGGAATGTGTATTTTGAACTGTTTATTTGATAAAGGAAAACCATTTTGTTAAACTTTGAATATAAAGTAGTCACAGATAGTTCCTCTAATCTCCTATGAATTATAAAACCATTAATTATCCATCTCATGAACTGCTAAGGTTGATTTTGTATTTCCATTACAAAAGTACAGTTATTTTCCTTCAGCTCTTCAGAGTTTTGCCAGTTGGGACTTCCTTAAGACTGAAATTTGACACACACATTTCAGTTTGAATCCTAAATTACTTCCAAAAGAGCTGAAATTGTTATATCATTACCTCAAAAACATGAAATGTTTAGGGGACTGAAATTTCTGAGACACATTCTAAAGAAGACACCATTTCCATTTAAAAAAAAGGTAAATTAATATGAAAGGTGGACATTTTCAAGGCTCTTCTAACTTATCATAATCATAAATAAAAGAACTGGAGCAATCCTGTTGAGTGTCATAAAACAACTACTAGTTCAAACAACTGTCATTCATCAGAGGCATTCTCTAAAACACATCTGATACAAGCCCCTGGATTTCCCAGTGAAACATCAGCAAGACCTATATATTTTAGAACTCATGACTACTAACTTCCAGTTGGTAAGGACATCCTGCCTCTTTAACTCTTTCCTTTTTGAAAGCACACTGCCTGGTTAAGGACAATTCCTTCCTAATTATTATAAATGGGGTTAGTGAATTGTCTTAACAGTATATTTACTCCTAGAGATAGCTCTGTGTACCTTTCTGATATATTAACTAAAAAACATTACTATCTAATAGAAGCTGAGATTTGGGATATTCAGTTCTTTGCCATTGCCAGATGGTCTCCAGGATATTACTCTTCAATGAGGAAAAATGAGCTGTTACATACTCAAGGTACCTAAGAGACAGGAATGTAAATAAGCTAGGATTTGTACACATTCTAGATAGCCACAGGAATAAAAAAATAACATCCCAAATCTCAGCAGCTGGGATAGCGTTAAAGCACGTACTAGTAGCTGGGACAACACTGTGTTTTGGATTAGTGTGACAATAACGTTGGCAACACACCAATGTGTTGGTTCTGGTTAAGCAGTGCTCATTTTAAGCCCAGGACTTTTCAGTTTCTCATGCTCAGCCAGTGAGGAGGTGCACAAGAAGCTGAGGGTGAACCGCAATGCAAAATGCGTACCTTAACAGTTTGGGTAGAAATGTGAAGTGCTGGCTAAAAAAAAAACCCCAACTCTGATGACATCATAAAGACTTCAAGGGTCTTCCAGAAAAGATAGCTACATAGAGCTTTGAGTCTGGGCCTGTCAGGCCAAAAGCAACCTGTGATCAAGAAGGCTCTCATCACTGTACCAAAGAAACACAAACTGTTCGGGTTGAAAAGAAACAAGTACTGTAAAACAAAGCTGGAAACTCCATAAACAGATAGAATATACATACACTGAATACCTTAGGCACAGTTAAAGACGGAAGCATCTTCATTCTGCCTCTGTCTTTTCTGTCTCCTTTGTTCATACCTTATTGTCTGACCACGTGTTGGACCAATAAAAACAGAAAAATTAACAAATCCACCAAACAAGCAATGAAGCAAACAAAAAGATCCATACATTCACCAGGACTGGAGGACTGTTGCTAGCATCACACTCGAATAATCCTTTACAAAAAAGACTTTTTAAAAAAGATGAAGTCTTGATGATTTTTTAAAATAAGCTTGCAGGGCTTATGCTTGAATTAAAAAAACATTCAAATTACGAGGACCTGTTGTCTCTTAAGTTTTTTTAAAAGAAAATCAGAGAGTCTGAGTATCTTTGCCTAAGGCTTTCTAGAAAACTTTGTGTGTGATTCCTAACAGATGGCTACACTGGCTTGGAGCAACTTACGCTTTTCTACAAAGGCTTTAGTATAAGAGAATCTGGGTGCTGCACAACACATCACCCAACGCAGCCGTGCAAGAAGCCCGCGGTTTACTCAAACGAAAAAGCAGGCACAGAAGGGAACCAACAACACCTAAAAGCATAATTCAGCGAAGCAGGGAGAAAGCACAGAAGACGGGAAGCAGTTGGGGATTCAGGCTATTGAAGGCACAGACTTCTCAGGCCTAAGTTCCCCTTCCCCTGAACCAGCCACGGCCACGAAGGGGAAGAGAAAACCTCATCCCTGCGCGGGAAGCGCGCTTCGGAGGCGTGAGGGCGGGCACAGCCGCGGGTCCGGGGCCAGCTCGGTCCCACCCGGAGCGCTGCAGGAAAGCAAGGCGGCAACAAAGGGAGGCGAGGGCACGGCCGGCTGCCCCGGCCAGCACAGCCCCCGAGTCCCGGGGAGCGGATGGGCCCATAGGCCCTACCGAAAGTCAGGGCCTCTCCAGCCGGCGGGGCTCTGCGACTCTCCCGGGAAAAGGAGGAACGGGACCTTGTCCGTGGGGAGAAAAGACGGTGGGCAATCGCCTCATCACCCCCAAGGGCCGAGGGCGCGGAGCCCAACCGCTCTCCCCCCGCAAGGGTACCGGGGGCTGCCCACACGCCGCGGGGGGAGCGCCCGCCCCATCCCCGGGCCGGTCTCGCTGCCCGCCCCACCCGGTCCCCGGGGGCCGGCGCGCGCGACTCACCTGCGCCCAGCGCTCCCCTCCGGGCCGCCGGTCCTTTAACGGCTACCGTCCTCCCATTGGGCGAGCCGCCTGCCTATCATTCTTCTCCGCACGCCTATTGGTGTCCGTGTCCGCCGCTTCCCCCGCCCCGCCCTGCCGCGCCAGGCGGGCGGAATCCCCATCGCTCCTCCGCCGGCGGGGCCGCGCCGCGCAGATGCCGGGCAGCCATTGGCTGCAGCCGCCGCCTCTTCTCCCCAGGCCTGCCGCTGACTGGCTGCGCGCTGTCGTGGCCCGCCCCCCTCATCGAGGGACCCTCCGCGGGGTCGGGTGGGGTGGTTTGGTGCTGCCGCTCCGCCGAAGGGCGCGGCACAGGGAGGGGCTCGGCGCTTCTTGGCGGCGGCCTGCAAGGGCGGGAGAAGCTGGGTCAGCTGGAGCGTGCGGGGATAACCGTGCGTAAGGCACCGGTGTGGCCGGCGGGGTTTTGTGATGCTGCTGCCCAGAGCGACGCGCGCGGCAACCGGGTGTTCCTCCCGAACTGGCGCGGTTTGTCATTAAAATGGAGAAATGACGTTTATCAGACACTGTAATTACGAAATGAAGGCATTTTTCGGGAAATGCTGCATGTGTGAGCCACCACGCTGTTGATGTGGGTGAATACACACACAAAACCCTTTCCTGGAGCTTTCGGGCTTGGGGCTCCTCGTCCCCCCTACGACACAAGCTGTGTCTGGTCCTTGCCCTCTGTGTTATCTCCTGTTGCCTTGATGATGTAACCCTACTTTTCCGAAGTTACGTACTTCTATTCTGCCTAACCTGATCTGCGCATTTATTACTTTGCATATTCGCTAACAATTACTTGCTCAGTCCTTTCATTCCAAGTTCTTTCACTGGACAGGTAGTTATTTGATTGATACAGCTTTCAATAAGCATAACGGTGATGAAACTACAAATCTCCCTAAAATGGTATTTTCCAGTTGCAGCCAACTATTAATTTACCAGTTTGCTTACAGGTAGTGATAGTTTTGCTGCCATGCTTGTTCATTGTGTACTGAAAATCATGTTAAAAAGGAAAACGGTAAGGAGTAGCGTGGCAACACCATGCCACTCTGATGGCATATATAATACAGGGATATTTCTTACTGAGACCCATGCATGAACTTGGCTTCCTTTTACATTATTACCAGTATTTTAACAGTGCTCAAGTGCACCCTAAAGGTCTTGTAAGCTAGCTCAAATTAGATTCAGGTGCAAGTAGGTGGACAAATGATGGAAAGTGGAAGTCATTAACAGTCTGAACCTCTGCCAGTCTGCAAAAATAATTAGTCCTAATTATACCTCATTGAATATCCATCTTTTATTGTGAAGGAGAAACAGACCAAATATGATTAGTATCCATTAGAATAACTTCAACTAGGAAGCATATGGTTTCCTAGAGTAGCCATGCACATAAACCTAAATAGCTCTACTTTCCCCCAAAATAGTTACTCCACTTTTATGGAGGCTACTGATCACTGGTGAAAAATCCTGGTGTATACCAGCTTCCTCCAACAAAAATCCTTGGATCTCCTTCATTTATGTGAGCTGTCTTGAATTTATGTGTAATTTCTGTGTATTTTAATCGTTAAATCAGATTCTTTCTTCCTTGCTTTTGATGACAGTAAGAAAATCCCTACCATATGGTCTACTTCAGATGCAAACTGTTCCAAGTCCATGGAGAATTCCCTGGATCTGTAGAACATACATATACAATTTCCTTCTGATTGTGCACAGGGTTATGCAACTTGGGCTCTCAGATTTGGTCTGTGAATCCCTTCATTGTTCCATATAAGCTTTTAATATTGTGAATGCTGTTAGAATGCTTTGTACATGTCTCCAAAAGGATTTTGCTAGCTGAAAGGCTTTTGGGGCAAAGGCCTTGGAGTGCTGGAAGGTTAATCTGTATTGATTTAACTCTAATTTATCTACACAGGAGTCTTGGAGTTACAGAATTTTAAGTTTTGGAAGAATACAAGACAACACTGGGCTCCGTCACTTCATATTGATGTCATTTCTTCATGCCTTGGCATGCTAATTTTAGACTAAGTAGCTTTTATCTCCTTTTATTTAAAGCTACTTCTACTAGTATGGAAGGTCCATTTCAATAAAAATGAACACCAAGTCATTTGCAATACTTAAACTGTTAAAAAACCTGTATATCTATCTCATCTAACTAAAAAAGATACCAATTTAAATGAGTACCTTACAATGGTAAACTTAGGAACTTTTCAGCAGACAATTAAAATTAGCATGGGAACAGTAACTCAGTAGGCAAAGGATATACAAATACAAGGTCCAAGGGTAAGTCTAAACCCCCGTCACTGCAGTTTTCATCCATGCTAGTTGCTTTCTTGGTTATAGCATTCAAAATGTTCTCCAATTAGAAAAAAACAAAAACTGAAAAGAGATTACCTGCATTAGAAACACTGTAGATTCTCTGCAGTTTGAACCTCACTGGGAAAAAAAAAAAAAAAAAGAGACCCAACAAGGTTTCAGTTGCTTAGTGCTTTATTTCACAAAAGAATGAACATCTCGGCAAACGTGTAATATCGTACTTTCCACATATCAGCAGAGCCCAGGCAGCAGCAAAATGTTACTGTTCTCTATGCTTTATTGGGTGTTAGAAGGGAAAAAGTAAATTGAGCATAATGTTCAACTATAAATATTCTCAAATACATCCCTGTTTTCAGTCTGTTTTAATTAAAATAGATCTTATGCTGCCTCCTGTTGGTCTACAAACAGAAACATCTAAAATTAATCTCCACATTAGGAACTGCAGTCAGCACATTCTATAGCCTATACCTTACCTACTACCCAGTACTAACCAGAGGAGGTAAACAATTTTCTTCACAGAGTAATACCATAAATAAATCTAACCCAAAAAAATCTACTCCATTTTGTGAATATAATGAATTTTTAACAGCAGTAAACTGAATTATTACAAATATATTTAGAATATAGAAGACAAATTAATTAGTCCTTAAATAATAATCATCAGGTCTGTGCAAACACAATCAATAAAACACCTGAATAATTGATATTTATTATAACAACTAAACCAGTATGATGACATTACCAAAGTGCCATAATGTTTTGACAGCATTCTTTAAAAATTGCGATTACCCAATATAATCATCACTGGATATTAAAATCCCACATACAATATATATTATCTTCGTGTATACTATACTGGTCATGCTTATAATGTATTCTGTGACATAAAATAGAATACTATTGGAAATGTTTTGGTTACATCATTTAAGTGCAAATAGTAGATTATAATTTTACATGCATTTTGTATGTTTAAACATCACTATTTCAGTGAGAACATAGGTAATCGTTAATCTAGTTACTATTTTTAGATGAAGGTACTTTTTCATAAAGCTTTGATTCAAAGAGCTTTGAAAAGTCAGAAAAGATATTAAAAAGCTCACTTTGCATTAATTTTGTGACTTTTTTTTTAATTGCATAACTGCTGTGTAGACTGAAAAATCTGTTTGATCCAGACCTACAACAGTTATTCATGCAAGTAATTCATATTCTTTTGTGTAGTTCACTGAGATTTCTTACATCTTTAGCAATTAATCACAGGGTTTGGAACATAGGTCCTTACTTCTATGAAGCCTTGTTTTTAACCATGACTTTCTAACACTTCTGCTTCTTCTGCATTCAATTCTGCTACCAGATTTAACACTTTGTATGTGGAAATGTGGCAAATTACCTTTTTCCTTCTGCGAGAGCTGTAGTACAGGCTTACCTGCCTAACTGCAGAAAATCAGTACCATTTCACAGTAACTCTTCTGTAAGCAACGTTAGAAAGCAACTGACATTACTACATTATTTCCTGATCACTGAGTAAGACAGCTCAAGTCCCTGTGAAATCCATGAATGGTTTGTCAAACTGGGAACTGACATTAGTTCCTACACAAGCGTAGTGTAGAATATTAAAGCATGACTATTTTCCCAATTCAGCTTCAGTCAGTTTTCACTGTCTGTACTGAGGAATATCTCACATACATCACTGCTCTGTCTAATGTCAGATGCCAATCTTATAGCAAGTAGCTGGGTGGAAGAGTGCCAAAAAGATCTGCTGTAGGGAAAAACTTAGGGGAAAGAGCATCACCTGAATGAGTCGCTTGCTGTTTATGTAATCCAGCAGTCTGGTCATGACAGTGGAAATTAAAAAACCTTGCAATTCTCTAATCTCTTCCAATTTGCATAGCTATTTATACCCATGTACTATGGGCATAATATGTTACTTTTCTCAATGCATAAATTGCATACTCATATTACTCAGGTATAAAAACAACACAAATACACAAGCAAAGGTGAATTGCACCTCGTATTCCAATGATGTGACAAGTTGCAATAATTATGGTTAATGAAGTCTCTATGCTACCCTGAGTAGTTTTATTAAAACTAAAACTACTGTTTTCCTATATGTCTGGTTTTTCCTATTGTTTCAGTAAGCAGGAATAGTATTCTTCCTCTCTCTACTCAATACACTTGCTTTGCACTAACAAAAAGCAGTTGTGTCCCAATATAAAAATACTTGCATTTCTGTAACATGATTGTAAAGGTTACCTAGCTACATTTATTTAAAATATGGAGACTTATAATGAAAAAAAACCAAAATAAATGTGGAAGTTGCCTGAAATACTGTAACAAGCTACTTACTTCTACAGAATTGACACACATGTTAATACACAGAAATTATTGAGTGGAAGGGTTCTGCTCGATTAACATGTTCTCTAAATGCGCATAATTTTCATTTACATACTTATGAAAATTGTTATGATGAATGTTATCTAAATTTATAAAGGTATCTGATAACAAATTACAGAGTCAATCACAGAATTGGAACTTTCCATTGCTGACTGTTTAAAACAGAAGAATGTTCTAGGCAATATTAAGCTTTAAGCATTAATATTCAGCTTAGGTTTTGCAAAAAGTACATGCAGTAGTGATGTGACAATGAACTTACCACAGTTGTCTCGAGACATATGAAAGATGTCTCTGATGCCTCACTAAACTTTATTCATGTTTTAAACTGCTTGAAAAGGTGTGCTTAGATGTTTAGAACCACTATTTTGTCTGGCAGAAGACAACCTGCTTTCACAATACTTACATGGAACATAAGGGCTCTCAGTGTCTTTTCTGGATACCTGGTAAAAAAGGAAATTCTCAGGCTGTGGAAGATTACAAATTAACTGATGAAACCTAGCTAATTTCATGTCCTCCTGTCAGAGAGAGGACTGACTTTGTAAGCATGAGATCAAATTTACTTCACAACGTATGGCTAGATTAATATTAGCACTAAAAGTCCATTACAATTTTAACATTATAACAGCTGACTACTTAAAGTTTATCAAGCAATATATAGTGTAGTGTTTACTGTGTACTATTTTAACATTTAAAATTACCATGAAGTTTAAGATAAAGTGTTTTAATTAATTTAAACCACAAGAGATGATTTCTCACCTCAGAAAAACTATTTACTATTGATTAATATGGGGGTGCAGTTTTGTAACTTTGTATTTGATGTATGACAAGATACAAACTTTTCCCATAGTTAAGGGAAGCAACAGCTACAACTGGTTCTACAGCTTGCTGCTATCAGCAGCCTAGTGACTGCTTAGTAGGTAGCACTGAAGACTTCAGAGATGGAAGACTTCTGTTAGAAAACATCCTGAAGTGTTTTTTCTTTAGTCAACAACATGACTGAAGCAAAGATATCACATGAACCATCCATCCTGTAGAAATCTTACCTACCCTGCAGTATGTTATTGAAGTTTACCTTGCCACAGTTAATGGGAAGGAAACGGAAAATAAAGCTACTACTAAGGCACAAGGATGGAGAAAAACTGGTAAACCTGAAGAGCTAAAGTAAGATGACAGGAATTATCAGTCTCTTCAAGTTAGATACCTGGTTTTAATACTGTGAAGGTCACTTTGGCTCTTGTCCTTGCTAAGGTCATTCTGATAAGATAAAGCTGACAATGAATTCCTCTTACAGGTTTATGAACATAGAAAATCTAAATAACACTAATGAAAATTTCTTTTAAACTTCAGTTACATAGGGAAAACAGTATCACAGTCAGTTTTCTCATTTAGCAATTTGTCTATTGGGACAACTGTGAATATTACAGAAATAATGGCACATGTTACACAACAAATTCCTCATGAATATTCTTTTTTGAAAAGTACTATTTTGAAAATTATTCTGATCATTACAGAGAAAAGTTGTATATAAAATTAAGTAATACTGTCTGTATAATGACTAGCATGAATGACATTTTAATGGACTCTTCCAAAAGCAATCCTACAGCATATAATTTAAACTGAAAATTTAAACAAATGGGTACGTATTTCTCCATCTGTAAACTAATACTTAAAAAGTGTTCTAAAACTTATGTATTTACATAGACTCTTTTGACTCAGGAGTTTCAAAATTCTCCAGAGCAAATTGTCAGTACAGGTGACCAGGGGTCCCTATACTTATTAAACTGAATGACCTGACAGTAAAACTCAGTTAAGGCTCTTGGCATTGGTGAAACTTCTTCCCACTCAGACCTACTACTGTGGTAGACTTGAACTTCATCTGTGATTTCTTCTGGAGCATAATCACCACCTAGTATATAAATTTTGTCTTCTGTCCCAACTGCCCCTGCATTAAAGCCAGCGCATTCAAAAGATCCTTCCCCTTTCCAAACACAGGTTTCTGGGCAAAAACTGTAGACCTTGTAGGTGGAGAGATCACATATGTACAATGTACAGTTCACTGGAACAGCTTTGATTAGAGTTGCATGGAAAAACTGCCCAAATTCTGCTACAAGCTCAGACCACTGATCAGTCATAGCATTATACTTGAAGAAACAGTCAAGAGATGGATTAAAGGCATCAGTAATCTCTACTTCTGAGCCAAGGACGTAAATTATATTCTGGCATGCACTTGCTTCTGGATAGTAGATACCTCTTGGTAATTGGCTTACAGATTTCCAGTCTTTGGAAAGAGGATTATAGGATTCTACATCCAAAAGACTCCGAGTTTCTTGAGCTCCTCTGGTCTTTCCACCTATTACAAAGAGCTGGTTTAAGGTTACAACAGACGTGTGCATTGTCCGTGGTTTCTTCATAGCTGACACTATGGAGAATTCATTGCTGACTGGACAGTAGCACCAGGTTTGGTCAGTGGCATCATGAAACGGTTCAGCAATATGAAGCCTGACAGTCCTATAACAATTCCCCTTGCATCCTCCAGTTATAAATATTTTTTCACCATAGCTAGATAAACTTGACCCTGGCAGATCGATCATGTGCGTATGTGGTAGTTCTTTCCATTTATCTGTTTTGATGTTGTAGCAGAATGTATGTCTGTTTTCTCCATCTTCATCAGTTTTATGAACAAATATATATTTTTCTGTTGTTGAAGGACGTGCATCTGGAAACAATCCACTAAAGTTCTGCACACTTTTAACTGCATCATTGATTATTACTGAGCAATTAGCACTCTTAAGTAAGTGTTCTTCAGAATGCAGAAAGTCCTGCAAAGTTTTTTCAGGTAACTGGTGTAATCTCACTTTTTTAATCAAATTAGGCAGGTATTTCTGCCGTGTTTCTAAGTTGTGTTTGGTCCATTGGAGGACAGCTTTCAACACTGATTCTTCCTCAGGGACATTTAGTTCATCAGCCTCAAGACATTTTTGCAATATCTCAAAATTCATCTCCAAAAAATCACTTGATCTGAGCAGCAATGAAAAGTGGTGTTGTACAAAATCTAGTGCATGATCAAACAAGCGGACGGACCCATAACTTTCTGATAGAGAAAGCAACTGTAAGCAATTCACAAGATCAATACTTTTTATTAGGAAGTCACTGCAAGCTTTGGAAAGGAGTGAAACTTGAAGAAATGATGACAGTTGGAAGAGCATTTCCACATTATCATTGGTTATCTCTGTTTTTCCTGTGTAAGCATAATCAAGAAAAGCTTTCACTGCCTTGGGTGATAGGTTACTAATAGTAACATTGCCATCATCTCGTTCTTTCATATTAACTTCAAACATGGCTCTGTGAATAAAATACAGAAAAGATACACACAAAGATTTAGCAAACAGAAGAGAACACTAATGTGGAAGGAGACAATCAGGGGCACGTAATACTGTGGGCTGGTCTAAAATAGGTCTAAAATATGGAAGTTCTTATATGAACAATGAATTTACTTGGTGTGTTTGAAGAAAAACATACCAAGAATAAGAACATATTCAAAGTGATGGCTTAACAAAATGCACCTGTGTTTTCTATGGATTTTCACAAACAGTGATGAAGTCTGCAGCTCTCAATGTGAGAGAAAATGTGAAATTGTTCAGGACAGCATCAGTTTCAACAGCTTAGGAAAGAAAGGCTGATTTAAAAAGTACATAGTATAAAAGCCCCATGAGTTAGGTCATGCACTGTGGATGAATATATAAAATTAAGTGGAAAAAAAAAAAGCCTTCCAAAATGCAGGCTGAGCAAATGGCCAGAGAGATGATGGGTGTAGTCCTCAGAAATAAAAGTAGGTGAGGGGTTAATGAGGAAAAAAACCACAAGGAAACTTAATTCTTGCTTTAGAGTTGACAGTGATGTATGAGTACAGGCCAATGTCAGAGAAAAAATGAGGTTTTGACATATGATTGCATGACACAATGAAACTGTGCAGAAAGTAGATTGTGACTGAATACAAAGATGATAGTTGAAATTGTGGAATGAACTATTGATCAGTAGATTTGAGGAAATTTTATTACAACTTTAACTGCCTTATTCTAAGTATGTAATAACATTTAACTATTTCACACAATCTAACAAGGCAAGATAAAATATCTAAAGTTTTACAAGCTGGTAAGTGCTGGTAACAGAACAGTGCTGCAATATCCCTTGCCCTACCCTCTCAGAGCCTAAGCACCAGGATGGGAAGCAGTGGCTTCTGAATATGACACAATGTAATAGTGGAGGAAGAGTTGGATAAATCATCAAATGCAAAGGACAGAATCTGGACCATTAATACATCATAGTTAATTCATATTAAAAAAAGTGTTATATCATAGTTCAGTTATACACTTAGTATCTCTGTTGTATGGGATTTTTACAATCCCATCCTTTTCTGAAGCCAAAGAGGAAAAACATCACTGTGTATAGCACATACTCTTTGGGACATGAACATCTGGTAAAGCAGGAACTTGCCTGACTTCCTGAACAAGAACATAAAATTACAGTAAGACACCTGTGTCCCAAAGACCTCTTTGCATACTAAGTGATGACCCTTATAATCCTTTCCTCATTAACCCAAGAGCTATGAAATCTCTAATCAGGGAGTAAAATAGCAACTGAATAATACCAGTAGAAGGAGAGCAATGTAGACAAAGGCTTTGACTCTGGAAGCTAACAAGTAAGGATCAAAATATTGCTGAATCTTGGGTTTACACAATGAAGCCAAAACTTAAGAGAAGTCCAAAGGCCAGGAAAGACAAAAGGTATTCCATTTTAAAATGTATCTAGTGGATTTAGATAATTTTTATTCCTTGAAGGTAAAAAATGGGCCTTGCATTCCAGGACAACTTATGAATCTGATGGCTGCTATTATCTGCTGTATTAACCGTTAGGAGCAGGGAGAGATCTCTCCTGGCAGATTTTAATCTGCAGAGTCTGTAAGTAATGAAAAGGACACATGCATTTCCGTATGTGCTTAACTTCAGTTCTAAAAATTACCACTGGAAGCTATTTCATCCTAATATTTCTTTCTACCAGATCATCTTGGTGCTGTCAAGAAGTTAAAAACAAATGAAGTAGTTCTGTGTGTCAGAGAAAAAAACAAATCTGCTGCTACAGTGGAGAAAGTACTCATTTCATCTGCATTTCTTCTTTTTTCAGTAATTCTTAGAACACATCTAGCTGTCTTCTGTCATACATGGCAGACTCACTTAGACCATGGTATGTTCCAGGACATTTGAAAATAACACTCACCTATGTACGGGCAACCGAATTGAGGCCATTAACTCATTCCCAGGAGTCCATTTTTTCTGTTAGAGTCTTAGCTCTGTTTTTCGTTAACTGTGTTCAGAAACACTTTCAGTGTGGAACTGCAAGTGTGAACCTTTCTAATAAAAGGGTTAGCAAGGTTTCTTTATAAATTAATATTCTGTATGTGAATGATCTGGCTGTCCTTTAAGAATACATAGCTTTAAGCACCAGAAGGAAGATCCATTTCATGCTGAAAGGCTGAAATCTGTAGTTTAGGAAAAGTATGCATATCTGTTTAAATACCTCTGAAGACAATCTCTACCACACTGACCACTCATCTTGGACAAACAAAAACCAGTTCCATTCAAAAGTTATGTACAATTTATCCACAATTGCTCAGTACAAGATGTATTTGTAGTCAATCTGTTAAGTTTCGCAATATAAATGTGTCACAAGTCAAACAATATCCTTGCAGACCTTCAAGAACTGATATGGGCAACAGGTAACTCCTAAATATATTTAACTTGTGCCAGTTCTACCTAACAGCACAACCACACATGATTTGAAACTTCAGAGTTTGGATTGCTGTCAGAATCTGATTCACAGAGTCCTTGTGATTTTTTGAAAATACAAAGAACTGGCATACCCTTAAAATGATGTTTGAATGCTTTGCTCAAAACTCTGCAGATATATGTAAATTGTTGTAATTTTTTTTCACTTTTTTTTTTTTTTTGAATTCTATTCCTTCCCTCCCTCCCAGAGAACTTAGAATCTATTTCCTGCATATTCATGCCAAAAATAGGTTTACCTGAAAAAATCACTGCATGCTGCCAGTACACAACGATGACAGGGAATTATTTCATCTTTCACAAGAATTTTAAAATCAAAAAATATATTTTGTTCTCTGAACTTTTGTAGTACTTTTAGAATTTGTTGTCCATGACCTTCAGCCACTAAGGAATTGATTTTATTTTCAGGAACAGAAATTCCATTGCAAATAGGTCTGCTAATGTAATCCCGTTGATTGGCCATGTTTTCTTCAATCTATTCCTGAAATGGAAAAATAAGTAATTGATTCTACAGTCTTATTATTAAAAAAAAAAAAACCAAGCAAAATCAATACACTGTAAAACAAACAAAGAAGTTCCCAGCATTTAATTTAGTTTGTAAATCCTATGCACAGTTAGAAATTTGTGTTATACGTGATTTTTACACTGAATTTGATAATACTACTATTTTGTAAAATATATACACATGGCATATTTTTAAAAGTAAATTATCTGCCATATATCAGAGAACAATTCTACAGATAATACCCACCTGTAGGAATTTTTTCAGTAAAATCCAAAGGAAGCACATCAAGGAGTGTGTTTAATTGTCATTTAAGAGAAAGACTAGTCCTAGGCTTACCCTCAAAAACCCCCAAATTCTTACAATTTTATGTAAAATTAAGATGGAAAAAGAAAACTTTGTTACATATTTTACATTCCAAAAGGCTCATCACTCTACAGCTTGTAGTGGAAGGGAGACACAAGCTACTAGACTGCTTCCTAAGTGGATTCCCATGAGGCACTCTGGACTGCAATAACGGAATACAAACACCAACAGCCTGGCTGAATCACAGGATTGCTGGGGCTTACCAAATAGGGTCATTTAGAGACAATTTGGTGACAGTACACCTTTGAGTGTTTACTCAGTTGAAACTGATTTTGTCATGTACCTCTAGTCTTGTTAGGAAGCTTTACGTTTGCCCACTCTGAGTTTCATTTACAGTGGCGTAAATTAACTGGCTTTAGAACACATTTAAATTTAAGACCATCTCCCTTTCAGCAGCCAAGTCTTTTTTGTGATGAAAATCCCTACACTGAAGTGTGTTTTTTTCTATGGTAAATTGGCTTTAACTGGGTTTTACAATGAAAATATTTTACTCCACTTTGTCAACATAAAGAAACTTTAAACATAACTATATTTTATTTACACCTATTTAAAGAGCTATTTATATATTCCAGATGCATAAACTGCCCTTACTGCAACTCTGAGTCAAGATTGCCTATTTTAAAGCTTAAAGAAACATTCCGATTTTTTTTATTCCAGGATTTTGCTTCCACAATTCCAATTAGAATCAGCAACAGGTAAGGGCCCACCTGAATTGACAGGGGACAAAAAATTCCAAACAAAACCCAGAAACAAGAAAATACTGGTTTTGGTTTTTAATTTCATGGAAAGGCTTATCTGATGACATGATACATTCAGAGCAAACTAAACCATCAGGCAGTCTTCTTCATGTGAGGTACTTTCACAGCAGACTGATCTATACTTTATCTAGTCAGGTAGCTCCAACCACAAATAGACCTCCATGTCTCCTGGAATAGAAGAGATCCAGTGATCTTGCTGCCAGCACTGGCACCCTTGAAGCAGGCATCTTCTCCTTCCCATGGCCAGACAATCTCAACGTATTCACTCTTTCCATTCTAAGCCTGAGGAACTAGGAAAATACAGAAGAACAAGACCACCATTTATTCTGATAATGTATGGCCTCATAAACCCCAACTTCCATAAATCATAAAACTTTTTCATATGTCAGAATTTTCTAGAATACCCTTTTCTTATGAATTTAAAAGCCTGCTCCTCAAAAGACTGAATCTTCAAAAGCAGAGTTGCTTCAATAACATTAATTTCCCACATTTGAATGAAACCTTTGTTAAAAAAGTAAGTGAATTTCAAAGTTAAATTTGGCATCAGGTCAAATAACACTTCTTCTAAAAGAAACGTAAACCTTTCTGCAAAATTCTGGAACTGACAATAGATACTAGATGTCTTTCTCCTCTTACATGTAATTTCTATAGCAAGCTCCAACCTACAACATGCTTTCTGGAGGTAAAATTTCAGTAATGTTTGTATTTTTATAAAGAACATGGAAACATCTACTGTAATCAAGTCCAACTATGCTATTTTAGGCAAGACATCATATGATCACTTTCATACACGCAATCGATGTTTCAGAAAGTTTTCTCTTACCAACCTATTACCACAAGAACTCTATTCCAGTACATTGGTGTAGAGACTGTAAACCTCTTAATTACACAATCAATTTATTAATGCTTATATATATTTATTCTTCTGTTAAAATTGTTATTTGACTTAATTTTCCTTTGTATACTTATTCACTCTTACAATTATCAAGAGTGTTGATATCCTCTCTCAACTTTCATTAGAATGAATAATTGTCAAACTTTCCAAGGTCCACTTGTAAGACTGAATTTCTGTTTTTCATTATTATTTCTTGCAATTTTCTCTTTACTCTGGTTTGATCCTAAATATCTTTCACTGATACAAGATTTGTTGTACAACATTATGGTTCAGATCTCATCACTGTCTCACTAGTCCAATTTGCAAATCATCTAGTGCATCCTAATCCTAATCTCTAATAGCAGTATCTCATTATTTTCTTAAAAGCAAAATTCAGAAGTGTATCTTTAATGTTTTGTCCATGATTAAGGAATGTAGTAATGAATGCTGTGCAATGACTTAGCCTAATTCATCCTCCTCTCCATTTAAAAAAATCTGTATTAAAAAAATTTAATTTCCAGATCTCTTGTAGCCAATTCCTGATTTATTTCATAATTTTGCTATTAATGTACCACTTTACTGAATCTGTTGATGATTTTAGAGCCCTCCAAACTATCTTAACAATTCAGCTAAAACTTGGTATGCTAAACAAGGCCAACTAGCATTTTTAATTATTTCATGCAGTCTTCTACAAAGCCATATGAATTAATCAATACTTTTTTTTATAAATATTTGATCAACTTTGACAATGGGGTAAGAAACATAGGGGGTGCAGACATATGTTGAAGAGGTCTGCAGCTCAGGAATGCTTGGGGAACACCCCTCCTTTTATTTGCTCCATAAACTCCCACAGGATTCCAATTACAAAGCCTGTCTTTATGTGGATTACCAAGAACCAAGCTCCAGTAAATGGTTCATTAGAGTTGTGATCTCTTACTTTTGCTTTTTAAGATATGTCTGTGTGCTGTTCAGCAACCGGCCTTGGAGCATCTCCTGGAACATGACACAAGTACTGCTGTACGTGATCCAGTCTCTCATCACTTGACAAAACCTCCCTGTACTGGACATTTACAATCTTACACTGACAAATGCCCTCTTAGCTATTAGCCTGCTTTTCTAAAAAAACCCAATAAAACAACAAACCTAAAAAGTTAAACATTTGCCCTGGCTTATTTTCCTTGTAAGCCACCTCAAACAAGAGGCCAATTGGCCACTACAGTGAAAACTGATGCAAATTTCACAGTTGTAAAGGTCAACCCCATACAACAGATGTGTGGGGGACAAATATGTACCTCTCAAAACTATCTGTTCAGGTCTCCAGCTGAGGGGCCAGGCATTCTGCATGCCTGACAATGGAGTGGCAAGCAATGGCCAGTCTGTGTATGGCCACAGAGCAGCCAGCAGCTGACCAGAAGGCTGGTGATAGTAAGCTTATTTTGGTCATTACGGTGGATGAAATAAGGGACCACCTGGGAGCTCTGAGGGTAAGAGCATTCTTATGATCTGTCACAAAATCCAGTAATAAGGGCTGCCTCATGAGTTGTGCTGTTTAAAAGACCCCTCTGTTGTAGAATCATAGACTGGTTTGGGTTGGCAGGGCCATTAGGGATCACCTAGTTACAACCCTTTGCCAGTTTTAACACTGTCCTTTTCCCAAGACAGTAAGGGACAGAGCAGTCTGGAACGTAATGAGCTCATTGACTCAGATAGCAGGTAACCACACTGAGAACTCTGGTAAGACCATAGTCAAAATATGAGATACACACACATTCCTCTTAGTATCTAAGCTATTGGTAAAAAGCTACAAGAAAGTGTTTAAATGACCTTAATTGCATGCAAACAGCTGCCAAAACCTCACTGAATTTCTAGCAGAATTGTTTTATTTCACCAAAGCTAATGCTCCTTTTCCAAGGATATATAGAGAACGTAACATATTTATGATTGTCTTTTAGTTAGAACCATCAACAATCCTTCTTAAGTATTCTTATAATTCTGTACCTAGAAGATACTGAAATGTTTAATTTATTTTCCTCTACTTTTCCTCTGGAAAGTTCAAATGACCTTTAGACTATCAATTTAATAACCTGTATATATGCTGAATCCTAGATATTATACTAGGAGACTGTAAACACAGCATACTGTTAAACTCATAAAGGAGATGAAAAACATCCAGGACAGACATTTTCAGAACATACAGGCATACACTAAAATCATAACCAGTGCAATACACCTCCTAGAAATGGTTTTCACATCCATTCCACTAAATTTGAAAGAGCAAACAGAACTGTGAAGTGACCTTTGAGCAGAGATGAACTTTTGTTCGTGCAGAGTCTGTTGTAGTTCCCACCAAAGCACTGATCATACTCAGATAATGTATGTATATTAATAAACACTTTTGCTGAAAAGATTTTGCTAAACCAACAGTCCAAATAGTCTTAGCTGCTACAACTGATAAATAAAATGATTACAGAAGTTTAAATATGCTAATGAAGTTGCGCATGGTGGAAGATGTGCAATTATTTCTTAGTGAGTAACCAAGGAAAAGATAGCAAACTAGGCAGAGGATGTGTAATAAGAAAGAAGCATGAACACCCAGATGAAGGTCCAGAAAGACAGTGGCAAAGACTTACACCAAACTGTTTGATCACTTTATAACAGTAAGATAAAAATATACATACAAATATGTATGACTTTGAAATAGCCTAGGGAATGCTGTTTTGTGAAAGTACTGAGCACACGTAAGTATCACACAGAGCTCAGTTCATACTTTGCCAGAAAAAGCCCGTTGGGGCTGTGCCTGCCTGACAATAGAAAGGAACAAAGCCTTTTAACAGGACTGAAGCTGTTCTCAGCACAAGGGTGTGGCCATTCAGAAATTACAAGTAACACTGTGTGGGTAGATGCTCTCTCCTCTTCCAAGACAGCTGGCAAAACCAGTCTAAACTCAACCCTGATTTTGTACTTTATTACTTACAAACAATTTTAAAACAATCTATCTGCTTTTGTCTGAAAGCACAATACAGCTGTGCTACAGCACGCAATAATAAAAAAAAAAAAATTAAATCTTAGTACTTCTTAGCAGGTATCTTATGGGAAATAAATTGTTCTTCAATGGAACATTACGTTTATCACATGGCCTTCTACCAGCCTGGATTGTATGTCTTACTAGGGAACAAGATTTTAATAAAGGTACATCTAAGAGCTGGTATTTTACAGCACACTTTATGTACCTAGGACAAAAGAATTAAGCACAGTGAAGATTAAGACATTGTATAGATTTCTTTATAAAACTTTCAGTTATGTTTTTTCATACAAAATTTAACTGTACATTAATATATGTTCTGAAAAGGTCATTATCAGCATTCTAAGCTCTAATATTAAATATTTTATTGAGTCTACTGTATATCCATCAAAACGATTTGCTATTTTCATTCCTTGTCCATTCAAAAGGAGAGAAATAAATGACTTGTTAACAAGTTTTAAAGACACCACCCTGCACTACACATCTAATTTAACATTTATTAATATGAGTATGAGTAGAACAGATATCTGTAGGATTTGGTGACACTTCTAATTGCTAAAAAGACTAAAAAGACAAGAGTGGTTTAAAATGTAATTCAACTATAAATACTGAGTACAAGTTCTGTACTTTTATATTCCATTAATGTGTTGATTGTCACTGACCGCCTAAGACTGAAAACATTAAGAAAATTCCAACTTCCTGCCTGGAAATTTCAATGCAACTGAGTCTCACAGGTTTTTCATAAATAACTGAACTTCAAATAAAAATAATATTCAGTCAATCATTTTAGGACAAGCAAAAAAAGTGCACAGGACATTTTGAGGCATTTAATCCACAAAAGTGACATTTATCAATAATAAATGTTGAGATAGTATTCTCAGATTGAAAGGTGACACAGACACTTTAAAGCTTTGTGTTCTTTAGAAGTGACAAAAAAAAAATCAACACGGAAAAAAACCCAGCATGGCACCAGTAGGAAGTAAGGAAATTGCACTAATTCCTGGAAGCATTCCAAGAGTGGAAGATTCCCATTCTGCAAGCAGTGATCATTAAATGCATGTTCCCGGACAAACACATGAACCCGTTAAGATAAAGCAGTAAAAGCACTTAGAAGAAGTAAAACTGGTTGGATTTTATCTTAAAATTAAATTTCTTGAACTCATCAAGTTCCTTTGCAAATTATTTTCTTAGCCAAAAAGATCAAGAACTGTAGTTTTAATTTTCAGAAAAAAATGGAATTAAAATGACATACGGTACTTCTAATTCTGGCAAAAGTAATAACTGCAAATTCTGTAAAAGAAAATCACAGCTTTTAATGGCTTCTGTAGTCTGTCACTTTTGCATGTGATTAAAAATATGTGTTTTTTTTCAAAACATGCATGCAATATTGAGCATCTTTAGAGAATAATTTAATATGATTTATTATCATAGCATGTTTTACTTAAAATAAAGATCTGGGTTTATATTGATATGTCCATACTTATAGTACATATTATATAATGCATCTTGAGCTTCAGTTTGCATTTACACATGAAGCTCATTTTTTAAAAAAAAGCATTAATCCACTGGTGAAAAAACTTGCTACATGTTTAAATCTTTTTAAGTAGAAAGCAGGACAAGCAAAACCTATCAATCATACCTGAGGGGTTTTTTTGGAACTAGGTAAGATCCACAATTCATTAGTATTATCATCTATCAGTAACTAAATATAGATAAGGCCACTATTTCCTCTTCAGAGTGTGCAGAATACAAAGTTTGAAATGTAAGCCTCAGCTAGAGTTTGATATTGGCAAAGAGTATTTTCCTGGGATTTTTTCTTGACTGTGTTAAATCCTCCTCTGCTGTCAATTAACTTTGTCTATGGGTTTGGATAATACATAAGATTCTGCCATTCCGTGCTTTGCTAAATCATGAGGAAAAATAGGAATAATATTTTGAAATTAGTCAAATACCCTACTGATTCCTTGATGATTTTTTTTTTAATCCGAATGTTACTTCTGTATTTAAAATATTTTGCAAAGGCCAATCTATACTCAGTTATAACTGAGACTTATTTTAGACACAAAGACCTTCTGGCCTGTGTAGAAACAGCAGTTTTCCATACTAACAGTGAGCTGGGAATGCTAAACAACAACAAAAAAGGAGGAATGTAAGAAATACCCGCAAGAACACAATTTTCAGTATTTTTGCCTCATTTGTACATGGTCAATACAGGATGGATGAAGCGCAAGTATTTCTAAAGGCAAGCAACAGAAAGACAGGCTGTGAATTTTCAAATAGGCCCTAATTTTTTAGCTATGGTTCAACTCCAGAACCAAAGGGCAAGCAAATTTATTACCTTTTGAGGATTTACAGATGGCCTATAATTGAGGGCACATGGGAATCCAGTTCTGACAACCATTAGAGTTCTTAGCAGAGCAATGAGCACGAGACACAAAAGGCGCTTGTTCAGACAGATCCTTAGGAGCCAGAACCCAGCTAGGGTGATGCAGCGCGTTTCATCTGCTCTCGGGACAATCAGCTCCTCTTTATAGTCAATAAAAGGCAAACAGAGCCCACCCCGCTGCGACAGCTCTGCCAGGGGCCCGGACGGCTCTCCAGCCGAATGGATGCGCTGACGGCAACACCTCAGCAAGATGCGCTAATGGCAGAGATGCGCCGGGCATCACCTGTCCTCAAGGGGTCGCGCTGCCACCAAGGACCACCTCCCCCTCGAGGGCATAACCACCTCTTTGTGTCTCACAGGGCCGAGGGAGGCAGAACTTAGCGGGCAACTACATTCTCTGTACCCCGGCCAGGGTTATCGGCCGTCTCCAGCCTCACTAGTCCCAGCCCTGCGGCTCCGGCCGCCATCGCCCCCGCCCCGCCCGGCAGGGGAGGGCAGCGCCGTCAGCGCCCCTACTGCGCATGCTCAGGAGGCCCGCGCCTGCGCCCCGCGGCGGCTCCGTTCATTCTAAGGGAGGAATAATTCTGACAGGACGGGCGGGATGGGGCAAAGGGATCCCCTTCTCTCACAGCGCGGCCCGGCCGCGGCATGCGGCGGTCTCCGGCACTGCCGCCTCTCCGCAGCCGGCGAAGCGCTAGTCCCCCCTGAGCGCTCCCTCCGAGCAGCGCGTACCCACCTGCAGCCAACACCCGCAGCTCACCGACCGCTCTGGCCCACCCTCCGCAGCAGCGACCCCAGCAGATTGGCTCCTTCCGGCGTCATTCTACTACTACTGGCACTCGGAATGGTTCCGCCGGCCGTCACTCCAGGTGGGAGCCCGCCCATCTCCCTCAGCGGGTTCCTCTCTGACGACACCACGGGTGCAGCTCAGCCGCAGGCACCGCCTTTCCCCTGATCGGTCGGTACCTGGCGCATTCCGCTGTCGCTCACAGCGCGCTCTTACACAGAATTGGCCGGTGCCCTCGGGGGCGGGTCCCCCCGTGCTTTCCGCACGCCCATAGGCTCCCGCCGGGACCGGGGGCCGGGACGTGGCGGCGGGGGGCGGAGCCGCGGGAGGGCGCCGGGAGCGCGGCCGTGCCGGGGCTGCGGTGCCGGGGCTATGGGCAGCGTGCGCTGGGCCTTCCCCTGCGGCGCCTGGCGACCCCGCCGCCGGGAGTGGCTGCTGGCCGCGCAGCTGGTGCAGCCCGAGGAGAAGGACCGCATCGGCCAGTTTGTCTTTGCCCGCGATGCCAAAGCCGCCTTGGTACATGGGGAGCGGGGACGCGGTTGTCTCTTTGCAGAGTCAGCGTTACCCAAATTCCTGACTTTTCGTAGGAAAACATGCCCTGCAAGGGCATTTCAGGGATGTAAAGCTAAAGGATATATATAAAAGTGTATATATATATATATATATATATATATATATAGGATATATATAAAAGTATGAAGCTCTGCCTCACGGAGGAGCAAAGAGCGGTGTTTGCAGCCTCCCGTCAGTAGTAACTCTGAAAGAGTTCACATCTTCTAAATCGTGATACCAAATTTCGTCAGGAGACAAAATCAGCATACCCTGGCAGACTATACATAAGACATCAGTGTAATGTGTAGGAGAATAAAGCTGTTTTATATGATTCAGGTTTTAAATCTCGCCTAATAACATAGTAATTTAATACACACGTGTTAATTAGTCTGGAAGGAGTTACTTATCACTTCTAGCTGTTGAGTATTTCATTGTGCACCTAAGCAGTGAATGAATGTACTGAAAGGAAGGCTGTCAAGATAATTTTACTGTCCGGGGTGGTGTAAAAAGTATTTATTTGTGCCATAAAGTATCATAAATAAAGTAGAGAAAGGAACTACTGTGATTTTTCTAGGCTGGGACTGCTTTTCATCTTGTGTTGACTGTGTTAATAGTGATAATGTATTTGATATTCTGGTGAACTCTTTTGCTTAAACTGACTTGACTCAGCTTTTATAAAAGGGAGAAATTTACATTATTTGGCTAAAATACACAACTTGATATCAACGGTAATAAACCCACATTTTTTAGGCAGGTGGTTTTCTAGCAACCGCATAGCACAACAGTTCTGTATGAATCACTTCCATTTTATTTCATAGGCTGGTCGCCTGCTGATGCGGAAATTAATTGCAGAAGAGCTGTGCATACCTTGGAATGAAGTACAGTTGCAAAGGACATCAAAAGGAAAACCTTTCCTGGCCAATAACTTACTCAGTATCAATTCAAATTACAACTTCAATATCTCTCATCAAGGTGATTATGCAGTCCTTGCAGCTGAGCCTGAGCTTCAAGTTGGCATTGATATTATGAAGACTAATTTACCAGGTAATGCATCACGGTGACCAAAGCAGATTCTGCAGTGGTTGAGTACTGAACTTTTTCACATTTCCCAAAGAACCAATCTGTGTCCTAGAAATTTAGTGTAATTAGAAGAGAGTGTATGAATGTATTATGTATTTGGGATTTCTAATTGTTAAATGCACTCCTCATTTATTTTGGGGTGCCTCGTAGGACAGATACAGATATATTTCCCATTTAGAGAAGCAGAACCCTGGGAAAATAAGGTCATGAATCCTGGTATGATATGGGCAGTACCAGCATCTGCAGGTTCTTTAATTATGGATTTGGTGTCTGTGAGGTAGAAGCAGGGACATCTTTCGAGCTAGGGACAATGGGATCCATCCCCATGAGAACTTCATAGACTGTGTTACTCACTTGTCCCATAAGTATGGACATTTTATGTGTCAGCCAGCTGGCAACATGGATTCTCTGTGAATGTGCAGTAATGCTTAGTGAGAGGGGATCTTGAGGGAACATGTGAGGTGCTCCTGGGAAAAGACTAAACTTACAAAATTTAGTTATTGGCCTATTTATATGTATGAAGTGACTGTATAGATTAGTGAACTTCAGGACCAAAATTAGGATTGTAGCAAAGTGTACTTTTAAGTAGTTTTATGGAGATTGTTTAGTTTGCAAATGTTCATCAGTGCATGACTGGGTTAAAGGAGAAACATACTGGGATTTATGATTCACTGGAATTCTAGTTTTCTAGAATCTTCCTTAAGCATTTAACCAGATATGACATTAGTAGTTGTGTTCTTAGAGAATCTTTCTTCACAATTTTTGGAGTTTCCCAGCATTTTATGCTGTGAAATACGTTGTGTTGTAAGGTAGAGATTCAGATAAACCCCAACTGGAAAACTTTCTGTCTGATCACTTTACACCTTTTTAATGATAACTACGAGTGTACATTTTTGGATTGTCATGTTTAGCTAGGATGCACAGAAACTTTGCAGCAATCTGAAGTTCTTTCCTGTGACTCCCATCTGCTGTTGACCCTCATTCTGAAGATGGTAGTCAGCATATGAGGCCACAGGGTAGCCTTTGGAGGATCCCCCACCAGAGCTGTTACATGTTTTGTAACTGGAATTGTGTCCAGTGGGTAAGGCTGCTTTGGTACAGGGGCACATCTGACAGGACTACAGTAACACAGGGCCCAAATAACCAGATTAAGCTTGAAGCTGGTGCTTTTATCATAGCCCTCTCAGGCAAAGCAAGCAAGACTGTGTCCTCACATTGTTTTGCACACCCTCAGCCTGTTTGCTGGGGGAGCAGAGTTACAGAGCAGGCCTTGATGCTGTGCAAACACTGCTGTTATTGGTGTGGTATCAGCACTGGGTTAGGCATAGACCTGAAACACAGCGCTCTACAGCCATGAAGAAGGGTAACACCTGGACGCAGTGCCCTTGGAAACACTCTGGTTGGGCTGCCACTGGCCTTACCACAAGACTGGGTGGTTTTAATTCCTCATTCCAAAAAACTTGCTAGCTTCAGTGTGTAAATAGTGAAAATCAAAATATTCAAGCATTTGTATCTGAAGCTTTTCTTGGGAAGTGCAAAATTCAAATGTATACAGAAAAATCGAAAAATCTGTATGTGGAAGTAGGGATATCTTACATCCTCTGCTGGTATTTTATGCAGCTGTAAATGTAGCTGACATTTTAAAGGTATGTTGTCAATGCCCAACTGACCAGTTTTATGAAACTTGTTAAACTTTATTTCTAAAGTCTGAAGACTAAGTAATACTTTGAGGTCTGAGACAGACAGGCTTCAGTGTTTTTACCCAGAGAGAGAAAAATGGTGGTTATTCTGGAGATGCTGGTGATTCCAAAAACTGAATGGTAAAAGATAGCTCATATGTCTTCCTTTTTGTAATTACAATTTGTATTTTTGAAAAAGAAATAAGATACTAATGAAAATATGATAATTGTATGTGGGAAAGAGAGCCAGCAAATAAGTGGTAGTAAGGATAGAACTTTAGTTCATATTACAGAGACTATAATTGAAAGCTGGCCATCTTTTCACCTAAAATTTTTCTGAGGAAGATTTTTGTCTTAGTAGAATCACCTGAAATTTTTTTTTGTTGCTGGGTTATGAATAGGTGACACTGACTTTACCAGTAATATTTTCTCTGGTAGTTCCACTGAGTGGTGCTCGTGTTCTGCAGTTGCTAAGTACGTTATATTTCTGAAGGTAGATCCACTATAAATCTCTTTCCTTGGAGCAGCTACAAGGACAAAGAGTTCCCTATGAACAAAGTACATTTCAGGAGGTTTGTTTGTTTTCTTCAAAGGCTTTTTTAAATACAAAGTACTTCATCTTGTGATGTTATCCAACAGCATCTTGATTGAGGTCTCCAGTATTGTAGATCTTGCATTCCTTTATTGTTCAACCTGCGAGCATGCAAAATCTGCAGTGCAGATATACAAGAGTATCATGCAGCTGAAAGTTTGAGAAGTCTGCTGTTTTGTGCTATTATGTAACAAGGAGTCCTAGTGTACCTAAACGTTTTATGTCAATTCTTAATCCGTGCTATGTGTTTTTGTTTTACTTATTGTTCCTAAGAAGCCACCTCTTTCCATATTACTTGTGCTTCATTAGTAAAATCTGAGAAAAGAAACTACTACAAGACATAGCCTTCTTCTTCAGAGGTGAAGGCAGGCCGCAGTAACAGCTATTCTTAGCACTGCCAACAGCAACAGTTCTGCAAAAGTTCCACAGGTATGCAACAGTTTATCACCTTTTTTCCTCTATTCAGGTATTAAAGTAAATACTATTGTGATAGTGGAAAAGGAAAATACCCTCTTCAGGCTTTGTGTGATGCTGCCTTTTGGTTATCTGGCAAGTAATTGTAGATTTAAGTCAGTCTTTCAGTTTAATTGTTTTTGAAGTATTACTGAGATCAGTGATTATTTTCTTTCCTTAGATCAGTTTAAGATGAACTCTTGAGTCATTTGGAAAAGTCCACACTATTCTGTCAATTTGTTAGTAGAAGTGTCTGTGGACATTATTTGGCCAGAGAGGTAATGCATGTGAAATTATTTTAAGCCTTTCACAAAAGAAATGAGGATTCTCACAGTAATATTAATTCCTGTGGAAAAAACTGAGCTTTTATTTTATTTTTAATTTATGAACAAGAAATTCTGCAACAAGTGTCAACTTGATTTAAGTGGTGTGTGGGATGTTGATTGACCAGTTACTTAAACAGTGTAAAGTAGAATATTTTCAGAGACTTAGGAAATAATTATGGCTTAATAAAGATTGCACTGAGCATTTGAAAAAAGTTTAGCTCTTAGGCTCAAGAGCTTTCCTGCTGTGCAAGTGAATTTCTTTTCACGAATGCAATTTCTTAGCTTAGATGGATTTGCAAAGGTAAGTAAATTAACAGTTCATTCCATATCTTTGCAAATCAGCCTGCAATCTTTCTTACGTATCACATTATATTTACTTTGATCTGGACATCTCTAATCTCAGTTTTATTCCAGAATTAAATATTTGACATGCAGTAAAATTAGATTTTCTCATTAATATTTTGGTTTTATGCTAGGCTTGCTTGTTAAAAGACACAAAAGGGTAAATTTTCTGCCTGTGAATTTTACAGAAAAATTAATTTGATCTAAAAATACTCCATTAAATGCTTTTTTAAGAAAGTGGGCTATTATGTGCAAACACTTGATTATTTGAAACTGGTTTTCTCAGAGGTAAAGAAATATAAAGAGAACTTGACTAATTTTTCTCTTTTTATTCTCATTATTACATTAATGAGGTGAGGTAATGCAAGAGATGAGACCAGATAGATCTTCAAATCAGAGACAGGTCACACATGAATCAGAGTATCTAAGTTCCAAAAGAAGCTAATTACCATATGTCAGTCTAGCTAATGCAAGAAAGCTCTCTCTCTCCAAACAGTTTTAAACTGCTGTTTATTTTGGTGTATCCATAAGCCTAATTGAGTTAGGCACACCTACATCATGGTTAAGATATTTGACATGTTTTTTAGCTAGCAGCCATGTTCAGTTTTTTGCACTTTTAATGCTTTTTTAGCTGCTAGTTTTTCATCTTTTCAACAAGAATTTCCTAACCTAGAAAGAAATTCCAAAGCAGATTGTTCTTTGTGCTTTTGTCCTTAAGGTGACTTAACTTTACCTTAAACAAAATTTGAACTGTTTTTGTTTTTATTGTTGTATTTCAGTAAATCTCATAGCAGCAATCAGCATTCAGTCTTTTACTGCTAGAGATAATCACCAAATTGCTAGCTAATGTTACAGCTTTAGGTGTGTAGATGCAGTGCTTGAAATGAAGAAATTAACAAAGGGTTTGATTTAAATGTTACTTCTAATAGATCAAAGGAGTCATAATTTATAAATGTGTATGTAAGCGCATAATTTTTAGATGTGAGGGATGTTAAAACAGCTGATATCCTTGTTGAACTAAAGAATCGGAGTGATTCTGTGCACTTACACTGGGTAAACAGGGAGGCATTTCTTTGTTCTTGTTCTATTTGCAACTGGGAAGAAACAGCCATCTTAAACGTATTCTTAAAGAATATATATTATATAGCAGTTTCATTGTTGTGCTTTATTCACATTCCTAACACAGTTTTAACCTGGAATTAGATGATTCTGTATTTGATGAAGCACCAATGCTTTGAAAACTGTGAAAGAAAGTTGATATTGTGATTAAATCTCCTCTTTACAGGAAAATCTCTTTATTTTCCAGAGAAACACCTTTAATCCTTTATGACTATTTCTTTAATAGAAAAATGTAAAACCATTTGGATTAAAGTATAAACTGATAGCAAAATGCAGAACTATAAGCTGTGGAGAGTAGATATGTTTAAAATGAGGGATAAACTAGCAATAAAGAAAAGAAGAATCCTTAACTAGGAGCCTTTAGTAAGAATCAGAGGTGGAACAAAGAGTAACTATAAGAATGCTTGTCAGATTGTTTTGGTTTTGTGAGGTTTTTTTTCCATTCCACACACTGAATTTACAGTAGTCACAATTTGTTACTTAATTGGTGTTTTGGGAAATTAAGTTATACATTCACAATGAGCAGCTAAATAGAACTGATTTTTTTTCTTTTTTTAACAGATCTAAAAGTGTTTCTCAGCCTGCACTAATGACGGTTAGCTTTGGCTTTCCAGATTAAGAAAGTGTAGCAGAAAAATGTGATCCAAGGACTAAGGTTAAGTAATTACTATGTAGATCTTAAAGAATTGCCTTTTGAGGACTTTCTTGCTAACATTGCCCATTTCCAATAGCTTCAGCTCTACAGATACATATATTTGTTGCAAGAGCTGGAACATAGAAGCTGACTTTATTTTGTGTTGTCAGAAGGTTATTTGGATATTGACTGTGCAGGTATTACAGTTCAGAGCTCTCACTGGTTTCAAGGTTTTGAGACAGTCTTTTAGAGACAGACTTGCAGATTTTTTTAGACTAACTAATGAAATGGTAGAAACTTATCTTAAATATTTCACAACTCTCCTCAGTGAATGTAAAAAAAAGTAGCCTCAGCTGCATTTCCCTGATGTATTTCCTTTCTATGAGAAATTCTGATTTTCAACATAGCAAATATTTTTATATTTCCTCAATAAAGATGACAGGTTGTTCTTGTTATGTCAGGTGTTCAGGATAGTTTGGAATCGGGAGACATTTGCTGCTTCCATAGGTAGCTGTTTTCTTGCCATTTATTGGGTTGGTGCTGGGAATTCTAAGCATTCATAGCTATTACATGCTGTATTGCATTTTGATGGAAAATCCAATTTTGTGGTGTATTAAAAAAATCATTACTTGTCCTGTATAGTTTTCCTGTTTGTTCATCAGACTTGTTGGGTTCTGTATTAAACATGTGTATCTTCCTTTTTTCTTTCCTAGTAAAAACCAGTTTAATAAAAGCAAAGCAAACTCTTGGAGATGGTATCTACAAGAGTAGATACAGGTGAATAGACCATTGAAGCTCATTAGTTTTTCATCTGCGGGCCTCTGCTTTTCCATCTGCTTTTGCCATGTTGCAGCACATTTATCTTCCTCTTGCATCTTTCCTTGTATATTTTGGCTGGATAGAAGACAGGTCCTGCAGTGGCAGAAGTTGATCTGTGTGATGTTAGGGGGAAGGATGTGGAGGTACAACATGCCAGTGACTAGCTGACTGCTGTCTCTTCCCTGTGCGAAGATCAAACAAAGCAAAACATGCTGGGTTTTAGCCATCAAGTGAGACAAACAGTATTTCAGCTGGTGGCAAGCCAAAGAAATGGCTTTCTAATGTTTTGCGGTTTTTTTATTTTTGTTCATTTGTTTTTAAAGAATGTCCATATGTAGGAGAGATTGATTCCCAAATTTAAAACACTAATACTACTGTCATTATGTGGGGTTTTTTGGACTTCATTATGAAGGGGGCAAAGAGGGAAGGATGGTGTACAGACAGAGGTGGGAAAGTTTTAAGTGTGAAAATAAGGGATTTTTCCTGCATTTGGCTGTGCAAGTCATGTTCTGGGACAGGCTTCTGTGCAGTGTCCTGACTTCTGCCATTACAAAGCAGCTCTGTTGTTCATTGCATTCATTACTGCAGTAGGATATTGTAAGGTTGAAGGACATACTCCCAGAGCGTGTGTCTCAATACTGAGGACCATTTCCATACCAAATTTAGAGGAGAGATCTTTCATCAAACTCTTTCAGGGGAACCAGCTCAATTTGAATCAGCTTGTGCTTTCTAAAGTCACAGAACTTCCCAGGCAAAAACTGCATTAGTCAGATCAAGGAGGTGTTAGAAAGTGTGAATCATGTAGTGAAATTCGTGTGGAAGATGAAGATGACTTAGGTACTGAGAATTGGCTTGGCTCCTCACTCCCTTTATCCAATATAGCATTTCATATACCAGATACCAGCTGGATTCCAATGCCCCCCCCCAGGTTCTGCAGTGCTACGAGCTTCTTAAAGATGGGCCTACTTTCCCTATAATTACACTGTCACTAAACACCTAACTTTTCCTGCTTGATAAACTGTGAAAGGAAGCTCTGATGCTGTGATTAAATCTCTTTTTTTTTGCTTGTGTATTTTCTTGGACTAATAAGTGGGGGGTTTTGCTGGTTTGTTTTCTTGGACTATAGTTATAGGTTTTCTTTTAAATGTTAATTTTAAAGCAAAGGATTAATTGCCAAAGATTTCAGTCACTATAATATCTCTGAATGTAGAGAAAGACCTTCTAGTATATTACTTCATAAAATGTAATAAAACTTTTCAGAGATCTGCTGGCTTGGTAGTATTATATAGTGTAAGGCTATACATGGTCAGACACTGTCTGGACTTTTTTTTTTTTTTTACATCTGTAGTTGTGTCCTCATGAGTTGCTTTGCAAAGGAAAGTATGTTTTTATGTTTATTTAGATTTTGGGGTTTGTGTTTTAGTGTTTTATGCAGCATAACTTCCTAAGTGTTGAAAGGGGGTTCCTGCTGTTCTGGCAATGGAATGATTGCTGTACTGTTTGATATATGTTCTGTAATGAAAAACTGATAAAAATGCCATTTTTTTAGGGTAATTTTTGGTTTTGCTGAAATACTGTCGCTGCCTAGAGCTCTGCTAGCTGTGGTCATACAACTTCTTGGAAAGAGCTTAAGCAAGTAAAAGGTGTAAGAGTAGACAAACACAAGTTAAGAAAGGGTTTCTTGTTTTATTACTGCTCACTTTCTTATTTGCTATCACTCTTTTCATTGTAAGTACATTTTGCTCAAAGAATTTGAGGTTCCTGAGTCATCTTAGTGCTTAAGACCCTGTGTATTTTAAATGCTCTTATTTTCTCCACTCAGAAGCAAGCTAAAACTGTGAGCTTGCACTCAGGTATGTTTGCCTGCAAGCTCTTCAAAGCAAGTATATATTCTATTTGAATGTTTGGCCTGTAAAAGAACATGTAAAAATATTCTGGAGTCTGAACAGAATTTGAGAGGATCTGGCATTTTTTTAAAATTTTCAGAATAAATGACAAAAAGCATGAATCTGTTGCAGACACTGTGCTACTTGCCTTTAAAAATCGATCAGATAGGAGGTATCCAGTTGGCAGCTTTTAATTTTATTTCAGGTTTTTTTAACCAAGCCATAGCTGTGTCAAAACTGCTGGTTTTCCAGTCAAGTTTTAGAGGTAGAGCTTTCTAAGCCATTATCAATCTTTACTTCCTTTTGTTTTACTATCAAGGCAGCTTGCTTAAATGTTCATCACTGCTGTTAGACCCAACCATGCTAATGCAATTGAAACCTTAGCAGTTTCTCTAAAATTACAAAGGCTTAGTGATGCTAACTGGAGAGAAAATATCACACATTATCAAATTATTTCAGTCTCTTTATGACTTTTCCATTTTTACAATCTGGAAAATGTTGAGTAACTCATAGGAGGCAACATCAAATGTTCAGGCATTTTAGAGTTGGTGCTTCTCTGAGGTATGCCAAGATAAAACACATCAGTGTAACATTATGAGAATAGATGTTTAACATACATACAATTGGGAGAATTGCAGGTTACTGACAGGAAGTGTAGAGGTCAGAGAATGTAAATTCTATTTCCAATTCACACTAAAGCTGTGTGAGCCAGTAGACTGAAAAAACATACATTGTTAATGTTCTATCTGGTTCTTGTAAGTTAGTCATTTATCTCACTAATTATTTGCCTTGTGTTGTTTTTAAACATCTGTAAAAGGGGTAGTTGGTATTAATAAACAATTAGGGCTTGGGCATCTGTTGCAGAAGAAATGTTTTCTCTGTTTCAGTTTGCCTTGGTTTCCTTTAGGGACAGTAAAAGGTCATCAAATATGGCTTGTCCTACACCAAAAGGATTGTCAACCCAAGAGTCCAGGACTTGAAACAGATGAACAACTGAAGCATGAACAGGTCTGTCTGCCTAATAATGTGAAGCACAAGATAGCTGTTCACTTTCTGGGGTTTGTTTTGTATTTTTGTTTTGAGTGTTGATTTGGGTTTGGTTTTGTTTGTTTATTGTGTTTTTTCAGGAGATTAGTTGCTCAGTGAGCTGGCAGTAGTAGCTTTATAAGCTAGCTAGTTTCTATCTGACCAAAACAAGTTGAAGTGTAAACCAATAAAACTTGAAGTGAAGATGGTCGGTCATCTACTCTTCTCACTATTTTTGAGAGGCCATGTCATGGTTTTAATAATTTTGGGTACAAGTTTGTACCCTGCCTTTGTGAACTGTACACTGTATTACCAAAGCTGGCTTACGATTAACCTGATGTTTGTAAAAATGTAAAAAAACCGTATGAAGATTTCTGTATTAGCCTTATAGATAGTAATTTTCACTATTAATAGCATCCTAATTTACATGGATCTTAATTCTGATTGCCTTTTATCTTCCTACAAATGCAGCTTGTTTGGATTCTTTAGCAGGTAGAAAAATGGGGGGAAATTACCCTGTATTTATGTACTATTTCTACAGTGCGTTTGCAAACAGGACTAGAGAATATAGTCTGTTTTCTTATCCTTTGCTCCTGCCTCTTTTTAAAATCCATCTTTTATGTCTGGTCTGTGGCATTACTTTTCTACAGGGAAAATGCAAAGCAGTTTTTTGGCTAGTCTTTAAGAAAAATTAACATAAATCCAGTTGTTATTGCAGTGGAAAACATGGCATTATGTATTAATGTAAATAGCTCATGAAAAAATCCAAAATGCACGCACATCTGCACACATATGAACACACATGCTTGCCTGTATGTAGCATGTTTACTTTCCAAGGTTAATATTGGACTTTTTTTTTTTCCCAGTATCATTCACTATTCCCTCTTCTCACTCTTCCTGAAATTTCTAGGGTATTGTGTGCTTTTAATTTAATGAAGAAACTTAACTTTTGGGTTAATTTTTTTTTTTTTTTAATTAATAGAAAGCAATTTTTGAAACATTACTCGGCTTATATTCTTAAGGATCTAATGTGCTTCAAAGTTTATTAACTGGGAATGTATTTTAAAATCAGAGAAGGCAATATAATTAATGCTCAGCATTAAAAAGAGTTAGTTTGCTTTTTTGAAGAGTTCTATTTCCTGGCATAGGCAAGTAAGAAGTACTTAATTAAGAAGTAAGTTTATTTCTGAAACAAATTGACAAGTGGGAGCTACTTTAGAAATGCAAATTTAAAATCAAATAATTAATTGCTATATGGGACTTGTTCCTGTTCTTCCAAAGAAAGTTTTTCATAAATTGTGACAAGTATGTTTGAGGCGTTTTAAATTTTTTTTAATCAAAATAAAAGCAAAACAATGTAGCATTTAAACAGAAACTTTCTGCTACTTCTAGTTTTGCCCCCATCATATCTTCTATGTCATGAGAGACAGGGAAAGTTGAAGGGGGTTTAGTGAAGAGCCACCAAGGTGATTAGAGGGTTGGGGAACTTGACTTACATAGAAGTGCTGACAGAGCTGGATTTTGTGAACCTGAAGAGGCGAAAGTTCTGAGGAGAGGAATCTAGTCACAGCCTCCCTGAAATGTAGCTGTAGAGAGGATGTATATAGTTGTCTTCATGAGCATGCACAGAAACAGGGCAAAAGGCAGCAGGCTCAGGGTGCTTCAGGGGGAATTCTGTCTCTGTAGAATTAGTCTTCACCACCATGAGAACAGTAGAATACTGGACTAGGTTCTCCAGAGAAGGAGTGAAATAATCTTCTTGACAGGGCCCTTGGTAACCCAACATAAGGCTCTGTTTTTCAACAGAAGGTTGCACCAGCTGGTCTCCAAAGGTCTTTTTCAACCTACATTTTCCCCATGGTTCTGTGAATCTGTCTTTCTCGGATAACTGAAGCAAATATGGGGAAATGGACTAGGCAGGGTGTGGTACTGTAAGTAATTTATGGAGAATAGTAGTCCTGAGTCCTCGGATCCATTCCTCAGAGCAAAGCAACTTACTGCATTAAGGAAACAGGGAGGAAGTGCACTTAAGGACAAAGTGCTGCCTGAGCTTTTCAGAGGGGGAATATGACAGACAGTGGGAGTGGAGGGGAAAGTACTGCTTGAATTTGAGCATGAGTGTTGAGAAGGGTAGCTGAATGGTTGAAGAAACCTAGGACAAGAAAAGGGTTGAACAATGAAGGGAAAAGCAGTAGCATATGGGATTGATAGGCACTTGGTGTACTAAATGGTTTAAGTATCGAGTGTATTCACCACATGTGGTTAAGTTGGGATGGCAGGACTGACAGTGCAGGAGCCTTTATATGCCTCTATGTGCTGAAGGTAGCATAGTGTGAATAGTCTTGGGTGGTTTTTTCTGGTTGTCCTGGGCTACTGAAAGGAGGAGAACTCTCTGGAAGTAATGGAGGAGAAAGGGTACACCAAGATATTCTAAAATGTTTTGAATCACAAGAACAGACTGGAGCCTCTATACTGTCATATTAAATATTCAAGAAAAGAGAGAAAGGGGGGGAAAAGAAAAGTGGATTTGTTTAGAGCAGGTATTAATGTAGTTATTTTATTGTAAAATGGGCTATATAAACACAGAGGGGAAAGAAAATACCTTTCTCCAAGTTCAATTTTTCATTGTTACTTTTCATTGTTATTTTTCATTGTTTCAGGGAACTTGCATTGTGTAAGTAGATGGATATGGCATTTGCCTCAATAATTCATCAAAGCATACTTAACATTGTGGTTGCTTTTTTCTTTTACTGTTATTTTCTCCAGAGGGAAGTTAGTCCTGTCTTTAGATTGTTCTGGATCATTCTATTATCTTAGTCCTGCAACTGTCTACAAAATTTCTGTCTAAAGATGTTCTCTTCACTTTAAAAATGCAATTGAGGGCATCTCTGAAATGTCACTGCCATGTCTTGTGGGATGTGTATGTCAGATAACACTTTGTAGTACAGTTTGGAAATTGTGAGAAAACCTGAATGTGTGCTTTAGTGTAACATTAGTTTGTTCAGATCAGTTATTACTGCTGCTAATACCTGTTTTTATTTAGTGCTTAGATACCTGTAGACAATAATCACTTTACAGAGAAGGCTTAATGGCTTTACCCTTGTTTAAAATGGGGAACATGAGCATAGAGAAGTAAAGTTCCTTGCCCAGTCAACTCAAAGAATTACTGGCACAGCTACAGTTAGAATCTGCATCTTAAGCAATTATTTAGTGAATGGGTTCTTCAAAGTAGTGTGGTATTGGGAGGAGGAAAATGTTTTGGTTTAAATATGAGTAATGTTTTATTTTTAGTGAGAACACTGAATAACCTATCAAAGAAATTGTCTCAATATGTTCTATCCAGATTTTTACTATCCCTAGTAAAGAAAATAAGTTGTTTTCTGCCATTGTCTCTTTAGCCACCTGTAGGCCCAGTTGGACTTGGATGCTTGCATGGGATGCTGATTAATATAGGCTAAGGGAAACCAAGCTTGTTACAAGGTGCATAGATTTCAGTGTACTGTAGAAGTGCCATTGATCAATATAACCACACACTCTGTAGGGTTGTCAACAAGGTAAATGCAGACTAGTGGGGAAAAGTGGTGTAGCCACTGAAGAGCTGCTGAAGTGCCACACAGCTGTGCTTATTTTTAGAGGAAGCTTAAATGTAATCTAAGGAATTTAAGGTTTGGTAGTTTGAGGCTGGGTTTTTGGGGTTTTTTTTTCCCCCTTGGTATATTTCTTACAGTTATTATGGACACCTCTCTACTTCCATTTTTCTTCCAGAGTAAATCCAATCGAAAGAGCTTAATATGTGTGTGATAAATTTGGAAGACTATGCTTCTACAAGTGCTTAAAAAAAGTGTTTCTTTTGTATCCCAGAATCCAAGGGCAGGAGGCAGAATAGCTTGATAAATTTTGACAAACAGCATGCTGTTTTATAAAATGTTACTAGATCAAGCTGTCAGATGCCAGAGACTGTATATGCTACTTCAGTAGTAGAATACAATTTTTTTATATTTATATAAAATCAGCATTGGTTAAGTGCTTTGCCTTTTAGAGAATGCTGGAAACACTGTGTCCTGAACAGTCATGAGCTCACTGCTTTGAGGCTGTATAAATTCAAATTGTGGAGCAGAGTTGGTTCATAAATTTTTGTTCTTATGAGATTTTTCTAGAGCAATAATGTGAAGTAATCCATTTGCTTATTATTACTACTCTGTTAAAATTTCTGTAAATATCTCTGTCTGATTTATAGGTAGTAGCTCAATTCCAAATTTCTTTCACATAATGAAGCGACAGTTTACTGAAGCGGAGTGGGATGTAATCAAGTCTATGAGTAATGAATGGATGCAGCTGGATATGTTTTATCGGCACTGGGTAATACTTCTTTTCCTGTTTAAAGTCTGCAAATGTGCACATTCTTTTCTGATATATTTTATTATTTTCATTATAGTAAAAATGTAATCATTTTGTAGTTGCATAGAATCATAGAATGGTTTAGATTGGAAAAGACATCTAAGATCATCAAACCCACCACTAAACTATGTCCCTAAGCACCATCTCTACCCGTATTTTAAAGAATTTCCGGGTTTGTGACTCAACCACTTCCCTAGGCAGCCTGTTCCACTGCTTAAAAAGCCATTTGATGAAGAAGTTTCTCCCATTATCCAGTCTAAACTTCCCTCGTGCTACCTGATACCATTTCATGTGAAGATATTCTTGGGCTTAAGATTTCAATGATTATTTTAATATCAGAATAATTTTGATAACCATAGTAGAGTAGGATTTATTACTACCTTTAAACACATAGCCAGAAAAAGGTAAAGGGTTCATATCTGTATGTGCCATTGAGTAATTTCATTTGCATTTAATGCAGCAAGTTAGGCTGGGTAAATACAATGCTGATAGCTTTTTCTCACATTTACAGTAGTATGAGTCTTAAATTTATTTTGTCTACAATGTGTACTCAGAAGTAATGTTTATAGAACTGTTTGAAAACAGCCAGTATAAATAAAATACCTTTATTGTGTCTTCTAGGCCTTAAAGGAAAGCTTCTTAAAGGCTATTGGAGTTGGAATTGGCTTTAACTTGCAACGAATTGAATTTAATGTGTCTCCATTGCAACTGGAAATAGGGAAGGTGTATAAGGAGACAAAAATGCTTCTAGATGGAGAAAAAGAAGAGGAGTGGACATTTGAGGTAAAGAATATGTTTTCACTAGTGATAAGCAGTCTCAACTCCTTATGGTTGCATTGCATATTTGATTTTTTTTTTAAGTGCAGTTTCATACCTTTGTTCTGTATAACCCCACTGAGCCTAGATTATTCAAAATTTAGGATATAAATCTGCAGCATTTTAAAGTATTTTTGATGACTGCATGAACACCCCATAGATACATTCTTTATAATGTATATTTATATTTTTACTGTTTCTGGAATATATTTCCTGCACTCTGAGAAAGTCGTCCTAAGGTATGCAGGAAGTTCACAGAAATATATTTGGACCTGATTTCTTGAACAGGACTAAGATTTTAAAGTTCTTCATCAGTTGGTCTAGAGTGGGACTAGTGATTAACTAACCCCGTTAGTGTTTATGTTAGATGTCCGAAATGGAGGAGGTGTCTTCAGCTCCTTTGGAACTTCTTGTCCACACAAGAAATGTGTGTTTTTGTGAGTGTGAATTAGCTGCTGTCTCTGGGAATGGACAGATGAAAAAAATTGCTTAATGGAAGATTAGTTTGGCCTCAGTAGTCTAACTGAGTCTTGGAGTTTGGGCTTTTGTTTTCCTTCTTCAAAGTTATTGGGGCTTATCACTAAAACATCTATCCTTTCAGATTTGGTAAGAAATTATCAGTGTCATTTCATGTAGTTTAAAGGATACATAGGGAAAGAACTGATAGGGACGTGATTTACTGGTGGACCTGGCAGTGCTGGGTTAACAGTTGGACTTGCTGGTCTTAAAGGTGTTTTCCAGCCTAAATGATTCTGATTCACAATAATCTCAAATTATTTAATTACCTAAAAAAACAAGCTTTAAAAAAAAATTAAATTATAATCCCATTTCTCTACCCCCCAGAGGTATGTTCATTCAACCACTTTAAACAGGGCAAAAAATGGAACAAACTGTCAAGTGCGCTTTTCAATAAGATTATTCAGTTTCAAATACGTATTTTCATTTTGAAAATACCTATATTGTTGGAGAGAGCTGTTCCAATAGAGCTGTCTAAATGACAGATTTCTGCTGTATGCTTATTTTCTTTAGTATACAAGCTACATGTACCCTGTGCATGTGGTATGAAAGAATGAATGTTCCAGTAATATTTAACTTCAGAGTACAAGTTTGTACCTTCACAGTTCATTCCATTCAGCATACCTATCCACTTCTGGTTTTGTGTTATTTTACAAGTCTATGCATACTAAATCAGCCCTCTTACTCAATTTCTGTATAGTATGGCAATATCAGTATGTCATGAAATTCACTAGTTGGAGTTACACTGGCAAAAGAAGTTATTGGGAAAGCCTGTGGCACATCTGGTACCAGAATGCTTTCTGTATAACTGCAGTGTACCATGGCCAAGGGAACATCTACCTCTCTTAAATGAATTCTGGAACTCCCAGTTTTGGTCTTTGACGTGCCTGTGGTTGATTGACAGGAACAGCCTGAAGATGATGATGTAGATAGCTCCTTGTAATACTTAAATGCTTTCTAATTCTTTGAATTTTCCTTATTACTTGGTAATTGCTGCCAGAAGGTTCATGCAATTCTTGTCTGAGGAATGTCTCCACTTGCACGCTTGCCCTCCTGCTTCCTAGGAGTGCAGCATTATAATAGGGCAGATTCTAGTATTTCAAAGAAAGAACTTAATATCAAGTTTCCTTTAAATACAAGTTCAATTGGCATATAATTTCATTTAAATATTAACATTCATTAAAATAAAATAAAATGTTTTTCAGTTACCGATCTCTGGAGAGTCTAAAATTAAGCATCACTTTACTTTTCTATCTCTTCCCAAGTTTCTTTTAATTTTGCGTTTGTTTTCTTACTTAAAAAAATCTTTTTTTGTTTCATCAGATTTTTAAAATAACTTTTTAGTTGAAAACACCGATTTTGAGAGATCTGAAAGAGTCACCCAAGAGCAGACATTAAGTCACCTGTAAGACTGCATGTTACTGATAGTCTTTCTCTTAGGTTCCCTGTTGTGCTAAGTTTGCTTGAGGGAGCTTTTTCTATCAAAGAAAAAAATATAATGACTTCACTTTTACTTTTCAGAACTGCCTATATCTTAGTGAAAGGAGATGATCAAAGAGAGCAAGACTGTGTAAAATTCAATTATCACATATTTTGTCTCATTTCAGTTTTAAAGAAAACCTAATTTAATAAAACTAGAAGGGAGAATTCAAGGAGATTTTATCCATTTAAATTACACAAAATATTCTGAAATCGCCTTCAGAAAGTATCTTGTAATATGAAAAAGACAACTTTAAATTCATAAAAACCAGTGAAAGATCCACCTAATACTTGTCATGACGAAAAGGTCAAGAGGAATACTAATGAGTCAGAACAAATCAAAGTTGACAATATTCAGACCCCCTGTAACTGTTCGCAGTCAGAGCAAAGCCAATTCTAACTGGTGACAGAATTTTCTGTGAACAGTGCAAAAACATTTCTCTTATTTGATTGTAAATACTGAATTAACTACTTTGTTATGTAGTTGGCTGTTTGTTGTCCTTTCACCAAGGGTTCAGTTTTGCTTGGAGCATCTTTGCCCTCCTTCACTCGCCCTGTTTTCTGGCTTGAATGGAAGGAAGTTGCTCAGAAGCAGCCTCTTCTTGTTTGATCTTGATGGAAGGATTTAGCTTTAGGGTCTTGTTTTCATACAGTACTCTAGAGATTGCTACACAGATTCCCTTCAGCTGTTTCAGGAGTTGGAGGAAAAGAAGGCTTCGTTTAAAAGCATCAATTTAATTTTAAGATATGTCTGCTATATGTGTTGAATATGCTTTATTCATATAGATAGTGCACACTTTCCTCATTTTAAAAAGGTGGCTTTGTTTAGTAATAACTAAAAGACAGCTAGCCCAGTGAAGAGTGATAACAGCATTTTGTCAGGGTGTTGATTTAGGATGGAGTCTTGATGATGATGATCATTATGGGTAATTCTATATGCTCCATTTATTTCCTTTGAAGAAAATAAACTTGGGTAATTGTCCTAGTTTCATCTCCAGTACAGTTAATTTTCTTCTTAGTAGCTGTCATAGTGCTGTGTTTTGAATTTAGGATGAGAATAGTGCTGATAACACACTGAAACAAAGTCAAGGACTCCAGTGTCTCATAGTGCCCTGCCAGTGAGCAGGCTGTGTGGTATGAGCTACCTACTATGTTCAACTACGACGAGAGTGAAGTAGTAGTTAATTTTAGTTAAAAAAAAAGAAGTTGATTGAAGACAGTTATGACAAGTTCTGTCACTTAAAGAGATCAACATAAGTTTATAAGATAGATTTGTAGTAGATCTTTTATATGGAAAAATATATTGACACTGGAACATATATTGGCACAGGAACAGGTTTCCCAGAGAACTTGTGGATGGCCCATCCTTGGAGGGCCAGATTGGATGGAGCCTTGAGCTAGGTGGTCTAGTGGAACATGTCCATGTCCAAGGCAAGGGAGTTGGAATGAGGTGATTTTTGAGGTCCCTTCCAATGTAAGCTGTTCTGTGACTCTATGGAAAAAAATTCCTAGTTACCGATTTGCAAAATGTTAAATGTATTCATGACCCTTTTTTATTGGTCCCAGTTGTGTACAGCTGATCAGGAAGAATAACTGGATAGCACTTACTGCAATCAGTATTAAAGAAGAATCTTAAATGAGACATATGATATTTCTGTTTTGGTATCTACCTCAATTTTGGATACAACTATTTTATAAAGGAAGCATATGATTTATCCTAAACTTCAGTCTGGGATTAAGAATCACCTAGCAGGACTACTGTTGCACAAATAATTTTTTGCATTTTTTCACAACAAATATTTGCTTGATATGTTTACATGCAAGTAGATTACTTCCAGAACATGAATTTCAAAGAGAGATTAGCTGGGTCAATTTGAAACATGTTTAGTAATTGCTGGTGTGCAACTGTAGTTGGCATCTTTCACCTTCAGTAAGAGAAGTTAATCCTGTTGCATTGCTAGGAATAAATAAGAATAGAAACATATTTCTAAGACTAGCTAATCCAACTGGATTCACTCATCAATCAATTCTGCTGGCTGGGAAGGTACAGTTTCCTCATAAGCCGTCTGTTGTTGAGTGAATTTGTAATGATTTGAATTCCAGACACATCATTCTGCTGAGTCTTTGAAATGCAATCATTGTAAATCTCTGTGTGCTCTAGTAAGGCTTTCGTTCTGTGCAGGTAAAAACAAATTTTGGTCCATTCCATGTATTCTGGTTTTTAGAGAGGAATCTTAACAAAACAAACTCTTTACCTTGAAGGAATTCTGTATGATTGTCCTCTTTTTGTTTAATCATCTATTGCCATTAAAAATATTAATTTTATAAGCTGGTATAGCGATATCTCCAGGGAAGCAAGTTGATCCACTGTTTTTTATAGTTTCACTATGTTTCATTAATTCCATAGCATAAAGTTTTGCTGGCCACTAGTAAAGGCCAGGAAAGATGTTCCTTTCTGTATTTCATTTGGATTTACATTGCTCTGAAACAGCAAAGATAGGTGAAGGGCATAGTTTGTTATGTTTTATTGTAAGATGCTGAAAACTCTTTTGTGATCACAGAGGATACATGAAATAAATGAAATGGAACCTTTTTTGTTCATTGGGCAGGGTCTCTGCAGGGAAGGTCTATTTAAACAGTCACTGCCTGTTAAATGCAGCTTTGAACTGAAAAAATATTTTGCTAACAGTATGTAAAATACTACCTATAATATGTTTTTAGTTGCACAAACAAGTAGTAATATAATTGACTTCACAAAAAGAAAATTCTGTGCTTAAAGCTGTTTGCAGACTTCTGATTACAGTTGTAAGCCACTGCTGAATGTGCTGTACTGTGCTCTCTGTTCTGATATGTCTTTGACCTCTTGGAAAATGCAAAAAAAAAGGAAAGAAGGGTGGAAAATGAAGTAATTAAAATTGGGATGTAGTAATTTTTCCATCTAGAAAAACACAAAACACTCCACCCCAGAACTATAGAAATGGTTTAGTAACACCTGATCAAGCATCTAATATTCATAGTCTTTCTTATTTTTGAGGAAGTTACAGGAATGTGCACACTGAGTGCAAGTGTTTATCTCTGAGGTAGCATTCTTTATGCTTGACTAATTTTCAGTTTTGTACTCTAGTAAAGGAGAGGAAAACCCAGTAAAATACTTAATAAGAAATACATTTATAGCTCTTGCAGTCGTGTAAAGTATTGCTTATGCTGTAGGTTTGTTAGTGTTTCTTATATTAAATATTTTTCTTAATCTAGACAGAATTGAAATATTCATTTTCTTACTAGCACTTTGCAGAAAGGTATGACAACATGAGCTTGATAGGGTTTTTTTGAAGTAGGTGAGGGTTATAAAATTCTGACTGCTAAAGCTGTCAAATAGGCACAGTTTTGGTGCTGAAGAGATCAAAGTAAAAGCACAGTTCTATTTCCTCACCAGCATCTCTCCACCAAGGCACCCACGTTTGCCAGAAAAGTCCCCCAGTTTTACAGTTGAACTGGTGCTACACATGAATGGAGCAGCTGCTGCCTTGGCTGAGGTGGGCTGAGTAGATCTCAGCTGAGCAGCTTGGCAATTTTTTTTTTTTTTTAATGTATATACAGGGCTGTTTGGGAATCACTGAAATGGTATCCTAGCAACTGAAGTCTTTGAAAAGTCTGTATATTAGATGGACTATAGAGACGCCTGATGTGGACTGACACCATTGTTCTAAAAGACATCGTTTTGCGTAGATTAAAAGGGGAGAAAAACAAGGGAACCAACAACCTGTCAGAGGAAATAGGAGGAGATCATGGTGCTTTCTTTATATTATGATATACTGCCATTAGAATATTTCCCAAGGAAGCCAAAATTGGAGATTCAGTCTTACATCCAAGGATAATATCCCAATGATTTTCTGATCTTCAGATTAATGGCAATATTGAAATTGATCACTTTCCTAGGTAACATTCTTGGTGTTCTTGATTTCTACTTTAAAAAGTGTGCATAAATTAAGTGAAAACTTTTGGATAAAGAAGCAGGGAAAAATGTATTTCCTCCCTTTATATATATATTTTTTAAAGTCAATGAAATTATGGCTTGGCTATAGAATAAGCATTATTCTGAAACAGTATATAAAAGTCTTTGGGGTTCTTTTTCCTGAAATTGTTTAGGATGAATTCTTAGCCTTTCTAGAAGAAAACATTTTCAAAAAAAACCTAATAAATAGGTAAAAACTATATTACTAAATATATAGTTAGAAGTCTAAAAATATTGATTCATATTTACACATCACAGTTCTCAGACTGCTGTGTCAGGAGTTTAAAGTTGGGGTCTCACATGCTGTGGGAAGCCAAGAAGGGAGAGAGAGTCATTGGTTTAAGTTTACACGGATGCTGTTTTTCAGAATGCCTTCCAGAAGTTCACAGTTCATCTCACTGGAAAAGGATAGCTAGATGGGTTATGTAGCTTGGGACTTAAAAGGGACTGGTAAAGGAAAGCTCGGGTGACAAACTTGAATGGAAATATCTACAAATGGATAAGGTGATGGTAACCTGTAGTAACCAGTCCTCAGCCCTGTGAACATTTTAATGTATCTGCATCATTGAGCTCTCCAACAAAACTCCTAAAAAGTACTATTGCTTTTTGAATGTCATTATTTTAAAGTATTTTAAATTATGCTCTGCTATTGTTATGAACCATATTCTAAGTATTTATATAGTCTGTACTCCAAAAACAGAGTAAAGAAAATGCATTTACATTGCCATTTTTCATCTTTACTAGGAAACCCGCTTGGATGACCATCATCATGTTGCAGTGGCGCTTGGGAAACAGGAGGGATTTGTACAGAATAATTCTGATGTAAGAAATTGTGAAATAGTTTCATGTCTTGGTGATCACTTGAATGTAAACTTATGGTGTAGCTGAAAGTGTGTTATCTCATGTATAGGGCCAAGAAGAAGACTTACCTTAGGCACAGTATTGAACAGAACCAAGCAGTATTACTGAACTGTTTCCCCTAGTTCTCTTATGCCTATTTCAGGAAAAATCTGGGAAGGAGAAATAGTTTCAGAGGACCGCAGCAGATAATGTCAAGTCTGTAATGCATGTATTCAGTGTGTTCATTCAAGAGAAGATTAAGTGATTTTTGTCACAGCCTGCTAGTGATCATGTGGGAAAGATGGTTTTCACAGAGGGAAATGGAAACAGTGAACCAATCTGGACTGCTAAACTTGTATGACACCTCACCAAGCTGATTTTAGTGGGGGACTGTCAGTGTATGTATCCCAGAGCAGATCCATCGCTCAAATACCATTACGACAAGATAACCCCTGAGACAAGCAGCAACAACCAACAGATGGGAAGAACAGCAGTGTTAGTCTTCGTTCCATGTGGTGTCTCTATTGAGAGAAAGAGCAAAGCTACTTAAAAGCTTTTCAGGATTTTCTGTGTAATTTAAAAAAGACCTCAGTCATGAAAATAGCAATAGAAGTCAAATTTAAGGGAGGGGCAGACTGGCAAGTTGTAGCCAAAACAGCCAGACAGTCAGCAAAGGAGAGCGTGACAAATTGCCGGATCTTTCTCTGGTGTTCTAGTTGCTCACGAGAAAATGGGTTAGTTGTCTTCTGTAATTTAGATACAAAGATTTTACCAGGAACTAGAAAAAAAAAATTAGTTATAGGAATGGATAAAAGCAGGAAAGTGATAATGCACACTTGTCTATCATGGTAACAAAGTCTATGTTCATGGATAAAAAAGGGAAGCAGGCCTTTTAACTAGTATTGGTTAGACTGAGAAAAGAGGTATTAAACTGCCTTTGAGGATTTACTGTGATAAATCAGCGGACAAATATTTTTTAAGAAATTACATGCATTCTGTTTGACAGGACATACTTAAGTTCCTGGTGGGGTTGCATATTATCCTTCTGACAGGAATACTGATAACTGTAAGTCTGAGGTGAAAAGAAGGTGGACGTTATTTCAAAGGACAATTACCTAAGTATTCGGCAGAAATCCAGGATTTTTAAGTATTGACCTTCACCATCATGGTCACATACCTTAAACTTATCATGACTATTCTTTCTGTGATATCAAAGGTTATGATGAAAAGTCTTGGAATCAAGAGGAGTCTCAAAGGCTTACTTGTCCACTGACTAAATTTATGATTACCTAAATTTCATTATCTCAATTCAATGAAGAAAGGTCATTTTAAGCAGGACAAGAGAGCATTCTGAGACTCCCCAGTAAGGAAATTAAGTGAAAATTTATGTACTATTGCACCGTGCCTTTTTAGGCTGCCTTCTAACAGGAACATGGAGGAAATGAATGTTGCCTTCTCTCTTAGTAAAAGAACCATAAGAAGGATTCTATTTATTGCTGGATATGTTGAAAGAAAAAGTTGTTCATTGTAGCTTAATGTGTGTGTAAATGTTACCCAGTTGTTTCAGGATGTCAGTGTTTGTGTCTGTTCCCTCTCTGCAATCACAGGAGTAATTCATTATGGCCTGCTTGCAGAACATCTATTTTCAGCTTTCTTCACAAAATGATAGCATGTACCTGCAATTCCCAGGAAAGACCGATTGTTTTGTCAATTTACTGTAATTAAAAATCTCTAGTGTCAAGAGCCTTATCAAAATGCTAGTGACTGCTATATGCTTGAAGAAACAGAACATTTATCTGTGCTCTTAACCTAGATCTAGACATTTGTCTGAGGCAAGTCTCAATAAAAGATGGCTGAGTTTAAAATTCTTTATAAATCCTGTGTAGGATATAAAGTATGTTCTGTCTATCACTTGCTAAATTTCACAAGAGTTGTGGTGAATTCAGTCAGGACACACTTCCTTCAGACAAGCACGTGCTGAAGTTCAAGCTACGTCTGTTAGCTCAGAGGCTTATTTGGTATGTGTCTGTGATGTCACTTTCATGGCTCTAGGCACCATTCCTGCAGCTTTACCTCATCTCCAAAATGTCCAATGAACAGGAATGTCTCAGCACCATGTCATTGTGTAAGGACATAAAGTGAGAGACAGCTCAGTCTCTTTTGCCTTCAGTCTGTATTGACAACAAAGAGTTTTTCTGTGTTGCTTCAAGCAGCATAAACTATTTTGTTGTCTCTGTATTTATTCCTAGAAGTAGCTTACTGCTCAAATACTGGAGAATAGACATTTTTGTTTTTTCCCTATTTACTGACCTACCTTCATTGATGTGACAGGAAGGGATAACAAAATCCTCAAAATTTACCTTGGATTGAGTCACCTCCATTACTTGGATGTAGGGTCTACAAGGCACAATTATGAATAAATTCCCCAAATCTTTTCCTGGACCTCAACACACTGGAGTGCCTCTGAAGTGCCTGTACACCATTGCACTCAGGATGAGGAATAAACATGATGAGTCAGATCTGTGTGTGGCTGCAGGGCTCCGAGAGCACGAGATGGTGGAGTTCAGGATGCTGGGGTAGCAAGAACGGCTCACAACCCTTAACATGAGGAGAGCAGACTTTCTCCTCCTCAAAGGACAAAGAGGGGTCCTGTGGGATATGGCCTCACAGGAAAATTGAGCCTCAGAAAGCTGCTTAACATTCAAGGATCACCTCCTCCACTCTCAAAAGAGTTCCATCTCACTGCATATGAAGTCAGGCAAAAAAGCCAGAGGGTCTACATGGATGAACAGGGAGCTCCTAGCCAAACTTGGACAGAGAAAGGGAAGCGTACAGAGGGTGGGAGCAAGAATGGGTAACATGAGAAGAATACAGAAATATTATCTGAGCATCCAGGGATGAAGTTAGAAAAGCTAAAGCCCAAATAGAATTTAATCCGTGATCAGATGGACAACTAATCTCTGAGGCAGCAAGAAGCACTTCAGTAAGTGCAAAGAAGCCAAAGGGAAGGGTTTTGCTCAACAAGACAAATGTTGAAAGAAGCTGAGATGCTGAATGCCACCTTTGCGTCAGTCTTTATTAGCAAGACTGACTGTCAGCAATCCCAGGTTGCAGGGATGAAAGAGGAAAGGAGCAAGGGCGATGCGCACTTGAAGGAAGAGGATTAGGTCAGGGAATGCTTAAGCAAACTGGATGGGTGTACGTTGATGAATATTTATGGCATACAGGTGGCAGCGCAAGGCTTCTCTCAATAATCTTTGGTTGATCACGGGGACTGGGCGAAGTGCCCAAAGACTGGAAGAAAACAAATGTCACCTTATTGTCAATAAGGAGGACCCAGGGAATTACAGGCCTCACAGCTTCACCTTGGTTGCTGGAAAGGTGGCAGAACAGCTGATTCTGAAAATCATTTCCAGGCACAGCAAGGACAAAGAAATCATCAGGACTAGTCAACATAGCTTTGCCAAGAGAAAGTCATGCTTGACCAACTTGGTAAACTTCTGCAATGAAATGACTCACCTGGTAGATGAGGTTAGAGCAGTGGGTAACTGTCTACCTATGTTTTAGTACCTTCTAAATTTGGCAGTGTCTCTCATAAGATCCTCCTAGAAAAATGCTGAGTGGTGGGTAAGCAGACAGTGAGGTGTATTGGAAACTAGAACATTTGGGCCCAGGGTGTGGTGATAGTGGTACAGAGTCTGGTTGGAGGCCAGTTACTGGTGATGTACCCCAGGGATCAATACTGGGTCCAGTCCTGTGTAACATCTTCATTAATGAACTGGATGATGGTGCAGTGCACCCTCAGCAGGTTTGCTGGTGACAACGAACTGGGAGGAGTGGCTGATACACCAGAGGGTTGTATTGCCATAAAGACCGGCTCATCGAAAATGACTCAGTTTGTCTGATGTTCCAAGGAACACCACTGCAGAGGAGCCCTACTGAATTTTATGAAATACTAAACACTAAGAATATGTCACTCAAGCAAATGCGCATCTAGAAGAATCAGCTATATTTATGTTTAATTCATGCAAGCTGTACTATATGCCCTCCTGTCTGGAAACAATTACATTTGGAGATGGCATACAGCAGGCTGCACAGTAGTGTCCTCAAAAAAAACAAAAAAAAAAACCACCCTAAAAACAAACCAAATCTTTTTTTTCTTTGAAATGTGATTTTTTTCTTGGAGTGCTGAAACTAACATGGAGACCATGACACTGTCATTTCTTAATATCTCAGTCTGCATTTAATGTGGATTTAACGTGGGGAATTGCTGGTTGATTGTGACCACTAGTTTTTAAGTAGCATTTGAAGTCTGAGAGAAGCATGCAAAACCTCAGTGACTACTGGTATTGAAAAGAGTACGAATAGGCACACCTCTGTTCTCACACAATTGTCTCAAATAATCATATCTGCTGGAGAATGAAGTACAGTTCATTTGATGGTGGTTTTTTCTTTTTTGCTGGACTTAAACACTCATTCTGTCCCACTTGGAGCATTGTATAGCCCTTGTTCCATCAGTTTTGTGAACTGTGTTTCAAGGAAAAACTCTATTTTTCTGTGTGGCCTGTTACATGCTTCTAATAGTTACTGCATAGCCTAAAGTAGGGGAATTGACATCAGTCTCAAATGTAGAATGTTTTCTTTCTTCTTCAGTAAGAAATACGCAGTTTAAACAGGACAGAGAATTTTACAGGAAGAAAATTGATATTTATCAATTCATGTTATGCTAATACGTGTTTTCTTTAGGTACAGTCCATGGAGCCTAACCAACCACAATTTACAGTATTGACTTTTGAAGATTTAGTTGCATCTGGTATTCCAGTCGCACCTGAGGATTCTGCATATTGGGACAATTTTTGTTCAAAGCAGGAGAGTCCAGTGAAACAGAGTTCACATTCAAGATAAGACTGTGTATAAGAAAAAGAAACTTGTCAAAGTTCTTACACTGTTCTTCTGCTTAATTTGAAGTATGGGAATAAGTGCACATATGTAAATGAAACATATTTTTCCTTATTTGAGCTGACAACCTGATTTTCACATTTTCAAAATTGATGCTTCATCAGAATTAAAAAGAAGACACTGAAAGAATTCTGAACGAAAAGCCTAAACCAACATGCTTTGTTGCATCTACTTGCCTGTGGTTCTTACACTTCAGTAATTATCCATGCTAGGAACAGAAAGCAGTTGTACAATAATGTTGTTTATTAGTCAACAAGTGTTTAGTATATAAAAATGTGTTTCCATACTTATTTATGCTGAAGCTTGAATTATGATACTGCTTTTTCTATTTATAAATTATTCATTTATTCTCAGATGGACAAATAAATCCAGGAAAATTGGTACAAATTCTTGTGCTGTTAGTGTGTGGTGTGAGTGTTTGTGCAACACTTGGTGTTTGTGTAATGCCAGGCTGAAAAGGTCTGAGTCTTAGCAGTCTGGGAGCTACATCTGTGCAAAAATAGTTTGAGACAGGGAATTAACTTACAAATATTTATAGTCTTTTCACTTCTTATCTTTGTTAATTAAAGTTTCCTGCAACTTAGTATTCTTCTTTTAACAGTTCTTTTTTGTATTTTTTCCCTCAGCAACAGATACAAGCCAAGCAGCAGTTAAATTTTCCTGGGCTTGGATTTGCATCAGTCATGGAGGGAAACCCAAAGAAAAAAAGAAAGCTATTTACTCTTTTTCCAAATAGTCTTGTAACATCTGATGACAGAATATTTTACTGTCCTGACAGTGAAGGAAGGTTTATGGAGATCTGTAGATCTTGAGTGCACATCTAGAATATTTTGTCTTCTTTTTCAAAACAAATCCTGTTTTGTGCCATTACCTCTCACTCTTCTTTTGAGAAATCATAGATACAATGTGGTCCATCTAAATTTAAGAAAACATACTGAACAGAATGATTTTTCACAAAAAGAGTTAATTTCTGTCCTACTGTTAAATATAGATCTTCATTGAATTTGAGGTTGTGTACAACTAGGCTGCACCCTGTAGTCTGGTGAACACCATGTAGAGGAGAATCTACTTGTAGAGTAACTACTGAATCCATGCCTTATTACAAAGATGAAGAAAAGTTTGAGAGAGAGGATGAGTTTTACAATTATTATACAAGCTTTTGGAGTCTGCTGTAGATAATTCTGAATTCAAACATGCTGTTAAACTCTCCTACTTCCAGTGCTGATTAATATTTTTGTTTCCATTTCCATGACTCTCTCATCCTGCATGCTAATTGTAATTTTTGGCATTTTCCTTTTTTTTCCTCTCTCCAAAACTACAAATCAGTGAAGCAATGACTTTTCCCTCCAGACTCCACAGGGGTTAAATTAGATGTTCGGTAACTTCAAATCTGAAGTTAAAAGAAATACAGAGTATTTTATATACAAATTCTAAGTTATGTATTCAAGATTGTCTTTTATAAAAATGAAATTCAACTTGAAATAAATAATTTGCAATTCACAGAGGTCCAGTACATGCCAATCAGTCACTGGACCCATTAATTGCAGCTTTGCCAGTCAATTTGAAGTTACCAACTTTTTTGCTAGGACGATGAACTGAGCTACAAATATGGGGTGAGCTGAATAAAGAAATTTCTGATCTAGATTTTGGGGGATGAGAGAATTGATTTCATATTAGAGATTACTTATTTTTGCATGGAAGCAGTGTCTCAAACCAGAAATTTTCTTTCATTGGAAAGAGTTTTAAAAGTATTTATGAAATTATTTCTAATATTGTGCTTGCATGTAAGTAGAGGACAAGCCAGTTTTGTTAAATTATAAAATGGCACTTGGTTTTCTTGCTAGGAATATGATAGTTTTCAAGACTATGTCTAATTAGAAAGACCTGTAAGAGTTTATTTTGGTTGGTTTTCCATGAAATAAAATCATACTTTAGAGTGGTTCATACAGAATTGTCTAAAAGACTGCAGTTTCTCACTCTGTGATTTTTTCCACGCTTTTTAATTTATACTGAACTATTTGAAAAATAAGATTAATCTCCTTTTTAATCTTCATAGCAGTAAGGTTAGGTGATGGTAATGCCTTGTGAAGAGCCACTTGAGTCAGGTTGTTTCATGTCAGTGCAAATGGACAGAATGTTACACTTGCTTTTACCTCAGTGGGAAAGAGCAGCTGGATTGGTTATGGAATTTTCAGCTAAAAGCATGCTGCTAAAAGGCCAGCAGGACGTTCTGACTCCTTATGAATGTGAATGATCCTTCTTAAAGTCAGAAGAAAGTTTTTCGGGGTATCTGTGTTGTGGAGGCACATACTGAAATAAGTGCTGCTAGTGTGTACAAATAGACTAATGTAATTTCACAGTTCTAAGACTAATTTATTTTTTAATTCACCATCACACCTTTTGCTGATAAAAAGATAATTGAGCCCTTTATCCACACATGGCTATAACACTGACTTACTTGCATTTCCATGGAACACAGTCCTAATGGCCAGAGAGTCCCTCTGCCATTTTAGAACAGCTCCAGCTTTCCTCACCAAGTCAAGTGGTCAGCCCAGTCCAGGGCAGGTGAGCTGACCTTTGCTGTCTCCCATCGTCATTCTGTCTGCAAGAAATATTCCAGTTACATCCAGAAGCCTCAGGGCCTTTATTTCCTTCTCCAGGCCCCATTCCTTCATCTGTTTTGTTTTCTAGATACTTCCACATGAGCCTTTCCCAGCAGTGGCTGCAGCTGGGTAGACTTTTTCCCTATGGAACAGGATTGACCAGCCCCCCTGTTTCTCAAATTCTCAGATTTAGATTTTAGATTCTTAGATCAGATCTGCTGTCCTAGGTGACATATCAACACAGCGTTTCGAAAAAGTATTAACAGTCTCTGACCAAAGAATAAATTTTAAAAGTTTTGGTTTTCAGTAAAAAGACTGTCAGAAGTGAGTAGATATGTTTTAGTTTGGACTTGTTCAAAACATTTTGTGTCTTAGATCAAAAATGCTTAAATGGATTAGGAACTTCAGGGGATAAAACTGTGTTTAAGACAGTTTGCACCTGTGTGACAAGAGGCAGGTGCCATCTAATATGAAAATCTGTAACTTTGAAAAAGGGATCATGTGAGTTCACTCAGCCTTTTACAGAGTCTGTAAACTTACACAAGATGTAGATTGTTACTATCTTATGGGATCAAGTCCGCTGATGTTAATCAAGTATGCTTAGCTTAGACAAGAAATCAGAGATGTAGCAACAGAAGTAGTGTATATATGGTTGTTAGACATATGCTCTTGGAAACATCCAGGAAACAGCTCAACTTAAACAGCCGTCTTTACCCAAGACACTGCAATAAGGCGATGATTTGCAAAAAAGTTGGACAGATGGTTATGCAAGTCAGCATAGACTGCCTTTTGTCGGAGCTTTACAAGAGTGCAACATTCTACAAAGCAGATAAGTAGTTCTTGGCAGAATTGATACAACCACATCTAAAACAGCAATTGAGACTGTCAGCCTTAACTGCTGCCTGATTCTGCAGGTGTTTGAACGTTCTAATATGTGCTTCATTATCCTCCAGAATAGGGTTAGTTTGGATTACTTCATTCTTTGTAGAAAACATAAGCATGAAAATAAATTCTGAATTTTCAAGAGAGACAACATTTTAAAAGTGTTTTGTTTTTTTCAAAAAGTCACCTTTTGTAATACGTTATTTTCTTGAGCTGTACATGCAGTTTTTTATGGCCAGACACTATATATAAATCCTGTTTCTTCTAAGATTTGGTATAATTTCTTTACTGCAATAAAACATGGACTATTTTGTGTTTGTGTTCTCTATTTGTGGTTATTATTTTATCTTGCTATTATTTAGATCCAGACATAGGTGAGATTACTGAAACACTTGTCTAGCACTCCTTTGCTATTTTGCTATATGGGACTACGAAACTGTGCACTCTTAATGACATCCTTTGGATGAATCATGAAACAAAGGTGTGGAGTACTTAGCTGGAGTACCAGCTCTCCAGTACTTAGTTTCTTCCACAATTTTAATTTTATAATGTGCAACCTAGTTTCTGACAAATACAAAATAATGTTGGTGTATTCTGTGCTGGAGTGAGTATCTCATGTTGTGGTCCAAACTGGCATAGTGTGAAGCTTAATGCTCTTAGGAAGATGCATATTTTCAAATACAAGACTACAGTGATGCCCGGTGTTGCTTACACATGCAACGAAATTTCTGAAGATTTGTTTTTTGATTAGGACATAGAACACAAAGGTTCTTTAGGTTGTAGCAGGAGCTTCTTCATACAGAAAAAAGCTCTTTTACTTGCACAAGACTTTTCTTTAAAACATTTGAAAACCTGTTTTATATTTATAAGTGATTTAAACAGTAAGAAAATGGGTATTTCAATTGAAATGCATCTTCTGTTTTCTAACACCTAGAGTACTTCCAGGGTTTGCCAGGATGCTTGTCAGGTTTGTCCTAGGGATTTAGTGATGCCTTTTGACATCTGGAGCAGGCTTGGGGCAGGAACACCAAGGTTCCCGGCATAACTAAGATGCTATGCCGGACCTATAGGCAATGCCAGAACTTGGAAGGGCTTATGGAGCTTTGGTAAATGGTGATGCTCTACTTACGAATGGCAAAGCTCTGAAGGGGTTGTGTGAGAGTTTTCTTGACATTCATACTTTGAAAGTTGTATAAATGTCTCACTTTGGATTTGGTAATTACCTCCTAAACTTACTTAGGCATACAAGTCTAGTCAGTTATTCCACATGAGCACTGATATTTTCATTGCAAACTTACCCCTTTTTTATTACACCTGAGTAAGCTGGTGCATCATTTCCATCCTGTTTCTATATGTGTTGGTGTGCCTTGTGCTATGCCTTTGGTACCGCAGGACCTCTAACACATCCATCTGAGGTACTTTGCTGCAACAGCTTTCAATGGGGTCAGTCCCAGCATGCCAACAATTCCTGCTGGCAGGTTGCCTTTGAGCTAAGAATAAAATGTTTTGGTACCATTACTAAACTCTAGTAAATTAATGGAAAAGACAAGTAGAGAAATTACGTATAAATACTTTCATGCTGTAATGCAAATAATGATAAGTCAATGTAAAAGAGAAGATGTACTAATGCTAGCTTTTAACTCACAGAGAATTCTTAGTTTTGCTTTGTTCTAAGATCTCAAAGGAGATCAAAACTTAGTTCAATCCTATAATATGGGTTTCTGGGTTTTTTTCCCCTCAAGGTTAAATAGTAGCATCTGTATTACAACTTCAAAGTCCCAGTTAAGATTTCCCAATTGTGAGTTTCTTTTCTCCCTGTACCTTAATGTTTCCAGCCTTTGAAAAAGGTTCAGTGTTTGAAAAAATAGCTTTCCTTTAATCATGAAATAGGCTGAAGTTCACCCAAGCAGCCAGTCACATCCACGTAATCTGTGGGAATCTTTGACCAGAGACAGAAATCAGGAGCTTGGCGTGCCCTGCTTCACCCAGGCTGCTGCTGCCTGAGCAGGCGGGGATTTCTCAGCTGTTCCATGTGACCCTGGTTTGCTCAGAGGAGGGGAGGACATGCTCTTGCTTAAGTGGCTCTAAAGCTGCCTCCTGATTTCTGGAATTACATCGCTCAGCTGAGTGACATCACTACGTGGTGCCACTGAATATTAAACTCTTGATTGTGTGACTGTTGATTTTTTGTTTCCCGGTGTTGGAGCTAAACATTCTGCCCTGTGAATTTGCTACCAGCTGTTTCCACCAATATTTGCAGTTTTTGCCTTTATATCAATATACTACTGGTTTTGGCTTTAAGGCATCATAGATAGCAGTCTTAATAACTAGTGCAGAAGGGAAATGCAATAAGACTAGCAAAACCAGAAATAATCTTTATAAACATGATTATAGATTTTATATGTATCATTGCATGTTATATCTAGTAAGCTGTATATGTAATACTTTAACAATAGTATATAATAATTTAATAAATGTATTATATATTTATAAATGTGGACTTCTATATATATGCACACATTGCTTTACAGTATCTTATCTTTCAATTAAGCATAGGTCTGTGTTTTCCTCTGCAATTAAGTAAGTACACAATTACCTATACATAGTTAAAATATTCATTTGTTATTTTTCATCAGAAGGAGGTGTTTAATATATTTAAATGACTCCCGATTAAAATTACTTGGGGTTTCCATTTAAAACAGCAGTCAGGCAAAAATCTGAAAATACTGCCTTGAAAATATTTTTTCTTTAAAATGAATATCCTATTTTCTCTCAGCTTCAGCAGGAAAGTTTTCAGTAATTTATCACAGCTGCCATCAGGTGAGTGGATTCTCAGTCCTTGTATATGTTGATTGTACAATGTGCTCTTCATCCTAATTGAGAGCTGTTGTGAAAGGCACAGTGAACTGCTTATTCAATAAGGTCACTGGTCTCTTTGTAAGAGAAATGGAATTTTCCTGCAGTTGTTAAGTTCAAACACTGTTTACTGAATAGAATAATATTCTCAGCAAGCAGTGTTTACTACCTGCATAAAAGCATTTTGTTAATCTTGTGATGGTTACGTGGTCTGCAATTAATTAGCTGCCTGTACAACATTAGGAAAATGTATTAGATTAATTCTGTATAGTAAAACTGTGTGTGGGTAGAGGTTGTACTCCAGTTTTGTACTTCCACATACCACAATTACTATTCTCATGTGAGTCAGAACAGTGTATTACAAAGAGGCTGATCTTTCTGATATCATTGTTTCTGCCTAATTGCTTGTTAGGATCTTTAGATTATTTGCTTTGTTAATTTAGAATGTTTTCCCTAGAGAGCAGTAGGATATTTATTTGCATTTCAGCTGGAGCAGCCAGGCAACTCCTGCTTTGCAGAAATCATTGTTATCTCTTGGTCACCTTTTGGGATAAAGCCAGAAAATAACGAATTGCTCATTGTAGTGGAAGCACGTTGGTTTCAGTTGGATTGGGTAAAGTCAGACATGCTGGCCGTATGTGGCACTGGTTGTGTAAATGCCTTTAAGAAATCAGAAAAGAAGCTTATTCTCTGAGGCAAGTGTTCAGTTAAGGAAGGAAGTAATGTCAGATGAAGGCAATAATTTCTCCTAAAGGACTGCTGAAAGAGTGAAGACCCCTTGAATGGGCTAGGAGTTCTAAACCACATTTGATTTATTTATAGAAGTCAATTTGGGGACTTCCGAAGTCTTCTAATGAAAGGATTGTGGGTTTGGTTTTGTTGGGGGTTTTTTTTGAGTGACAGCAGTTTGAGTGCAGCATCGATTGGATTGAGTTGTTGAGTTTGTAGAAACAGGCTTTTAAAAGGCAAATGAAAATTCAATTGCATTAGAATTTAAATGTGTTGATGCAAGTTTCTGTATGCTATGTTGTATATGTAGCATACACACATATACATATGCCTATATATGTACATTACGTATCTATATACACATAATCAGAATGTGTATGAACTTAAATGAACTAGAAACCAACCCCATCTTTATTGACTCTGTAACCAGAAAGTGGCAGAGAAGCGCTTCAAGACTGGGTAATACAAATGGTACACATACCTTGGGCTGATGCAAGAGAAAATTTCAGGCCTGGCAGCTGACAAATAAAAAACAGTGCCTTGAACAAATAGGAGAAGGAGCAGATTAAGAGATAATTTTTTTATCTGTTGGGAGCTTTTATTAAAAATATGTGAGTTAAAATACCGTGAAAAGGTGTGAATATAGGTAAATATCTATTTTCTTTGTCATTTAATGATTGGTACTTTGAGGGAAGTCAGTTGAAACTGAACAAACAAGACTGCATTGAATTTACTTTGCTTTAGCCCATTGGTCTTAAGGGCTTTTCTAGTTCAACATTCAGTGGGACATAGGAAAATCCATGGTATCTTTACTGTATAGGCTTGAAATATCTTTGAAAACAAGAGACCAGATGCAACTGTTTCAGAAAACAAATGCTTCTGAAAAAGAGAAGCTCTTGACATTGTGGGTTGGCAGGTGGAAAAACACCCACTTATTAGAAAAGCTGGTCGGCACATCGCAATCAAATAACTGTGGTGTCCTGCTTTGAAGAGGTGATTTCATGGTGTTTGTGTAAGGCAGAGTATCAGAAATGCTGCCTACATCTTCTTTGTGCAGTACAGGCCCTGTAGGACTTAGACAAACGTGTTCTTGGTGTCTGTAAAATAACATTACTGGTAAGAGAATAATCAAGACCACAAGTGTTAATGAAAGTCTGAATCTCAGCTCTTGTGAATTCTTCCACCCTGAGCTCCTGAGAATGGACAGCTGTTACCTTTTGTGCATGATGATTCCCCAGCTCTAAGGTATCCCGTTTCTTCCATAGGACACTGAGTCAGGTGTTTGTCCATTACAGCATGCAGGGCTTCCCTCCTGGCCTTCAGGCGGCTCTCTGAGAACTCACATAAGTCGGGGAAATTTGGTAAGAAAAGTGAATCAGGCCAAGCACTGCAAACCAGTCTCCCACCTGAGCTGACAGCAACTCTTTGGAAGAAGAAGCTCTAATTCTTAAGGTAAGTACAAGGGCAGCTAAAACCAGGTTCTCTACTGTGCTATTTGTGGTGAAAACTACTGTTCTAGGATTTATAGAATCTAAGATAAGAGCCCCAGTCTGTCTGTTTTTTGTTTATGTATGTCAAAGCATGTACTTTCAATTACAGATAGTACAGGACAACAGCACAGTGGGGAGGTAAGAATTAATGAGCTTCCAATTGTGGTGATAAAATGTTTTTTAAGGAGTCTTCCAATTCTGGTGGTAAAATATTTTTCTCTATTCCTTTAGCTTCCAAAGTGTAACGTAACATTTCTGCATGTCTAACATACATTTTCTTGTCATTATTATATATGACTTTTTGTTTATTTTATTGGTCTAAAATTGCCTTTCTTCTGTTTTAACCATGGAAGGGCATGTGGTTATGTTTTAACTGGATGTCTGCTAATATAAAAGTGTCATTTTAGAATTAGTGTCTGCCTGCTGGCTGTATTTCTGTGCAACCATAATAAAATCTCTTCTTGATGCCTGTGTTTCCCCTCTGTCTGTGTATCATCAGCTGAAACTGCAAGCCCCTTTTGAGAAAGAAACTGTCTCCCAGTAAAACAGAGGTTTGGTCCCAGCTGGAGCCCCTTTGCATTAGTCTAACATAAATACTGCAGGAATAATTGAATCCCACCAATGGCAAACCTAATAATCCAACAGCAGCTCCTTCGAGCTCAGATGATGTTGTTGTGCATGGGGATCATTCTGAGCTGCTGTGCTGATACAAGAATGACTTGGATGTTTGTCTCTAATACCGTAAAGTGATGGGCAGAGACCTTGGGTGGCTCCTGTGAGTGAAGACACCGCTGCCATCTTGGCACATTACATTTCTCTGTCTGAACCAGAGGTGGGTTTCAGATGAAATTTCCAGCTGGTCTCATGCCTGCCTGCTCCTCCATTTGCATTAGTAAATCTGTAATGGAATTACAGAATATCTGTGCCAGTAATGTTTATACAGCAGGCAGTATGCCAAAGGCTTGGCAATATCATAACTTAATTAAATGTGAGCTATGTATGAGCAAAAAGATAGTTCAGCTGTGCTTAGGGTATATGGCCTCTGCTTGTCAGGCTTTCCTGCTTAACCTACAACTTCTTGGACAGGGTATTTTTATCTTCTGCAGGCCAAGGTCTCTTTTGTGGTGCTGATTACATCCCAAGCCAGTTCACAAATACTTTGTAATCACAGCACACTTCCAGCGCTCTCTTCTTGCTGTTCACATTCTTTTACCCCTTTCAGTTTAATTTCCCTCTATGGGGGACTGAGTCTGAGTCCCTCTTGCAGTGGAGATTGTCCTTCCCTTGTCTGCAAAGGCACTCTGAGCAGAGGACTCCCATTTTGTACAAGTGTAATTGAATACCTGCAGTGTAAGTCTGGATATTTTCCCTCCCACTTTTATAATTTCCCTCTTTTCTTTCTCAGTTCCTTTTTTCTTATGATGTGTTTTCCTCTTCTTCAATCTAAAGCCTCTTCTATTTTTTCTCATAAAACAAATCCACATTTTACTTCCCAGTTTGCTTCCTCTTCCTATTTTCTTCTTCACAGCCCGAAGATCTCACACTGCTGTGTGCTGGCTACAGAGGTGGGGAAGGTGCATTGAGTTAGAGTGGCTCCAGCTACCCTGTGACACTGTTTTCAGGGAGGAGCACAGTCTTCCAGGTTCTGGCACAGATGATGCAATGACTGTTCACTCTTTTTGAGCAGCAGTCAGACTAGGGTTACGTTGATTTAATAAACCTTTTTTACTTTCTCTTTTTTGGGGCAGAACCTGAATTTATAATGAGGCAAGGAAGGTGTATGGCTTTGTGCCACATGGGCCTCTCTGGCATTGTTTTACTTTTTACTTGGGACCTGCATCAAGTTACCAATGCATTTGCTTCCTCATGTTTGAAAAGGGCTGACACATTTCTATTATCCAGTGGTTGGATTTGTTTAGTGCCTCAGAGCCCTTGGATTCAAGCTTTTAAATAGATGAAAATGTACTGAAAAATTGTTATTACAGTTGGGTCTGTGGGTTTTGGAAAGACATCAATGGATTTTAGAGGCTTTAGTAGCTTAGTGTTCAAGCAGAAATCAGCATAATCCACTGTGAAGGTTCCTGAGTGCCTCCACACGCACTACCAGCAGAATAGAGTTTAGCTATAGACTATGCCTGAATGGATTTAGGTGGCAGCCTCCACTTTCTTTACCTCTAGCAGTGCAGGTAGACCCAAGAAGCCAACTACACAGTCACTGTGAGCCCCTTGGGATGCACTGAGCCTCTGCTGCTTCTTTGGACCTTCCAGGCTGGTCCAGTCTGGTATTGAGTCAATTAAAACAAAAATGTTCAAATTATCAGTTTAATGGAAATGATGAAATCACACACAAGATAGTTACGCCTCCTCACTGAGGTGGTTGATACTAGCCAAAAGACTGCAAAAAGGAAATAACCCCACTAAAAGACTTCAAAAAACAGATACCCCAACAGTGCAGCAAGGCAAAAAGAATCACTGATTTCCTGAGGTTTGTGTGAACAGTCTGAGTGCAACTGGAACTTTTGATGAGGTCATTTGCATAAAGAAAATAAAAAGTTTCATTTTAAGTCTTAAGGTATTTAGAACTTTGTAAGGATAAAATTGTTTCTCAGAGGTATCAAAATGTAGTAGATAGCTGGAGGCCACTCTGCTAAGCTGTAGGAATTGGATAAATGTTCATTTAATGTGACAAGTGAATAATTTTATGTTAGCTTAATGCTTTCAAAAGCTTTTTTTATATTTTAATTGCTTATCAATGATTTATGTTGCACACCACAGGAACAGAAACAGTGACTAGCTTAATTATGCATAAAAAGTAAAATGCTTATGATTTTATTATTTTCTGCAGTACATAATAAGTTTTCTACTATTTCCCCATGCGAAAAATATATTTCAGTATATTTGAATATATTATCCAATAAATATAAACTGAGCCTTTGCTTCTCTTCAATCTTTGTCCAACAGAATTATGAGGTCCAAATGACTCATTATGTCATCTGTGATAGAGAATTGTGTATCTGGACATTTACCTTCTGGCTGCTGACTCGTATTGGACAGTGAACAAAGCTGTAATCAAAGCAGCATTTAAACTTTACATATTACCATTTTGCTGCTTCTCTTCCACTGGATGTGTAAGATCTGCATGGAAGTCATAAGAAATGAAGAAGATTGTCATTGTGGGAATAGCATGAAGCAATCTAGAAAAAATACCTTTGAGGTTTTAAAGCACCAGCCATTTTGATAGGTTTTAAACATCTTGGGGCAGCTTCAAAAAGATCTCAGGAGCAGCCATGTCCAAAAGGTGGGGATGTATGAGCCTGTGAAGGGAATCTACAACCCAGAAGCCTTTAAATAGCATTCTCAATAGAAGAGGTTTTGGGCCCAGAGGGACATAAACTGTGAAAGAAGAAGCAGTATCTTCTTGTTCCTGGAGGATGGACAACAGGGCAATGCATGAGCTGGAATTCCATCATTGTAGGTGACAAGGTCCAGGAGATGAAGACCCCAGGCCTTTTATGCCCACAATCATTTTAGAAATAAGAGCAGTAGAGGCAAGACAGAACATCCCATGTCCCGCTGGGCACGCACTGAATCTCATAAACTCTTATAGTTAACAAGATAATGGGTTTGAAATTCTGTATTATGTTAATTTATTATTATGTTAATTTTTTAATTGTTAACGTTATGCCTGACTAGGGAAGGAAGATGTAATAAGCTCTGCTTTGCTGAACTCTGGCAAGAGCTGGGCAGTGTGTTATGCACAGACTGTGCCATGCAGTGGTAGCTCATGAGAAACAGACCTCAGACTCCTTGCAAGGTACAGCCCTGTACAGCAATGGAGGCAAAACCAAATATTGCAACAAAGAGGATGGAAACAAAATAATGTGAATGCAGTGGCTATGCTAGAAAATATATAATTGCCTTTCAGAGAAGGTGAGAGGAAGGTGAGGAATACAGTTACCCTGTGCTTCCCTCCCTTTATTCGGCTATATGTCTAATGTAAAGACACTCCTCTATTCAGACATTCTCCCTCTGTTTCAGGGGTGGGACGTGGGCAGTCATTGGGCAAGGATTGAGCTGGATATGCAGCAGGGTGGCCCAGCTGTCCCTGACACTGGGGAGGTTATTAGATGGAGTCACACAAAAGTGGTGCCTGCCCCTGCCCCTTTGTTGGCAATGAAAGCTGAATTAAGTGCCTATGCCTGAAGGCAGCAGGGGTTTGTGTGATCGCTGAGCAGCACTGCAGCCAGAAAAACTTGAAATGCGCATGGGATCAAAAGCTTGTGTTGGCTGTTGATGCTGGAGCTTTTCTGCAAGTGCCTTGCTGTCACATATTTGCAGGATCAGCATCCAGGTTAGCCTATGGTTAGTCCTACCTGGATGCAGCAAAGGAGAGAGTTAGAGCCAGCAGAGCCATGTGAAACAAGAAGAGTGTTTGCAGCTGGTGCTGCAGGTAATTGTCCTGTAGGCACTGACTGACAGATGGGCCAGGAGAGGGTCAGACCCTCGTGTGTGAGCTGAGGTGCTATATGGGAGCAAATGAGGCTTTCTCCTTTTTTATTCCAGGCACAGGAAATTTCCAGAAAGAATCAGAAAGCAGAGTTCACTCATCATCTAAAACATTTCTTTTTACCCTCTCTATGACTTGTCTCACCAGTTGCAAAAAGAAGAAACAATTTTAAAATTGTACTTAGGCTTCTGCTCTAGTTTTTGGTTTGGACTCACAAGCTTATCCTCTCCCTCATGTCAGATATAAAAGTGCAGAGAAATTCAGATAGTGTTTGAGAATGCTTTCTGGAGAAAATCCTTTTCCAGTTTCTCTTCTCTATTCTATACTAGGCTTCTGGTTACTTTTTAATTTATTTTTTATCCATGATTTTTGGTTATAAAAATTGTGTCCTTTAAGTTTGAACAGACCAATTCTCTTCTCTAACTTTCCTTACTTCAGTATCACGTTTTATTCTTGAATTTGAAACAACTTAAAGCACATGATAAAAGAATAAGAACTGTTCGAATAAATCAGCCTTGGCTGAATGGCCTTTAAAATGATCCTAAATGCCAATATAAATTTACCCTTAAATTATTTCTATAATGTAGTTATTATTTAAATTCTTGCAGGAGAACACATTTGTGGTGCTATTGCCAGACAGCTTGCAGATTTTGATGGATGTAAATGAGGATGGATTTAGCCTGGATCAGCAAAGGCAGATGTATGGGCAGACCTCTCTGCCACTGAGGTGCATCAGGCTCAAAGGCTCCCAGTGGGAATACTGGGTTCAAATTTCCAAAGGATCTGGAGCTGTGCCTAGGAAGAGTAGGGACTGTATCCACTCACTCTTGGGACCTCTGGATAGGTGTGTGTTGTATTTAACTTTTTGATTCAAATTTATTTTCAAGTTGGATCTTTTGTACAATTGTTTCAAAATTCTCCAGCCTGTTTCCACCAGATTATTGTTTGGCCCCATATTCTGGAAATAATGATCCCATTCAAAATCCACACCTTGCCTGATGCTTTCAAGGCTGGCCTTGATTTGAGTGTAGAAGTACAGGGTGTCTAATGCAATCTAATGATGCACAGAAAGTATCTATTTAAGCTAACTGGAGCATAGCATTTACGACTAGAAGCCATTTAAGTATTCTCAGAATCACTACTACTTAAGCTGTGTTTATAATGTTTATCTAAATGCAAACAAGAACATTGCTGTTCATATCCATGTTTGTCATTTTGTTTCACTTAGTTTGTCAGGAAAAGAGTTTTGATAAACTTTCTGAAAAGAATACCTACAACTATCTAAAATAAAACTTTGATCGGTGCAGGAAACAGATGAGGAGGTTTTTTATATTAAAATTCCTTGTTTAAAAAACCTGATGAAGTTTTCAGTAAATGTTTTCTGTATTAGGTGTTTAGAACAGGTCCTGTACCTTGGCATATTGCAAAATAATAAATAAAGCTAAATCAATAGGTGTTCATCCAGTTTGCCTCTCTTTGCTGTAAAAGATGTCTTTCGTCCTATTCATGATTCATACGCTTAGGCTTCTGTCCCCTTTTCACTACTGCAATTCATCAAGCAAAAGGTTGTATCTGTCACAACGCAAAGAACAGAAGTGCAGTGAGATGCTACCTCTAAAAGGTATTGCTTGACAACACAATATTAGGTCAAACACAAAGCATGTGTTGTGTAGGTGTCCTCTAGAGAAGCCTGTGGACTTTTGAGGACTCAGTTTTCAGCTAGCTCAGTTCCCTTCACTGACCTGCTCACCATGGCTTCAGTGCTGGTACCCAGGGAGGAGGTTGAGTGGCAGAGGACAGGGCATTTGGAAGAGCCTCAATCACAGCCTCTAGCTGCTTCTTGTGCAGGCTTCCATACAAAAAAAAGGGCCCATTTTTAAAGCCCAGCATTTATTTCAGCACAAAGCAATGGTGAGATATCCCTGCCTCTTACCTCACCACTTGTTGCAAAAGGAATACTGATGGTGACCAGGGTTCATGTTGAAGCCCCACAGCTAATGGTGGCATGGAGTTGATGTCTTGCTCTCCATGTGGGTGACAGAAACAGCACCTGAATTCCAGAGTGCTCCTTACTGGGAGGACCATCCTTGTAGCTACTGAGCCCAGGAGTGGGTGGTGACTGCTGTGCCCTCAGCCTGCTCTGCAGCTTGTGGGAAGCAACCACCCATGACTGAAGCTTCACCTTTTACAAGCTACTTTTCTAGCGGTGGATTTGGCCTTTCTTGGTGCTGGGGCACAGACCCGAGAGAGGAGGAAAGTTTTAACCATGTGTTTGAAATGTCAGTGATGTGCCTTTACATTCAGCAGTGCTGAGTACATGGGTGTCCTTGGGGAAGGACACACATTATCAAATGGAGTCTATCGGTGCCCAGCACTGGGGGGCCTAAGTGCTGTGTTGGGTTTTAAATGCTGTAATTTCTGGTGTCCAACATAAGAAGAGAGGCTCTAATTTGCTGCCTGCTTTCCTCACAGATACACTGAAAAAAGGTTAATTGGCCAGATTTATTGGTATTTGGGGCTGAATGAGTTTTTTCATACAGCTTGATTAGTTCTCCAAAGAGATGCTCCAAGTTATGTTTCCTCAGGGAACAAGCAATTTGTGGGAGTTCCTTCTGAGTACTTCCCATTCCCCATCTACCACTCCCCACCCCAAAAGCACACACTTTCCCTTGGCACTCAGTTGTCAATCGGCCTCGGAGCAGCACCACCTCCCAGGTTACTCCGCCTTTCATGCAGCTCAGTTTCTAACCACATTAACATACAATGTGTGTTTTGGGCAAAGGCTCCTCTCATTTCTTGGAGGCACTTCTCTGCTTTTTGGTTTTACTCTGAGTGAAAGGTGAACACTGATGTTCTTGGCTTTGGGGGTCTTCATCCACTCTCCTGGTTAAAAAATTTAATAGTGGCTTATCTAAGCAGGGTGGTGCCTTCTCTTCTGAGAAATTAATCCTTAAGAGCTCACACAAGATGTTGAAGATGTAAAAGCCTTAACATCAGTGACAAATTGGGAAAATAGTGATTTCAAAAATAATTCTAAATGAAAGTATTTAAGTGACTTGCAGTACATTAAAATTTATCATGTCATATTATACATTACCAAACCCCCCCCCTAAGAAACAGAACAACAGATGCAAGGTTACTGTATCATCACTGTTATTTTGAGAAGCAATATTATGCTTTGTGCTTTGCACAATGCTGCATTGGTGACAGGTCAGAGAATTACTTCAAGAATGCAATTTCATTTGTGCCGACGACAACTGCTTTGGAGAGTGTGTACTGACTTCAGTGAGAATGGCAACTTACATCCAGCCTAACATGGAGTCAGCACTGGTGCTCGTGTAGGGAGCAGGTGTTTATTTTGCAGTCTGTCCCCAGTGCAGATGCCTTGCAGGAGGCAGGAATGGCTCCTGCACTGCTGGTCTGAGGTGTCTGCAACTGAAGGCACTTCCCCAGAGAATATGAAGTATTCTTTGTCTTTACTTCTGTAACCTAAGAGCACTTCAAAAGTCTATCTAAAAATGGCAGGAAAGCAGAACAGTAACTTGACTTGTCTTAGACTAGCACTCTCCAGGAGAGGAGAAATAGGAGACTAATAATTACTAACCTTTCCTGGAAAATTGCTTGTCTAAATAGCTAAAGCCACTGTAAGTCACTATTAAACCCAATGACCAAGTGTTGCTGGGGAAAGAGCATTTCTTAAAAATCTTGCATAGCTATTTTCCATTCATTTTTAAACAATCATGTGTGATTACTTCAATTTTCAAGATGCAATGTACAGAGAGAGCTCTGAAACTCATTGCTTTTCACTGTTCAAGCCTTATACAGCTGAACCTGTTAGAATAAAACCATCTAAGAATGTACAAAGTAGATAAGGGGTTATTTTTGCTTTCTGATAGAAGTGGAGGAATTTTTTAGTAAACCACTTCAATTCAGCATTTTTAGGTGAAACTGCAGAGGTTAATATGTGCGGTTAAGATAGAGCTTCTGAAAAAATTGTGTCTTGATAGTTATTTGGAAGATATTAGCTACAACCTGAATCATCGAAAATATAACAGTTATTGTTTGCACTATGAGTTTTTCATATCTTGAACATTATGGAAAACTTCTAATAAGTGGTTAAAAAAAAAATTAAAGATTTGAGTGCCAGCAACAGAAGCCAAAAGGAAGGTGAAGACAGTCCAGAGATTTATATGTTTCTCAGAAATAATTGCTCTTCTCTTTGCAAGCAAAGGTCACTTCAAGAAGTATGAGATATTGCAATAAGAGAATTTTTAAAATAAATTAAAATCAGGTGTGAAATCTTTTGGAAGATAGTATAAGATGGAAACCAACTGAATTTGCTGAGTTATAAACAACTTCTCCAACTGGATGTATGACAAATGAATGGCTGTGCCACTTGAATCAGCATGGAAATTCTGCAGCACTTCATGCCAGATCTGAAATGGGAGAGGTTGCTAGTTATCTCTGCAGCATTTCAAAACTGTAGAAAAGAAATTAAATTAACTATGCAAAATAAATCCCCAATATAAAAAATTGTGCACTCAGATGTGAATTTTCCCACCTGGAGAAGAATGGCTGTCAACAGTGAGGTAATGCCTGAAAGTCAAGCCAGAGGATGCAGTCTGGCTGTTGCTTTGGGTTCAGGGGCCATCTGAAAGTGAACAAGTGACCCAAAGGCAGCATCCAGGTTAAAAAGTTTTTGCAACTTTTCATGAAAAACACTGCTTATACTGATTAATATTAATATTAAAATAAATGCCATAAACATATAGAGGAAAAACCCACCTCTCTGCAGAAGTACTTATGATCCAAGCAATGAGCCAAACACAGAGAGTGAAAAGGGTAAAGGGATGGAAATGAAGATTTTTTTCTAGTTCATTCATCAGTTTCTGATAGGAACACCAGCACAGCAAATGCATGGAAGTTTCCAAGGGGAAAAATAAGGAAATATGAACCCTTTGTGTGTTGATGGCTCTACATCAAGCATCAGGCTCCTGCTCCACAGTACTGACCAGCTCATCCCTTGGCTGCTGAGAGGAGCCCCAGTCCCTGCCTACGAAAAGCGCTGCAGAAGTGAAATAAGTGTAAGAGGTTGAATAAGTTGCAAATCATTGGGTGGGAAAGCAGGGACAAAGGCTTGGATTTTCCTTATAGAGCTGCCTACTTAAGCAGGATAGTGTTGCAGGCATTGACATGCTTCTCTTTGTTTAAATGGGCACCACAAGCAGATTATTTTGATGGCAGCACTATGCTCAGAGACCCAGACTATCATTTCTTTTTCACTTCATCAAGCTCCCTTTCACTTTCACTGTCAATTAAACCTGAGAAAAATCTCACTTCGCCTCTTCCCCTCTCCAGAGTACCCCAGTACAGTTACAGAGAGGTGAGAATGGAGAGAGGGTTTCTTTGCAACATTCACTGTCTTTAACAGTGACTTATCTCTCCTTTTCATTTTTTTTAACTGCTCCTTTGCCAACATCATTCTCCTGACAGTATTTGATTACAAGTAGCACCATGGCACAGAATGAGATAATATTTGGTATTGAGAACAAAATTTACATTTGTCTGAGAGAAATAGGTGCCACATAATTTTAATTTGCTATCAAGTACTCACCTGTAGGATGATATAATAGTTAAATACTCTTTTTCAGAGTTTCTTAAAACACTCCTTTGCTCTCCCCCCAACCACCAAGCCTGTCTTGTCACTACAGATGGTTATCAGGTTGGTCAGGCAGAATTTCACCTTCATAAGTCCACGCTGATGTGTGCAAGCACAACCAGAGTGCACTCAGTCACCTCCTCCAGCTTCTGATAAAGATGTTAAGCAGACGGGTCCCAGTGTGTGGTACTTCCCTTGAACCACTCTGTACTGCTCTCCTGTTGAAAAATCTGGTCATTTTATAACCAAAGGCAGTCAAGATGGTCAGGCAGAGTTTATCCTCAGTAAATCTTTACCAACTGTTCCCAGCCAGCTGCTTCTTGTCCTCGGAAATGTTCTGTAAGAGGCCTCACTTGGGGAGGAAGTTTTCAAGTGAGGCTGAGTGACCTACAAATCCTCACACTGTCCTTTTGACCTTTTTTGAAGGGGTGTGCATCCTTTGCCTTTTTTTTTTTTTTTTTTTTTTTTTTTTTGACTGATACACACTCTTGACTGAAGGGACAGGTGACAAGGGATGCGTATCTGTCAGTGCTGATGTCTGCAGCAGACTGAGCTTTGTGCATCTCCTTTATCTGGAGGAACACAGGCTCTTCTAGGGCACAATTTTTACCAGCTTAATAAAGAGAGCTGTTTGGACATACTGAGTTGAACTGCTGGCTGAAAGTTCCACGTGTCTCCAGGAGCAGTGGGATTTGGGGGACCAAGCTCCACTGGGGACGTGTGTGAGGAGTCTCAGCACTTCAGGAGAGGTTTGCTCCTGTGACACCTGACTGCCTCAGCCCTGCCTGCCACTGAGGTGCGGAGGGTTGCAGTCACATAAGGAGCAAATTAAAACCTTTGTATCCTTTTTATTTTTATTCTCCTTTTAAACACTAGAATATGTGATTTCTAATTGGTGGCAACTGCAGCAAATCCCAAAGACTTTAAGCATCAATCAAGGATTAGCATTTGTTGTTTTTTCCCCGTATGCTACTGAAAAGTATGGCCTTTTATCAAATACACTGTGCCTAAGATATTCAGGTAGCATTTGTATTCTGGCACTGGTGCCATTAGGAACTAATCCAAAACTTTTTTCCTCCTAAGACACTGAGGAAATCATTGGATATCTTATAATAACAGTAAATAGCAGAGATGGCGTGACCTCTGTGTGTTATTGTGGATATTTTGTGTATTACCTTTAATTCAGCTGTCTATAAATTCTCTTATGAGTTCTTCTCACAACTAATATTTCCAAGAAAATCCATTTGGTTAAAGTAGAAATTAAACCTTCCAGAAACTATATACAAGCAAACAATTCCCTCTAGCAACAGTTTGCAGATGTAAGTTTTAAAAGCAGTTGCAGATGTGGGGACCATGCATGGCGTTTCTCCTCTTTGGACTGTCTCTGGTGTACTAAGGTCACTCTAGTGCCAGTCACCCAGCTGTGTGGTCAACCTTCCACCCATGGATCCTTTATTAAAGGCAATATTTGTCTGCTGGAGTCCTGAGGAGGTCTATATCTGCAGAATTGGCTTTTCAGTCCACTTTGTTGGATGTGATGTGCTGTCTCATCACCTTATCCTTAATTACTACTTTTTTTGAAGATGAATATCTTAACAAATGGTGACTATTTGTATTAAAGATTTTTAAATCAATTATTTTATTCTAACTTCCATTTACTCTTAAGGCTGCTGTGAACATTAAACAATATTTGAAATGTCACTACAAAATATAATTATAGAAATAGCTGATTTTCATGCAAAATTAGCAGAAGGCAAAAAACCCAGAATTTGAAGAATGCCATTTTAACAAATCTAGTTTAAATATTTCAAAATTTACTTCATGAAATCATAATGAGCTATAGTTAATGTTCTGTGAATATCTTAACATTTTCCTTAAGTCTTCCACAATGCTTAGTTTTCAGCTTTCAGAACAGAAGAACTTGGGCAGATTTTGCTGTGGATTTTCAAGAAAGACAGGAAAGAGATCCTTCTGAGCCTTGAAAGCAGTCGTCACTTCCCTGTTGGCACAGATTCTCTCCATGTACAGAGTTGTAAACACCTCTGACACAAACACAGACACTGCAACATTTGCTCAGAGAATTAGAGCAAAAGCAGCTGTTCAAACTCTGGATCTGAAATTCTTTGAGTGAACTGAGCACTGACTGAAAATCATGCTTTTTAAAGTGATCTGACCCCGTGACTAGAATATACAATGTTTGAACAGAGGGAGAAAAAAAATATAATTGCAACTGAGTTGAACTCTGCAGTGATACTTTCAAAGATGCTGGGTCAGTTTGCATCTCTATATCCCCAGTTCCATCTGGGATATAAAGATTCAAACTTTTTGTACCAGCCTCAGGAGCAAAACCTCTCACGCATCTGGTACAGGTTTTGCTCCCAAAGAAAGAATGATCATCCAGTCCCTTCTCCCACCAAAATTTTCTCTGAAACTCAAATTTTTCTTTTGAACTGGGGAGGTGAACTGGTGTCACTGTCTAGAGTAGCTGTTAAAAAAAAACCCATGTTTGGTCTGAATGTTCATCTTCAATCCACCCTCGAAGAGGTGTTCACCCTCAGGTCCTGGCACAGCCCATATGGGAGCCCAATGGCAACACTGCAAAATGTTGCACTTTCTGATTTCAATTGCAGTAGAATTCATGTGCTGGTCATGAGGTGCTTACAGGAATTCTCTTCCATTTCTCTCCCAGTTCCCCTTCTCTTAGGACCCAGCAGGCAGCCAGGGAATATAGCACACCTTCTTTCTCTGCCCTTAGCAACCTGATGCTGTTCTTACACAGAGGGTGGACAGATGAGAAAGAAAATCCCAGTCCCTAGTGTTCTCTCCCACCTTATGAACACAGACAGCTTTTAAACCTCGGTATGTGCCTTTCCTAACACAATTACATTCACAGGTCCTTTTAAGTGTACTAGATTAAAAATTAAAAAAGATGTTTGGAATGGAACTGCCAACCTGAATTTGCTTTTGTCAGTGTGTTGCATAGCAGCCTAGATGACAGGTTTCTTTTAAGACCATATTTTAGTTGAAGCTTTGTTTTTCAATTCCTTATACAAAGCATGCAGGTTTGATTTCTTTGTAATGCTTTTTCTTGCTTATCAGTTTCTGTAGCAGTGTATTATCACACCCATTCTTGGAAGGAGCACTGCAGCACAGAGGATTTGTTTGCATTAGGTTATCAGAAATGTGGTTCAATCAGAGCTTAAAAAAAGAAAAAGAATAAATTACAAGTCTTGAGATAAAATAACTTAACTCACTTCAGCACTTCATTTTTATATAAGGAGGGCAGGAGAGTAAATTAAAACTACACAGATAATCCTACTATTTTTAATTCTTGAATTCAAGTGCTTTATCCTCCTGAGATAGTTCCTTCAACCCATCACTTTTTTGTGCATAGTGTATATAAGTATTTATATATAGCCTGCCTCTTCACCTACAAATAGCAGCTACTGTTTCGAAAATTCAGGTGATAGGAGAAGAAGAGACTTTTTAAAAGCCTGACAAAAAATTGGTGCAGTGCAGGGGAATGGTAAATAGGAAAGAAAAGCAGCAGTTTAACAATATTGACAGTCAAAGCCTGTAGCACACAACCTTTGGGCTGGCAGCTTGGCATGCACAGCCAGTCTGGCATTAGCACTGCCTCAAGGGAGGCCTCAGTCTCTTTGACCTTGAGAGTCTTTCAATAAGCAGAAAATGGGATAATACTGAGGTAATACCTTCTCTCCTGAGGGATGTGCCATTGATTAGCAGCTTTTACATGTTGTTATTTTGTTTATCATGGAAAATAGCCTCAGAAAGAGCAGGTTGCCTCAGTTCCCTGCACAAAATTATACGTTTAAGGGGCTGTGGGAACATCAAGTTAGGTGAAGCAGACCACAAAAATAAAGGAGAGCGTTGCATTAAAGGCACAGCTGACACAAAAGCTGAGCAGGGCTTCTGCAAACACGCCATAGTGAGGAGTGAGGGTCCTGACATAGCCCAGCCACAAATACCCTGGTGTCCTGCCCAGGCAGATCAGCATCTCTGGACAGGTCACTCCACTCTGCCCCAAGGCCAGAGACTCTCAAGAGTTTTCTGGTTAAACAGTTCCCTGTTAGAAAGTGCCTCCTCAATGAGACTGAAATGTGTAGTCAATTTTGACACAATTCAGCTTTGAATTTTGATTTTACTTGGGGAAAAAAACCCGTTGGTTTTTAAAGTGGCAAATAAAACATTTCATCAATGATTCTTTGCTTTATCCCTTTTGAATTATTTTTACTTTTATAGTTCTTTCTGGCTTGCAATTTGTTGTCTCAGAGTTGTATGTATAAATAAATCAGACATGAAACTCAATCAGTGATCATTTAAAAATAATATTTAACAGGAATTTTCACAAATTTGCCCTTAATTTTTAGGAGAAACCATTGGAGTCATCTAGAGCCCGATTCCGGCATGATATGCTTCAGATTTTCTTCTGTACATTTCAGTTTTAACTGCAGTGGTTGGAATAGGAATCCCCTCTAAGCACAACACCATTACTTATCTGTACAGACAGTGCTGAGTTCTCTGGGAAGCAGTGTTCAGACACACAGAAGTGTATTTTTCACTGAAAAATGAAAAATGGGAGCAATGCATGACAATTCTGCTCAGCTAATACAAACTGCACTCTTAGAATATTAACTACAAATTCATCAGCAAACTATGAACTCCAGAGAAGAACATAAGAAAATTAAAGGGGCAGCAAATGTAATTTAGTAAGTAGATGTAAGGTGGGCAGGTACTCTAATACTCCAACAGTCCAGTCGCCCAATAAATTTATGCAGAAATGAAAATTTTGATAATACAGTGCATCTAACTAGGTTACACCACCATTAAGGGATATTCTGAGTACATCAATGCAGTAATTTACCATAAAGAAGCAAGCAATCTATTTTCCTTACAGGAAAAAATTGAGTATGACACCACCAGTAAGACAGATTTAGAAAGGATTTTTTCAAAGGAGTTTGGCAGATAGCCATCCATTTTCCAATTAAAATCTAATTGAGTGTCTGGTTTTCCCTGGTTTGTATCAAAATCACAGAAAAAATGTACTTGTTTCCATCATATAACCGTATATTTGAGTAAAACATTATTTGCTTGGCTATAGCATATTTCCCCAAAAAACATCAATATCTTCACCTGAAGGTAATAGAAAACTTCAGCTGAGGACACCAAATGATAGAAAAGCCCCCACCTTCTCAGGTGCATTCTTAATCGCCATCATTGTTCATATCTCATCTCTTCATCGTATGTATGATTTCATTATTGCTCACATCATTGCTCACACCAGGCTTCACAATTCCTCATCTGCATGTTTTCCCTGCTAGACATCTGATACCTACTTTGAGATCATGGATTTAAAACATCCAGTATTGATGGGCTTTGCTCTGATTCCTGTGATCATGTAATAGGCATGCTTATACACCACAAGCAGTTTAGGTGGCCTTGTTCATCATATTCTTTCAGTCACACATAACAATTTTTTCTGTTTTCAGATTTCATTGTGATGCTGTCTCGGAAAAGCAATGTACATTCTTTTTGCTCTAGCAGTTCAAGGTGTTTTTCAACCTTTATATAAAGACATACTGTTCAACATAGATGTTTATTATTTGTTTTTACTCTGAAGTTCTGAAATCACCCTACTCATAAATACAACATCTAGGGCAATAGCTATTTCCCAATGCTGATCCAAAAAAAATTTGTAATTGGTGTTAATTAGAGTTACCCTCTTACTAAAGGCATGTAAAACTAGTAATAACAGAAAAAAAGACTGGCCTTGTTTATAATTTTGAAAACAAGAGGTCTGTTAACCTGTTCTATCCAAGACTTCCCAAATATGGATTAAACACATCCACAAAGTATCAGTAGACTTTTTAGACCTGCACCAGTTCAGAAGAGTGCCACAAAATGTCTTATATTACTAACAGTAAGTTTTGAAAATGCTAAAAGATAATGATCTCCTGATGTTGAATTTTGCTCTCCAACAGCTGGATTGCAATGCTTGGTTCCGGTTTGTCAAAACTGATCAAAATGCCATTCCTCTGAGGAACATACTCCCACACACAAGCAGCCTTGGGTGGTATGGTGTCATTTGGGTGCCAGGCAACCTTTGGTATGATATGGGTATGTTTTAAATTGACAGGTCCCAAAATAACAAGCTTAAATTCCAACGGGAGAGCTGTTGGATTGAAAAGGATTTCATGTGCAGCCAGCAGGTAAAAAAAGCTGGGAAACAAACTACTAGCCATATTGTCAAAAGTGCACAATAATGCAATATTGATTTCAAACTTGAGCAGTTTTGGCATATAGAACAGTCATGAGGAAAATGTGTGTCTGCCTATTAGACCTAATTCAAATAAAAATGGATTCAATGCAGATCTTTGCATCAAGCTGATAAACAGTCTTGAAAGGCAAATATGCTACTAGCAGCACATGGAGTAATGCTCATTTTTCAGTTTTAGAACAGAAAATGCAGGAACAATAGAAATACTAATTTCTGAATGCTTTATGTACTTGAAAAAAATCCTTAAAAATCCTCTGCAGACCTTGAAATTGTCTGGACCATCTGCTTGTCAGAGAGTAGCAGCTGTTGGCTGCTTCCTGGCAAAAGGTGATTTGGGTGCTGAGGCTGAGCTACTGCAGCACCACTGTCCCCACACCGCCAAGGTGCGGTGCCCTATGGCACTCAGACAACAAGGGCAGAGCGGTGCTGTGTCCATAGCTACAGCCCAGTGACTGCCACACAGGTCTGCAGTGGCAAGGCAGGACCATGGCCAAGCCAGGAATTCAGGTCACCAGGCTGGGGGGGGAGAAGTGTGGTACCATGCTGGGTGCACACGCCCCTGCAACGAAGCTCAGGCAAGGACTGAGCTCACTAACACAAGTCCTCAGTGAAGAAGTGGGGGCCCAAAGTCTTACAGCTCTTGTGCTGCATGTCTGAGCCAAGGTTACCCAGTCACACTCTATCAGGGCAGGCTTGGAACACAGGCAGCCAAATCCATGGGAGAGGGGAAGGACTTGCAGAGCTTCTCAGTGCAGTCAGAGCCCTGACACTGCTCACCTTTGGGTAACACAGATGAAGACCTGGACTAACAGCACTTACAAACTTTCAGAGACCTGGAAACTTTCAGAGATCCTTGACAGCCTGTGGTCATTGCAATATCAAGCAAATGCAATGAGTTAAATTATTTTCTGGTACCTCTCTGTTGGTAGGTTTTCAACATCAGAATATTCTACTGGACCAAGTCATCCTCCAGCAGATATGACAGAAGTGGGGAACATTTGGATAACCAGTCCATCTAGGTTTCAGTGAAGAAATAACAACTATAAACAAGCTGTAATGTGCTATTTAGCAAATCTAAAAGCTATCTCAGCTGTACAGAATCCACAGACCTGATTTTTCTCACTGGTGTTTTGGAGAAACAAAACTAGAATTTTACGAAAAAGAAATGCTGCAGAGCTGTTTATTCAAAACAAGCAGTTTTGGCAATGCCCAACAAATACATGCAAAAGAATGGAAAGTCAAAAACGTCTTAGGACACTCAGTGCTTCCATACACATTAACCTTCTGCACCTTAATTAGCCACTGCCTTTTTAGTCACAGATCATCAGTACAGTCAACAGATGCTTTAGTCTGCCAGCATGGTCTACTTTCAATTCTGACAGGAGAGGGATGGTTGAATACTGCAGAAAACAGGTTCTGTTCTAATGAGTCCAAAAAAATGACAGTCATTAACCTTCTGCTTGTGGTGAGTGCAAACTTTTAAATACCATTGCAAAGTGTGAATTGCATCTGGTCTTCTTTGGTGTGAAGCTAGCTCAAGTGTTAGACTTTTAGGAATACATGTCGAAAATAAACCTTGTAATGTGCTTTTGTATTAACTACCTGGCTCAGCGTGGTTGCACATGCTCATATACTTCTCCAATCTGCAACTCAGCTTCAGAACTCTGTTCATCTCATGCTATTTGTCATAGAGAGCTGATTGGTGTGTGGTTATGTTTCATTCTATTTAACATGTGAAAATATTTCTGTCTTAGCAGTTGCTGGTGTTAAGCATATGTGTTCATCTCAGGGATGCAACTCATTAACTACTATGGAAGTTCCAGGCTATCATTTGTCTGTTGTTTTCAGTCTTTGAAGTAATCCCTGTGGTGTAGGACTGAACAGAGATAGTCTGGAGTCAGTTTGATGAGCAACATGTTCCTCATCAGGAACAACAGAATGACTCAGCAGTCCCACAATCTCAAATGAAGACTCTTCAATGGCACCAGCTGAACAGGTTACAAACCAGCCAGCTTGCAATCAGTTCACACCCATCTTCACAGGGGTGGCCACTGTGTCTTGCAGAAATAAATAAAGAGCTGTGAATAAAGAAGACAGAAAGCAGACTACTCTTGGGAGCATTCCTCAGCATGACTAAGCACACAGGGAGCTGCTGACGGACTTGACAAGAGGAATGTGTTTGTTGAATCGCCAGGCTCCTCAGAAGAGAGTGTTTTGCAATTCTTTGTAACTGTTCATTCTTCAAAACTTCTGAAGTAGCCACCATGATGGACAATTCTGCCTCCATCATTACCTGTGTGACTGTCACATGAGGGTTACTAACATGCCTTCTGCCTTGGATGGATCCTAATGAGATCAGGACTTAATTGTATGTCCACCCCCAAGGACTACTTGCTGGTAAACACTTCTAGTTAGAAAAGTTCCAAACTTCTGAAGCCTGAACATTTTTTAAAGTTAATACACTTGAGCAGACTTTGTGGATTTTCTATTTTGGAGAAAGGGAGGCTGAGTGGCAACTTCATGTCTCTCCACAATTTCCTGACAAGGGCAGGTAGAGAGGGAGGTGCTGAGCTCTTTTCCCTGTTGTCCAGTGACAGGATGCGTGGGAATGGTTCAGCTCTGCAGCAGGCGAGGTTCAGACTGGACATTAGGAAATATTTCTTTAACTAAATGGAATATTTCTTTACCAGTAATCAAACACTGTAGCAGGCTTCCTGGAAAGGTGGTCAGTACCCCAAGCCTGTCAGTGTTTAAGAGGCACTTTGGCAATGCCCTTAATGCAGCTGGACTGGAGCTCTTCTGTCAATGGCACCTTCATTTTAGGGGCAACTCAGTAACAGAGTCAAGTTTCCACAGATGTATTGTGTAGTGCATGAGCAATAAGCTCATTGCTGCATAGTAGTGATGGATCTACTATTTTCTCATGTGGCTGCTGATTTAATGCATTTAAAACATTTTTTAGGAATGTGGTATGTTCTGGACAGGAAAAGCTGGCAGTGAATTCACATTTAAAAAATTAAATTGGATCATTTTGTCTCTATAATTTAATAATTTTATATAGTTTATGATTAATAATCTGATCAAAAAGTACAACATTCACTATTAAAACTGTTCACTTTATTCCAGCCTGAATTTGATTTACTTCAAATTCAAGCCATTTTACATTGTTATGCTCTTAACTGCCAGATTAGAGTCCACTAATGTATTTGTGTACTGTACTAGAAAAGGAGCTAGAGAACCAATTTGAAGATCAAAGAGGATTAGACAGATACAGCTGCTTAATTCAACCATTTGAATTTGTCTGTCATTAAAACATATTGCTTTGGTCTGGACACTGAAGTTTTAATCACTGTTGATTTTCAGCTCTAAGAATTAAATTTGATCAGGATTTTCCATTATAGGAAAGGATTTCTTGTTTAGAACAAACACACAATCAGGAATGCTATGACTATATTTTGCAAGAAGCATCAGTATGATTCCTCACAGAGAACAAAACACCCTCTAGGCTGTAAGAACTTTTCTTATGCAGAAAAGACAGTTGCTTACAAATTATGCTTCAGGGGACCCTGTGACAACTTGTAGCACCAACAGGCAATCCTTATACTAAAAAATCACCTCCCACTGCTGCAGAAGCTTAATAACAGCATGTCATGTAACATTGTCAGAGCTCATGACTGGGACTGTTATTTTTCAACTCCATTGAGCATGGCAGTGAGATAACACATGGCCACAAAAATCAAATGATGGGGGGAAAAATCCAGCACTATCAAATCAGTCTCTGGGTAGTTTCAGAAGTTCAGTCAGGTAATTGAAAGAACTGTTGTTTGTGCCCAATTCCCTCCTCCTGAGTGTGCTAAAATGCACTGCCTTTTATTGCATGGGAACAAATACTTCCCTAATTTCTGGTGACCATGACAAGGATAGCTGACACAATCAGAGAAAACATCAGAGGTCTCTGACTTGCTCTGCTCCATGCCAGAATTTAAGAGGGTGAAGTATGAACACACACACAGTCTCTTGGCACTGATGGGCAAAGGGAACCCCATGGCACTTGCACCCACCCAACTGTGGCTATAGACCAAGCCAAAGGCACAAGGGATAATCCTGTTCCTACATCTGTGCAGTCTAAAAAACAACAAATATTGCAAGACTAATGAAGAACATAAGGAACTACAGCCCTGCATTACTTTTTTGGAAGTCTGAATGTTAAACCTCCAGTTTTAACAAGTAGTTACAGCAAAGCAGTAATCAAAGCCAGATTCCCCATTTGCAAAGATCTCAGCACAGAGTTCTGGGTTGCAAACACAACCTCCTGAGGTAAATTTGGATAATGTCTGCTCTAATCTGCTGGCACACCCTGAAATGCTGTTCTGACCTGCCAGAGTCAGCTCCAATGCATACGATTGTCCAACATGGCCATGGGGTACTCACTGTCTCATGCTTACATAGTCACCTTGGCTTCCCCTGGGAGCAGTGTGGTGCAAGCTGTATTGCCACCTGCACAGTGCCAGATGTGCAGCTTAAAACCTTGTTGCAGAGGCTTGCAGGCCCCTGCAAGGCTGAGAAGGGCTGACTTGAGAAGATCTGACCATACTGTCCACAGTTGCTGCCGTTTGGATTTGTAACTCAATGTTTCACATTTTCCCAGGAGCATCCTCTCTGGGAGCCACATAATAGTATGGGATTCTGCACTAAAAAAGCTGAGTATAATGACATTTAAGGGTATCTTTCTGAAACAATAATACAAGGAAATCTCCTTCCTCTGTGTATTGAACAACGTAAGCATTTTGATCATGACTTAGGAAAATTTGAGAATAAGTTCCTGTAGAGCCTAATTTCAAAAGCAATCATGGCACTACCTCCAACTCTGCATTGCATGCCTCTCTGCATCAGGACATATGTGTGTGCCAGAAAATGAGACTGCTCTGTGTTGTATCTTCTGGTAGCATCATGTGGCAGACCTCCAAGGACTTTTGCATGGCTCTGCTGACTTTGCACCACCCCTCATGGTGAATAAGACAGGGGATCTGGTAATAACTGTCATGTTGTCAAGTTGTCAACAACTTTTTGGCCTCAGTTTTCACTGGCAATTGCTCTTCCCACATCTCTGAAGTCCCCGAACCTCCTAAAAGGAAAAAAGCTCAGTGCATATTCAACTGAAATGCAGGCCAAGCAATAGACAAGCCTTCTTGATCAGGATAATGCCCTTAAGTGTATCAGAGATGATTAAAGTTGGAAAGCAGAAGAACATAAAATAAACATGATTTTAGTAGTAACTTCAACAACTTTCTACAAAAGATTTTTCCTCCAGGCATCTGAATAGCAACAGACATTCCCAGAAGCACCTTGCTTCTCCAAAAGCATACATCTTCAAAACAAGCAATGAGAAGGAAAGAAAGCAGGAAAAACAAGAGAAGAGGGAGCAGGCAAGAGGCAAACCTCAAAACTTCCAGCTTCCTCCAACTTCCTCTCCTCCAATCCCCAACCTCAAAGAACAAAAAAAGGACCTCAGGGCAAAAGAAGTCCAAGTGAGTCTTAGGGAGTTGAAGGGCTATATGGGAAACCCTCTAGAGAAAGCACTTCTGCTGGTTTCCAGAGGAGGCACTTCTATCTTCTGGGTATCAAGAACAGAAGTAAAAGCTTTTTGTAAATGACAAATTCTCATCTGCCTCTTCAGTTTCCAAATGTGGGCAGACTTCTCATTTTCATCTTGCCTGTGAGCAATACTCAAAGCTACCAGAAGGAGGAGGAGAAGAAGAAGAAGCGGGAAAGTTAGCTAAAACAAATAAAGGTTTTAAAACTTAAATCATCATGATGTCCCTTTGTTCCTGAAAATTCCAGGCAAAAGAAGCAAGAGGAGTCTTCTAGCAACATTGTCTGTCTATAACTACAGGTGCAAACATGCAACGCAGCAGAACGGGCAAGCACAGCAGAGTGTGCGTAGGAAGAGCCTTCCCTGTCACGTGGTACTAGGTCCCAGTTGCACCCCAGGTTTGGTGCTATCTGCAGTCTTGCTGAGGGGGGCATTCTGTCTCCTCCTTTAGATAATTGATAGAGATATGTTATTCCCCTTGTTCTTGGCCTCCAGAAGGACTACAGCCCATTAAACACTGCTCTCCAACTACCAAAACCATCTGCTTGTCCACCTTCCATCCAAAGATCTTGTGGGAGACACAGACACTGCTCTCCTTTCATCCAGAAACACAATCATTTCATTAGAGAAGGCCACCAGGTCAGGTCTGTCCCATCTCTCTGTACTAATCCTATATCCTCAAACAGGGTCTTGTGGTTTTAAAAGCCCTGTCAACAAAACACTCCCTATTGACAGTGCTAGCTATGGAACTGGCTGTGTACCTGCAGGATCTATCACCTTCTCCTCAAGCCCTTCCCTCTCACTGGCAGGACCAAGTAGAAACCACACGGGAACCCATGGTCTTGACTATTTTCCCCAGAGACATGTAGTCACTCCAAGCACATTCCATCTCTTCCTGGCCATATTGTTGGTGGCCATTTGGAGGAGCATTGTGAGTTTTAGTCCAAGAGCTGCCTGAACCTCAGTAGTCTTTCTCCTGGCCTGTACGCCTTAGCTAGGCTCTTTCCCCCACTTCTGGCTGGGATAGTTGTGACCTTGCCTCTTTTCCACAACAAAAATTACTGTAAAAAAAGCCATCTGTATAATGACACTTCTCCCCTAGGACTCCCATCCCGTATCCACCATTTGTTATGAGAACCAGCCTGTTCTGCAAAGATGCTAAAAGTATCAATTTTTGGTGGTTTTTGGGTGGGGGTTTCTGGAGTATTTTTTTTCTGTAACATGAGTTTTCATTGCCTGAGTTGCTGTTTTTTTCAGGTAAAATAACACGTCCACATGACCCGGATGGCTGATCACAGGGCACTTATTTCCAGCTTGTAGCAGTATTTCACAGCTCCCATTCATCCAGTACATGCATTGATTAAATAGAAATAAAGAAACCTGAAAACATGGGGAGGACCTTATCTTCTCTGAACCATTCAGCTAAGAGAAAAAACATCTAAATTCAACAAAAATAATTGTAGCAATTAATTCATACAGCTCTGCAAGGGAGAGCACTGCGTCATTTGTTCTGATCTAACTCAGTCTGTTGGTCTGTCTTCTAGAGTGAGATGTGCTGCCTTGTCCCAGTGTCTCCAGGATTTCACCACAGCAGGATTTCAGTCAGATTATTAAGAGAAGATCCTTTTTTATCCCTAAGAGAATATCTTCTCTTGTTCACCAGCTGCAAAACTTTCCTCATTAAGTTATGTCAACAGCAGGAGATTATTTCTTACCTGCTTAAGAAGCGCACCCTGGTGCCCTGGTTATGCTTTTTAACTTGTGGGAGGGAAAGAACTTTTTCTCTTGAATTACCTTAATACTGAAAGTTGCCTAGCTTCTCTTTTGGGAAAGGCACCCCTACGGGACAGAGACCATATACCAGCTGTCAGTTCGCTTCTCACCAGTTGAGAAACATTCAGAGCCTTCTGCAGGGAAAACTTCTCAGCTGAGGATCTGGTTTGTCCAGACTGAGACTGGTGTCATTCAGGGCAAATGAGTTCTTCCTTTGTCTGGGCATGTGGGGGCAGTTTTGTTTCTGGAAGAACTTGAGTCAGTTGTAAGAGTTAATATCAGCATCTCTCAGTTATGCTCAGGCTCCTCCTGAGACACTGCAGGACTGTGGGCCCACCAGGACAGAATAATCCTAAGCAATTTCTGCCTCTACTCCCCTTCTCAAAACTGAATAGCCCCAGAAGCATCAATTCTTCGAAGACTGCAAAAAAATGCCTGAACTTGGAGCAGATGCCCCTATACTGGATGGGAAATATAATTTTTGTCTCTAAATCTCTTTGCAGATCTGACTCTTTTTACTTTACTGCCTGTTTCTGCCTTTGTTAGAGCAAATGATCTCAAGACAGCACAAGATCATATTAAATTAGTTGTAAATAATTGCAATGGTCATTAAATATGGTGAACGAAAAGTGAATATTCAAATAGAACTCTTTCAGGTTGGTCTGAGCCTGACAGAGAAGTGCACACTTGCATAGCCATCTGGACATTCTTGACAGTGAGGAAAGACAGCAGCTGGGAAGCATTCCTCAGGCAGGGCCCTCATTACAAAATTCTATGTGAAGAGCCATAAAACTCAGAGATCTTTCTTGGCTGTTTTTCACCTATGTTAATTTTGTCTATGTAAGAGGGAAGGAAATCTCAAGGAGCAAGGAGCCACCTTGGCACCCATTCTACAAGGTCTTGTTTCAGGGTCTAACTATAGGTTTACACCATTTATAATATCACTCTGTTTATAATTCCACTGGGACTATTACAGGATGAAATTAAGTACTGACTGGAATTACTCCTGATTTATACCAGAGGATGTCAGAGCAAGCTCACTAACTGCTTATTATCATGTACTTTAAATATAATTTTTTAATACTACTTAATGCTCTGAAATCTTTTTTTGCAGGGACTGACACAGGCACAAGATACAGGGTGTTAAGTACCTTCCATAAACAAGTCCTTGAGGAATTTCTGAAGCTCCTCTTGCTTCCCAGGGTGTTCAGTTTACTTTGAGAAGAATCCTTGTTTTACACTGGTTTTATTTTTGGCTGGTTGCTTTGATACAACTTGTAGTAGTTTGCTCTGAGCATATCAGCATTTTCATTACACAAAAGTTGATCTGCAAATGAACAAGTGGTTGTTTTGTTTTGTGTTTTCTTGCTACAGAAGGATTTCACTAAAACCAAGGCAGTATAATGAGCACTCATTTTTAGAGTTGGATGAGATGAAATGGGAGGGCTATGTCACAGAAAGTCCAAAGAAGGGCTTGATAACAGCACTTCAAAGGGGTAAGAGTCTTCTCCTCAGAAGGGGAAAGTTTTAAAATATACATCTGACCTTTAAGTATCTTTGAAAAATATTATTAAGAATAATCTGTCATTCTTTACCTTTTATGCTTGAGACAGAGCATTTTTGACAGAATACATTTTCAGTCTACATTTTCAGTCCAGTCTACAGTGTTTCAATACATTTTCCAGTACAATCTACATTTTCAAAGTTCAGTGGCACATTAACATTTACAGAAAGTTTTAATAAAAGTTTGAATGCCAGAATCACCGTGGGATTAATTAATTAATATTTTTAAAGCACTTTGTAGAAGAAAAGTGCAAGAGGAAAATATGCTTTCTTATTTTTGATGCAAATTACATTTCCGTAGTGCAGATTTTCAATTTAACTTAATGCCATAAAGGTCCCAATGCATTACTCAGTTTAGACGTGTTTTTGCATTCAAACTGTTGAATAGAATGCTGAAACACAGCTAAATGCCATCCTGAATTAGGACTATCCTATAAAAAGAGAACAGCATGCAGAAATTCTCCTCCTGGACCAGTAAAGCCAATGACAACAGAACAAGAGATACTGGAATTTCATTATGAAACTTTCATAAATGCATTGTCTTGTCCTTTAGTATCCTGGTACCGGCTCCTGAATGGAACAGAGTGCCTCTGTCTCCAGAGCTGAAGAAGTTTTCTACATGAAATAAACTAACTTAGATGAAATGCAAAAAGGTAGCCATAAAAATAAAAATACCTGGAAGGAACCACGGTTCCACGTTTGCCTTGGTTAGTTTGGATGGGCTGATGAAAATTTCCTGTCAAAGCCCTGATGAGGGCAGTGAGGGACCAGGCTGCATTAGGGGTTGCTAAATAGCCCTGAAACTGTGGATCAACAGAATAGAAATGTTTACTCTTAGTGCTGAAAACTTTTGTCCTAAATATGTGTTCTTTGCCTTAGATGTCTGGTTCACCAGCTCTGTGAGAGCAAAGGACCAGCACCTACACCATACCTACTAGGGGATCACAGTAATGGACAGGAGGAAGCAAAAGTGCCTGGGATGGGGAGACAGGCACAGGATCACAGGATCCATCCCAGAGGGGTCAGAGCCGGAGGAGCAGCACTTGTACTGAGTGGTTTCAGAAAGCTTTAGAAAGAAGAGATTGCTGTTTCCATTTTAACTTGACTTGTGACAAGAGCTCTTGAATCTAGTGAATGAAGCACTACAAACTCTGGTGACTAGAAACTGAAATTAGATAAATTCAGGCTATAAATAAAGTTCTGTTTTCCAGAGGGAGGGTAGCATCAGCCAGGCAGATCCCCAGTACACCTGCTGCAGTCTCCATCACCAACATATTGGTCTGTTGGGAAGCCTTGAAGCAAATTCAGAGCATGTCTCTGTTCTATGGGGTGTCACACTAGAGAATCTGTCCTTTTATTAGCTAGAACTTCAATTTCTGTTTTTCCAGCATTTTGATCAGAGATTATTAGTAATGCCTCCCTCAGGTCTTCTCTTTGCTGTTTCCTTCTGTTGCCAATGACAAACAGTCTGAGTCACCTGGACAACAAACTCTGTGACAGAGGTTTCTGAATATCCCTCAGAGGTTTTTAAGTCTTTCTCCATATAAATCTCAGTAATTTTTTTAAATAAAATTACTGTCCCAAATCCTTAGTCACCTTTGAATTTCTCAGCATTTATTTTTAAGTGCCATGCAGTTCAGAAGTGTTCAGTACTAAGAAGCACTTCTTCCTACAATATCCCTATCTGGTAAAAAACTGAACTACCAGGGGCACTTTCAGTTTAGCTTTTGACTTTCTTTTCTTTCTCTTTAATCACTACCTTTAAAGAACTCTTCCAGAAAACTGCAGTAACTGCAGTATTAAGGGAAGTGAAACACTGCTGCAATTTACTAGTGGCCAATAAGGAATGAGCTGTTTCAATGTGTTGTTAACACACTGGTATTGTTCTTAACTTTTAGAAAAATCATCTCTCTTCAATTATGCATAGCAAATCATGTAAGCCTGCAGGACTAGACTAATGACTTGCCTATCAATGATCCCCAAAAGGCATCTCTATCCTTGCCATCAGTCTCTGATGTGGTACATTAAGAACTGAATTCCTTCCACCCATTGGCCCACCATTAGGTTTTGTTTCATGCTGGTGATCTCCCTGAAACAGAAAATGTGACGTTTAGAAGGAGAGGGAGAAAACAAAACTAGTTCCTTTATAACACAGTAAATAAGCATGATTCATGAGGATCACTGCCTCATGAATTGCAGTGCATTGAAATGACCACTAAAAACTGAGTTTGTCAGAAGACACTGCATAAAATAATAAAGAAGAGACTCAAAAATTTGGGCAGATGGTCTTTTAAGTAGAGGTTTGAGGAACTGAGTTTGAGATTTGTGGCTACATTTTGCTGGTATAAAAACCTTGTCAAACCTGATACCTAGCACTCCTGAATTTTTTTGACCATCAAAGCTAAATTTAAGTACTAAATCTTTCACTCTGCTTGTTGGAACAACAATTGCATCTTATATGCAGTTTAAGATGCCAGAACTGAGCCTTTTTCAGACTGCATGTGCTGAACCTCACTATGGCCAATTCACATTTTGTAGTTCTGCAATGCAGAGGATGGGATATAACCCAGAAGAAACTGCCCTGCTACCCAGCCTGCCAGGGCTAAATTGGTTTGCAAAAGGAGGTACCTGTAGTTCTATAAAACCCCAGAGTTGCAATGAAAAACATGAGTATGGCAAAGCTTTCCCTATTTTAGGTCTTCAGTGGTTCCTTTTGCATTTTTTAATGGTGCATATAGAAGAATGAGAATGGAAATTATTAATTATAAATAATATTTGAGCTTGTCAGACTAAGACAAAAAGATGTAATACCGGATAAGCCTATGTATTATATGTCAATTCTGTTGTGAATCTCCAAGCTGCAGCTAAAATAGCTAGCTTGGAAGTTGTCTTGTGGATTTTGAAAGTCAGAGGAGAGGCTCAACTTGGCAGAAAAAGCTTTTGCATGGCAGGAAAAACACTGTTAGTTTAGAGCTAAGCACAGCAGAAACATCCACCTTTTCTTCTGAGAAAGCTTAGATTTACCTGTGGAAGGTACATTGTGAGAAAAATAAGAACAAGCAGAATGTGAATAGAATTCAGGTACTTGCTGGCCAAGGAGATCAGCTTGGTGACCTATATCTTCATCTCACTTTCTGACAGCTCTCGTAGGATCAGACTGCAATGGTCTTCCAATAACATTTACAGGTTGCCACGGACAAACATTCCTCAAGTTTTGATAAAATAAGAGAAGCTTGGATGAAACTATCTGGCCCATAACAGGCATCACTACCCTTTTTCTGACTCACATCATACATCTTCAAATCTGGAGACAGCAAGAGGGATACCTGATACACACCTGAAAATATGAAACTATTATTTATTGGGTAACAAACACAAAGATATCTGGGGTTCAAGGACCCTGGTGACACTTATGTCTCCACAAGGCACCCCAGAGCCTTTGCTGGTAGGACAGGAGGGGAAGGGTTGGCCTCTGCACCTCCTGGGTTCAGTCCTCAATGGTGCTGTTTTGCCATCTCCCACTGATCCAAAACCTTAAGAACCCTGGTGACCAGGCATTTCAGTACAGCGATCCACCTGGCTGAGTCTCTTGGTGGAGGGAGGCTGAAATGGAGCTTATAGAGGGAGAGGCCACCTATGGAGCATGGAACAGCAGAGAGATTGTGACAGAACCACTGTCCTCCAACTCTCTCCCTGTCCTTTTCCCTAGGCAAATCCACATGTAGTATTCCTGGCAGAGGCAACACTGTGAACTTTGCTATTAAATTATTAAAATTCATCTTTCCTGGTTATGACATAGCTGCAGCATTATTGTGAGCATTAAAATGTTTATTTAAATGTAGCAGTCCTTGAAATATCTGTTTTCCCAAACTATGACACCAGAAGCATATTGAACCTGACAAAAAGAGCAGAAGAGGTGTTAGAGCTATCTTTAACCATACCAGTTCTAGACACAGGAGGCAAACCTTCTTCCCCTTACTGCATTGGCTGCTCTTCCATGCTCTTCAGACATTTTGTGAAGAGGTGGAGCTCTCACTTGCTCTCACGTGGGACCTGACTTTATAAAACACTTACACCCTCCTAAAAAGTGCTGCATTCCATTACCAGAGTTTTTCCCAGAGCAGCTCCTGAAGACACCATAGTATGGTAGTAGGTACATTGAATGAAGTTTCCAGAAATTAATCTCAAAGAAAAAAAGAGATTCTTCTTGCAGGCAGTGCTGCAGTTGAGAGGCAGAACTCCTCACCCCAAGTCATGGATGGCAAAAGCTTCCATGGCTTTCCTGGAGAGACTGGAGAAGTCCACAGAAGAGAAATACACCAGGAGCTGCTAATTTCATAGAAACACTTCCCATCTCAGGAGGTGCCTGAAGGGCAGATAGTAATGGGCTGGGAGAAACATCAGTAAAAGGCCATATATATTTGTCCTGATCCCACACGGTGCCCCAAGCTTCTTGGCCGCTACTTTGGAAAAGAGATCTTTTGACCCACTGTAGGAATTCTTACGCAAGATAAGCAAAAACCTGATAAATGGTGAATCATATACTTACATATACGTTTCTTTCCCATGAACTTTTTAACAATGGTGTAATAATTAGACTAAAAAGGAAACATCTATACAACACTTACAGAATAGATGGTGTAGACCATGAGGATATTTAGGTTTTTGGTCTGTGTTACTATTGTCAAGATTTGCAATGGCTTATTCTGCACCTTCTTATGCCAGACTATCATTGCAGTCTCCGTTTGTGCTGTTATTAAACTCAGCTTCTTGTTTAATTGTGGATAAAGTTGATGCCCAATCTGATTCAGTTCAAACAGCACAGATAAAAGTTGTCAGGAATCTCACATCTGGGTCTGTCATTCATAAGCGGCTTTCATGTGGTTTATTTCTGCCTGTACCTCCTGCAATCTTCAAAGGCACAGGGAATTAGCATTCTGCTGCTCAGCTCTGCCACTCTGGCTCCTAAAGTCTGACCTTGACAGGGAGAGAAAAGGAAAACTAAAAATTATACCAAAATATCCCTGTCACAAATACCTAGATAAATTGATTCTAGATACCTAGATAAAAGACAAGGATGTGAGAGAATACAATGCATATGGACTTGCCAGCAGAGCTCAAATCTAAAAAAAGGTAGGGGCCGAAAGTGGACGAAAACCATTAAGACAGAAGTTCTAAAACAGGTGCCTCTGCTCTGTGTGCAGCATGTGATGTAGAGGTATATAAAAATCCTGTGAACTACCCTCAGATGTCTACCAAAAATGAATCTTTGCGTGTTGAAAAAGGAATTGCTTAAAAATAGATTTAAGTAAAGAAAATAATAAAATGTCTGGAAATTTATTTAATGAGACAGTTTCTGAAGTACAGCACAAAACAAAGATTATGTAACGGGTGTCAAGATAATAAATTGTACTCAAATTTTTCTCACACTTCTGAGTCATTTAGCCTGCTGTCCTTTTGAGCTGTCACTTGAACAAAAGCAGATGAAATGAACTAATTTGATAGCTTATCTCATTTATCTTTCTTTGGGAAGCATTCCTTTTCTCCACAAGTCTCTAAGAGTAGGCTAAAAGGAGAGACAAATATAAGTGAAAATGCCAGGAAGAAAGACAGGTCTTTTCATTAGCTGAAAATTCGAGATACCTATTCTGGGCACAGTTGCTGTGTACACCACATATCTCTGATAACTCAGTTCAGAATTTAAAGAAAAGTCATGGAAATTCTCTCTCTCATTGGAGAGTCTTTGAGAATGCAACAGCACAACCACAACACAACAAGATCACAGCAAAACTGCAACGTTGGGAAAGAATACCCAAACTGGTCTGGCTATCAGGAGTCATACAGCATGACTCCCCCCTGAAGCACATTTACAAATTGCAGAGCAAGTTGTTCCATCTTAGGGTGCCTGCCCACAAATAATGCAGTTATTTGCACTCCTCTGGCCATGGAAATGTGTTGAGACCACCAGTGTTGTCTTGCTGAGGTCTCAGCAGAAGGCTCCTGGTGCAATGTAGCACAAATAATAATAATAACCAACATCTCTAATGAGACATCTCATTGAAGGCATTGGGAGGGTGCCAGGCTCACCCACCCCTGTGTGCCTGTCTGAACAGACGTGTGCCTCTTAACTCACCTGTCAGGGTATCTTTTTCTTGCATTCTTAGAGAACCCATGATTGTATCTCATTTTTCAAACAATTAGTTGCTGTTCTTTTCTTAGCAATCACCTGGATTAAGACAGACACTTAAAGGGGATTTAGTAAGGCTTGCTTCATTACCCAGCCTAGGTACACTCACGCTTCCAGCATTCTGAAAAGGTTTAGGAGATTGAGGCATGTATGAAAATTGCATGAAGCCATAAACTTCAGTGGGATTTTTCAGAGGCGATGTCAATGTGTCAAACTCTCTAACAGACAAGTGGACCTGGAGCTCAACAAAATAGATTTACTTCGGAATATAACTGAAAACAGGCTTATGTGTGGGGAAGCATCTAGCAGCTGGACTAAGGTGCTCTGAAATGTAGTATGCCTTAAACCAGTCAAGATGAGATCAGTGGAGATTTTAAGAACTCACAGAAATATATAGAGGATTATTTGACAGCATTATCATCCACAGAAAGAAGTAGGGAAAACCAAGCAACAACATTCTCAAACACTGCCATCACTCAGTGTTTGAACATGAAACAAGAAATTCAAAGCTTTATCTTTGGAAGTCATGCTATTCTGTGACACCTCCACTGCTTTATCTCTCCCTCTTTTTCTTTTTGGCATTTATGGCTATTTCACATTTTCTGTATGGCTGGGGAGAAAAATCATTGGATTGTAATTCCTAAAGACTTAAAAACCACAAGGCAAATAGACCTTGCAACATTTCTTTTATTAATCTCTTCAATTTAAATTGAAGGTGGTTGATATTTTGAGCCAGGATCATGATTTTTGAATACTTAAAATACCTTTTTGTGGATCTGACCTTTTCTTTTTGTAATTCTGAAGGAAACTATAGAGCACTGGAGTACAGGAGAAATGTACTAAACCACTCAAATCTATTTTCACACAAACAATTCAAACATTAACAAACAAAAATGAGAATTAGTCAAAGCAGAGAACAAGGGAAGAGCCAGTATGAACACAGATAATATGTGTGTTAATATTAGGGATTCTCCCATATTATTTTTATGAAGAACAATGCAAGAGCATGGATGAATAACAACTACCTGAATAGCAATAAATAGAAAAATTATAAAATAGGTAGGAGAAACACCTAATACAAAGGAACGTAACAGACAGCCATGGTAGTAAAAATTTTTTTTAAAAAAGTTAATCTGATGAAACACTAGGTAATATAAAAATCAAAAACAATCTTTTAGGGTGGGATTAATCTTGCCTAATTTAAACCATTTGAAATGTTAACTGTTTAAACTTTAAGCATTTCTTTATAATTGTCTAGTTTCTTGTGTAGTCAGTGGAAAGAAATATGTTAGAGCCAAATTTCATTCATCTCACCTATCTCGAGCAATCTTTAGCGTGGCTACTTTGAGAAGATCTGGTCTCTCTTTTCACTGTAAGGGAATTAGGAACCACTGCCTTATACTAGACATAATGGACAATTAAGATTTTTTGAGATGAATTTCACTCTCACATGGGGGGAAATTATAGGGAAAAAAAAGCCTATACAGATTTAAGAATGATGAAAAGAAGAAAAACAAGTCAAAGATATAAAATTACATAAAAAGTTTTGTGCAGTTTTTAAATGGCATTTGAAGACTTTTAGTCTGTGTTTTAATACTCTAGTAATTCAGACAGGCTTCTCCTCTGAAGAATTTCTAAAATGTCTGCTTTTTACTCTTGCATGTGGGGAATCTAGGCAAATTTAAGAAAACTAATTTATTAAAATATGGAAGCCCAACTCAAGTGTCTAAATTTGAAGAATGAATTTGATTGCACAGCTTCAAAACAAATTTTGATGGAAAAAATTACAAAAGACACAGAGATAAATAAATAAAGGCAAGATGTTTTTGTCAAAGCTACATTCTGTCAAAAAATTATGAATTTTCTTTAAAAATTAAAATTTTTAAAGAAATTAAATATAGTAGGCATTTTACATTGAGAAAATCAGTGACACTGAAGAAGAAGAGGGCTAATTGTGATGTGGGTAATGTATTAGTGTAACTACTTTAACATAGGTAGGGAGCCGCTCAAAGATAAAATGAAAATGGTGTTCTCCAGAGGGTAAGTCACCAGGGAAAGGAAAAGTGAGGATCCTCAAAAATTGCTTATAAGATTAATTTACTAGTGTTTTCATTAATTATCTGAGCTCAAAAACTAGTATGTGATGATAAAACTCTCTGATCTCATGACTTTGCCAGTAGACAGGCAGGTCGACAAGAACAGCATGAGGTTGGGTATTGCAGTGGGATTAAACTTAATGGTGTATAAAATGAAAGACCATGTGGTTAAAAAGACTTTCTGCAGTAATAAGGAATTCATCAGCTGAAACTGAATGAGGCAGAGAAATGGTGCTGTGTGAGCACAGGTATCTTCTGAGACACCGTGGGGAAGTGGGCATGAAAAAGTAAGAGTGTTCCTAAAACACATTGGGAGAAGTATTTCCAGCAGAGGCTGCATGTCTGTTTTACCTGCATGGCAGACTGAATTTCAATGCAGGTAAAAAAATACTAATGGTTTTTGCCAGAAATATTAATGCTTTTTGTGGCTTTTGTGAGACTTCCTCTGCCATTCTGCAAACCTGCGTTCACCACTGTGTGCTCCCCTTGGCAGTGCCAAAGGAAGATGTGGCATATAATAAGGGATAAACACATCTCATGAACAGATATTTAAACCAAAGCACAGTATTACAGCAGGAGGGAGGATGCCAAAACCCAACCCTCGATATACTCCAAAATGGATATATAGTGAGCAGGAATGTGTTTAGGGTCAAAAAATAAAAATTAAAAACTTCCTTGTCATCATTATATGCAATTAATGAGACTTTCAATAGAAGGCGTCCAAGTACTTTCATGATAGAGCTCAGTTGTCTTATGGAAAAAATGATACAGTGATGATACAATTCAAGCAGAAGACTGGACTCACTGATTTAAGAGCAAGCTTCCAGTTGTCTGTCACAAACACGTGCATTACCGACAGAAAACAGTGCAGAACAATCAGTTCAGGAGTAACAGGCTCTTTTCTAGAACATTTTATTACAAGACTTTAGAAGATTCTACAAGGAAAAGAAGAGTGTCTTTATTTCCATTTGTGGAGAAATAAAATGAGGCATATGAAGGTAAAATGTCTTTCCTTAGTTACCCACCAGGTTTGTAGAAGATAGAATAAGGTTCTTTAATTCCTGTATAACTTCCTACTTCTGGAAATGAGTGTGAAATGAGGGTTTTTTCTGTTAAAAATTTGTAAGCAATCAAGCTTATAATTAGAAACAAATACATACCATGGCAATTTTCCTTTTGGAGATGGTCATAAAAGAGTAGGGCTGTTTCCTAGAAAACTGTGCATTTTTGCATTTGGGTATGACTCCAGGTGTGAAACAGAGTGTTGTTTGGAGAGCAATAAATTTAAAGAGCTCTATGTTCCTCAATTCCCACAGGAAAGTGTAGTCCATCAGCTAACTCTCTTTCAGACTTGGGTCGTGTTTAGTGTGGTCCTGCCCATGCACAAACCAAGGAACTTTGTGTCTTGCTCCTAGCTGACTCACGTCTGGTGTGGGGGTGTCTGCCCTGGAGACCCCCAGATGTCCAGGTCTAGAGACAGCATGGATGGGGCTATGGATGTGTAAACACAGCCTTAAGATCATCCCAGACCATGATGACACTTACTTTTATCAAACTGACTTTTTCTTGCAGGATGAATTTGGATTATTCAAGCAATCTGTTCTAATGCCAACTTTTCAAAAGTTTGCTTTAGCATGCTAGACTAACATTGAAGAAAGGAAACACCAGTCACAAGATGAACAGAAGTTATTTACTCTGACTTTGTTGTGTAGATGTTCTGTCTATTCAGATTAGCTGGATTGTAATTGCCTCTAATTCCATTTCATCTCTGTTTTCAAAGCTGTGTTCATTCCAATAGACTATTTCTTCATTTTCAGTCACAGACTTACATAAAAGTATTTCTGTTTACCCAAAAAAATGGAACTTTGTAATAAATTGCTTTTCTACATTTTTAGCAAGAAGATGCCAGAAAATCATTCAGTAGGGTATGTGTATATTAGATACTGCTCATTGGCTCTCACACTTGAAAGACTTACAACTTTAAAAAAATAATGCATTTTACTGAATATGAACAAAATGTTTACAAATATAACAAAGCACTGATCTGCAGCCTGAGGTTTTTAAATTATCTTTACAGCTCTGGGACATGATACATATAGTATGTATATTACTGACAGGACGGCTGGATTATATCATAGAAAAATTCTGTATTTTTAACTGCATTAATTCTTTGATATGAATAAAGCAAGAGAACTACTAATAAAGTAATTTCAGTAACGTTACTTTACCTTTCAACAGTCTTATCTGGACAATTGCTGGATTTTTAGTTGCATTAATTATCCATTTCTTTGGCTTTGTAACAGCATTGACAAGGCACTCTGTGCCATGGCACTCACACCAGAAACTTATTCATCCTGGGTTAGGGTTATGGAAAGTCCAGGAAAGTGGTAGATTTTGGGACTCAAAATGACTCACTGAGAGGAAACGGCCTGAGTCATTCTCTCTCTTTCACTTCACACATTCACACTCTTTTTTTCATATGGCTTTTTCCAGTGCCTGTGGTCCTCTGGCTTCAGAGCATATGGAAGTAGTGTAAGGCAATTATCATCAGGAAATCTCTTCTAGGGAGTTATTACATTGCCTCTCCCAGCCCTGACTGACTGGAAAGAACTGAAAGGTTGTTGCAAAAACACCATGGAATACCAGTTAAAAAGAACAATTCCTTCCCTGAAAAGCTGAATGATGTCTTTAATCCACTCTTCTCCTAATCCACTGCTCTTCCTTTACACTCCCCATGATTTTAAATGTATTGCACTTTTGTGACATACTATCCAGATTTTGTGCCCAGTTTTTTGCTTGTTTTCTTTTAATATTAGCTTAAATGTTTGATTGTTTCTAAATTGCATCACATCTGTTATTAATACACAGCACAAAGTCAGTAATTTTGTTTTTGAAATTTGATCAGAAATAGCAAATTGCATAGGGGATAATTTGTGGTAGAAATTGTCAGCCAAGACTAAAATGCATTTGAATGCAGAACAGAGACATGCAATCAATTATGTTCTTAAGGAATACACAAATATATTGGATTTTTATATGCAAATGCTGTCACAACTCTGAGCCCTTATAAATATACAATGGTAATTGTGACTGTGAACATCTTGCATTTCACTCGTATTCCCAAATGCAAAATCTCAGCACTCAGGAAAACTGTTATGAATTTATAACTCTGCCTAAAAAACTTCAAGTCTGTGAACAAATAAATGGAGCTTCTGTTAAGAATCCATATTTTTGCCAAGGGATTTTTCTTGGAAAGTAGATTTTTATGCTTTTTTACCAGGTACCTTCAAGCAGAGAATAAGCCTTCTTATTTCTTTGACTGTAAAAATTTGTAGCCTTTCACTTGGCATCACAGACCCACCAAAACTCACAAATAACCATCATGGAGCTATTTACTCTTCATTGATGTACCCTGTAGTGATTTTCACTCCATCCCACAGTCAGTCCCTGAGCACTAGTATTCCTGTATGTGTCGCAGGACCCTAATACCCTAATATCAAGGGGCATCCCAAAAATAAACATCATGGTTTATATGACTAGCTAGATTACTATTTCATATCTATACAAACAGCTATAAGGCCAAACCTACCCAAACCCAGCAAGAGAGAGAACAGAACCTTTTCATTCCTAAGTGCTCTGTTTAGTCATAAATGTATTATGTATTATGACTGGCATATTAGATATCTTTGTCTGTCATATTTTGGCTCATTGTTTAAAATCCAGAATTACAGCTGAGTGGTCTTCCTCTGTGTGTTTGAAACAGCTCATGGACTCCTTTTACATGAGGATAAAGGTGTTTTAGGCTGCTTACCTGCCTGCACGATCCTGGGCTTTGTCAAACTGTCTCAGAAAGACAGCTCTTCTGTAAGCAGTAAAAAAATGTGTTTTCCCCATCAGTCTGGTGTTCACTGACAACAATAAAGCCCTCTTTGTGCAGCAGTAGGATCATATGGAAGTGCCTATTTCTCATCCTCACCTCCCTCAGAGGTGCCCTCAGTTCTTCAAGAAGGTTGTGTTGAAGTCTGGCTAGCAGGTCTGGCTGCCCTGGGCACAAGGATGTGCTCTGCATCTGCTTCTGTGCCAATTAATTCCCATATCATCATGGGCTTGTACAGGTTTGTGTTGTTCCTTCTCTGCTGAAAAAAACAAATAAAAAGTGTCTCGTATCTCCATAAAACAGGCATAATGGAGTAGCTAAGCAGGCTAGTCAACTCCCAGAGATCTTGTGTGACTAAACAACTCCTTACTAATAATTATTCTAGAAAAAGTAACTTCATAGCACAGTAACAACAGCAAATGAAGATACCTGGTAGCAATGGTACCAAGGGCAGTTTACCCCAGAAGATTAAATGAGCTGTATGGTCTCTACCAGAAATCATTTCCGGGGGACTGTGAGGAGCACCGAGACCCAGGCATGAGAGAATGAGAAGCAAAACCACCCTTGCTATGGATTAACCAGCTCAGGAAAGTGTGGCAGTGAATAAATGTCCATCCCCACGACAGGGACGCAGGTGTATGAAATCAAATATTCAAGTTTAACATTTTGGTCATAGAACTGGTCAATATAAGTGAACATGCTCTGAAACATTTGAGGAAAGCTGAGGAAAGAGGTAACAACACTTTTGTCTGGAGTGGTTGTGCCTTTTGTGAGGACAGAAATCACCACACAGCACCTCTGGGCAGAGGCTGGGGCAAAACTCTGAGAGGACTCCAGGACAAGACTGTGACACAGACAACAGCAAGGGGGTGCAACAGGGTGGAAGGGCCAGGTCAGGCACGTTCTGCCAGAGCCACTGCTGGAATATTGTGTTTGTAGCCTATAAAAGTCACTATTCACCTCACAAAAAAGAGCAGTAAAGGCCAACTATCGATTTTCATGTCTCTGAAAATTGCCTCTGGTAGAGCAATTCTAAGGCTCTGCCTAGATGTCTAAAGACAATCTGGCTGAAATTAAGAGTTGAAATAGTTTTCAGCAATAGGATAAATAGAAAGAATGAATACAAAATCTCATTTGTGTGCACAAAAAGGAATGTTACATATTTTGCACTCTAGAACTTGTATTTTTTGAGACTTGTTTTTAAAAAAAAATTTAAAATGTATTATTTTCTTTCATGTAAGTTATATTTCATTCATATGTTCACCTAAACTTAATTGATGGGAAAATGTAAACTTTTCATTAAAATAATGGGAAACTATTAATGAGGAAACAATTTTTTTGTTTTCATCAGATTTGAACTTAAACTTGTTATACTTTGATTAATATAATAATAAAAATTTTTGTTATTTGTCCAACTTTAACATAAAATTGAGTGTTCCAAGGATGGTTGGGGTTTTTTTTACTTATTTGAGACCATCCTGCAGCCAACTGTTATTTTCCTGAAAGCCAGTTTGTTTAATTCCACAGTTCTTTCTATCACATCTAGGTACCTTTCAATGTATTCTCCTAAGCAATTTTGTTAAACAATGTTTCCCACAACTTTCAAATTGACTGTATGCATTTAGACTTTGGTTTCTCAACAGCCTTCTGCAAATTTATCTTGTTCTTCTGCAGTCTCTGGTTTCTTCTACACAGGAATATTGAAATTATTTTTCCCAATGAAACCCATCAACACTTAATTCTATTTTTTTAATTCGCTCTACTCAGTTCTTTCTCTTAGTTTTGAGCAGGTAAGAGCAGGATGAGCATAAAAGTTTTGGAACAGTTTGCTCACAATTTGCCATCACAGAGCTTTAGCAGAATTAACTCACATATGTCTTCCCTGAGCAAATTGACATCCCCTTCTATGGTCTCTCACTGGCACTGTAATTGGAACTGTTTCATAATGCAGACATGATTCAATATTAATTGGTCCAGAAGCTGGCTATAGTCTCAGTTCTCAGGGCATAACTTTTGCAGAGCAATTGCTGTCAGACCCCACATTCACAGAGATTGCGTTGCTGTGGTTTTGGGTACCCTCATTGCAAGGGGGGTTGGGCTGGATAATCTTTAAAGGTCCCTCCCAAACCAAGCTATTCTATGACTCAATGATAATGTTGATTCATGTGAAATATCTTCTGTTCTGGGCAGAAGAGTGACATAAACCAACTTTGTTATCAGTTTCTGCTACTCAAGATCTAATCAGTGAAGTTGCCTCTAGTATTCCAAAGGGCAGGTCGATGATTCTGACTTCAGTTTTGGGGTTTTCTTAGAAGAATATAGCTTTAGGTATTCTCACCACCAAAAATACTTTTGAATGTGCTCATCAAGGAAAGGAACACAAGGCCCCAGATACTCCTTAGGACAATATTTGAGAGCATAATGTGTCTCTCCTACACTGCCTGCACTCGGTATCAGATCTCAATAACAGAAACAGGAGATCTCAGTATCCCAATAATAGAAACAAGAGTGCATGCAAAGGCATATGGGGCATATTTAAAACACTTAGCCACTACTCCTGATGCAGTCATTCCAACATGTGCTCAGATATGGAACATTATAACACCATGAACACATCCAGATGTATTTTATCGTGGCCTTGAAAGTGCTTTTCCTCACATCCCTGAATAACTATAATGCTTTGAGAGCTCCAAAGCTCAGCAAATAAGGAGATTATTCAAGATTTTTTTAATTCTCTGCCTTCCCAGACATGCCAGGCTGGATATATGCCCATGTGTGAGAGGCTACAAATGTCTAACCATCCATGAGAGTGATGGGTCATAAGTGAGTGGCACAGACACTGGCTGATGCTCTCTGCAGTGAGACAATCTGCACAACAATGGAAGTACTGAGCTGTGGCTCCTCAGACACTACCTCACATACCCAGTTCCTGTTCCTGTGAGGAGAAATTAAAAATGGGTAGACATTTCTTCAAGAATAGAAGTCAGGAACACCCTTATGAACTTCACTGAATACCTCAGAAGTCATGAAAGACAAGCCATGAAGGTTATACAGACGCAAGGCATTTCACAAAATCAGTGGGGTTCCAGTCAGTGCAATGATCTGGGCCAGCAGCATACACTGCAGACTCAGCACCTTGCTTAGACAATATTGCCCTGGACCTTGTTCGTGCTACCACAGTTTTTCAAAGCAGGCAATGAACGAAATTGTTCAACAGGGTTTAAAGATGAACAAAATAAAGCCTAATTAAGATGTGAAACATTCTCATGGGACAATATGAACATTGCAAATTTAGTTGGGAAATGTCATAATCCAGGACTATTAAAAAAAAAAACCACTTCTAGTTTAGGAAGTCCCAAAGCTTCAGATTGCTCAAATCTGGATGCCAACACTAGTTCTACTTTCCCAATCCCTGTGCTGATAATTGTTGTTGGAGCAGCAGACTTGCTGAGATGTATCTTTGGTTTGAGCCAATACAAATGTCCTAAAGTATTTAAATTTTCTTCTTTTTCCTCTTCCTAGAATAGGCATGATAGGAGATGCAGAGTGCTATTCAAAGAATAAAAAAAAGTTTTAAAATAAAAAATGTTTTTCAAGATGTTACCATCCAAGAAAAGGGACAGATGGAAAGAGGCAGATGGAAACAAAAAGGAATCAGTGGCACAACATCAGTCAACACGAGTATCATGCAGCAGTTTCACCACTATAAGTTTGTTCCTGACATTAGGGCAAGAAATGTTTTAAGAAGAGTCTTGGGGAAGGATAATGAGGCATTTTTACTGGTGTTTACAAAAAAGTCCTCCAGAGTGTGAAGATGAAAATGCTCATTCGCTCTAAATTAGGAGTCAGGGATTTCACTTTATATTTTCATATTTTAAATTCCTGACCAAAATTCCAATTATTTTCCATTACCAGTGTTCTGTTACTCGAAATTATAAAAACTCAAAGTAAATGCCTTTTCCTCTGTATCACAGCTGTGTATATTTGGAGGTCTGAAGGCCTTTCAAAGCCTTGCTTGCTTTGGTGCATATTCTGTGGCATGTGGGCTCCAAAATAATGTGGTGTGACAGCTGTCAGCCCAGGAACCAGAGACAAAGTTGTGCCTGTAATAAAGAGTGTGACTTAATGAACTATTAAAATATGCTGGAGAGAGTTGAAAACTAAAAAATCCAATGCAACAGAAGAGGAAACAGGTGATACAACAGTCAAAACCACTGGAGGTAAGAAAGAAGAGTTGATGTAAAACCCTTCACTGGACAAAGGGATTGCTCCTGTCCTTGCCCACTTTCTTTTCCAGAGTGGTTTGTGAGGAGATATACATCTCCCCTCCAGTGAGCCTTCTGTATGTCACATGCAGGTTAGATTACTCCTCACTCAGCAGCCTCAGCTAGGCAGCTGTAGTGACCCACCACCCATAAACAAAGCCCTATTTTCACTCTTGCTAATGTCTCCATGCTGGAGGGTGGTAGAGAAAGTGAGCAGTAGAGAGCTACTTGGACTGTCTCATTGGAGACAGTGGCCTGTGTACACAGTACACAGTGGGCAAGAGGACTCCTCTGTCACCTTCCTGGACTCAGGAAAGCTGAAAGAGGTGGGGGAAGCAATTCAGAAATACCCTCACCTTCAGTACTCGAGGATCCCACTCCCACAGCTGCAGAGGAAATGCAGCCAGGAGTTGCCATACTTGCCATCTGCACTTTCCACTCACAGCTTTCAAACCTCTGCTGCTTCCTCCACAAGTCCACAATAGGCTTAGCTCTGTGTACAAAGTGTACTTCTATTTCTGGTTCATCTTCCAAACGTCCTTGTTAGCGGGATAAGAATAATCCCATTCTAACTTGCTCTTTACAAAATTGTATCACTACTTCAGCTGGGTGCTATTCATACTGAAATCAAGCTTATGTCTTTTTAAAGGGAGAAATGCATCAGTTCTGGCCACCTACTGAGCTACCATATTTCATGCCTAGAGGATTCATCAAGCACCTGTTGATTTTTCAGAAAGAGAATGAAACCTATGTATATTTGCATCAGTTTTGAGGTAAAAAATCCTAACCCTGAACAGTTGAAAATCTGACTGCCAAGAAACAGAAAAAAGCCTCAAACCATGGGGGAGTTTTAAAAATCCATGCTTCTTAAGATAATGGTTTTTAAAATTCCTAATGAAATTTTAGAGACAAATTCCAAACATTTCTCCTCACTCTAAAGGCAAGAAATCCTAACCCGTTTCACCTCAGTAAATTCACACCTTTTTTTGTTTGTGTTGTTAATGTTACTATTTAACAGTATTGCCGTGAACTTCCAGAAAGCAGCTGTATGCTTACTTCACTTAGCAAGAAGAAAGTAACAGAATAAAACTCATCTTGCTTTACTTCATTCCTTCAGTTTTACAGCCAGGATATTATGCAGCTTAGTGGTCTCTGAGCTGTAGTGAAATTCAGAGCTAAAACCCACCAGTTATACCCAGAGAGACTTTTGGGAGCTGCTCTGTCACATTAAGCAGGATGCTTTAGCAGAGCTTGCCTTCACACCTGAGAGCCTCCATGCTTCAGTCCCTCATGCTTCTGAAGCTGTCACTCACTGCTGGCAACAGATTCAACAGGGAGCAACATGTGGCACATTACATGAATAAAGCCACTTGATATTTCTCCTCAGCTGCATGGACCTTTCTCACATGATTTGTAGAGTCTGTTTTCTTTTTGTGTCTCATGACGAACGGCAGCAGTGATTGTGATCTGTGATCCCTTAATGAAGACAGGAATTTCTCAGTCCCACATCCTTTCAGCACAGAGTTTTTAAATCTGAATTTATATTGACTGCCTGTTACAGATTGGGGGGCGGGCGGGGGGGGGGGTTGTATGCATGTAAAAATACTTTATGAGTAATATTTGAAAGTATCTTGTTCATTTTTTCTTTAGTGTTTCCCACAAGTTAAGCATTAGATAAACTCCACCTTGTTACTTGCTAACTCATCAGTAAATTAATTCCTATCCAGTACTGGATAGGGTTTATCAGTGATCTTTTCCTCCCATTTATGGTTTTGAATGTCGGAAAGGAGTAGTTTGATTTTGGAGCTTTTCTATAAAGGCATTCCAAACATTTTACAAATTAATTAGGATGGGTAATTCTTGAGAAAGATGGAGTCACTCCTTTTTTAAATGACTTCAAGTAATTAATGTCCACTGGACAAGCTACTGCACTTCTGGGTAGTGTCTCCAGTCATTAGTAATCCTCTCTGTTTAAGATGGATATGTCATTTCTTCTCGAAATACATTTGCTACAGCACCTAGCTATTTAATTTCATTATGTTTATATGGCCAAGACTGGAACCCTCACAACCCTTTGTCCCCTTCTGCCCGCTAAGGTATTTAGAGATAGGGCTTAGTTGCTGTTTCTTTTCCCTGCTTGATAACCAAGGTTCTTCATTTGCATTCTAATGCAGCTCAAGGTCAAAAAGCCAGGCAGCAGAAATGGCTCTAAGCTGCCCGGAGTCACTTTCCCCTCAGGCTGAGGAAGGGAACAGGTCCATCCAATGCTGCCTAATGGCTGTGCAGGTCTACAGGGAAGATCGCTGCTGCAGTGCTGCCCTCAGTTCGGAAGAGGATGGGATGGATCATAAAGCGGTCAATGCTTGGGATTCTAAAGATGCAGTGGAGCTATGAAGTTTTCACATATTATGGCAGCAAATTATAAGGGTAAGAAATTGTTCTATTGTGGTATAGTAGTACCAGTACTGAGGAAAAAATTAACGGACAATGGTATTAACTTTTCCTTTTCCCTGATGTGCAAAGCAATAACAAGGACAAGCATCTTAAAACTGAGGTCATCATATTCAACCTTGAAATTAGCTGTAATTTTCTAGAAATGTCCAACTGTAGAGATTACATAGCGAAGAGATACATCTTCCATTGCATTGGAGTCTTTAAAATGAGATGAGATGTCTTGAACAGAACACAGAATTCTTTAATTTAGTTTCTGGGAAAAAAATACATACACAGATTACATATAGAGGATACGAGATAAGGTACTTAGAACAACAACTTCTGGTCTTAGAATGGAGAAATACAAAGAAATCATTCCATTGCATTAACGATTTTTAAGAAGAAGGCAGGAGCACGGCCAAGACTGTGGTACTGTAAGCAACATCCAAGAGATGGTCCAGCACTGTGGTGGAAGCAGTGCTATTAAGCTAGTTTTAATTTATTCTTAATTCAGATTTCAGTGATGTTGGAAATACCTGTATAATAAAAATTTGTTTTTACTTTAGTGCTTGTGATACCGTAATAGACTGAATGACTTTTTATAGACAAATGCTGTGATTACTATTTACAATTCATTTTCCTTGTTATAACCTTATGTGATATATTTAAAGTCTTTTAATTGCTTGGTTACAAATTCATACACATTATTATGTTAAATTTTACATTAAAAGATAATGACTGTTTAAGGAAAAGTACTGTATTCTTGACGCCTGTCATATACCTGACATTACAGGTACACATTCTCAGTTTTCTGAGAGTTTTTTTCTGGATTCGTTTCTTTTTCTCAATTACATCTTGTGGCAGACACCCAGTAAGAGTAGGCTGTGAAAATTTCTGCACCAGATCTAGTAGTTTTCCTTTCAAATAAATTATATATAGAATGAACAGTGTAGTAGTGCAGTCCTCTGTACTCAGAAGTGATCTATGAAAGCAGTGCAGTCAAATTTTAATTACTATTCATGAAGAAAACAGAACTGCTGCCCTGTTTCAGGAGTCTAATTCTAGGGCCTAATTAGTAGCTGGTTTGTTTGCCCAAGTGCTACTGAGGTGCAATTTCTCTTTTACAAATCCTTTTTACTCCTCAACTAATGTCAGACATGGAAGTCTCCAGTTCTTCTTGCTTCTCAGTGACCCCTAAATAGCAATGTTCTGTGTAAGAAAAAAAACAATTTTGTGTCTCAGTTCCCTAAATTTCATGTAAAGCTGACTGAAAGCTTTTTAATGTCTTTCTTTTTCCCCTCTTTGCTAAAAATTGTACTGTGGTAATAGTCTGTGCCTGTTCTCCAAGTTAAAGTTCCATGACACTCAAAGTTTCTTTTGCCCTTTGAAAACCAGACATCCAATCTTTGGTAGAATCATCTCTCTGCAAAGTACAACATTTACAGCAAGCCCTCAATTTTCAAAATACTATGCAGCCTTTTAGCCATTAATATCAATTCCTGAACCAAAAACATGCTTTTATTGTCAGGAAACCTATCTCATCGAGTGATTATTCTGGTTACACCAACCTGCTACTCTAATTCTGCTATTTGATGTATCAGAATCACCTGTAAATGATAATGTACTCACTGAATATGTTATTTTCCTGTCTCCTTTTTGTCAACACAAAGTATTTCTTACTTAGTTTCGTCTATGCCATTTAAGACTGCTAGTAATATTTGATATTATTTTATTTATTATGCATTATAAATAAATTAAAAGTATATAGTGATAAAAATCACACACACACTCAGATATATGTATGTAAAAATTTGACCTGACTTAAAAACCAAATGTCTAGCTCTCCTTTCCTGTGACTGCTTAAGGGCTTCAACTGTTCAGTGCAACAAGAGATGTTTGGACAAACCTTGGTGTTTAGTGCCTGCTGTGCCAGCACTGAAATTTAACAGGTTGAAATGCCTGATCCTGCACCTAGGACAGAGTAACACTGGGTACAAATGCAAACTGGGAGAGGAGTGGCTGGAGAGCAGCCCTTCAGAGAGGGGTCTGGGGGTGCTGCAGCTCAGTTTGGGTCAGCAGTGAGTCCTGGCAGCCAGGAGGGCAAAGCCCATCCTGGGGCAGAGCCCATCCTGGGGTGCATCAGGCACAGTAGGTCCAGCCAGGTGAAAGATGGGATTGTCCCCCTGTGTTCAGAGCTGGTGCAGCCTCACCTCAAGGACCATATGCAGTTCCCTGCCCCACAGTTTAAGAAGGATGTGAAGGCACCTGAATGCATCTAAAGGAGGGCAACAAAGCAGGGGAAAGGCCTGGAAGGACTGTCCTGTGAGGAGCAGCTCAGGACTTGGAGCTTGTCTAGTTGGAGAAAGGGGACTGAGAGGCAACCTCATTGCTCTCCACAGCTTCTGAGCTCTTCTCCCTGTTATCCAGTGGCAGGGTGTGTGGGAATGGTTCAAAGCTGCAGCAGGGGAGGTTCAGGCTGGATGTTAGGAAGCATTCCTTTTCCAAGAGGATGGTCAAATACCAGAAAAGGCTTCCTGGAGGATGATACCCTAAACCTGTCAGTGTTTTAGAGGCTTTTGGGCAATGTCCTCAATGCCTTAATGCTTTATCTTTTGGTCAGCCCTGAAGGGAAGCAGTTGCTTTAGGTGATTGTTGTAGGTCCCTTCAAACGGAAACGTCTCACCTTGCCTCACCCTCCCATGCCCCCTCCCACTCGCCCTTTCCCCCCTTTTGAAAACCTTCTGCAGAAATCAACTACTTCACACTCAAAAAAATAATTGTGAAGCATTAAAAATAGTGCAATTGCTACAGAAACTACACCATATTAATTAATGGCAAATGGTTTTCCTTTTTTTTTCCTTACAGAGCCTAATTATTGGTCTTGCATTTTTTAGGTTTTTCTTGTATCTATGATGACAAGGAATTTGCTTCCCTGAGGTTGTCACGTAACCAGAGTGTGAGCTCTGCATCCTGCACTGTCCTCTCGGACTTTTTTTTCTCTCTGTGACTCTTCTGTGGGACACTTTGCCACACTCACTTGAGGTAAGCCTGCCATAGGAGGAGGCATAACCATGAAGGGCGTGTCAGAAGCATCGCTGATGTTCAGGCAGACGTCCCAGCAGGAATAGTTGCAAGGGACTGACTTACTGTAACAAGCAAGACAATCCTCTATCCTGAACTTGTATTATCAAGGTCAGCCTTTTATTACTGCTCAGAAAATTCAAGCACCTTGATGCAATCGCTCCTACATTCCAAATCATGACACTATTTAAAAGAAATTCTATGACATGAGATCTGCTGCCTGAGGGCATATTAGCCATATGTCCTCCTCCCCTGCCCTGTGATGCTTTGTGCATGGTCTGCCACAATTTCCCCACATCCCTTCGTCTGTGTTTCTTATTGTTCTTTCAAGGGCAGCACGGCAGAGACTGTAGATCATTTTCATTTAATCTTCATCCCTTTCCTCCTCCTCTCCATTCATCTTCCTTTGTATACCCTGATGTGCAGGTGAAGGTAAGATGGGAATTTACAGACTGGCTGTAAGAATGCCGCCCTTCACCTGCATCTACCCTGATATTCACTGGCCAAAGTATGAAACTAAGAGAGCATTGAAAATGAAAATGCTGAAAGGAATAAATTTGCTTATTGTGTTTTGCCAGGCATAGGCTCAATGCAAAATGAATGTACACTTATGAAAGAGCAATCACTAAAATCAACAGAGAGAATCTGACTGACTTCAGTGAGCCCTCAGAAATGCCCTTTCTGCTTAAGGATTTGTTATAAAAATAAGATCTCCACAAATGCATACAAATAAGGTACTTGCATAGTATTGACTTAAAGCTGTCTCAGAAATATTTCCTTTTGATTCTCAGTCCTGATTATAATTATGCTGTACTTTCACACTGCATTTATTTCTGGTATAGCAGCATTGCCATGACAACCCCAAATTATGTCAATATATATGCGTGTTTGAGCTAATTCCTTATTAACAATTAAAAAAGAGAAAAAATTAATCAAGAACAGAGCCAGAGAGCACTGTCTGTGTCATACAAAAAACAGGGCATTTGTACAAACCTCAGAGCATTTTCCCCCAAAGTTGCAATAAAGGACAAAAAATTTTCTTTTTTTTTTTTTTTTTTTTTTATTCAGCCTTTCTTGTTTGATTTAGCTATAGTCCTAGAAGGAAGCTTGGCTGATGTCAGCTGTATTACAGCAGGTCTGGATTTCACTCATGGGGAACATAATTTTTCCTTTACACTGAGCATTCAAATTTGTTCAGTTTGTCTCCTGCAGCCAGACTTGACCAAGTGCCCTTGCTGCAGTGCCCTTGGTCAGGAGCAGGTACAGAAAGAAAAGGTCTGAACTCAGCATTTATGGCTGTGCAGAGATCCAGGGCTGTCACAAGGAGATGAGAAGGAGTCCCTTTCACCATTTTGTTCATGTCTCCCTCCCCACCATCACCAAGGAGCTGCTTCTGTCTCCAGAGATGTCCACAATTCTCCACTTGAATTGCAAACATCAAGACTGACAGACCTTTCCTACCTCTTTGTGCTGATTAGATGTGATGTTATTGACCATCAATGCTCTTAAGAGTACTCTGGAAATGAAACAGTATCACCATTCAACTCCTTGCAGGACCAGCTATGAGAAGGGCTTTTGTGAAAAACTGGATCAAGCAGTAGTTTTAATCTTGATTTAGGGTTCTGGGGGATATGCAGCAGACTTGCAGACCTTTCTGACCCTTCACAAAACAGAGGAAAAATATAGATTTCATTATTAATAGTGATAATAAATAATAGTAATTAATAATAATAATGATGCCGTCAAAATATTATAAAGGTTGCTTTTACTGCTTTGTGAAAATTAAAGCATTGACCTTTTCCTCAGTCTGATTTTGTAAAAGCCAGCTTTATTTGCCTCAATAAAGTGATTAAACAGCAAGTAGGGGATGGTAACCATACATTAAAGTGGGAGGAAAAATCAAATGTCAGATAAGAATTGCCTGAACAAAAGAATGTAAGACCATCTTTTAAGTCATGTAAAGAGTCAAAGTAAGGTTGCCAAGGAAACCTTAACATTGCTTTACCTATGGGGTTTTTTTGTTGGTTTTTTTTTAATTATGAACTTAGCCTCCTCATTGTGTCAAAATCAATGGGAATTTTGAGTCCTATCAATTAGTCTGTGGGTTTTGTCTTCTTTTTCCTTTCTTTTTTCTGTTCATTTGTCATATGATATAACAGAATGTGAGCATACTTTTCTGAACATCATTTATGCCAGGTAAAGGGAAAATGGTAAGGTTAAAGTAAAAAGACCTCTCAACAATAATTTAAGGAAAGAGAAGCTCATAAAAAACAGCAGCGTGGCAGCTTTTCTGTATGGCTTTGAATAACACCCTTGACAAGATAAACCCATATTGATTGGACTGATTGTAGATAGCTGGCTTTTCAGCACCATCTGCATGCTGTGGCAGTCTATGGTTCTCATTGTTTGGGATTGTTATTCAGGCTGATAAATTGTATGAAGGATTTTGTTTTCCATCAAGTCATTCTTTGTTCAGCACTGATAGCATCATAATTAAGTAGCAGTCACTGGCTCTGAATGTGGATAATTCATATGAATTATTTCTAATAAACAAAACACGTAGAATGTATTAAAAACCATCCTTAAAACAGACTCCCTTGCTCTATGCTGCATCCACCCCCTCTGACACACCCAAATTAGACAAAAAGCAGAGAAGGTATTGGCATGTTTCAGCTTTCCTGTTCTGTGAGCTTTGTTAGGGAGTGTTAAACACATTAAGCTAAGATGCCTGCTCTCTCTTAACAAAGAAATTAAATGCTCTAGGAACACATGGACAGAAGCTAACCAGGACAGAGGCAAACACAGATGTGTTGGGGTCATAAACTAGCAGTACTTATTAAGTAACCAGTTTATCATGAACTGCATCCTGCACTGAAAATCAGCATTCACTTTGTGATTAAGCATTCACTGCAGAAGGTATTAGGATTATTCAGTGCCAGATACACAGAGGACTGTTAGTTCCATTCACTCTCCAAGGGCACGACACAACACAATAAATAACTGGGAAGTCCAGAACTGACCAGTTGCCATCTCCCAGTCACGAAAGTTGCAGGCATGAGGAGTTTAAAGGTATAAAATACCTTCTATATGCATCATGTCACAATAATTTCACTCAGCTTTCAAGGGCCATTTAATGATCCCTCATTATGAGGTAAATATTGGTGTTTTCTGCAAACCTGACCAGACAGACACTATGAGATGGTGTAAAAGGGTCTTGTTGGCTTACAGGAGCTACGACCTCTAGAACTGGATGGTAACATTTTTCTGCAAGGGGGTTGTTTATACATAATTGCACTTTAGGAGCAATAGGTGCCAGATTGTCTTTTATGAACCTTACAGAAATAGTGGATTTACTGACTTTTTCATTCTTGAATACTTCTTGGCTTCAAAATCTATCACTCACTAAGAAGAAGACACTATGCCTGTGAAGAATGTGTAACCTAGGCTCCTGTACCCTGTACTTTTAGTCTAAGTAAATGCAATGCTTCTAAATTTTGTTCTGGTTATAAGTATTCGACTCAGTAGCACATATGCTTAGGCTGTTTCTGTCCTTGATTCAATCTAGAAGGCAGTTCAGGGCAGTGAGTTGTATCCGTATTTGTCATACTTACATTTATTCAGTTAATTCCATTGGAGAAAATGTTGTCTGTATTTAGCCCTTCTATTTAAATTTGATCAAACTGAGTAATACTGGATATTATGTGGTTATATGGGTCCATACTCTAAGGCTATTAAATATAATATATTAGATTACTAAACTGCAGCAAACAGATTTGAAGCTCACCGTTGTAAATTGTGTGCATTTTTTTTTCCTACATTGTATTAAATGAGAGCAGCTTCTTTCTTTATGTAGGTGTAAATCTCATGTTTCTCCTATTTTTGGACCTCATGCTTATCTTCTCCCCTCCCCCCTGTTTGGAAAAAAAAAAAAAAGATAGTTTAATTTCTTTCTTATTTGTATCTTTTCCTCCATGCAGGTAGTTGGGGACTTTAAACCACAGACTGTGTCATCAACTAACCTTCATCTCATTAAGCAGGTTCTCAAAGGATTGCTTTGTTCTGTGGAACACATTCCATTTTCCACCTTCATTAGCAAACTGCTAAATATTTTACTTTGTTACAAGACTGGAATGTATAAACAGATGCATCTTCCTTTCTTCCCAACTGTCTCTTCCAAACATGTTCTGATAATCCTCAAGGAAAAGATGGATTTCATCAATTTGTTACTGATGGTTGGCAGAGATACAAGATAATACGAAAAAGAGAAAACTAATTATTTTAAAGCAAGAGCTTGTATGTGTATAAATACTGCATCTAGGGGAAAGAAAAGTAAACCACAGTGACAGTTCACCATGACTATAGTAGTGTCCGAGGTCTGTCAGTGTTTCTCTGAATCATTGTGCAGAAGGTTCCTCTTCTTCCTGTGGGCTCTTCAGCATGCTGCCTTGCACTGGCACACTTTTCCCTGCAGTACATAACATCTCCTGACAAGTTTCAGTACTGCAGGTAAACAGAAGTTTTGCCAGACTTATTTTACATATGAAATGAGGTCATAAATTAAAAGCTCATTCATCTTCCATTTATAAGTTAAGGGAAGCACTTCCATTTATTTTAATGGATCAGGCTTTTTTTTTTTTTTTTAACTAAAACAGTTTTCCCCTCACTGAAAGAAAAATTTATCATATCTAGGGTGATTGATGCCAAAGTCTGTGTCTGCTGGAAGGGATTCAATGTCTGACAAAGCATAGTACTTGATTGAAGGGTAGCTCTTCACTGGTGGGCCTGAGCTGATGATCTGTTCCACTTCCCAATTTACAAGCAGGACCCACTATCGCCTCCCAGCCAGGTGGCACTGGGAAAAGGGCAGCACTTAAAGGATGCAATCTTAAACAAAAAAATAGTTGAGTATAATAAAATCATAACAAAAATATCTTGTTTGCATTGTGCAGTAGCCTTCCAAATTTTGTGGCCTGAGAGACAGCTAAAAGGATCTGGAAAATAAAGACCTTTTAAATACTTATTTTATACTCTGAGTTTCTCATAGCCATATGTCCTTCAGATGCACATCACTCACACTGCATGTCCAAGTGCACATTGCCCTGCATTTGCAATTATTGCCCACCAGCCTCCATAGGTGACATCCCTGGCACTTAGACCTGACAGAAACAAGGCTTGATCCTTATCTGTCTCTTCTTGCTTAGCTAGAAGGTTTCTTAATCTTCTCCTGAACACCTGATAAGCCGAGGTGCTTTCTGCACTTGCAATCCAAGCAGCTTGTGTGCCTGTGAGCAGCCTGCCCTGACAAAGGGGTGTTGGACATTATTACTCCACAGGGGGCTGGAAGACATCACTATGGGTCCCAAGCACAAACACAGTTAACCACAGAAGATGAGGAGAATGAGCTGTGTGAAGTGAATGTTTCCACTTATTCCTTTATTAAGCTCTGGGGAAATTCTTTTTGATTGCTTGAGGCTGCCACTTGATTCAAGAAAGCCCACTGAGCCTTTTATTATCAGGTTCATTTTAAAAAGCATTTTGCTTCAACAGTACTCCAAATGCTTTATTATCCATTTTTATTAAGCATTACAATGAGAAGGTAAAGCTGATTATGCCTCTCCCATGCACTGCAGATTGGCTTGGCCTCGTGCATTTTAATGGGCTCATTGTGCTGGCCTCCCGCAGTGGCCGAGGCTCCACCAGCGAGGGGAGCAAGGGTCTGCAACTTTTCCTTCTGTTTGCAGATTGATCTCCACTGTTACCGAAAGCTGGGGTGATGGTTGTTGTAAAAAGGAGACATCACTCAGGAGATGGGTATCTAACTACAAAGTTCAGTAAGGCTCAGATTACCACCCTGACAGCAGGGGATTCAAAAAGTTTCTGCCTGAGAAGTAAAAACCCAGTGGGGCAGACTCTCCTCTGATAGTCGTAGCACCTGCGACCCTCGGGATAAAACACACTTTTACTGCAAGGAGAACCTGCCCCACAGCCACATCATGTGTCCCCTTACTCTAACAGTTTCCAAGAAAACTTCCAGTGAATGTGTTTAATACTTGGAGTAGCTCTCTGAAGACTCAATTTTGGCAAGTTCTATCTTCAAATCCTATATCATTTTTGCTCCTCATTGATGATCTGCAAATCTTCAAACCAAGAGGTGTGGGGATTTCCTAGCTGCAGCCCAGGCATATTCAGTGGGGAGATGACCTTCTCAGGCTGCAAGGAAAGGGATCTCAGGTCTGTCTGCAAAGGCTTTATGTGTGTGTCTGTGCACTACAGCCTGTAATGCAGCTCAGAGGAGGGGAGAATTGGTAAAATTTGTGAACAGGAAAATATCCTCTGTGAGTGCAGAAAGGCACACGAGTATGACACAGGCTGCACTGATTGATGTGCTAGCAGTGTGTCAAACTTTCTTCATCTCCTGTTTTATTTAGAAATGAAAATGCTGCTTTCATGACTACGAGATTGTGATTTCTCAAAGCAATCACAAGAGGGTTTTTTTCTTTTGCCTCTGTATTTTCTGTAGCTGCTAATACAGCTCCCTTTTCTCAGGTAACTCTCATATATGCTTTGTAATGTTAGAAAAATATTTCCAAAAAGCCTTTTGATCAGAATCAAGCGAATGAGATAATAATTTGCCACCATATTGCTCATTGTTCTTTGGTGCATTGTGACTGGATCAAATTTTTGTAGTAAATCATAGTCTCTCATAGTTTATCACATTTAAGCTTCATTCGCATGCATTCTCTGAGACTTTTCCTCTCAAAAGTCTTAAAGGCAAAACTCTTTTGGAAGTCTGAGGTAGATACACAGCTTTCAGACCACACTTCTTTTCCATCAGTATCTTAATAGTTTATAGATAAGGCATACCTGATAGGCCTTCATGTTAAACTTGTGCCTTTGTATGCATCAGAAGGGTATTTGCTTCCCTTCCGTCCTTTGCCTTAGCTCACACCCCTGTTTTCCTCTGCTGAGTGATGTCAGTGTTTCAGTGCCATATACTCAGATCAGTATTTATCATCTCCAATTTGGTATCCCCTCTTTCCATAGAGTAAGACTTCTCCCATTTGACCATAACATCTCATTTAATTTTGTATATTCAATTAATCACATGCCATTTGCTTTTAATCACATTTTGTGCTTCAGTCTAATACATTCTGAGTTTTCTCGTCTGCTCTTCGAAAACTAATTTTGAATATTTTGTTTTAAAAACATCATATGCTATGCAATGTCTTGCATGTAGTACTTTCATATTTCTTCAGAAAATTCAATATAAAGCAATGTATTTTGCAAGCCAGTCTCTTAAGCTCTCTTCAGCTTTGTCTCTCCCAGCCCGGTCTCAGTGCAGATGCCTACTGAAATTCAATATGCAATATGAGCTAAAAGGCTGAACAAATGTCTCATATTCTAACACCAGATATTTTCCTATTGTGTTTTGGTAAGGAACAGAACAGGAGAGTAGAATCCAGTGTTTCTGACTGTGCTGGGGATGGTAATGTTACTGGGAACATAATGAGACCTGATGAACAGTAGTAGGTGAACAGTTACTGCTCTTGTTGGCTTCTGTTCACACCATTGTGGTCAGTCTTCACACCTGTGAGAAGGACAGGAAAGAAAAAACAAGATTTTCTGGTCCAATCTGTAGTTTGCTGGCAGCACTTTAACACATAAGCTAAACTATTCTTCTCATTGTTTCTTCTGTAATGAGGGTTGGGGTTCAACTTTTATTAATCTGGAGTAATTTAGCTCTTTCCTTTCACAGAAAACCATAATAGAGTTGCAGTTGCTCAGACACCTGAGACCATCACCTGAAGCCATTCAGCTCTCCCTCTGCTCTGCCATACACCCCTGAGGCCCGTCCTTGCTGCCATGCTTTGGAAAGCGCTCAGTGTAGGCAGCTTACACTGCTATTCAAGTAAGTCTAGCACTGGAGAGCTCCAGATGGGTTCTACTTGCTGATGTATACTAAAGTGCTTTTCCTAGAAACTTTGGACATCTGTCATTCTTGGTGGAAGGACCAAAGTTAGGATATGTGCTGAACAGAATTTATTTTTTTCCAAAGTTAGGTTTATAGGGAAGAAATGTACTAAAGATAAATTTACATAATATTTTCAGCCAAAAAAGCTGGAACAAAAGTTTTCTTGAATTATGGTGAAGTTTCACCTGAGACACAATGGAGAAGCAGAACTGAGAAGAGGAAAAATTAGTCTGAACAACAGGAAAATATGATCTATGAAAGTGTGGAATAATCTGTCAGGAAAGCAGACTAGTCCCAGTACCTCCATTATGGAAATCAGATTTGACAAATAATCATTAGAAGATCACTGTGTAGATCAATCCTTTTCTGGCCTCGTGGGATGTGGTAAACCTCCAACCACGCGTACTGCTGGGGCTCTATAAGCAAGTTCTATTTTCAATTCTCTTTTATTGCCTTCCTGAGTTTCTAAATTAACATGATGGATGTGGGGAGAGATGGATACGGTTTGGTATTTCTTTCAACCTTTTTCATTTTTTGAACACTTTATATTGAGGTGGGAAACAGTAATATTATTTCACGTTGACACAGTGCTTTCTAAACTAAAGAATGGTGCAAGCTTTGAATAGTCATTCTCCACAATTCCATCTCAATGAGATGCAGCAGCCTGTAGCACTGATGTGGGAAGCCACATACAAAGATTCTCCTCTAATATTCTGCACAGCTATAGGAAATAGAAAGTGAGCAGCCTGTGACAAAAGGACTGTTCAAAGCTATTGTTGCAGTCTTGTGGCCAAGTGACATCACCTCAGAGTTTAAAAGGACACTTATGTATGAATGTCTTCAGTCCTTAAGACAGACCCATTACCGTGGTACATGCTAGTCCATTTCTCTATCCTGTAACTCAGTTCTCTACTTTATCAGATCATAGGTAATTTAGTTGGGTTTGTTGGTTTTTAACTTGACATTGAAAGACCGGTAGAGTCAATATATGGTAACAGAAACCTTACAGGAAGCTCATATCTTTCCTGTACAATGTTAATCTTGTTACAGGGGTAGGGAAGCATCTGGACGAAAGATGAACTTTCCCACAGAGCTTAAAAACAATTATGATAAACACCATATAGGTATTGGACTTTGTAAATATTTGTTCAAGTGGAAACATTTAGTTAGGGTAAGATTTCAATGAAAGGGCCACGTTAGGACCTTACCCAGCTGTGGAGTAGGGTGGGTAGTCGAGGGGGGGGAAAGGAGGAGTCTGAAAAGCCAAAGGAAACTCGAGAGACTTTCAGTATGGCCAGGATCGGGTAGGATGGATGCCCCCTCTAGTGGATTTAGCATTTTACTATAGAAGAGAGGAAATCTGTCTTCTAAAGGCACAGTGCAGGGGCAACAGGAATTCTTCATGCATTATGAAGGGAAAAAAGCACCTGTGAGAGAAAGAAGCAGTTCTTGGACATAGCTGAGTAATACAGAAAGGGAAAACATGTTGTGGATGAATTGAAAAGTAAACCTCTAAGCCCCCAAACTATGTCTCTTCTGTAACTTGGCTGTTGTCCTGAAATGTTTAGCAGCACATGGATGAAATAAATGGGAAACAACTGGGAAATACTTGGTCTATTGCAAGGTTGGAGAGATTGCCAGAAGCCCTGAATGTACCTTCTTTGTTGTGCTGCTGAGGGAGCTGTTAGTTTGTCACCTTTCCAGCAGTTTCCCCTCGTCTCAGGCTGAAAGGATAACTGCATTAAATAGCCTATTCCTGCCTATATAGAAATCCCATATTAGCCAGATTCTCTCTGGATAACCTTACAATCAAAGGAAAGGTGGGGGGATAGGAACCATCCTGCATCTACTTCCTCTCATGTGTTTGCTGAGGTGCTGGAGGACATGGGAACATTGCTGCACACAGGCAGAGGCTAAGCTGGGCACTGGACAAGTCAGTCTGTGGAGACCTAGCAGTCATAAACTTTTCCTAGAGCTGTCCCAAAAGACGAAGAAGCAGCAGTCAGCATCTGAGAACAAAATTCCTTGGTTTTTAACTCATCCCCAGGTACTTGCCTTATCCTCTAGCTTCATCCTTGCCAGTCTCCTTCAGTCTCCTCTCTGTCTCTGGAGTCTCTTTGAGTCTCCAAAGGACCTCACCTTTCCTTCCCCAGCTATTTCTGGTTTTCAGTCCCATCATTCTAATTATCCCAGATCTTCTGTCTGACCAGTTCCTCCTTCCAGCAGCACAGTTTCCTGATGCCTTTATCTGTTCACCTTAATATCCTCTTGCCAGCCCTTAAGTTTCTAAACCAAAATCCAGTCATCAGTTTGTCTCTTCTTATTATATCCCACTTCTTCCTCCCTTTCCCCAGTGCCCTCTTCTTTCATTAGGCAATGTCCATTTAAGTCTCCCCAACACCACAAAACCAGAACCAGCTTTCTTACTTCAAACCAGTTCTCCTATAGATATTGATAAGCACTCTGCTGCATATACCCCATCTATATAAAATGTCTGAAGAGCTTAGAAACCAGCTCTTGGTAGCACCAGCTGAGTAGATGTGTATTTCAGGGTTTGAAAACTGCAGAGTATGGCCAGATGTGAGTTGATACTGGCAGCATGAAGTGAAGCACTTAGCTGAACAAGGTACGCCTCCTTTGAAGCACAAGTTGAGAGAATTTCAAAGCCAAGCTCATCTGTGTTGTTTTAGAAGAGGCTGGCACCATATTACCCCCACACCCCAATCTAATTCTAAAACTAAAAGTGTATTTCTGTTGATTTCAGGTAAGCTTCAATGACAGGCAGAAGCTTACTTCAAAATTTCAGTTCCAGTAGTTGAAGGGTTGTAAAACTCTATGTACTAGGAAATGTAGCAAAAAAGTGGTGTGAAGAGTTGCAGGCCTTGAAGTAGCATCCTTGAAGAGGAACTGCTATTCCAGGCTGTGTAATCTCATAGGACAGGAAAATATGAACACCCCTCCTGATGTTTGTAAGTTCTTACACTAAGTCATGCAATGTCACAGAAAGCAACATGCAAGTCGCTTCCACTCCAACCAGTCTGGCAAATCAGTTCAGTGTGCTTTTTCCTAAAATCTGGGCTGTGGGACAGTCAGGCCATGTGCTACCTGCTAGAACTTTGGCTTTTACTATGTTTAAAAGAAAAAAGTAGAAAATGTTTGATGATAAATAGAACTCTGTAACACATGAGGAAAGTTGATGCCTCTTCATAATCTAAAATCGTTTGTTGATCTGCTGGTTTACTGATGTTGCATGTTGACAAATACATTTTGTTTTGCACTGTATTTTTCTGATATTTTTGCTGTATTTAACACATGCATATTACTTGAAAATATCAAATGCAATTTCAGGTTGAATGTAATTCTGATTGATCCCAGATAATAAACCATTTCTGGGCTGGTTTTATTTAGGAATAAGTTTATCTCTCTAAGGCAGAGGAAACAGTTGAGGAGAGAGAAGTAAAGAGGGAGTTTGAAAACTGAACTGGTTTAAAGGCCAGCATTCCCCACCTTTCCCATCCTTTAGGGAGGGTAAGCAGGAAACAGGGCAAGGGATCAGCATATTGCCAATGGATGCAGCTGGAGAGGACAGTGGTGGAGCTCTTTTGGCACCAAACATCTTTTCAAAGTTCTCTTCTCAGCCACTTTGGCTCAGTAAGAACCCCGTCTTCTGGCTCCAAATCAGTGATTTTGCCTGATTTCACTTCTTCTCTGCTTCCCCAGTCACATGTGACCTTGCCAGCTTCCAGCAGCTACACTAATCAAAGAGCATTTTCCTTGGGTATTAAACCAAAATTCACACTCCAATTTTTATGGCTGTTATTTTTGAAAACTGTAGATCAGGTCTTTCAGCCCATTGTTAACCTTCCAAACAATGAGCTAAACTAAAGCATTTCTTTGTCTTTGAAGGACTCCACGACAATCATCCACTGTGAAGGCTGAGAACTGTTGGCCCCTGAGTTCTTTGTCTCCCCGTGCAGACGATGGGAAGGATTGGGAACTGAAGACCAGTGCTGCCAAGCAGGAAGGGTCTGTAAGGTATTGTCCAGAAATGCCATGGGCAGCAGATCTGCAGTGATTATCTTAATGGCAGGCTCTGTTATCCAATTATCCTTCAGCTCAAAGGGGAATTAATTCCTCAGACTTTTAAGGTTCCTCTCACAGGCAGAACAAAACATGAATTATATCTGTCTGGACTCCCACACAATGAGCCACATTGCTCCAGACTCATGGCAAAATATCATTAAGCTGCCAATTGGACAAAAATATTTTTATGTGGTTTCTCCAATCCTCCTTAGACAATCCTGTCAGGAGCCACTGGCTAACTCCTAAATAACTACAAGTCCCAAAGAGCAAATCCAAGACAGACATCCCTCTTGAGACCATTCCCCCTCAGTGGGGTTCTAACAAGACTGAAGCCCTGGTCAGCTGCTGTTCCCAGTCTGGCTTGGCTCACAGGCTCAGGCGCAGGACTCTGTTGTCACTCCTCTCCTGACTCCCTCAGCAAGTGCCCTGCTAACCTGGGGCACTTGTTAGCGGGGCACTTGGGGGCCTTTTTGTTTTGTCAGGCTGGCCTTTTTGTCACCTGATGCTTAATGCAAGGTCCTTAAGGCAGTTCTGGGTGAAACCAGATCTTTCTAACTGTTTTCCAGGTGTGTTCTGTGCTGTCTTTCCACATCAGCCAGGAGAAGATATTTTAACTAGAATTCTGCATCCCCGACTGCACTTCAGAAAGCTGAGTGCCAGGTAATGGGGAGGAGAGTGAGAGAAGGAAGATGTGTGGGTTTTGTTCATGTAATTAAGCTTCTGCAGAAGGACTAGAGTGAGCAGTTTTGAGGGAATGAAAAGGAAATGTCCCTAGAGTTCAGCTCACACCATGCCTTGCTCTTCTAAAACAGAGTTTACTCTCTCCCGAGGGATGCTTTTTCCACACTAAATACTCAGTCATGCTTTTTCCTGACATGCATTGTGAGCACTGGCTTCCAAACACACTTTCTGAGGCATCAGAAAAAACTCTTTTCATGGCTGTATCAGAGTGGCTATTTAATGGATTCTCTTTAGATACCCAAGAGAGTAGGCATCTGCTGCATGCTAAATGCAGCATACAGATGCTGGGAATGAACAGAGAAGGACAAGTCCCAGGGAAGCCACTCGAAAAGAAACCTGTCACAGACTCATGGGTAGTCAAGTCACGGTGTCTTGCCATCTTCAGCTGGAAGACATTTCCTCCCCAGTCAATGAAAGGACCAGAAACAGAAGTGGTCATACTGCTGATGCTCTTCTACATGTAGCTATAGATACCATTTACTATTTTTGTGTCAAATGGATCTGCAGTGGCAAAAAAAAATTTCAGATGCTGGCAGACAAAGTCTGTAAACAACTTGTCTAATAAATCACAGCTGAAATGCTGCTCTCCAGAGGTCCAACCATGGTCCCATTAAGGGATCTTGCCTCGTGTAACCCTTTGAAGGAACCTTATTCTTTCTGGAAATTTTTCTCACTAGAAACTGAGTTCAGAGTTAAAGGAATGTTTCCTCAATTTTCCACAAAGGATTAGGAAAGGTTTGCTGTCTCTCACCAGCACAGTGTAAGTAGTTTTATCCTTATTTATTCCCTATTATTCTCTATTGCATGGGAGAGGCAGAGAGGTGCAACAATTTCTTAGGAGTTCTTGAAATACTTCTCAAAATTCCATTACAACAACAGAACAGGAATGTCAGCCTATTATTACTCCGTATATTCAAACATCACACAGTTTATCAATGTATGAAAGATAGATAGATAGATAGATAGATAGATGTAAAATATATATAAAGGAACTTTGACTTTCTGCTTAGAAAATTCAGGATCTAGTCACATTTTGCAAACAAAATATGTGGGGAAGAAAAGAACCGAAACAAAATACCACCTCCTCAAAAAAACCCAGACAACTTAAACCTAAGGATGTTTTATAAATTGTGTTTCTTTTATTTTGTTGTTGTTGTTGTTCTCAGAAAATATTCTGTAAATATAAAACTGATCTGATGTCTTCTGACACCTTTTCTAGTTATCTGCCCAGCCATGGAGTTACTCTACTGTTGTCTGCCCAGATGAAAATATTCTCTGCAGCTGCCTGTTTGTGTTTGTAGGGTGTACTGTGTCTAAGGAAAACCACAGTACCCAGGGTTAGAAAATGCAGGACAGTTACCTCCTTCTTCCTTGTGGTCAGTTTTGTTACCCTTTTCCAGGGAAAAAAATTCCAGTCTCATGATCTGGCTAATTTAAGTTTGCTTTAAATGGCCCATGGAAGAATTCATTAATGGAAAACCCAGTCTAGGTTAACTGCTGCAGCATATTTTGTCTTCTCTGTTTCTCTGCAGTTCTGAGCAGACTAATGTGACAATCTTCAGGTAAGAGGAGAATATGCACAGTACAGTTTTCATAAAGCACTTGGCTAATTTTGCTCCCTCTTCGTCTCCTGTGGAAAGTGTTGGTTATTGACTCTTCCCTGCCCTTAGAATCCCCACATCAGGAAGCAGAGCCATACCCGCCCTCTGAGTAGCCTTGATTCAGAATTCAAGCATTCATTAGCATGGGAAAAGTAACCAAAGTTTCTTGATGGGACAGAAGAACAGTTAATTTAGTAAATTTACTAAATTTTGGACCTTGTGGAAGCTTTGCAGATAAATGGTAGGATTTTTTTCTAAGCTGTCAGCCACCTGAGTACATGGACTGCATTTGTGTCAGGCCTCATAAACCCTTCCAAGAAGATGACAACACCTTCAGTCCTGAGTTCTTATCTGAAAGCCAGCTATAAAGTGATCTGTGAAGTTTTTTGGGTTTATTTTGGTTTCAAAACTGATTGTGTTTTCACACAAGTAGCAGCTGCTGGTATACTGCTTTGTGATAGTTTCAGCTTTCTTTTCACTGGTAAAAACTAAGTCTTAGCCTTTCAAGGTAACAGATGCAAGTTTAAAACTAATGTAGCCAGAAGGTGAATACAATGTTCGATTATTTATATACTCTTTGGGCTTATTAACCTGGAGGATTACATCCGTGAGTTTCAGTTTATTCGGAACATTTCTATTCAGTCTCTGAACATTTCTGTTCCATCCTCTTTGTGCTGAAGCTATAAATGCTGTATCAAAAATTACACCACTTTTGGAAACAGTTTTATGGGATTATTTCATCCTTGCACAGGGTCCATTCCAAATTTTTATAAAAATGCTGGCTTTGAAACAGAAAGGAGAAATATTTAGTTATTTTTAAATACTTAGTTACTTTTCTGGAAACAGCTTTGTTTTACCCCCAGAGGATAGTGCTTTGAGAAACAAGAAACTTGTAGGGCTATTTAAGCTGGCAAATCCTTCTTATGCTTTCAAATTCTGCGGGCAAAAGAGGGATTTTTGTTGTTGTTATTATTCTTTTGGAGGAAAAGAAGGGCACACAGAAAATGAAGAGTAAACATCCAGATTCTCTGTACTGTAGATAAAAATGAACTCTTCAATCCATTCATCAAAGAGCTCTGACTCCACATTTCAAGGAAATCAGCCTTGCTCCCTAGCAGTTACCCTGAAAGTGGCACAGTGACATTTTTCTTCTAGCATTTACAATCCTCCAGTACCATGTAATACATACAGTGTGGGGCTAGATTTGCATATTATCAAGCATTCCAACAGGAAGCATGACATCTGCCATGCTGCCACAGTTGCCTGTGTTTTGAGGCATTCAGATGCTATCTTCTCTTTTGAGGTCCTAATCATGGAGTAAATATGGGAATATTCTTTCAAGGTTATTGTCTTAATGTTCCAAGACAAGCATGAATAAATGAATCTTCTGGACCAAACATCAGTTCCTACACATTTTGTGATCTAAATAAGAAAGCCATAGAGGTCATTCCTGGGGTCTGCAGTGCAAGGTTGAAAAACTAAGATTAAGCTGAAAATAAACAACTAAGATATGTTCCACATCAATTCCTTACTCTTATACCAAGCACTAAAGTTTTGAGAAGTACCACCAGATTCTGTGAACAGTTAAAAACAAGAATGCAGCAAGCATTGCACTAGGGAATCCTCTAAGATTTGGTGCAAAATCCAAACGACATCTAATTTTGAATGAAAAAAGAGGATTAAGACAGTCTCCACCTCCAATTCTGCTTTCAAGTAAATTACAGCTAAAAATTTCTAAATGAGAATTAATGGTGGTTCCACTGCAGCAGTAGCTGCTCCCAGTTTGGTGTTATAAGAACTACTCACTAAATTATGTCGCTGTTGGCAAATCAAACTTCAGCAGTAATTTTCCCAAAGCTCCCTCATCTCTTCACAAAACAGTAATATCAGTAAGATATCTAATCATTACACCAGTTATACATTTTTCTTTCCCTTCCCAGTCACATTTTTTGTAGAAGGTTGGAGTATGATTTGTTGTTCAACCTTATAGACTTTTTTTCAGCATCTCCTGGCAAGAAGGACCTCAGTGGTTTTGTTTCCATATTAGAACCCAGTGATGCAGCCAGTGCAGCCCCTCAGCAGCCCCTGCCCACTGCCTGGAAGCCCTCAATATCCTATATTTTCATGGCATTGTGTTGCACACTGGTGCTGTGGGACCACCTGAGTCCAGGCTCTGCACTGTAGCCCTCCATGCCCCACTGCACAATGTCATTGATACTCCAGTCAGAATCTTGCCACTTTTAAGCATCTGTGTCCTGATTTCAGGCAAATTCGGAGGAACGTCCAAAATGAAAGTCCTCTGTTAGAAGGCAGGTTTCAGCCACCCCTCCCCCACCAGAAGAAAAATGTTCCTTGGAGCAAAGTGAAAGGAAAAAACCTATTTATTTAACAGACACGATGCACAATGGTAAAAGAATAATGCTAAATAATAAAACCTCTCACTGTGGAGAGAACCTGGTAATTTCTCAGAGTCCTTTCTTTGGGTGTGGTCTCTATCTCTCTCTCTCTCCTCTTCGGACCTGGGTCGGCCTGGGCCCCCTCTGGGCCTTGGTGAAAAGTTCTGAACAGTTCCAGAAGAGAAGAAGAAGGAGCTGGAAAGGTGCTTGCTCCGCTCTTGCCACCGCAGAAGCACACAGAGGAGACAGAATGACCTTAGAGCACAAACTGCTTTGAAAAGTTCATCTGCCTTTTTTGTTTTTCTTTCTCTCACACCCAGTTTTAAAGACACAGAAAGGCACAGGAATCATGTCTGGGCATAGAGCAATGATAAGGAAAACACATCGTAAAGTCACCCCAAGGCACTCTGAAAATATGTGTTGAACCACAGAAACTACTTTTATTTTTTAACATCAAATAGTTATAGCCAAAAATAATACATATTTCATGCCTTTCTTTGTGAAACAGGCACTATGTCACCTATTTTAAAAGACAGCTCTGATAATTTGGGGACATAACTGCATTTGGTGTCATTGGCTATGGCTGCCTACAACACTGCCTTCAGGACAGATGTGCTTTTTAAGGGTCAGCAAACACTTCTTCTCATAATTAGGCAATTTATTTAATGAATGTTGATGAATCCATCTATACATCTATGGAAGGTTTTGTAGAGAAAGTACCTTCTTTCAACACAGTGTTGGCACTTCTATCAGGCAGACAGTAGAATCACATTTGCCCAGGCTTCTCTACATGTCATAGTCAGTGAAAACAACATTTGTTCCTGGATTTTTCGTACTGTTCCTGCTTTCAGCCTGTTGTAAAAAAATCCTCATCACATTCTCTATGTTTTTCATTTGTGTATTGATTGCCATTCTGTTATTTGACATTATCCCCTATGCACTTACTGGCACTTTGTGTCTGTCACACAATGACAGCATGCTTATCTAAAATTTTACTTGCAATCTGGATTAATGAAAATTCTAGAATCAAATCTCACTGAAAATCATTTTCCAGAATGCCTTTTACATCTTGGGTCCCTAATTTAGGACTATTGACAATCAAACATCTATGGTACAGCTCCCACTGTGTTTGCTTGCCTAGTATCGACAGCTGTGTTCAAGCTGGACAGCTGGAAAGTGAGACTGCTTTTCATCTGCTTCCACTTCAGCATCTGTAAGTTGGCTGTCTTAGTCAGAAAAGGCTGCTCTAGGAGAAACACAGGTACCTACAGGAGAATGCCTGAGCAAGTTAATAGGCATATGATGAACTGTTCTCCTGTGTTGCTTGTTTCTCTCCAGGATCTGTGTTGCAGCTGCACCAGTAAAGTGAATAGGGGTGGAATGTGGGTGTGAGCACTGACCTGCTGTCATCCATATGGCTTAATTACTACTGTAGTACCTGAAATTCTTTTTTACATTTATGGAAAGAAGAGGGAGTAGTGACTGGTAGGAAGTGGATAGGGGAGAGAAGGCAGGAAATATGACAATAAGGCAACAGATGACTTTATTAAATGTGTCAGGACTGCTACAAGATTTTCTTTTCTCTAAAGGCCTTAAGTACTTCTAAATAATAGATGAAAATATAATAAAATAATTTTTAGAAGAAGCATTAGAAACTTCACCTATCTCTCTGTATATGCAGTTATTTACACTGAACAGTCTTCAGATTCTTTTTTACAGATTTGTCAGTCATTTTTAGCAGTTGATGGAAATGCATTGGAGTTCTGTCCTTTGAAGACAATCTGAAAATAAAAGTTGCATTTTTCATGTTTTGCCTTTTAAGTAGAAGGAATTGCTCTTAGCTTCCTGAGTTCTTATCTATATTTTAGTGACTTAGCTGCCAGATCTCTGCTGTTTTGCAAAAGAAATTTTAACAACAGATGGACCCAAGATCTTACTGGAGTTGCCTCTTTTAGAGCACATATCCCACTTTCTTCTCCTAGGGCTGCCAATACGTGTTACCCAGTGGCCAGTGTCACTTGCCAGAGTGCCAGTTGTCATGATCAGGGAAAAAGCAAGTTCAATTTATTGCCTCTTTGAATAGATATCTGAAAGAGGGTAGGAAACAGCCCATGTCCTTTAAGTGTAACTTCCTCACTACGAAGTGTGCAAAAAGCTTATAGTGCTGTCACACGTGCCAATATGTCCATTGCAGGCACTGAAAGCTAAATGAGCTGAATCCCAGCATGACTGATTTGTGGCTCTGCTGTTGCTAGCTGTGAACAGAGGCCCAAGTATTTCAACTTGAAATATTCTACTTATGCCAAGATCAGGAAATGTACGACATTCTGCTGCTATTCAAAATTAATTTTACTGCTGGGAAACTTGAGCATACAAGATGCTTCCAATTAAATTGGTCTTCTCCTCTGTTTGGAGGTGCCCATGAAATCTGGAGCTGTCTAGATTTGACACTAGTTCTAGCACCTGAGATGTTCCTGCCTCTGAAGTCAAATTAGTCAAATTGGTGTTTATAATTCATCACTGTCTTCCTGAACATGTAATCTCATAAACATTTGATGGTGGTCTTGGAAGTCACCAGGTATATGTGACTAGAATAAAAGGACTGGACAAATCAGGCTTCTGAAACCACTTAGCATTACAATCTTTATCTAAAATAAAAGCAAACTTTGAAGAAGGAATGGACCTGATTCCAAGTACTTCTGGGCAAGAACTGTGCTTTTTTACCATTACTATGAGATTAGAACATCATCATAAAAGTTATGATCCTTCTATTGTGGTAGGCAGACAGGATCTAACAGGGGATCATTAGATAAAGGACTGTCTGTGTTTGGCACTGTTCAAGTACATACACAGAAATGATTCACAGAGACTAGGCTGCCTGTCACTTGATATGCCTTAGGTGTAACTCTGTTGAAATTTAAGACAGCACCATAGAATTTTAAATATAATTCGTTTAATAGGTTGCCTCGTGACATTTGTATGTTGTTTGGGAAGGTGTTATTCCCCCATTTTGCTGAGCTGGCCAGCCAGTCTTTCTACCCCTGAATGCTACTTCTTCTTGTGACCTTTGAAAATCTGCAATCAGAGCTGTAATTGGAGATGATCACTTGGCAGAGAACAAGAGGGATACTGATGAAATGCTGGAGGATTTAAGGTCAAAGAGAATAACCATTTTCTTCCAAAAGTGAAAAGAGAGGAAATTCAAGAATCTATAGGCCAATTAATGATTCAATTAATAGATAGATACAAAGAGAAAAGAGCCGGAATACTTAACATTAGCCATTAAACAAAACCATACGAAACTGCTATAATTTTTGTTCAGATAAAAACTCTACTTAGTGATGGGAATATAATGACAATTTCCATTACATGTGAAAGGTCAGTAATAAGAACCAAGGGCCAAATTCCACGGTGCTCTGTAACTATAATTGTCATCACCCTTTCTGTTCCTGCAATACGAGTAAATTTTGCAAAAAATTTCTTTTATTACTCTAGACCCCATTCTGATGAAACACAGCTTTGGTAAGAATAATAGAGGGGGACATTTAGATTTGATTGCCACCTTTTAGAGTCACTGTTTTGCAAAGTGCTAGGTGTCCATTTAAAGCTGAGAGAGGGTAAAAACTATTTGTTTGCCTACTCAGTCCTGCACTGTGGGTTAGAAACAAAGCCATTGTATTGGGGTTGATAGTTTCACAGAAGGCTTGCAGAAGTTTCTCCAGGAGATAACTTCACATTCAGCAATATTTGCTACCCTTTGGAACAAACCTAAAAAAAAAAAAACCAACAAAAAACCCACATGCATTCATCACAATACTGAAACGGAAAATATTTTCAGAGAGGTTAAATTGAGGGATGAGATACATTATAAAACTGGGACCTGGCCTTAGTTTGTCCAGGAATCTAAGAAGCTAAGGCCAATACTGAGGACAAATGTACTGAAACTGTCCCTTTCCCAGTTGTCAAGTTGCTGTCAGACAACTGCAACCAGAAGATCCAATTTAATGAGCTCATGGGAGAAAACTAACCCTTATCTTCATTTTCTTTTTGGACACTGTCCTGCCTCCCCCCTTCATTTCTGGATGTATTTCAAATTTCTGACTCACTTTGTTGTCTGTGGCACAGTTACTATCATGAGAACATCTTTTTGGGGCTTAATATCATCAGAAATGTTGATGTGACATTTGGGGTTTTTTCAGACCATCCAATCTACTGCAATTAATAGTCTTGCAACTGCCTTTATTCATAATCGGTTGGGGTTTTTTGGGTTTTGGGTTTGTTTGGTTGGTTGGTTTTTTTGCTTGGGGTTTTTTTCAGTTTGCTTGTATTTTTCTTTTAAATAGGAAATATTCCTTCAACTGATATAAGCTTCAGACATAAAAGTGCTTCAGCCCACCATGATGCCTGATGTTATTCCTCCTCAGGTGCAGTTTTTGTCATTTCCCTTTGCTGAACTTCTGGAGGACTCACATCTTCAGGAACATGGTTGTCAAATTAACAGATCCAGCACCTTGTGCAAAATGGGGTGCAGAAGTATCCCAAAAACTTCTGAGGAGAGCAAGGGGCTACTGAGCAACAGTGAACATGCCAAGGGCACGGTCCGGTTCATAAACTGGATAAACTGTCTCTGGACAATCAGGGATCTTCAGAGTGAGGATATGGCCAGCCAAGACTTGGGCCATAAGGAGTGTCTAGTGCTTCTGAGACTGGCAGTTATGTTGTCCTACCTGCTAGAAACACGCTCTGTTTGAGGAGCTGACTTGCCACCTGAACAGCTGCCAGAGGAGGAGAGCAGGTTTAGCTGCATCCAGGAGGATTAACAGGATTTGTACAGAGACCCTGCAGAGGCAAGAGACTGAACCTGCACCACACCAAAGGAGGGACGGCCAGAAGCTGTAATGGTTCAGGGGTGGGTGACAGAGATGGAGGAAGTTGGAGACGTGAGACTTGCAAACAGAGGAAGGCTCCTACTCCATCTTCAGACTGGCAAGAACAGGTTCACTGCCCTGGGAAGTGACAGAGGGAACAAGCTCCATCACGAGGGGCTTCAGATTTAATCAAACTTGAACCAAGCATTTGCACTAGGAAGAAAGAACAGGTGAGAGTGGTTGGAGATGTCCCTTTGTGGAGGACAGAAATATTCACCTACCATCCACATATGTGATCACAGATCAACCCAACACAACAAAATCTCTGATCAGGCAGAGGAACAAGATTTTGCATAGAAGAACTTAAGAGGAAACAGACAGCAGTGATGTCTTAGGCACCTAAGCAGGCTAGGGGCAGTGTTTGTAGACTGTCCTGTTAGAATAAGGTATCTGTATTTTACTGAGGTGAGTTTCATGCAGCTAGTATCCATTTAAATACCCAGTACCACTGGTCACAGTGTGCTGTCCTTCAGATACCTCTTTCCCATGTGTGGTCAAAGGAAGTGGTCATGCTTGTTGTGTGGGCTGTGCAAGGCACGCTTCCTGAAAGGAGCTGTGGACTTCTCCAACATACAAATGGAAAGATGTTCTCAGAATCTGAAGGCTATATGCTAAAGGTCACGTCATGTCCTCTTTCTTGGCTCTCCAGTGCACACCAGATGAATCTCACAAAACAACACAACATATTTCTTGGATTTTTAGAGCTGAGGAACGTGACTTTGCTATCAGTGCAGCCACAAGCAGAATGTACAAAAGCCCTGGGAACATCTTGGAGAAATTAATTTATCAAGGGAATATTGAAGTCGTAACAGCTCCCAAGGGAGTACCAGTCAAGGTTAAAGACTTTGTACTGTGACTAGCTGCTAGTGAGGGTGGAGTTTAAGCTTTTCCTCTTCCATCCAAAGTGCACAGCCCTTTTAAACAAAATTGGTCTTCATATATGTCACATGAATATTTCCTTTAACTTGCTTTTTAACTTTCCATTCTTTCTTGGAATGCTGCATGTTGTAATTGCATACTTTCTGTGTAACCATATTAGCCCTGTTTACTTGAAATTGATATGGAAAATTGCTTAGATGGTTTGTCCCTTCCTGGCAAATACCTTTCACAGAATGACGCTAAATAGGAAAAACTGATAGATTCCTCTTCTACCCTATCTGGACCCTATCCAGATTTCTGTGAGGTGACTGGAAAGATTCCCATATCTTCTCAGGGCACCTAGACTCTTAAGAGAGCTGTAAGGGAGGTGGACCACTCTTGGACTTCTTCTGCTGTTCTCATAGCAAATGCAGAGACAAATTTCTGTGAATGCTGAACGTACTGTGCAGAGTCCGTGAGCCTCTTTGGGTCCATTGCTATTTATAACAGTTGTTGATTATACTCCATTTTTCTCCCTGAAGGTCCCAAAGGACATTGCAAACATCTGGTTGAACAGCAATCCCCAGATCAGTGACTGCTTCAATCCAGCCACAACCAAACTAAGGCATGACAACCGCTTAGTGCTTGGAGGGAGGGAAAACAATGGTGTCTTTAATCCTCATACCTCTGTCTCCTGAGCATTTTGAAAAATTTGCAATATATTTTCCAGGATTTCATACATCAGATACTTCAGCAGGAAGAGCATTTCTTAGAATCAAAGTGCTCATAAATCATAGAAGAATGGCTGCTGTCCATCAACAACATGAAATAAGGCACCTACCTACTCCAGACATTCTAGCAAGAAAGAATTGATCCCGAAGTATGCACCCAGATGGGCTTGCCCATCCTTGTTGGGGTGGCCTTGTATCCACCATTAAAACTCTGATCTTTTACATGACGCAGAATTTTATCCAGTAACTCTTATATTCACCTTGGAGTCCTTGGCTGAGGCCTTGCTTTTAGAAAGCTGTTCTGTATTGCTTTCAAGTGTTCCAGTAACAAAACCCATCCCACAGCGGCTGATGCATTGTCCTAATAATTTATTGTATTGCCTCTTAGAAGGCACAGCTCATTCTTGCACTAAATTTGGTTAATGTCTTCTTTCAGCCAAGTGCACTGAGTATGCAATTCTCAGACACCGCATTTATGTGCATAAATCTGCTCCAATAGTAAATTTTTGGTATCTGGCTTGCTTTATCCACGGAAGATATTATAAATCTATTCTTTTTTGTTCTAATTTATAATGTGTTCTTGGAGTCCTGGTGTTAAATGAATTTGGCACTTTGAAAAAAAATCTTTCTAGCTAATGTGATTTTTCTGGATTAACCTGTGTCCATGACTAAAGTTCCTTCCTTTCCTAACATATTTGAACAGATTTATAGCAACTTTGCTATGTCTTTATAAGTAAACTGAAGAGAGTCTGGCCTTGGTCTCAAGCACATTGCATGGCCATGTGTGCTGTTAAATATTTAGCACTCTCCACAGCATGAGTTTGGCTTGAGCAAACTGATTTCCCCACAAAACAAATGAGGGAATATTGATATTTCAGAAATCCGAGGGCGGGCAGGAGTAGGATGCCCACAGCGCTTATTTGTTTTCCAAGTCCCTGAGATGCACTCAGTGAGGCCTCCCCAGCTGAGTGTGCGGTGTCAGCTGTGTGAGAACAGGCAGTGCCTTGTTATTTTATTCACAGAGTATAAACACAGCTCCTATGCAAGCCTAAGTAGGCATTATGGAAGAAGTCATTAGGAAGAAATTCTTTACTGTGAGGATGGTGAGGCACTGGAGGAGGTTGGCCAAAGAAGCTGTGGATGGCCCATCCCTGGAAGTGTCCAAGGCCAGGCTGGGTGGGGCATTGAGTAACCTGGTCTAGTGGAAGGTGTCCCTGCCCATGGAGGGAAGAGTTGGAGCTAGAGTGATAATTAAGGTCCTGTCCAACCCAAACCTTTCTATGATTCTATGACTGTGGCAAACTACAGGTGTGTATTAATAAAACTATTAGGCTTATTCAGAAGGAAGGGGAGGCTCTTGATGTCCCCAAGGGGCTGAGGACCTGCAGCCCATCCAGAGCAGCTGCAGAACACCTGGCTGGAGCTGTTGGATGGCTGATAGGAAGCTGTAGATGCACAGATCCACTGAATGGGCAGTTGTCACATACCTAGAGGACCAATCCAACTCCCTCCCTGTGTGCTCAGAGTGCTTCACACCTCTCTGTGGCTCAGAAATCTGCAGAGTATATATACTGTATATGCAGTAGCCATAGGGATGCGTGCAATTGTTACCGTCCATAATGTGTGTTGACAGGATGAGTCAAAACATCCACTCTGTTTCAGTGCTATGTTTTATATTTAACACCCTATCAGCTGTGTGCAGGAGACATATCCACAGAGGTATGTAGGTGCTTCACCATTTTTAGAAGCCAGACTCCCCCAGTTTCACAGGAAATAGATATCTAAATGCCTTTGTAGAGTGAGTAAAAAGGTCTGGAGGGAGAGTGGCTAATATTTTAAAACTCTTCCTACTCTCTCTTTGTTCTTTCCTTATTTTTGTTGTGTTCTTCTTACACTACACACAACATTACTTTTTTCAGAATTTGAATGAGTATATACATTATGTTACTGTTTTATAATATTATTTCTATAGAGATTATTTTGGCAAGTAAAATTGCCCCCTACATACTGTGATGAAAATATAGCACATTTTAGAATTCATCTGAGTCAGATTTAATTTCTTGACAAGCTGTACATTTAAAAAAAAGTTATTTCATAAAAATTAAACACAGTGCTTATTCAATCATCTGTTGCAACCATCTGCTGCTGATATATTATTTTGATTTATCATCCTAAGCCTGGCAGGACCCCATCCTGTCCCCAAGGAAGTCAATGGCAATTTTATTATTCCCTTCACTCAAAGCAGGATAGAATCTTCATTCAACTTACTACCCAAAGAGAATTATAATGCAATCTTCTTTCACTACTCTGCAGTTAAGAGTTTAAAGTTTCTACAGCAATGGCATCGTCATATTGGAATTGTTAGCAAGTTCTATTCAAGCATAGCATCCCTGTCACAAACAATTTACAATCACCAGTAAATTAATCATATTTTAAAATTCACAAGAAAATGTAGCACTAAAGTACAAATATTTTGAAGTGTACTGAGTTACAGGCACTGATCTACTTAAGATGCCACTTATTTGGCACATCAGCTACCAGATTAATTAATATTTCTCAAATAGGTATAGTTGGTTTACTTTATCTTCAGTTTCCCTGAGGTATATTATCTTGTATATTCTTACATCAAATAAACCAACTACATATGACATAGTAATTGGAGTTTCTAGCTGCCACCTTAAAAATGTATCTGTGATGTCTATATGAACTACAATATTTTCCTTAAATCCTATTATTGCTGGCTACACTCTAAAATTAGAAATGAAAACTTTGTGTTTGCAAGTGAAACGTGTCCAAATATTTCAGATAAGACTCTTCAAGACTAGCTGCTGATTTTTCTAATAAAACAGCAGCAGGATATTTTCTATTTAAGTATTTTTTTAATACCCTTATTCATATGCACATACCTTCTTTCTGTACAAAGAAGGATTCTTTTAAAAACAAATGAAGAAGTGCTTCAATTATCCTTTATATGTATGAAATGCAACCACGTTACAGACATACACCACTGCCTGAATGGATGTAATCATTTGATGTTCATATAAATATTTTTATTTTGACAGCAATATATCATATTTTTCAACATAGCACAAATATTTGGCATTTCCTGCCTTCTGAGGCAGCTTTTTGAGGAAAAAAAACCATTTTTAATCACAAATACAGTTTCAGCCATGAATACTGAACAGCTAGAGAAGCGTGACCATTCCCAGAAATATTTAGGGAAGTGACCATGGTTAACAGTGAAGAGGCAATACTGTTAACTCCCATGCAAATTTCAAAGCACAGGGCCTAGGTAAAATCAAAGCTAAGTATAAAAAAAATGAACATATTAAAGCACTTCTCTGCACCTTAAGATGTTAAAAATTACTCAGACTTCAGTATGTTGTACCTTCCTACAGCTAGAAAAATGAAGTTGACAGCTGTGTATAAATTAATGGTTATTCAAGGGGTTATTGTAAGGTACACACAAATGCTGGCTGTGGTTTATGCTCTGAAGTCTAAGGTTAAGTGGCTAAAGCTGATGTGGTCTCAAGTGAAATTCTGCATATCAACCCTGGGGCAGATCACACCAATAATTGTCATCAAGTGGTTATGACCACATTATGGATCTCAGCTTGAGTGACGGGAGCTGAATTCAGCAGGTTGCATTTAGTATTTGTAAAATCCTTGGAAAGAAGGTATCCTTCAATAAAGCAGATGAATCCCAGTTAGGATAGGGAGAGTCATTATCTAACTGTGGTTTGGGGATCTTGTGGAAGCTGATCAGTAACTGCATTTATCATGCTTAGCCAGACAGTCAGACTGCACTTCCAACTCCCTGACCTCTCCCTGGGCAAACTGTATCTATAAGTGAAGTAATCATAGTGAAGAAAAACCCCAAATGAAAGTAAAAATCATTATGATTTCTGAGTATGTTGATAAATCCAGACAAATGTCACTGGGCAGAGGAAGGAACAACTTTTTCATTCTATACAAGTCTTTGATCCTATGTGGCCTCTATCTGAGAAAAAAATTGTTTATTCACTTCAAATAAAGAGAGTTTGTTTATTTACTTTACATAAGAGAGTTTCATTTACTTTTCCAAGCAACCACTTTAAAATAAATAAGTCTGTTGAAAAGCAAAATAAAACAAAACAAACCTGCCTGTTCCTCCTACTTAGGAACCTACTACTCTCCACTGAATATAAAGAGAAGACTGATGATCAGAAGTCTTTGAACCCCAAAGCTGAGGTATCTACATCTTCACAGAGCATGAAATTAAAGTGTGACACATTTGTAGGTTGTTGGAGATGCTACCTGTCTAATTAGGTCGGAATTAGAGGTATTATTGGGAGATAATGTACCTTGATGTTCACTAATACAAAGATACCAGTTTTGATTCAGTAATCCTCCATCCTGAAGTATGCTGAAAACTGGGAATGCATACAAGGGTAGTTATGACTTCCTGCATTCCCCAGCTCTGCATTTTTCCCTGAGTACAAGTTTCTATTCCCTTGAAGTACATTTCTGACAACAGAGAGGAGAGGACAGTGACTGAAAGAGCATGTGTTTGCCAGGATAAATCATGTCAGACCAGCTTGTTTGTCTTCTACAGTAATGTGGCTGGGTTTGTGAACGAGGAGAGAGCAGGGATATCATTCACGTCAACTTCAGCAAGATTTTTGGAAAGATCTCCCACAGTGTTCCAGTGTTCATGTCTGGACACCACAGTCAAGCTAGGTGGGTAACTGTATGGGTAAGAAACTGGATAAGCAAGCTAATCAAAGGTGAAATAAATCTCTGCACACACTGCAACAAAATCTAGGGGAAAAATAGTGGGGTTTTTTCAGGTCTTCCCTTTTTTTCCTACTGGGTCATGGGGGTGCGCCTGAAATAGTATCTCTCTGAGGAGAGGCTGGGGGAGCTGGACTTTAACAGCTTGGAGCTGTGGATTTGGGGAAATCCACAGCTGTGTGGAGGTCATCAAGGATGTGCAGCTGGGCTCATCGCAGCCTTGCAGGGTGGGAGGACAAGGAACAGTGAGCAGTAACTGTAGCAGGAGAGCCTCACCCTCGCTAGAAGGAGAAACTTTTTCCATGAGAGGAGAGTCAGGCAAAGGCACAGGTTTTGTAGCCTTTGTTCTTTTCAAACACTGACTAGGAGAAGCTCTGAGCAGCTTGGACTGGTCCCAGAGATGAACCTGCTGCAAGCAGGAGGTTGGACCAGGGGCCTCCTGAGGTCCCTCTGTGCCTGAGTTATCCTGTGATCCCATCATCCTCCACTGTTTGACATACAGAGCAAATCTAAAAGGACTTTTTCTCTGACTTGGCATCATCATTCCACTATTCTTCACTAACAAATGATGAAGAAAAATTAAGGACAAAGGTAGGTTCTTTAAAGTAATTTCTTCTCCTTTTTGGTTCCCTGATCCATGTATCTCATTCCATAGAATTCTACCAAAATGCAGAAAAATATAACAATATAATAATGAAATGTATCTTTGGGTTAATCACTTTTCTACGCAGTCCCAAAACAAAAGTTAATTGTTGTAATATGGTTTTCTTACACATCCTGCCAGGTGCTTGCTATTTACCCTAAGAAACTGTGTTAGTAAGAATACCTAGAGAATATTAAGAATATTTTTTATTTCTCTCAAGAAAATAATTATATGCATTGCTTCCAAACTGTTTGAGTAGCAACAGGTACAGATAAAAGGCCTACATGAATAAAATGTCTGATGATCATGTTACCAGTGGCTGAGAAGTAGATAGAAGAAATACACTCTTCTTCTGATACCTTTACTCAGAATTTTTAAGCTTTTATGACATCTCTTTATTTCCTCTTTAAAAAAAAAAAAAAAAAAGGGAAAAATCTCTCAGGCAAGAGAGTCGCTGGCCTGCTGCTTGCATAAAAAAAATGTAATTAGAATTTAGCAACTGTGAATGAAGAAGGACAGAAAGAATTGAAGCCTCAAATTGCTATTTCAAATGTTGAAAAAGGCTGGGTGAATCTGAACTTTGGGCACACTAGGTAAATGAGACCTGGGGGTTGTTTAATCTAGGACAGAGGGAGCTATAATCATTTTTGTGTAAGTGGATGCAATTTCATTTCCATAAATGAAGCCAGAGCTGTACTCTTCCCAATCACCCTCTATATTACAGCCTATGTTAGAGTAATGTGCTGCTTTTTATTTCCTGTTTTCTCTGTGTTCTTTGGCAAATACTTCACCTTTAAGGGTGACATTCATTTCACCTAATTTTGTCTTTTAAAAGTTGGGCATCTGTCATAGAGTTGAGTATCAGTCATAAAATGCATTCATTGTACAGACAACAGAGATTATAAATGGAGTGATTGCTTTCTTTCCTCCTGCAGTAGAATGTAACTCTGGGACTGCTGGGGAGCAGCAAGGACTCAAGCAAGCTGCTGTGGACCCTCAAGTCTGACCTCCTTCCACCAGACACTCCCACTCCAGTTCTTGGCTGACCTGGCCTCACTGCCAGTTGTTCCCTACACTGATGTTCCAGTTCTCAGCAAGAAAGCTGAGCACTAACAATTAAATTTGTTTCCAGCTTGTTCTGTCTCTCAGCCCACAGAAGATGTTTTAACAGCTTTCCCGTCACCTTCCCAGAAGGATTCTCCTGCCCTTAATGCCCAAACTCCAGATTTTCCTTTCCAAGAGTGTTATTTTACTCCAGACAATTTGAGAGATAGGTTTAGACTTCAAAATATTATGACAATCAGAACTTACACTTCAGCATAGAATCATAGAATTAAAAAGTAATTTGGGTTAGAAGGAATCTTTAAAGGTCATCTAGTCCAATCTTGCTGCCATCTGCCATGAGGATATCTTCAACTAGATCAGGTTGTCCAGAGCCCTATCCAGCCTGACCTTGATTATTTCCAGGGATAGGGCATCTTAACAAATCTCTTGGAAACTGTTCCAGGGTTCCACCACCCTCATAGTAAAAAATCTTCTCCTTATATCCAATCTAAATTGACCCTCCTACAGTTTAAAATCATTGCCCTTTGTCCTATTACAACAGGCCCTGCTAAAAAGTCTGTCCCCATCTTTCTTTTAAGTCCCCTTTATATATGTGCTATTCCTAATTTAATGGGAAAACACCTCTGAAATACATCAAAACTCTCACAGAAGTAGCTATTTATCAGGCCTGACCACAGATCCTTCAGATTTATCTCCCTTTTTCCGTATCAGATGTTAACAAAGGAGAAAAAATTTATGTCCTCCTTTCCCTGCTGAAAGCCTGGGAGTCCATAACAGAAGGAAAAGAAACACTGCAGACAATCTGTTGGGAGTCTGTTATGGAGTCCCTCATGTAAAGAATGAAGTAGATGAAGCATTTCCACGAACCACTTGGAGAAGTTTCCCAGGGGCAGTCTCTGTTCCTCAGGGTGGATTTCAACAACATGGACATTTACTAGTCAGAAAATGCAGGATTGTGCAAGCAACACAGGACGCTGCTTTTCTTTCCTGATGCAAATCCCAGAGGGGACAATCAGGGTAATGCTCTACCTGACCCCTGCTCATAAGCAAGGGATAGCTGTTGAGTTTGGTGTTAGCCAATGGCACAGTATTCAGATGATACCTAGAGAAATGTACTGACACGGTTGAAATCTGGGTTGGAAAAGACACAAGGTCAGTTCCTACCAGCCACATCAAAGTAGAACCACTTGACCAGGATTAGTTAGTGCATGAGATACTCCAAGGCAGTCATGTCACTGAAAATCACTGCATGTTTTTTCATTAGCAGGCTTTTAGCCAGGCTGATTGGCACCACCCTGTCTCTGAGTTCAGTGCAGCATTCTTCTCCTTGCAGTGTGAGGCAGTCACACAGTGATGCAGTTACTAAAGTCCCAAACCTCTCTGAGCCAGAGACTGCCTTTCTCTCCATGAAGGTACAATAACTAGCAATGTCAGACGCCAGCTTGTTTGCATGTAGGGAGCATCAGAGATGTGTGCTACATATAGGTACCATACCACATCAAACAATTATTCCTCTAAAGCTTTCTTTTAAAAACGTTTTCAAGCATTTTTTTTCTTTCATGTTGTTTCAGTGATTTAAGGTTTTACAAGTATGAAAAATCAAATATACACAATCACATTTTTATAAACATTTTCCTGTAAAAGATATCTATCTATCTATCTATCTATATATATAAAAGCAGCATACTGTTAGGCTATTGCCCTTTCTGCATCACAATTTGCTCCTTTTAAGTGTACTTTCACAGTGATTGAAGTTAATGATTGAATCTTCTGCTTTAATTACATGTGTCAGAAGTAATTTATCAACAGAGAAGTAATTAATCTGAGCTTTAATAAGCAATAGCTCATATGATCTGTAAAGGAATTTTTAATCTGCTTTTCTGGCCCTTGGAATTCCCAAGGATATCTTAGAGGAGATTGAGTGAGAATCATATTTTCTTAAGTTATTCACAAGTTGTTTTTTGATGTAGCTTATTAAAAGGGGTAAGAAATCAAGATATTTGGATAAAAGTCACATATAGATACCTTTCCTCAAAACACACACACACAGTGTTTTAAACTTCTGAATACACATCAACTGATAAAGTTTTCAGCAGAGCAATTTACCTGCAAAACAACAAACACTGCTTGGTGTTACAGTAATTTTTATTTGCAGAAGTGAAATAAGAAAGATATCCCTACAAATTTGAGAATACTATTCCAAGCTATAGGTTGGTCTGATTCATTAATAAGGTTAATGATAACATTGCATTGAAGACACAAGGCATCCAGTGAACAACAATAAAATGACAAAGTTTAGCAGGATTACAGCTTTGTTTCACCAAAAAAAAATAGGACTTTTGGATTGTGAAAGACTAATAAATTAAGGGTTGCTGTAACTCACATATGCCTTTAAAATAAAAGGGCATCATGCTATGAAATTCAATAGAGCCGGCTAATAAATAAATGCAATGAATATATCAGGGATAATGAATAATGCTCTGCCAACCAGTAGATGCATTTCTTAGAATAGCAGCCTACATGTTTGCTTAAATATTTCAGTGTCACCTTAAAATAAAACCTTAGATTTGGAGGAAGGAGTATTTTGACAAAGCATTTCTAACACTCAGCCAAACTATAGAACCTTGTTTAATATCACTTGTTTGCAAAAAGCATTTATAAAATATGCCTTCCTTGAAATTGCTTGTCAAAACATGATATTGAAATTAAAAGGCCACCCACTGTATGGACATACATGAAAGAAAGATGATGGAAAACATAATTTTGGAAATGCATACTTCAAATTTATGGAAAAAATATTTAGAGGAAATCAGACAAAACAAATATAGATGTTCTAATGTCCTTTTAACTGAGCATACTGAGTTCAATGCATAGTTTTTCATGGTGTAATAATATTTTTTTTTTTCTTAGTGGTCAGATGACCACAAATTCCTTTATAATTGCTTATATGACTACTAAACATTCATGAAGTTTAGCAGTTACTTACACTGAGATAGGGCTGGAAATAATTCACTGTCTTTCATGCACTAGTCTCATCTTTTAAATGCAAGTCACCAATCATAAGCAGAAATTCCATGCAATTCAGAGAGTGAAATACAATGAGCAGGCAGCAAGTAGTCACTATTCCTCTAGATGTGGAAAAAGCAAGAAATTTAAGGAAATATATCTGTGAATAAGAAAATCAAATGTAATAGAATGACCAGATCCTCCCTCAGAGAAAACTACTGCAAGTGAGAAGGGGATAAAATCTGATTGCAGTGCAGAAAGCTCTGGGGTGCAAACCCAGGCTCAGAAGGGTAGTGAGTTCTGCTGTGAGATCAGGGTTGACTGCTGTAGGATTTGTCCCATACACTCCAGCCTATCCTCATGTTGTGGCAGATCATACCACACCACATCTCTTTATCAAAATACCACCTGATGTTTATAGCAAACACTGTCGTGACAAGCTCTTGTGCACAGCTTGCTGCCTAAACATCCTCGTCATTTTATAACATGCTGCCGCGTGTTGTGGCATGCATGGACCAGGCTGTTCCCTCCTCACAGAGACCTTTCTAACCAAGACTGAAGAGTCATGGAAAGCTCATTCACCACGTGTGGGGTTTTTCATGGGGATTCAGAGTTCATAGGATGCTCAGTTTGGCTTCTAGAGCAAGATGCTACTTGGGCAAGGACAGAGGTCAAATTGTCTTCCTTGGGAATCTTACATTGGGGTTCTTCCTCTCTTCTCCTTTTGGCAGCCAGGCTGTGCCACATGGAGCCCACAAATTTTAGATTAAATAAGTTGGTTCTCATTTACTGTGTCTTCCACAGTAAAGAGTTGAAACTGTGTTTTGCACAGACACATCAGTGACTCCTGTTCCTTAAACTCTGAGTCTGATTACCTTCACAAAAAGAGATGGATGTCCAGAGGAGGCATGGTCTGTTAGAAACTTCAATTGCTTCCTTCATGATGTAAGACAGTCTTTGTCTAGCCCTGTGTCTGTACACGCCCTCACGGAAATAAGAAGGCAGCCTTTGACTGTGGGTTTCTCCCAGTGTGTAGACTCTGAGTCTATACTTCTCAAATCCTACCCAACACCCTCATTTACTCCAGGGTTTTCCTTTTCTTGTCACACAGAAGCACTGAAATCAATGACTACTTGAAGCATTGATAAACATCACCCATTTCAAAACCCTGCTGAAAGCTCCAAGGATTTCAATGTCCTTTTAAGGTTGTCTTGAACAACCTTATCTTAATCTAAAGACAATCCTGACCAGGGGGGTGAACCATACAATAACCAGGTCCCTTTGAACCCAGATTTTCCTATGATCCTGTCAAGACCAGTTTTCCTAGCAGCCCTCAATATCATTTTCATGTGTATTGCTCTGCTATTTTAGCCTCTTCTCCAAGGTGTTTCACTAGGATTTTCAACAACATGCACAACATATTTGCCTTCATTACCTTTTATTGTGCCTGGATGGGGTTGAAAGGGAAAGTTCAGAACTTACCTATCATTTAAAAATTCAAGCCAAGAGATATGGCAAAATAATGTGGAAGGCACTGAAACAGAATATTTTCTGCTCAAGTTTACACATTTCTAATATTTAATGCTATTCTTCTGTAGTTTAGCTGGACATTATAATGTGCTTGTTGCCTAAATTGGGGGATTATTTAGATGTGTGAAAAATGCTGCTAATCAGCTTGGTGCCAGGTGGCAGAAGTGCTGCTCATATCCAATCCAAGAGTCATTGTTCTAGTTTTATATGTCCTCAGGTGACAGTAGCATCACTTGGTGGCTGATGCCCCTTCTGCATAGATAGAAAAGTTTCCTCTCAAAGTGCTCCAGTAAGGAGATTTATATGCACAGTAAGCTAAGCAATGGAGAAGCCTGCTTAAGGAGGCTGCATAATCTCCATGGAGGTTTTCAAGCCCTGAATGGGTGAAGCCCTGAGCTGTCAGGTTCAACCTGAAGCTGAACCTGCAGTGAGCAGGAGATTGGACCAGAGACCACCTGGGCTCCTTTCCAGCCTAATTATTCTGTGATGCCAACCCTGCTCATTTGCTAATATATCCTCTATGCAGAGCCACAGTTTCTGTGAGTTTGACAAGGAGAAACACCTTCTAAGACACATCCCTCTGGCATATGTGACTACTGGGTGATACAGAAAGAAAGAACAATGAAATGTGTTCCCCACCCTTTCATTTTGCCACTTCATCAAATGCTGCCTCAGGACCAGATTCAAAACACCTTGCAGCCACTGAAAAAAACTGACATTTGGATTTGTGTCTTGTTCATTCTGCTTCAGAGTGTGTCAGGGGACACACCTGCTTCAGCACTGTGAGGAGGAACGTCTTACCGGGGCTTGTCTGATGTGTGATCTGAAACACTGGTGTACTCACATTTGGCATCCAAATAAAGGGAGGAGGTTTTGGAGGAAAGGCTGCTTTCTTGAGGCATCCAAGAGTCCTTGGTGCACTAGGTCTTGTCCTGCCCTCTAGTTCTGCTCTGTCTGAGCAGAATTGGCTGCTGGATTTTCCTCCTGTTGCCATCACACTACCCTATTATTATACCACCGATAATATGCTTCAGTTTTTCACACTTATGCACTGAAAAAGAAACAACATGTAACACAAAAAACAATATAAAGCTTCACACATATTTAAGATAAAGCAAACAGTGCTTGGTTAAACTGTCTCTTTCCACTTACTGTTTATGACTTTTGTACTACAAGACTGCAAATTGCTGCTTTGGGCAAAGATGACAATCCATACTGGCCAGACTCAGACATGGTTGGTGGTTGCCAGACTTTTTCACATCCTTAAGTTATAAACTTTGTTCTATTTTATGACACATTGTACCTTTCAACAGAAACATCATTCAAAGCTGCATAAAAATATATACACAAGGTGAACATCTTTCCAGAATCTTGCTGGTTTGTTTCCTTTATCTCTTTTCCTTTCCACCATATTTTGATGAACTACACATCTTCAGCCTTCCCTTCTTGCTGAAACTATCTGAGAATATTACTTAGAGGAAAGGTGTCTCCTTTTTTAGACCATTAGGAATTTTATAAAAAGGCTGGAAGGAGGAAAGAGAGTAGATTTTCAGAGGCAGAGTGGAAATAACGGAAATGGAAAGAGAAGTAAAGGACAAGGGGTGCTGGGATCATGAATGGAAAGAGAGATTAGGAAGAAATTAAAGTAAAAAATTGCCCAGAAGATTGGATTTTAATTGTCAGCTCAGATACAAATAGGCTTTGGGGCAAAGGCAACTCAAGGGAATAAGTGAGATGGGAAAAGGGTAAAAGTGAGTTTTTCCACTGTGGGAAGAAAGGAAGGAATAGGACTAGGGAGGAGATTTACCATGCTGGAAAGGGGGAGGCTGACTGAGAAAAGGAATGGACAAGGAGCTGTATCTTGAGTAAGAATCCAGAGATGGTGGAGGGACTGGGGAACACCTGGGACAGGAGGAAAGGGTAGGGGTGCAATGGTGGGAGGGCTGCACAGCAGAAGTGATGAGCTGGGAAGAGCTATGGAGCTGAAAAGAGCAATATACTGACAATGTCAGCAAGAATAGGGGGGACCAAGACTTGCTGACAAGGCAGCCATAGATGCCAGTTTAACTAATGCAAGTTGCAGTCCTACCCCTTCCGCAGAGTGTATGTTTGGATATTCTGGACACTGCTTTTTTTGGTGCCAATGGTCTCACTTGTCTTTATTTTTTTTAATAGGAGTTAAAATTAATTTATAAATTCACATAATTAATGAGAGAAAATAGATCCACAGTTTACAAGACACAATGTTTTCTAAAAATAGATAGAATATAAATAAAGACTGTCTCTCTTGCCTAGACATTGTTCTGTAATTCAGAGCTGGTTGCTCTGGTAACTTCCAAAGATACTTTTTCCTCCTGAACAGAGAAATGAGCTGACTTGTAAAGCCACACAGGCACTTAGTTCAAGCAGATGGTGAGTGACCTCAGAAAACAGGAAAAGAGAAAGGATTACCAAAATTGTCCTGTATTAGGGCTACAGCATCTGTCTTCCAAGGGAAATTTATGAAGTGCTTCTTTTATACAATCCTCTTAACAGTTTTGCTCCTAAGTCTGTTATTTAGGTCAGGGAGAAAAGGATCCTTCAACATCTTTCTGAAATGGTCTCATCTCAAATGTGTGACACAGTCACATTGCGATTTCCCTGCACAGTACAAACCATGGTTGTTTTCACATTTGTGAATAGAATAGACTGTGAGGAGAGGAGAGGAGAGGAGAGGAGAGGAGAGGAGAGGAGAGGAGAGGAGAGGAGAGGAGAGGAGAGGACATTCTGAAAGACACAGGCATTTTGCTTTCTCTGTGGAAGCATACTATAGAGTATTTGACAATTATATTGATAGCAATTTATTGTTCAGAGTACAAGGACCAGATACAGCTCCCAGAATTTACAGGGAGTAGGAACATTTCCTGCACTCACCCTGTGGACACTGTCAGCAGCAAACTCCAGCTCAGTGTATGTAATGATGATAGAATCCAGTCAGGATTGGTGCATTCCAGTCTGGCAATTGATTTCATATAATGTTGGAGAAAGTCAGAGATCTCACACTTTGTTAGGTCCCAGCTGTCCAGTGGGCTGTCCCAGTCCTTAAGAAAGCCATGCTTAAAGCTTCACAAAAGCATCTATTCTGCTTTCCATTTGGTGACCTGGAGAAGGGCTGAGTTTCTACAGAAAATCCCATCTGTCCCTGTCCAGTGAGATACAGAAAAATACATTTCTCAAACTGAAAGGCATGTCTTCCTAAGAACCATATGAAGTCATCCTTTTTGTGACTCTCTGATTGCTGTGGACAAACTCCTTTTATTTTTCAACAGGAAAATAGTGATCCAGGTACAGTAGCACAGGAGCTTTTCTATGCTCTTTTACATCTTACCAGTGATTAAATTATTTTACAAAGTATGCAAGATATAGTAGAATTTATTCACAAAGAGAAAAAGCATATTTCAAGCAGAGAAAGATTTTTTGACATCACTAATCTCCACTGTACAATAATTGATATAAAGCTTATTTTAAAATAATCAGGAATCTCTGAAGCAGTGTATCCAAATGATGCTTCTTCATAGGAAAATTAAAAAATGGCTTACTGAAACTAATAACGTTATACCATTACTGGTGCTAGCTTAATAACTGGGAAAAGTTGTTTAAGAACTTTCAAAAGAATTCTTAATAAGACAAAAGTTAATTAAGGCCCTTTAAAAAGAACTCTTAGCAGTTTAACAGTTCAGCCAAATCTTTTTGTTCATTTCTCCTGCAGGCAGTTTTTGGCCTCCCAACTTCTTGGAGAGAAGCTGGTCCTTCTGGGGATATGCTTTTTCTTGTGGACTGGCACGTATTAGTTTTTTCAAGTACCAAAACAGGATAAATGCAAATATTTAAATTAATAATTTTAGAAGAAGAGTTTAGGAAAATCATCCATAACCTGTGTTGACAGGGAATCTACCAAAGATAAAAACCTTTGACCCTTTTGTACTAGATTAATCCTGTATGAATGCTGCAAAATGGGAGAGAAACCTGTCTTTAAGACTGGGTATTTGAAAACAACAGCCTATTTTTCAAGTGAAAATATTCACCGTGCTAGTGATCTACTAATTGCAAATATCCTGCCCTGATCTAGTACATTGGTGAGAACTACTCAATTTACCACCATGTTCACGCAATCTACTAGTTTAACCCCTGGTAAGGTTGGTAATTCAGAGAAGTCCCTCACATCAGGAGAGTAGGACCATTTCTTCTGGACCACAGGGGCTTGAAATCAGACCTCAGGGACACACAGCTAAGTCTCATTGGCTGAGATTGCATCAGCCTTGCATAATGCACTGGGTCAATTCAAGATTGACAGGTTCAGCATTTGGATGCAATGTTCACACCTATTACTTTATACCACAGATTTAATGGTAGTTAAAAGTGTTCCTTGTGATTAAGAAGTTGCTATTGTTCCACTAAAATTCACGTGGAACCAGTCTTATATGGACAACATGGAAGTATTAATGTTGCTGCTCGCGCTTATGAATACCATTTCAGGTACAAATATTTCTCATAAGTGTTGTAACAGAATTGTTACAAACCTCAGTGTAATTCAAAATCAATCTTAAAAAAATGAACAACTCTACTTTTGCTTCCTAAGGACTCCCTGCTCTCCCATGTTCCAGTGCAGTAAACAATCAACAGAACTGTTCTTGTACCACATTCTTCCCTCCTCTGTAAACAGCTCATATCTGGAAAAATGGAAGGGCAAGGAATGACTGTGTCTTTTTACCATCTGACACATTATCATTTCACCAAACTATATTTAGCCTGTCTCAATAACCAGATATCCATTTGGCTTAAAAGGGGGAAAAAAATCAAACCAATATTAAACTGCTTTTAATCTTTGTCTTAAAGCTAAACTAGGAATGAGATTATAGATTTCAGCCGAATCACCTCCAGAAATCACATCAAAAAGGCATAGCTATAACTTACCAGAAAAGGAGTATTTCTGTCCCCTCTGCCTGACCAGAAAGAATATGTTAGAGCTCTTAGCTGGGAGGGTGGTTCCTCAGTTTCTTTAATCTCTAGCATCATCCAAGATTTTGCACAAAAATTGCAGGCAGGAGGAAAGGCTATTGCATGTAAACATCATTTTTCTGCTCTGATAGCATAAACTAAGCAGGTTTGGCCTCTAGGGAACACTGTGGAGTAACATAATTAGAAATTATGGAGTATCTCCACTGAACCTCTTTTTGCAAAATGCAGCATCAGCAGGCAAGGTCAGAGCTTGCTGTCCCTCAGCCTGTTCCTGATTGTGAGACATCTCCTCGATTTCATGGGGAGGAGGAAGGGTGACAGAAGTTGGCTGGGGTGCCTCCTACTGACAGCTCAGAGACATCCAGGCACTGAAGCCCTCTGTGCGCTGTAAATCTGTGTATGACTAGTGTCCACATACTGGTGTTACTTTGAGGACACCTCGCATATCTCCTGCAGATAGAGTCCTTTGATGGAGCACAGAATAACAAAAACCTGCAGTCACAGACAGCTTGTCACATCCTTCTGGGCATGAGCGTCACTCACACTCCTTCTGCCTTCTAAAATATACTTTAAAGTATGAACACCATAACTAGACACAATATATCCACTGCTAGGCATACTGAGCCACAGAGAGATATATCATATGCAAAGATAGCAGCATATGGCCAATGCCACATACAAGAGAAAATCAGGTTCAAGACCATCTAAGGAACCTGAAATTGCAAGGGTCCATGGGAACTAATGAGATATATCCATGGATACTGAGGGAACTTGTAGATGAAGTGGATAAGCTATCATCCATATTTGAGAAGTCATGGTAGTCCAGTGAAGTTCCTACTGACCGGAAAAGGATCACAACCCTTTGAACCAGGCAGTTCAGTATTTCAGTCCACTCACTGTTCACTAAACTAGGGTGCACTTCATTATTTTGTTGATGATGTTGTTACACAAGCGTCAAACCAAACAACTTTTCCTGTTCTCCCTTCATCAATAAGCCAATTGTCTCATTGCAGGCAGCTATGTTGTTTAAGCATGATTTTCCTCTTGAACATCCATGCTGACTCTCCCCAACAAACTTTTTATCTATATGTCTGGAAACAGCTTCCAGTTGCTGTCAGCTCATGCCTGAAGGCTCCTGGAACGCTTATGCACCATAGTGTTTTCCTTCCAGCAGATGTTTCCATGCCAACAGAAAATTCTCTCTCTAACCAGTTCTGCTTGAAGGGTTTCCCTCCACCATTACCCTTGCCGTTGTACAAGGCTTTTCCATTATGGTGTCTTAGCCCTTTCAGATCCTTTGCTTTCCCTAGTTTACCCCCTGACTGGGCTCTTCTCATAAATGTTTCCCATCTGAGATTTTACACATAATGCATATTTACTTCCTAATTTTTACTGGTAAAAATGCTGAGCATCATGAGACTTTATCTTTCGTGTTGCACACCTTCACTAGAAGTAAACATCCATTCAATGTAAAAAGTTTCATTTTTCATAAACTTCCATCTTTTGGCATTTTCTCATTAATACTTCTGGACGTTTAATACCTGGTTTATGATACTAAGCATTTTTAAAATCTTGCATTATGTCAATGAAAACTCCAATAAGTTTGCTATATTTGCTTAGGTTTTACTGACTAAAACAGAAAATGCAGCAAAAAATAGGTAAACAGTTTGCTCAATAAGACTTATTTTCTGTAATTCCATACTTGCTGACACACCTTATATTCCCCATACATAAGATGTAGGTTATTGAAAACCTTATCACATTTTTTCATTACTTCCATTCCTTCAGCAGTAGCTCCAGCTAGCAGAAGAATCAGAGAGTATATCAGGCTGGTGACAGTGGATGTGAAAGCATTGCCTACATCAGATGATTGCAATGGATTAAATATGTTAGATTTAATTTCTCCCACAGCTAATGGCTCAGCTGCAGTGGAAGCACTATCAGGAGCCCTCGTATGAAAATGGACTAAACGGCAAGGATCGTGACAAGTCAACTGAATCTATTAAATGAGTATTTAAGATCATGGAGAACAGGAGACCGCCTGAAAATAGCAATTTTACATGAACTGCAGTTGAAACCTGGGTGTAGATGGAAACTGGAAAGATCATAAATGCTAATTCAGAAAAGTTGGACACTGATCAATCTTGCTGTACCTATACACAGTTGTATTGGGTCTGGCTGATACGGACTATATTTTCCCCAAAGCGGCCCCCCACAGTGCTGTGCTTTGCACTGGTGGCTAGAAAGGTGTTGATAACACAGACAGCATTCTGGCTGCTGCTGAGCAGTGCTGCCACAGCATCAGGGCGGTCTCTGCAACATCCCCCCTCACCAGCAGACTTGGGAGGGTCAAGGTCTTGGGAGGGGACATGGTTGGGAAAGCTGACCAAAACTGACTGAAGGGATATTCTATATCATATGACAGCTGTTCAGAAATAAAAGCAAAGAGAAAGGAGGAGGAGAAGGGGGGATTGGTTATCATTACATTTGTCTCCTGGAGCAACCCCTACGTGTACTGGGGTCCCACCTCCAGGAAAGTGGCTGGACATAACATGCTGATGGGGAGGGGAGAATAAACCTTTTGTTTTCTTCTTCTTCTGCACACAGCCTAGCTTTTGCTTTGTTACACCACCTTTATCTTGACCCATGAAGGGGTTTTCCATCTTATTTTCTCTCTCACCATCCAGCTGAGGAGGTGAGTGATTGGGCAGCGTGGTGAGTACCTGGCATCCTCCAGCCCGGGTTAACCCACCACAACAGCCAAAAGATCAATAAAACAGAAGAGAGGAAATTCTTCTTTATATATTTTCCCTGACATTCACTGGATCCCTTTCTTCCTCACCACCAAACCACCACTTCTTCTGACCCTAGCATTCAAAAGCACAACAGATATATCCCCAGAGATGGAAGTAGTCATGGGACCCTGATAACCACAAGAATAAAAGGGACATTCCTTTTAAGAACTGGATCAGGAGCAGCCTACCAACAGCCTGAAATGTGCAGCACTTTATTTGACCTAGTAAATACTTCCCTGCAGGGAATGACCATTTTATTAATTCTTCCTCACTACAGGCAGTTGCAGCATTTTTCTGGTGTTTACTTAAACCTCAGGCATTTATTAACATTCAGCTTTCTGGCATCTGACTTATTATAGTTTTGATTTTATTCACAAGGCTCCTTTATGTCTCAAGTTTACATTAGCCATAAAAATTGAAAAACTGAAAAAATATAAAATTGAAAACACACTCTGTTTTCTTGAAGAATATTACTCTGACTAGATAGCTGCACACATTATTGTTGGTGAGTTATATTTCCCTGGAAAAGAAGGGCAAAAAAGGATTGACTCTTCCTCGCCATTGTCTAAATTTCTCCTAGCTTGCAGTCACAGCTGGCATATGTGTCTGATGATACTAGATACAATCCACATTTAACTCTCTCACCAGAAATGCTTCAAAGAGATCTGATTGTCTCAGAATGATAATTAATTTACTTCTAGGTTACCCCAAGTAGGACTCTGAAATACTTTTTAACTTTAAAAGTGCATTGTAGTTTGGATCAAGAGTGTGGTCTGGAAGCAAATAGCTTCATGTGGTGACCTCACAGAACACAAATGGGTTCTTCTAGATGAAGCTAAACCAGAAGAGGACCCCACCTTGGTCCTCCAGCCAGTAGTGGGCCCTGAACTCACAGGGCCAGACAAGATCCAGTTAGTCCAGTGAAACTACCTTGGAAGCAGAGACTTTGGGCTCTCAAATCTGTTTGCTTCTCCACAGGGTTGCCATTATTCTGCACTACTTTCTAGCCTCAGCTTGGTATTTGACAACTTAAAAAGCTTGAAGGAGTACTCTTGGAAGGGAGGGAAGAAAAGTTTCAAACTAAGGGGAATAGATTGCCTCCAAGACCTATTCTAATTTTGCCACTTAGGCATTGTCAGGAATGGTTCTCTAATAGCTAACTCAAATCTGAGAGGGCATGGAGCAATTCCCATCTCTCTGTGACTGTGTGCTCTGATGACAGCCATCATTCATGTCATTAGATATCATCATTAGATACACCTACCAGGACAAAGGATAGCAGTGCACTTGTACACAGCACCCTGTTTGTTTGACTGGGTGCACCACCACAGCAGGACACACATAGCCTTTAGGCACACTGTCAGAAAGACACAGCCTCTTGAGGTCATGTGTGCATTTCCCACTGACACCGGCATATTAACATTTCACTACAGTTAGCATGATGGGACAGCCAAGTGTGAATGTGTTGTCAGTAGTGATTAACTATGTTTTGCAAGTAGGTATTTGGCTTGTTGTTAAGTACCAGCAGCAGTTCCATGTCAGCCTACTGAAGGCATTCAAACACTGCTGATGTTATTGGTGCTGCTCTGATGTCATTGAGAATGGGGAACTCACCCTTGAATAAATTACACCCCCAAGGAGTCCTTGAGGGCTTTCATAGTGCAGCACAATCTCCTTAGCCCAATGAGATCTAACCATCGCTGTGGGATGTATGACTCTTCCACAGACAGGAGCAGCCTGCTGCAGATCTAGCCCAGGGAATTATCTTTTCCTTGCAGAGGTTTGTGCTCCTCTCTGGACATTCCTGTTCAGTCTTTGTTGGCAACAAAAACAATGGTTGTTATATTGTCAACTGTAAGGTCAATATTCATAAGTGCTGCAAATTATACTGTAAATCAGTCCAAAAGAGTGTCAGATGTGTTTTGATAGAAATGGCATGTTAGAGAAGCAAAATGGCAGGACTGAACAAAAGGAATTGAGCCAAGTAAGATAAGGGGGCTGTTATCCTACAGAAGATCAGGGTATAAATCCTTGAATAAAGATTACCGTATGTAGTCAGAGAATTACATGTGTCCTGTGCAATCACTTGATTATTAAAAAAGAAATAGGTGATCTTTATCAAGTTACACCTCTCTCCCATCCACCTTTTCTTCATCTTCTCTTTCAAGGTACAACTTTCAACTACTTAATATACTCCATATAAAATTCCTTTTTTACCTCAACTGCTGACCTCTCCTTATTCAACAGTAATTTGCTAGTGTCCTTAGAAAACACATACTGGCTCATGTCTGCGTTCCAATGTAGTATTTTCCTATACAGAAGAGAAGAATAAAATTACTTTTTCTACAAAATATATCAAAACAGGAGTGTCTGGTACAGGCAGTTTTCTCTGAAGAGTTTGTTCCAGAGCTAATATTTTATCCCACTCCCTCAACATCATCTTGCTAACAGAGATTGTGAGAGCTACTTGTACACATCTTCGTCATTGTATAGAATACAGAAAAGAACAGAGAGCTCTGGATGTCACATTAGACTGAAGAGTCAAATTCAAATCTTCATCACTGCTTTGCCTTTTGTTCTCTGAATCTTCCAAGTGAGAACAAGCGTACTCTGGAGTGGATTAATTAAAATTTCAGAGCCACATGTGTTCATGTTTGGATATGTCACTTAGAAATCCAGCTGTTGGCACACCATACCCAGGGTTTCCAGCAATGTCTGTTTGTACTTTGAAAAAAATAATCCTCTCTTTAGCACCTCACAACACACATTTAGCTTAGCTCAGTACTCCGGTCCTGGCAGCACTGCATGCTTTTTTTCTCCAATGCAATTCTGTCAAATTCTGGTAATCAGAAAGAGTGAAATCCTGAGGAGAAAGCACCAATAAAATCTGAGTTAATATTTCACTGAATTCATAAATATTGTTTTCAACAGTGAGAGTCGTTACAAGGTTATTTTATGCAGAGAGACAAAGCAGATCTTAATCTATGAGCTTCATTTCCTATTCTAGATAATACAGACTATTCCTCTCTTAAATGTAAACAGGAAAGCTTGACACTACACAGGTTTACAGTTTTTAATCAAGTAAAAATGGAAAGAATAAATCTTATTTAAATATTATTACATTTGTTGCATAAATTATATTATAGATAGTTAATTCTTGTTAATTAAAATTTTTAACTAAAATAGATGTCTGTGATTATGACATCTTATTATTTAGCTGTACACTTTAAAGAAGGAAAGTTGTTAGTCCTTTACAAGTGTCTTTCCTAAGGATTTCCTGGCTTCAGAAGTCATTTTATAATACCAAATGCAACATTGTGCAGGGAATTTCCATACAAAGATTTTTTTGTTGATCTCATTTATCTTGGCAAGGGTAGCTTGTGCCTTTTATGTATACAGAATTTATTGACTTTATCTAGAATCATGACAAGCATAATTTTATGCTATTGTACTAATCCATGTCTGAGAAGTTGGGTTTGCTAATATGCCGGCAGGCACATCGATTTAAACTCATGTAGTGGTTATGCTTCCAAATTTTTCCTACAAACAAGCAAAAAAAGACAGAGCATATTTTATCTCCAGGCTGTATGGGCAGTTTTGGAATCCCAGGCTTCATTAAAGCTCCTCAAAGTCCAGATGATTCTTTCATTTTACCTGTAAAGGTGCAGATAAAGGTTTGATCATCTCCCTTGACTTCACATCTTTCCTGTAATGCTGTTAGATTAGCTTACTTTAATATTTTAACCATGATATATACACAGAAGGGGATGAATCTTTTGCTGCCTTTAAATTCCTTTGGACTTTAAACCAGAAAGTAGATGAACAAACACAAAATCCTGGTCAGAAACTTCTTCCATGGCAGATGTGACTGAGGACATGGCAGAGGGGTTTGTCATTCCTTTAGTCTGGCAACTGCTTCATCAGGGAACATCAGAAACCTGGAGATCAGCAGAGCTTTGGGTCATGTCCGGGATACCTCCATGCAGGAAATTGTTGACTGAAGTCAGTTTGGATCACCTTTATTTTTATTTCTCATCACACCTGGTCAGCTGAAGTGGCCACAAATAGAGTTTTCCAGCCAGTGGGTGCTAAGTGTTATACTGAAATGTACCAGAGTGGGGAGAAATTGCTCTAAACTTTGCTTTGAAGTTGCCATGGAAACCATCTGCCTCCTAATATCTTGTTTCAGTGTAGCTTTACAATACAGCTTTAGTTGCCAGATGTCTATATGAGAAACTTTTCAGTGTCAAGAGAAGAACAGAGCAGAAAGAAGAAAAGATTTATCTACCACCAGCATATAAATGATAGCTGCTCCTGGGTGACTGAAGTTGAAGTTATGGTGTGAATCACCAAGCTCTACCCTTGGATTAGACACGTATCTATTGTTTGACCCATGCTTTTAGCTCCAGCTCATCCAAAAATATTTGTGAGCTGGAATCTTGGAAGATCTTTTTTTTTCCTTTTCTTTTCTCCAGGCCAGCAAGATGCTTTCTGTTTCAAAACACACCAAGTGTTCATTGCCTTAGAGTTTCACTTCTACAAGTTTCTGCTTGAATTCAGCAACTGGAGATGATAGGTTAGTTTCCACAGTCCCTTCAGTTTCACTACAAGAGAAGTGCAGGGAAAAGGAAAAGGGCAATCAAAGGAGAGTCATCTCAGGTGCTTCTAATAAGCTACAAACTTATTCTAGCTGAAGAGCTGGATCCTTTCGAAAGCACCTATGCTAGATAGCAGAAAGCAGGCTTTTAGGAATTCCCCAGAAAAGCTGAGGACTGGAGAAGTCAGATTTCTTTTCAGATGGGAGTAAAAGAGAATGAAAAGCCAAGGGCTTGCAGGTTGTTAAAAAAACATTTATTCTGGAAGTCTGACCTTGATACCAGTGAATGTGTGAAATATTATCATGACCCATAAAAGACAGGAGGAAATTTGACCTAGAATGAGACACACAAAGCTAGAGGCATGCCTCTGAGCAGAGCACCCTCACAGAAACATAGGTCCTGCAATGCCCACTTTCTAGATATCACACACCATCTCCTAGGCATCATATGCTGATCCCTCAGCCCTGGTTGTACTGATCAGCATAAGGAAATAGTAATTTATTTACTATTTAAGTCTGTCCCAGACCTGCCTGGCACATTCATAACACTGTGATCCAGGACGGAAGAGTAATTCATGTGATGAATTTCTCCCATGAAAAACATATCTCTATACCTCAACAGCAGTGAAAAAAACCCCACCAGCTTTAGACTTGTTGTTTATGTACTGCTTCAACAAATATTCAGAACCTTTTTTTTCTCCCACTTGAATGCCTGTGTCTCCACATTGTAACTTGTCAGGGCATGAAGTGTTTAGCTCAGTGGCTGGCCAAAATGAAATACTACTACTACTCAAGATTCCAACCTATTATAAATAACACATAACTCTATTCTTAGTGGTAGCCAGGAATTTTAAACAATGACTACTTCACTACACAAACAAGAGCTACTGTGCTAGATACCAGGGGGGAAAAAGCCACAGTGAGTCCTGCCATATATGCTGCTGGAAGGTGCAGGGAGAAAGAAATAGATAAATGTTGGACAGAAGGTGGGAAGACTTTCACATATCAGTTGCAACACAGAGTACAATGTCAAGTTCTACAGATGTCACATTGCTTCCCTCTAGGAAATCATGCTCCTTCACGCTGGAGAGTCCCCCCTTTTGGTGGTACCATTGGCCTGTAGACTCAAGGAAATGCTAGAAGAAACTGCTCATTATTTCACAAAAGATGTTGTTCTGATGAGTCTTCCTTCATTAAAAACATGCAGCTTTCATCCCTACTTCTATCCCACTCTCACACACAAAATTATTTTCATTTCTTCAGTGTGAAAGTACAAAGTTGACTCCATGCAAGGAAAGACCCAAGCGTTTTCCCAAGGTCGTTTTAGCTGCAAAACTGACAAAAGCAACAAAGAAATGCAAATGAGCAAGCATATACAGAAATGTCCCCCAAGGCTTCTGACCTCCTTTCCTGAAATCAAAGTAAAAAAAGCTTTGCTGAAAGGGAAGGCTATTCCTGACATCCCACAGCAGATAGCATGGCCTGAACTGTTAGTGTCCAGCTGCGGGAAAAATCAGGGGCTCAAGCATGTGTATAATCTCTGTACAGCCTCCTCCAGAGTCCAGAGGTGTGGTTCAGTTGCTGTGGGGACAGAAACTTTGTCCAAGCACCCACATATTCTCTGAGAAACAAAAGAAAAACCTTAGTTCTGCATGATCCATCAATGTGGACAGAACTAAGTACTATGATGGAGTTTGTCTGGGACAACTGTGCTCAGTTTGACCACCAGATATCTCACCTACCTCCATCACATTATTACACGGCTGTCAGGTAAACAAGACAATCCTGAATCCTTTCTTTTATAGCCCTAGAAGTGCTTGCCAAAGGGCTACTTGGTTTGTATGATTGGGAAGAGAATGATTGTTATTGCAGGTAATAAGGATTCATTCGTCTGTATTTGGGAGCATGCTAAGATTTGGGAGCAGACTAAGTTCTATCTGGACCAAAGGGAGTGCACTGAAGTTAGTTCCTAACATTGATTAGTTAGTTTGTTAGAGTTACATTCTTTTGCTGGAATGGTAATGGTTTAAAACAGTGCTAAAGCAATAATTAAACAGTGGCAATTCAAATGCAGGTATTACGGCTGAGGAAGGCCACCTTTATGTTTGCTGCAGTTTGCCTCACAACACTGAGATTTATTCAAATGAGTTTGACTAAAACTCACTTTCAACATAAAAGACTTTGAGTGATATGAACCATTGCCACTTAAAAACCCCTTTCATACCATTATATTAAATTAAACAAAGGAGAACTAGATTAGACTTTGGGGACCACTGTATTTAGTCTCCTGTTTTTGCAGAAGAGAGTTTACATGAGCTGTTCTGTCTTAATATAAACTAGTGAAGAGATAGGCTGCAAGTTACAAAAAAAAGACAAATATAGAATTTTTTTTAAAAAAAAAGTAGTTTCATTATACAAGAAAAACATCTCAGCCACAATCATAATACAGTTGCAGTTGTTATCACATATTTCCCTGTACAGCACCCCTTTAGTTGGTGCTATGGTCATGCTGCCATGGTCCCTCTGCCTCACAGGTGGATGGTGTCAGTCTGGTGGGGGTGGAGAAGGTTCAGCATGCTGTCAGCATCCAGAGTCCTTCACCAGGAGGAGGGATGATGGTTTCTCTTTCTTCACCCTAAGATCCAGGTGGGATAATTTTCATGATTGTTAGCTCACCTATACACTTCCTTTTTCTTCATTGGTCTACTATACCATGTTACATGTGAAATTACTGTACATGGTGTATTTTAGATATCTCACTTCTTTCCACTCTTCATTATTCCTAAACACAGTTTTGTCTTCATTGATCTACATCTGCATTTCTTTAGGTAACTAGTGGTAAGAGACCCCATTGCACTAGAATCACGGGGTAGTGCAAGGCCTGTACCCCAGCTCTAATCATTTCTTGCTTGCAATCTTCTCCACTGCAATCTGCAAATCCATTTTTCCAGGTCTCTGCTATCTGACGGACTGGAATTTCTCCACACCCCATTATTAAGTCACAGTCATAAATAGTTCATTCTACAGGGAACGTCTACTTGCTACTACCATCTATATAAAAAAATATAGTTTCATCATGTACAGATAAGCAAGAGTAAAACAAGCTAGGCATGACTGGCTGATCATCAGAAAAATTGGGGTTGTGATTAAATGAGAACAAAACCCTAGGCTGGTCAAAAAAATTTAAAAAAACCTTGTCAAATCAGTACACACCCTGTGACCTATTTCTAGTAATGGAAATACTATATTAAAAATCCATGGGAGTAGAGATGAGACAATCATGCTGTGACTTCAGGGTGGGTCTCTGAGCTTCTATTCATTTGACATTTCAGATAATTGCACTGTTCTCTACTTCAGCTGTTAATTTTTTAACTGGTTTTTTCCATTGATCCAATTGTTTGGGGTTTTTTACTTCCATGGCATTGAACATATGTACAGATATAAAATGAATACCTGAATAAAGGAAGAGTTTTTGAAGTGGGAACAAATTTGCCAGTGAAAGAGTTGCATTGGGAAAGAATTCTTCTGCAGAGGTTTTAATTTCAGAATAATTTCTTTCATATTAGGTCCCACTGAAAATAATATTAAAGTAAAAATGGAGTAATGGATCTTGTAGAAAGATCTAGGGGGGAAATATAATTGAATTAAGAACAAATTGGTTGGTCCAGTTTTGATGAATCCATGAACTTAATGTGATGAGCAAAGATCAGAGGCTTAAATCAGTGCTTTCATTTGAGAACTAGAGAAAGGCTTCAAGCTCTTTTACATGCAAGTCAATCCAATCTGCTTATGGAAAAAAAAATTATCCCATTCTGTCCATTTTCCTGAAGGAATGGAAAGTGTTTACTGTATATGTACATCTCAATCATAAGACATAGAGAATGGAAAATGTAGATAAGCAATTTATCTGGGTTTAGGTGGTTAGGTATGTTAATTTATATGAGGTGGAAGAAGAGAGGATGAGTAGAAAAGTTTTGTTTCTGCTTCCAAGCCTTTGACCTGGACAGGTGAGAGCCCAGACTGTGTGGGCATGTCAGGAGCAGCTAGGAAGAGCAGCAGATCTACTGGCTTAGATAATGGCAATTTGCTCCACAACTGTTGTTCCTAGCACTGACTGATTATCAACTCAAGTTTCAGCACTTTCTACTACCTGCAAAAAAAAAAAAAAAAGGTGGTATTCAAGTTATACCAGCATACTTAGAATTAAGCACAAAAGAACCCAAAAACTTTCTACTATAAAAAAAAAAACCAAACCCAAAGCAAAAAAACCTCAACAAACAAACAAAAAAACCAAAACAAACCCACAAAAACAAAAAACCAAAATACAAACCAAAAAAACCTCATAGTATATCTTTACCAGACTGCCTCAAGTCATGGTTATGTGAAGATTTAGGTTCCGTAATGAAACATAGATGTGCTCCGACAAATGTTTCCTCATAGACAACAAGCTCTTCAGCAGCTTCCTCTTTATTTCAGTTCCTAGTCATCCAAATGAATTATCAGAACCTCAGTTTTATTACCACTGACAGAGCAGGCTGTCCTGTCATCTCTTCAGATCACAGAATCATGTTATTGTGGTAATCCTAGAATTGTTTGGGTTGGAACGGACCTCCAAGACCATTTAGTTCCAATCCCCACTGCCATGGGCAAGGACACCTTCCACTAGACCCACTTGCTCAGGGCTCCATCCAAACTAGTCTTGAACACTTCCAGGGATGAAGTATCCACAACTCTCTAGCCAGCCTGTTTCAGTGTCTTGCCATCCTCACAATCGGACTGGTTAGGCATGATTTATCCTTGGCAAATCTATGTTGAACTCTTCCCCATATCTTCTTGTCCTCCATGTGGCCAGCATGTCTTCCAGAAGGTCTCACTCTGATTTTCCCATGGACTGAAGCAAGGCAGAACAACCTGTAGTTCCTGAGGGTGATCTGTTGGCTCATTTGGGATAGGAATGAAATGCACACTTTCCTCCAGTCATTGGAGGCCCTTCTCCTACAGACTAGACTTTTAGAGATGATAGAGAGCAGATCTGCAAGGAATTTATTAGCTCTCTCAGCAGCCTTGGATGCAGCCTGAGTCAAATGAACCCATGCAGGTCAAGTCCGTGCAAGTATTCCCAGTCTTTGTTTACTGCTGGTCATACTCCTCCTCCCTGAACCCCTTCACAGGAGAACTCAGATAAGCTAAGGGAAAGAAAACAATGAGTGTTTCAGATTTAAAATGTTGTTTAAACATGTACTGAAAGGATGTTGTGTGTTCCACTGCTGTTAGTTGTGAAAACAGTCAGGATATCTTCAGTAAACATCATATTTCAAGACAATCAACTTTGCATGACATTAGTTCATGCATACAAATCACAAAGATCTTTCACTTCCTAAGCAGTAAGTCTGGCAGGAGAATAGATAATGAGTTTGAAAGAAGCTTTGCAAGGTGCAGGCACATCTGTCAATATAATCTATTTTCTTAGGCATGCATTTTGTAGCACAAGAAATCAGCATCAGAGAATCACAGAATGGTGGAAATCGAAAGGTGCCTCTGCAGGTGATCCAGTCCAGTCACCCTGCTCAAATGAAGGTCACTTAGAGCAGGCTGCTCAGGGCTAGGTCCAGCTGCATTTTGAATGTGTTCAAGGATGGAGACTCCACACCTCTCTGGAAAGCCTGTTCCACTGCTTGATCACTCAGAGTAAGAAAAAGCTTTTTTTCTTAAGTTTAAATTAAAAACGATTGAACTATTTTTAGTCTCACTTGATGGGATTCTTGCTAACTAATTTTTGGCTGTGAGAGGCGAATATTGATTAAAATTCATGTAATGTCATAAGATGCCATGACCTGTGATTGAATAAAATTAATCTTCTTTCAAAATCCATCTTTTCACCTATTATGGAATTATATAGACAGATAAGCTTAACCATACAAGACATGAATCCTACCCATGGTAAGTTCTTCCATAGAACCACACAAAGTCAAAAATGAAACAAAAGAAAGAACTCAGCCAAAAGAAAAAAAAAAAAAGAAAAAAAGGCAAAAGAACTGTACTTCTCTGCTTTGAAAACAATCATTTCCAGTAGCTAGGATTTAAAAGACACAGCTATTTGGTTGTCTTCTTTGCTCTGCTATGCTTTGCTTACCCTGTCTGCTGATGGAAACCATACTTATGGGATCCATTGTGCTAGAGGAATAATACAATACCTTATCCCATTCCATTTGTAACCTCTAAACCTGCTGGTTAACTTCATCTACTGTTAAACTGGGAAAGGCACCACATGAGAGTCCAGAGCCAACAAGTCTTGTGAAAATTAACGAATGGTTGATAATGATGAAAAGGAGAGTAGGATTGAGTGCTCATCTATTTTGAGAATTAATAGCCTATGGACCTGACATGAGTACCAGATGGCCAGTTAGTGCACTTGTAATTCCAACCTAGCTACAGGACCTGTTTTTTTCTTGCCTTGAAAACAGAAAACATACAGGGAACACAGTAGCAAGGGAAAGATTTGGGAGTAGGGGAAGCAAGAGAGATATTGGGCATGTGATAGTCTAGATGGTATCATGGGAATTCAGGGAACACAGAGAACCTGGGGATACTGCAGAGGGAGCAATGGGGGGATGGATATAAGACTTAATCTTATATGAGAAGTGAGTTTCAGTAGCTCTTAATCCACACAGTACCTCATGCAGTCAGGAACTGGAGTGCGATTGGACAGCAAACGCTCTAATAGCCAGTTTCTGCCCTCAGTTATAGAGCTATAAAAGTAGAATAACTCCCCCATTTGTTATTTTATTCCTAGTTATCACAAGGTGACCCATCTGTTTATATTTTCTGATGCAATGCATGGTTATGGCAAATTGAAATTCCCATCAAATGACAATATTTTGCATATACTTAGCAGCATCTAAGAAACCAAGAGCTTCACAATGTCTTATCCTGATTTGTCAAATAGAAAACTACCATCTGATTAACATTTTAAGTGTCAGAGTTGCTTGGATGACACATTTAGCAAGACACAAAATAACTTCAGCCATATGCTTTAAAATATGATAAGAGAATAAAGAGAACTAAGCATAAGTAGAAGCCTAATCCATGGCCCAGACTAAAATGATGGCTGCCTACATTTAGGCTCTGAAAAGTCTAACTAATCATTTTCTCAAATGAATGTTTTCAAAAGAGCTGGGAAATCCAAACTACTCCTGATCATCTCATCTGCAAATTTAGTGCAAGGAAAGCAATCTGATATGGGATCAGAAACCTTTCTTGAGATGATTTGGTGGGTGTTGATACATATAACCCAGGTGTCACCCCTTTGCTCTTCATCAGGTGAGAGAGAAGAGTCTTAGATCTTTTACTAGCCTGTGAACCACTAAGTGGGAACACTTTCAATAAGAAGTACATAAACCAAATTCTATTCACTAAATGCCAAAAACTATCTGCTCCATACATATCACAGAGTCAGTTGGTCTGTGAGGATGTTACAGTAAAGACCAAAAGCCTTGCTTTTGTCAAGCAATGTCCGCTGCTTTGCCCTCGTCTACCAATTTACTATTTTCACTGTAGGAGATGATGGTGTTCCTAAGGCCCAATTTATCCTGTGTCTCTGTGCTGACTACTCCCAATCACTTCCCTGTCTTTCATAAGTCTGGACACAGTCTCCAGGAATGTCCCAGGATTAAGGTGAGGCTAGCCAGTCTGTAGTTCCCAGAATAGTCTTCCTTGCCTTTCTTGAATATCGGAGTGGCATTTGCTTTCTGCCCATTCCAAAACTCCTCCTGTGATCGCTACAATCTTTCAAAGGTAATTGAGAGCAGCCTCACATCAGCCAGCTCCCACAACACTTTTGGGTGTATTCCATCAGATCCCAATAACTCGCATATGTCATATTTTGTTTAAATCTTCCCCAACCGAATTTCTTCCTTCAGCCTTCCCCCTTGATTTCAGGGGTCTGGGATTCCTGAAGGCAAATATTACCAATAAAGACCAAAGCAAACAAGGTGTTGAGTGTCTTGGCATTTTCCATGTCCTCTGGCATCAGGTCTTCTGCCCCTTTCAGCATCAGGCTCACATTTTCCCTCATATTCCTTTTTCTCCTGAGGTACCTGTAGAAAAATTTCTCATTGATCTTCATGTCCCTTACAGTTTCAATTCCAGGTGGGCTGGGGCTTTCCTAACTGTGCACTCTTGAACAGTGCCTCTATATCCCTTTTGAGTCACCTCTTCCTGCTTCCAAATCCTACATACTTTTTTTTTTGTGCTTGAGTTTTGTCTAGAGAGCCCTGCTCATGAGGGCAGAACTGCTGCTGTCTTTGCTTGACTTTGTACACATTGGGATGGAGACACTGCATCCAAGTTTCCTAAGACAAGCTAGACTTGTCTAGCTTGATGCTCAGTGTAATGTAATTCCTCCTCAGCCTCTATTCCTTCTGCTAGAGAAAGGCGCAGGGATACAGTAGTTCTTCCCTGTGTTATATGTAGCTGAGCAAAAAACTGAGCACAGGGAGTCATCATTTCCTAGGCTTTTAGCAATCCAGTCATGTATCATCAGGTTTATTGAGCTCTTTGAAAAACAAATACATAAATCTCACCCTGTACTTGTGTAATACATAGGAAAATGTTCCGGTGTTTCAGGGTAAGTCAAATAGCATATTTGACAATGTTATTTCTGCAGATGTGTAATACAATGTGCTTTTTCAGGCATTTGAGCAATAATATCCTTTACAGTGTTCTTCAGATTTTTAAAAAGTTTCACTTTTTCTTTTTGTTGTCATGTATTTAAGCATCCTTAAGTATAATAGACATGTTGCATCATATTTACCAACATTTCACATTACTACTTAATAAGAAGCCAAGAGAGAAATGTCAGCAGGATGATTATACTTTCACTTTTCACTGTACCAGTGAGGAGGAATTACACTGCAACCCAATAGAAACGAAGTGCTACAATATGGAGTTGAAAATACAAGGTGACAGCCTAGGAAAAAAGCCCCGTATTGCTTTTATGCAGCGGAAATTTCTAGTTCTCTTAGAAAAATAAATTAGATGTAACAGAGATCTGAAAGGGAAAGTTAGATCTATAAGCAAAGTTGGAATTCAAACTGATGTGCTTCTGCTTTTGGGATAATAAAAGTGAGTCTTGTGGGTAGATGGGGAAGAAAGAGACCAAGGGACAGACCAGTAAGAATTAGGTTAAAAAGGAAGCAAAAAATGTGACTGAATGCTCTACAGGTGAAAGGCAGAAAGGGTGAAAATAAGTAAGGACAAGTAAGTCCTTACTTATCAAGTAAGGACATAATTTATTCACCTGTGGAAGAAGAGCTCTGGGGAAGAAGAGATGCAAAGCAGGATGTTTCTATAAATGTACACCTTGCCAGCTTTTAAAAGTAACAAGACAGCAGAGTGTTCAGATAAATGCAAGTGAAAAGAATTAATACAATCTTGCAAGTGTGAAAGAAATATTTAAGATTTGTTCCCCCCCCCCCTTTTTTTTTTGTATTGCTTTTTGTTCATTCTTTGTTTTTTTCATATATACAGATCTACTTATATCTCTGGTTTATATAATGATAGCTGCTTGAAGCTATCTTCTGTAAAGTCTGCAGACATTGCTGAGCACAACAATGACCATTCTCTGCCTGGGACTTTCCAATGCTACCAACCACCCCCCACTCCCACCCCCCTTAGCTTTTGCTCAGAAAAAACGGTATACATTGCAGGGAAAAGTGATTTTTTGAGTGATTTATGTCAGCATTGTGCAAATAAATGTCTGACACTTTGCAGGTTAACAGATTCAGACACTATCTGAATATTTAGGCACTTAAATTTAGGTGTCTATATGAGCCGGAAACCTAACCTTTGATGCTTAAATGGGGATCTGGCTGGTGCAAATATGGGCTCTGGAGAGCCATTTATCTCCTCTAAAGCCAAACACCTACATCTGGACAGGTAAATAGCTCTCTACACTCCATTGGTTGACTTGACTAAATCTCCCTTGATTTTAATGGGAGCTTATATGCCTGGCTCGGAGGTTAAATGTGTTAATAAGTCTTTGCATTATAATTAGAGAGAGAGCAGCACTCATGTGGCAGAACTGGAAAATCCTCAGTTGCTTTGATGGCTTTTCTAAAATAGACTTTGTGTCACATATCTGTAGATGTCTGAACCTTTATCTAAATCCTACCCTTAAATCCAGAATGCTCAACACTCTGTTAAAAAAAAAAAAATTATTTAAGAATTTCAAAAATAAATCACACCACACCTCCAATTCATTATGGCCATGACTTACAGTATTGACTTCTGGAGAAAGGAGAAGGGGAAAGGGAAAATGAATTGTGAAAAAGAAAGGCCTTTCTGATCCAAAGTTATTATCAGAAATGGTAAGGCAAAATCATCCTTCTAAGTGGATTTTGGGGGAGGAAGGGTGTTGATTCTTCAGTTTTATCCATTTTTATTTGTGTCTCCTAATGACTACCTGATACAAAGCTGTCAGTACTACAAGATTCTAGTACCTGGCATGATTTTGTCAGTTAGCCACGGGTTTGACTGGCACATAGTTTGATTAGAGCTCAAGAAAAGCACACTTCTAAGGCAGACACAAAAAACACATACATTTCCAGTTCAGCCACAGATCACTTCAGAAGAGCTACTAAAGAAATTCAGAACAGTCCATTTTACCATGCTGTAGTGCCTCCTTCTTAATTGTCATGCAAAGACTGCAGTGAATTTCTTTCAAGTTACTCTGAGTCAACTGGAAGACCTTTTAAAGCAATCTCTGCTTTAAAGAACCTTCAATAAATTGCTATGATTCTTTTTCTAGCTGAAACAATTAGTAAATAATTGAACTTTTTTTTATGCCTTTTGTAATTTCAATTATAAACTCATAAGTGCTTTGTTAGTTCTGGCAGCTCATGATTTTTTTTCCCTGAAAGGGTTAGTGCTCCAGTAGGCACTTCATGTTAACTAGGTGTGAGCAATTGAGAATATTAATTTGTCAAAAAAGAAAATATATGAGTGTGGCGAGCTCTAGGCGTTTATAACTGATGTGAAAACACAAAGCTGTGTCAGTCTTCTCCCTGGCCCATCACAAACTGGGTGCTGTTTGAGCCAGACCAGCTTCACTAAAAGACCTGCTGGTCATCGGGGCGTTGTCACGGAGAGATGAGTGACCAGGTATGGGAATTAAATCAGATGATGGGATACTATATGATGGTGAACATGGTACATCACAGCTGTGACATAACCATGGTCATGTCAAATGGAATACTAACAGAGGAAATGTTATTTGAGGGAAAGGACCTCAAGCTGAATTGTGTGAAGTTGTTTTCACCAACCAGAATACTTTCTTCTTTTCAGTTGAATACATACCCAAAGAGGATTCAGAAGATTATTTCTTACATAGATAGATGAGGCAGCCACTCATCTGGGAAGCAAGGTTTCATTGACAGTACAAAAAAAAAATGGTACCTTTACACTCTGAATAAGGATTTTAAACTCAGTCTTGCAACAAAACTGTATCGAGCCAGAAAATTATTTATTTATTTAAGGATTTTGTTTTAATAAGAAGATGGTGAGATCAAGGTCCAGCTTGCATACCAAAGGTTTGAAAGTCAGTATTGTGGCATAAGTATCTCTGCTCAGAAATAAATCTGTCTATTGTATTTTATGGTTTATTCCTTAAGAGCCAATACCAATAAATTATTCCCTGAAAGGGGTTTCCTTCCTGATTTCATGCAGCAAATCAGAATCAAAGAGAATTGCAGAAATATTTGGCCTTCCTGATTGATACTTCTGGATCTAAGGATACCCTACTTCAAAATTCAGAGGAAATACTTCGGAAAAATCCACATTAAGCAGAATTGAATTACAAGCATAACTGTTATCATAAAAACTCAATCCAAAGGGGATTTTGCTGTGTCTTTCTTTGTATGTCTGTCTTCTGTGTTCTCCCAATTATGGAAGAAATCTCATAAATCAAGAAAAAGTTTTCACATAATTTTCAAGTAAGACAGAACCAGAATATCCTTGGAGACAAAGGGAAAAAGTCCTCCCAGCTCAGAAGACCCATAAATTTCAAACCACCGGAGTAATCACTGTGAAGACATCAACATCCAAACCCAAATGGATAAGGTTCCTGACCTTCATGTTACTGAACCACTGGCATACTTCATATATTTCATCTTCATGGCTTCCTTGTCCAGTCTAAATAATGTCAATGTCAATACCCAACTTAGCATAAAGCAACACTTTCAGTGAAAAAATAGGTAAATTAATAAAAAATGCTAAATTATTAAAGAAAAACTGATTTCTCAGCTAGTGTAGCTGGACCTCTATCTCCCAATGGCCTTTCCACAACACAGAGTTTGCCATTTTCAAAACGATCCACACACGTTACTCTGGGGTAGCCTCAGGGTCCGGTCAGCTGGCATTTTCCTCCCAGTAAACCCTCAGCCAAGCAGCCTCACAAGTGTGCAGCTCATGTCTCCAGTGTGTGAGGTACATGGAAAGCAGCTCTGTCTGGCAGCCAACTCAGAAGATTCCAAAAGCATGACTCATTAGTTCCTTTTTCCAATTTTTAGGGAAAATTTTTTTCTCTAACTTTTTTTTGTTGCCTTTCCCTGTGCAAAAAACAGTACCTTCTAATCCCTGCTTCAAACATTTCCATAGGTTGCTTCCTTGGTAGGGAGTCTTAGGAGGAGCTCAGAAGTGTCTGAAGAGCAAAGAACTACAACAAAGTGGGCTGCAACTTCCTTATTAGCAGCAAGAGATGTTTTCACTGATTCCCTGCTGTTTACAAGTATCCAAGAGAAAATAGGGCATAATGGGGCACCAGAGAGACTAGTTCAGAAGGCATCATCAGAAGACTTTGGAGGGAGGTGCCCAGTAGTGCCTCCAGTAACTTCTGTCAGCCTCTACCCCCAACCCAAGGAAAAGAGTCTTGATGGATCACAGCGGTAGCACCTTGCAGAGTTGTACGGTGCTAATCAATACAGCTTGTTGTGAGGGCTGTGCTTCTGATGTGAAGGCTATCCTTGTCAGCTCCACTTTGGCTGGTGCCTGCTCCTCTTTGGAGCTTCTATTACCTTGTCAAGAACAGGCACAGTGCCACCCAACAGATGGTCATGTGTGTAGGCATGTTGGAAACCTGGTATGTACAGATCTAAAGCCAGATTTCTCCTCCAAATAGGAAAAATGTGTAGAGCTTCTGCATTTTTTGTTGTCTAAAGTCATCTCTACCTTTAATACTCCTGGATACTTTCTGGCATAGTGAGAGTGACTTTTGGTCTCTAGTACAGAAAAATAAATTATTCCTAAGAGTGAGGAAAGAGATTGTGAGGGATGTCTCTGTGCAACAAAATCGATCTCTATAAAATGTGGGGTGCTGAGTGGAAAATGAATGGGTTTAAAGTTCCTCCAGAGAAGAAGTATACCTAGAGTGGATATAAAGGCATATTCCTCTCATGTGGGAAACTTCTCAGTTAACCCCAGTTTTCATCCCTATTATTATACATTCCACTAGTCTCCTTCTTGCTATACAATATGGCAGGAGGCTTGCTCCTCTCAGATTGAATATGACATTAAACAGGATTTTGCTTCTCATGGCTCAGTGGCTGGAATCTAATTTATGCAATGCACACAAAAGAGAAAAAATAATGTTATATTATTACATATTATATTATACAACCCAATAAAATCTACACACTAGGTTTTTTTTCAATACAAATAGCCATTGCAAGGTAATTTATGCATCTGTTCCACTGTTAACATTTCACTTAGAAAGAAATACTTTCTAGGAAACTAACCTAACCTTTCCTTCTATCCCTGGCCTTGCTTTCAGATTTTCCTCAGCAACTCATAGCAGAGAAAGGGATATTCCTGTTCATTGCTTACTGCCATCAGACTTAGTTGTTTTACTGCTTTTCTTATCTCCTTATCTCAGTACCAGTATAACATAGCTGCTTCAGAAACAATCACAGTTCTACATGGCTGTTTTGTTTTCAGCTGGAATCCCTTTTTATTCTGTTAGCTGTCTGTGCTTCACAGCACACATTGCCTCTTCCTCTGATGGATCTCTGTGATTCGATTTCCTCTGCTTCACCACTCTTCTCTGTAGCTGGTCTAATCTAACATCAGGTTTCTTGGTGCTAAATCAATTCTGCTGGGCTGCTTTCAAGGGGTTTTGAAGAAACTGATATGAGTAAAAATTGCAATAGAGGAAGTCAGGGCTTCCAAATATTTGGATGCCAAATTGCTGATTCATATCATTTTAAGGAGAAAGAGATGAAGCCTCTGCTTCTAATAGGAGAATCAAGACTGCCTGCTCCAGTTTTAAAATTTGTTATTGAAAGTAGGCTTTCAGCTCAGTCAGCTTGTCTACATGAATGAGGGCAAAGCAAAGACACTTCCCTGTATTCCTCGATCAGCGTTCCCAGCTCCCTGACCTGTTCTGTATCTGGAAATTCTAAACAGCTTGAACATGGTGAAAAAAAAAAATCCCAAACAAAAAAACCAAACCAACCAACAAAACCACCAAAACAACAAACAAAACCACCAAACCAAACCAAAATTTTAAATAAACAAACAAACAAAAAACTGCTTTTAAAGGGTGCTTCTAGAAGGTGTTAAAAATGTTAAAGAACAATATTTGGAAGATTATGCCTTTAGTTGTGGAAGAGTTAATGCATGGTGATTTCGCCTTTGATTATAATAACTGAGCGAACTGGAGACCATGCTTGGTGTGAAAAATATTTTCTATTGGCAAGAATATGTTTGATTGAGGTTACAGAGAGGGCGCTGTGGTGGGCTTGACATTTTTTGGCTACCACAGCCCCACTCAGATTCTCCCTTCCTCATCAGGACAGCAAGAGGAAATAGATGAAAAAAATCTTGTGGGTTGATATAAAGAGATTTCATAAAGAGAGGGAAATCCCGTACTTACTACTGTCATAGAAAAAACAGACTCAATTTGACAAAATTAATTTATTACCATTTAATAACAGGTTACTAGTCCTGTCAGCAAGCCTGCTCCAGCATGGGCTCCCTAACTCCACAGGGCCACAGGTCCTGCCAGGAACCTGCTCCAGCATGGCATCCTTCATGGGCTGCAGGTGGATATCTGCTCCACAGTTAACCTCCAAGGGGTAATTTCAAAAACTTTCCATGATTTTTTCCTAAAATATTTACGACTGGAGCTTTATGTTCTTAAAATACTACATATTACTACTACAAAACCCTCATAACTGTTTCTATTCAATACTTTAAATTTTTTTTTTCCCTCCTTCTCTTAAGGTCATATTGATGGGCTTATGCTGTACCATGGATGATCAATTCATAAATGGTTGAACATGATTCTTGAGAAATTTTCTGCACTAAGTGCAAGACCCTTTGAATGGGGCTACTCTTCATATGATGTTCATACGTTTCTCAGAATTTTTATTCACACTAAAGGTAAAATTCCAAATTTTAAAAAGCTTTACAAACTTACACATGGTCTTTTCTGGTTTTCTGTGTGGTGGGATGGGAGATGGAATGGAGAGCAGATGCTTATATAAACAACTCCTGAATTAATGTTTTCTATATGATAATCTGAAAATGCAGGAGACGAAGTTGAAAATCCATTTAACTGCTTTTCATTTATTCCTTTCTCCATCTGTGAGTTGTATTACTTGTGGGTGAGCCAGTGGAAAATAGGAAATGGATGAAGTTGGTAGATCTGCTTACTTAAGGAGAAATATAACATTCCCAGCACAAGAAAACCAAAAACTGAAGTTTCACTATGCACAAGAAAAAAGCGTTATCACAGAACAAGAATGATACAAAAGAACGGACAGAATCCTACCTACAAAATCTGTCCACAAAATATGAAACCTGAAAAAGTTATTTATTCTATTCAGAACATGACAATAGAACAAAGAACTTTAGACTGCAGGACAGATTATATGGGCAAGTGAAATGTGAAGTTGGTAAGTACAAAAAATCCCCCTAAACTACTTGTTCTTCAACAGTTGAATTAGAAATCTGTTGGTTTTGCCACCTGAGGAAAGAAAGCCATGTATCATTACAGGTAAATCACTGAAACACCTACTTAACGCATCACAGTGACAGAAAAAAGCAAATGATATGTCAAAATGCACACAAAAAGGGATTGAGGAGAATAGTGCAAAACTAATGCGATTATGTTGCTAGTTATACAACCCCAGCCACCATTTCTTGAGAAAAATAGCACAGAATTATAGAGGGCTTGAGAGAAGGGCATAATTATTAAGAACACAGGAAAACACTTAAGGGGGGATTGAAAAGAGTGCAGTTGTTTCTTTTAGAAAGGAGATTAATAAGAGGAGATGAGAAATAACTGTACTAAATAAAAGAACGTGACAGAAAAGGTAGATGGACAATTTCTGTTTCCTCTGGCTTGTGATGCAAGACTATGGAGATATGCTAGCAAACCTGAAAGCTGGCAGAATGAAAACTGATAAAATCCATTCCCTACAGGAGATAATTATGAGTGTGGAGCGAATGCATTGATAGAGGTGCAGTTGAGGTCAAGGATTCTGCAAGGTTGAAGGAAATTTGAATGGTTACATGAAGTAATGCCAGAAAGAATATCAGAAAGAAGATAAAGCCTCAGTTTTCAGATCTAAACCCAGTCTCTAACTTCTAGGAACAGGTAGAAGGCTCTCAGTACCAGGCTTCTTTATGTTTCATATAAACTGCATTTCTCACTGCTATTAGTAAGATTCCCACAGTATGGCCAATGGAATTTCTCACATCACTCTATTTTACAGTGTTCCGATTGCATTTTGGGTCTGTTCGCAGTAACATGACAGCATTGCAGATGGTGTAAAAGCCCGTCTCCAAAAAACAATTCAGTCATCACTTCCATTTTCAAAATCCAGAGATGAGTCATTCCCCTCCCACAGGTAAATGTATTTGTATGAACATCAAGCTCTACAGACTTGTATGTATATCCTCACAGTGGAAAAATTTTTAAAAAAATTGCAGCAGAGTCCTTCTCTGTATTGATAAAAGGCAGGTTTCAGCCCACCCTTAACCACTCTCCAATTTAGCAAGTGCTCTTCAAGCAAGTGTGATTCAAAGTACCCAAATGGGTACTGCACTTGCACACTGGACTGTGGTAAAGGGAATATAGAAAGTACAGGTTGGTAAGTGAAGGAATGTGAAAAGCGTTCCTTGGAGAGAGCAGGCATGCAGTGGTCAGCCAGAGTTCATAGAAGACCACAGAATCACAAGATGATTCAGTAACTTCACTAAAGATGGGGCAAAATGTACCACCAGCAAGTCTCTGGTGACACAAAGGTGGGAGAATTTGCTGATACACCAGAGGGTTGTGCTGTCTTGGAGAGAGACCTCAACAGGGTGGAGAAATGGGTGATCCTTCCCCTTTTATTCAGCACTGGTGAGGCTATACCTGTAGAACTGGACTTTTTAGTACAAGAGAGACATGGATGTACTGGAGAGAGTTCAATGAAGAGCCTCTAAGATGATTAAGGAAGAGTAGCATCTGAAATATGGGAAAAGTCTGAGAGAAAAGTCAGGAATGTTCAGCCTGAAGAGAAGGCTCAGGGGGATCTCATCAGTATGTGTCAGGGTCACCTGCCTTGGAGATACTCAAAGGCCATCTGGATATGGTTGTGAGCAGTTGGCTCTAGGTGGCCCTGCTTGTTCATGGGGGTTGGACCAGACGACCTCCAGAGGTCCCTTTGACCTCAACCATACAGTTCTTCTGTGTCTTGTTATGGGCTCACGTCCTGCATTACTGCAGCAGACTCCTCCTACTCTGGAGCAGGGCTGGCACTCACCTCTGGTGCATTTCATGAAGATTCCCATTGGCCTGTTCCTCCAGGCTGTCCATGACCCTCTGGATAGAAGCCCTGACCTCACACAAAATGACTTGTCCCCCAAATATAGTGACATCAGCAAACTTGATGAGAGTTCATTATCTAAAGGCAATAACTACACAGATCCCATTAGTATAAGTTATCTGTCACTTACTGAGCATCTGTTAAGAATGAGGGGTCTCTCCACTTTGATTAAAGCAGGATCTCTCAGACTCAGGTAACGAATCTTAAACCTTGAGAGGCGTCAGTTCATCCTAATAGGCAAACAGACAGTTCTCCATCTACATCCACTCAACAGAAAATAGGAAAGACCCTGAATTAACAAAAGTTAATCCTCACTTGTAGAGAAAAGGTTATCCATTGCTGTTGCTAAACCCCATACTTCCGCATTTACAGCTAATTCTGGTAGTCCTACTCTGCTGGCCCCTGAGGCTTCTTTATTTTATTTGTCCAACAATAGATACCTCTGTCAAGTTGAGTAATATGTTAGACAGCAAATATCCTTAGTACCGCAATGTTTTAAAACCCACACAGATTTCACAGCAGCAAGGATGACTGCCAAGCCAAAAACCAGGGATAGGAAAAGACATACATCCCTTTCTGTTGTTTCAGCCGTCAGAAACCTGTGATGCACTTCCAGCTCTGGCTTTGCTGGTTAATCTGGTCGTAAATATGTCCTTTGTGGGTGGCTTTTCCAAATCTGTGCTCTTGTGCATATTTTGCTCAGATGAGGACAAGCACACAGGCTGTCTTCCCACACCAGGCTGTACCATCAAGTTTTATCTATACCATCACGTGCAGTTGGAAGAGACTGAAACGGCTGTACCTGCTGCTTGTATGTGGAAATGATTTTTAATAAGCACATTGTACAGGGCATGGAATGAGAGAAAGGACAAGACAAGCTGCATCATGGTGCTTTGTGGGAAGCAGAGTGCTGGATTTGGCATGTCACCCAAAGAGCAAAAGAGGGTAGGTGAAGGGCTCTGTCAGTAGTTCCTGGCACACCTCTCACATTCCCACTGCTGCTGCACCTGTGGCATGCACAGGCTCTCCTTGGGTGGTGCATCAAGCGCTGGATGATTTGACCGGAAGTGGAGTGCTGTATCAAAACACCTGGGCACAGCAGGCTGGACAGGGAGCAATACACAGCAAACCTGTGTGCATGCACTAAAGGGCAAGCCAAATCCCCAGATCCCAAATTCTAGTAATGCAAACTTCCTCTCATCTCCTGAATTATTACTATAACTCACCAAAATGTGCCAGAAGAAGAAAAACCAGTGTCCATTACTAAAATCTTTTACATGACTGTGTTGCCTACAGTCAGCACCAGTGATTCAGGCTTGCTCACAGATTGAAAATTTCATAGCATCATAGAGTCACAGAATGGTTTGTTTTGGAAGGGACCTTAAACATCACCTAGTTCCATGCTGCCATGAGCAGGGACACCTTCTACTAGACCAGTTCTCTCAAAGTTGCATCCAACCTGATTGGGATCCAACCATTTGCCTTGGACTATTTGAGAAAAATCGTGTATTTTTTACCTAGGCATCACAAGAAGGCTCTGCCTCTCTGTAATGCTTTTCCTCGGGCTACAGATTTGACCCCTGTAGGCAAAAATCACACTTACAGGACACTGATCAGCCACAGTGTTTGAGCTCATCAGGTTAAGTCAGGGAGTTGGGGGGAAATAGTGTATGTTGTATGGCTAAATAGTATTTTGTCTTAACATGTTATTACAGGAATTTTCTTTTTGATTGAGAAGGCCTCTGAGGCAGCTGAAATGCAATGGTGACTCTGTAAATAAAAGGCTGACTTGGCAACCAACACTGTATTTCTCACCAAGCCACAAGAAGCTGTGGGAGAAACAGAAGAAAGCTGGCAGCAAACTCATAACTTTAAAGAAAAACTTAAAAAAGCTTTGAATGTCTTTTCCTGATGACATTAAAGTTCATTGAAATTCCTGACAAATTCCACAGCAGTTGTGGATAACCTGGACTAACACAGAGATGTGTCTCCAGTTCTCCCTGTCAGCAGAGGAAATGGCAGCACAGAACTATGGGCTGTTGGGAGGTGCTTTTCACAGAAAAAAGCCTGTAAAGCTTCTTCATATCTATAAGGTTGTTCATACATTAAAATTATACAAGTGTATCAGATAAGAAAATTTTCACATTGATTCTCTTCCAATGAGAATCACTGCCAATTCTCTCTCTCTCATTTCCTTCTTCTTCCAAATTAAAACCTGTATGATTGTGTATTTTTAAATCTCTTAGCATTGTTCCAGCTGGTGAGATTCTAGGACATTGTTGCAGTATGCCAACCTTTATTGCTAATACAGAACTAAACCAAGCCAATTTATGTCTGTGGCACAACTGCTAACATCTATGGTACTATTTTCACACAAACTCATTTTATCCATTATGGTCAAGCTCCCTTTCTTCAGCTGGAGGGGTAATAAATTTTAAAGTAGCAAGTAGCAGTTTCCTGAGAGCTGAGCATATGAATTTCACCCCAACTTCATGAGAAGATACTGTGACATTTAATGTGAGAAGAAATCATAAAGAAGTATCATTAATAGTTATACTTACTAAGGAACTGTCTGTCCTATAACATTCTTCAGCATTGCTTAAGAACCTGGGAGGAAGTAAAGAATCCACTATTGTTTACTAAGGCTTTTAAAATTAGTTATTTTAAGGTTATTACTGTATTTCTGAGAGATACCTGTTGTTTTTATATTTATTTATAAAGGCTTCATTAGTTTTCTAAACGTGAAGATAAGGCTTCTGCCACAGTGGTGCAGAGAATGTTTATTAGATAGACTGATTTATTGAGATCTCTATGCAGGATAATAGAAGGGAAATTGAATCTCTCAGAGAGATGACCAGTTGCTGCCTGGTTGGTAATGGGACTCTATGAGGATCATTGCAGCAACATCATCCAAACTGTACTCATGGGGATTTTTTCATCCAGATGGACCATGGTCCTACACAACAACACCCACACAAGAAAGGTCCACTGACACTGATTTTCTTCAACTGTGGAAAAGCTTTTCCTATCTCCAGTGTGTACAAAGGACTTTTCTATGTGGCCATTCCTGCATCTGCAGAAGCAATTTCTACTGACCATACAGGTGTCCTGTTTGTGTACAGTTTGGTCAATTCTGCTGCAGGACTGGACTCAGGACATCTTTGGGACTGCAGCATTGTCTGTCCATTGGTCTGTGCATAGAAGCAGCTGCCCAGGGGATTCTGCAGGGCTGTTCAAACTCCCCTGGAGAGCAGCTGTCAAAACTGGTCAAATGCTTCATAGTGAAGCCAGTAGTTCAGCTGAGCACTTAGTCACACATTAGTGCACTGAACCAAACCAGTCCTGTGCCTCATCGATGCTAGGGAGTCCCTGGAGTCCCCAGGGAACAAGTGACTAAGCACACTGGGTGTGCACACATCACTCAACTACAGTGCAAGCTCCAGTTTTCATTTTTTTATCAGGCTTACAAGTTAAATCCTGTGACTCTTGCCACGATAAATATATCTGGTAACCAGAACTTCAAAATAGATTTGTATTTGAGTCTTTTGTCAGGCAGACCCTACTAAATTATTGATGCTAAAGAAAATCAAATAAATATTTCACTGTTTTAATGACAATGTAAAATGCTATTTATTTCCCTGCATAGTAAAGTACTATTTCTTCCCCCTTCAATTTTATTTGCGTGGTTTCTTTTGTTCTGTAGCTCACGCATAATTTCACACCTGCAAAATTTCTGAAGAACTAGGATTATGCTTATCAATTTAAACAATAAAGGCAGACCACTGAGAAACATGCAGACAGCCATTTCACAGCCTGAACTGAAGGCTCCTGGGCTGCTTATGCCAGTGGAGATTTCCTTTTTGCAGCCAGCCGAGAAGCCTTGTGCTCTTAATAATAATGTTATAAGACTCTCAAAGTAAAAATCAAGTGTATAAAACCCCATGAGTGGTAAGAGTAGAAAGACTGTAGTTCGCTAGGGAAGCACACACTGGGAGCTTGTTCTGTGATGAATACCAGGCAGTTTGAAGCAAATGGTTCTTCTTAGAAGTCCTCCAAGGGCAAATATGATGTCTCCTCTAGCCAGGTCTGTGCACTCTACAGAGGTGGTGCCCAGTCAGGCACAGCATGGGTTACATCCAAACCTTCCTGACCAAATCCTACCAAGAAGCCTGGTAGCAGTTCTTCAGGTAGGCAGCCAACAGAGACAGGAAGAAAAGCTTTCCCTGTGTTTCATGCCACTGGCAAGTAAGTCCTGGGGGACACCCAGTGATGCTGACAGGACAGAGACAGTTGTCAAACTGGAGATTGAAAAGAGACAGATTGCTAACAGAGAATGATCAAGGCAGCCCTGCAATCTCTCTGAAGATTTAACACTATGGAGATACAAAGTCAGATACGTGCTGCTACCTCTCTTACCAGAAATAAGGATTATGTTGCTAGAACCACACTTTGCTCCAGACTGAATACAGGGTGCATCTGTCTGTCTCAGCTCTGGAAAATGGTGTTGCTGTTGGCCCTAGGCAAGAAGGGGTCTGAAGCAGGGAAGTTATACTAGGAAGCAGGAAGGAAGGACACTGCAAAAAGCAGTTGTGCTCACAGGGATTAGCTAACCTGACATTTGTCTAACAGCTTGTTGATATTATGCATTGTGTGCAAGACAGTTTCCAGCTGAGTATGTTTGATGCAGTGCTGGTTCTCCAAGGGCTTGTGCCATCTCAAAGAACTGCTTTTACTCCCCCAGATTCAGGGCTGTTGCCAAAAGGTGTTAAATATCTAAACAGCTTTGGACAGAAAAGTGCAGCCTTTGTGATACTTTTCTGTCTATCAATCTTGTAAAGCTGTCTAGACTGTCCCAGGAGAGGGGGTGGAAGTGCAAATCAGATATATGTGTAAGTCTAGAAGTGTAAATCAGATTCTACAAGCATGCCTTTGCAACAGGGTATAGGGAAAAAATTGCCCAACATGCTCAAGATGAAAACCTAAGGACACTTTTGAAGCTCTGCTAATAAATTAATCTTCCCTTCTCTGGAATTTAATGAATGGCCAAAATCTTCTAGGAGCTGTGCTCAACAGCTCCACGTCTTTGATACAGTGCAGCTAATACCCTGCTGAAATAGGATCACGACATTCGATAGCAGCAGAGCACACCACATGGGGGTGGGTCACAGTGCTGCAAAATTATTTATGTGAGCAGAAGCACTGTCTGGTACCATAGAGGTAATTATGTTTATTATCTGTGAGCCCATGGTGACAGCAAATGTGCCCAGCAATAGCTATATCTCACCAACACAGTAGTCACCCACACTGCTAATGTAGTCATGGTCATTTTACAAATTACAACAAAGTAATATCTGAGAAAAGTTATTAAACCTGCTAATGTAACAGTGCCTGGAACATGATTTTAATATCCACTGTTTATTATTTTAGTTCTTTGCAATAAAAAGCCTGAAACATCATTTCCCTTTCAGGGTTTCTGGCTGTGCCTGAGTTTACTCTGGTCCCAAGCGGAAGGACAATCAAATGTTCCAGTTTTAACAGCTGACAGACCTGAGTTCTGTGCCCTGTCTTGAGACCACAGACTGGCAGCATTTTTTTGTGGGTTTTTTGTTGTTTTGACGTTTTTTTCAAAGATCCAGTGTCATCTTGCAGTTAAGTTGATGCAGAAGATATCCAGCAGAATACAGTTCTGGATTATCGTGTTTATACATATGCTTTCTAGAAAAATGAACTCGAACTTGCAGAGGCCCATGCTAGTGGCTTTCAATGAAACCTGGGGTTTTTTGTGTAAGGCATTTTCTACTGAGAAAGAAATACAGGTGTTGATGATAAACTATTAGATAAGGATTTTTATATAGAATGAAGACCAGATAAGTGATATGTATTCTCTTGGGCAAGAACCAACGAGGATGTTAAAGCATGTGCTGTCTTAGGGCTGTGTTCAAATCACCTGCTGCTGCAGCCACCCACCCAGCCAAGGCTGCTTCTCTACCTCCTGGTGATGAGCAAGCAATGAACAGGCAGGGTAAGGAATTGCAAACAACCCAGATATGGTTCCGTAGCAGACAAATTCCCTGCTGGTCTACAGGCAAAGCTGAAGGGGAAAAATGTGTCTGTTCCCAAGGCACTAAAACTTCTGATACCTCTTGCTATACGTTAGCAAGTCAGTTTGTCCTTTAGACCTTATTTTGCCAGTAGGCAAATCTGGACCTTATTTTGCGATTAGGCAAATCAACTCTTCAGACTTCTTGATGAAATGCTGCACTAAATTCTACAGATTGCAAGCAAAGCCTTTAAACTGATTTCCTCCTTGGCACTTCCCAGCTTGCAAAGCCATTTTGAAAGCAGCCAGTTGTGATGGGAATTCTGTTGCCTTTGTTTTCTCTTCACATACTGATGTGGTTTGCTCCTCAATATTCCTTTATCCATGAGGGCTCTTGGCATATTACAACTATATTTTTCACTGGCTGAAGCCACATCTCTTTGAATCTTATTCTCTAGTTCTTCTTTTTTTGCTTCACCCAAGTAATTCCCCTGATCTCTTTTTTCAGTTCCTGGGTATGCCAAGAAATTAATCTGTATTTTCACCACTGTGAAAGTGAATTATCTATGGCAAACATTCTTCATAGCAGAAATAGTCACCAGTGTGCAAAACTGAAAAAAAAAAAAAAAAGCAGTTATGAGTCATGTTCAGTAAATAATCAGGAAGCAAACATTTAAATAAAAATAACATATATATTCGATGAAAGTTGCTACAAAGAAATCTGAAGAAAATTCAGCTCAACCAAATCAGGACCACATCCAGAAAAGCAAAGCTAAATTATGAACAGCAGTTTTCTTTTTGAAATGGCAAATGAAGCTGCATTAGAAAATAATGAATCTGCACAAAAGATAACAGCACATTTCGTCAGGAGGACAGCATTCCCTGTCTTTATGTCAGCCTCTCTGTTACTTTTACTCAGTCTGATGTGACTATGGGAAAGTCTTTCTGTGGAACAGGCTTTTCTTCACTTACTGTCTGTACTTGTCTTTTTCACCTGCTTGCTTCCTTAACCTCTGCAGCAGATGCTATTAAAATAGCTCTGAATAATTCTGTGTATTTTAACTTTGGTTAATTGGAGCCTTTTCTCCTCTTTTTTTTTTTTTTGGAACTGTTTTGTTTTCCTAGCCTATACATAAATATTTCCTTTTTACCACATTTCTTCTTCTAAGCCCATTTTCTTCTAGGTCCATTTCTTCATTTACACCACACCATCTAGTGAGGCATGTAGGGAGGGAGTAGGAATCACAAGCATGCCTAAAGTGAGTCATTTCACTCATCTATTCATTCCTGAGTGAGATCCCACATTTTTCAAAATTGACTACATTGGAGCCTAATTAAGGAATTAAGTTCCTAATGGTAGGGAGTGACATTGGAAAGTGCAGCACACAGATTAAAGGAGGAATGCATTTTCATGACATTAATTATTTACATAAGGGAAGAAAATGAGCAAGGGTACTGCTATGAGTAAGGCAGAGAATTTCTCATGGGGCAGTGAGATGGGAAGTGAGCTGAGCTGCCTGCACTCTTTAAAGAAGGGAGGTTGTAAAGAATATCTTGCACTTTTCATGTGTGAATAGTAGAGAAACCCACCACTGTTTTTTGCAGTGGCCTGTGAGAAGTAGTTCTTTAATCAAACAAATGCTATGGCATGAACCATTTATTAGAGAGGAGGGACAGTGGAGTGAGAGGTGGCTTTCAGGAAGAAGAGTTTTGGCTTTATCTCAGTGTTTATTTTAAATGACAGTTTTGTCCCCAGGAGGAGCAGCACAGCAGAGCGCTGCCCAGAAGCAAGTAAGCCACCAGGCTGCCTCTGCTCCTCCTTCACTGCTCCTGTTAGTGACTGGTTATTTTAAAGATTCAACAAGCATTTTCTCTTGCAGGCGTTGTTCTGCAAGGAAGTTGTGATGTCCTCGGGGGTGGAGATACAGATCAGTGCTGCCAGGTGCTGCAAAGCCAGAATAGCCTTGGCATCACCTGTTCTAGAAAAGGCAACATGGCACCACAGCAACACTTCAGCACAGTGACCTGTGGGTCTTACCAGCACCCATGACACAGTCTCCACCAGGAATGTCCTAGGTACAGGAGTACTATGGGAAAACCACTAGTGTTTTTGGGTTTTTTTAATGATTTGTAGACAATGAATTTACTGATGAACTAGTCAAGCTTTTGTAAATTATGCTAAAACTAAAAATGCCATCCTTCTCTGACTACTGTATAATTGCCTCGAGAAAATGTAATTAAGACAATATTGATTTACCACACACTTCCAGTGTCACAGATCAGTTATGCCACTGACATTTACACAAGCTCCTTTTGACCTGGAGCATGCAGCAAATTCTCAGTCAAGTAGTAATCTATATTACACTTCCTAGATGTAATAATCTGCTATACACAATTAAAATTGATTAGGCCTTGATTTTCCAGAGTATCTGAGAAATTCATAGCTTTTTCTGAGACAGAGAAGAATTTTGCTTGATTCTAATACATAATAAATCTGAGCCTAAAGTGAAGAATAAGCCTTCTTTACCAATAATCTCCTCTTTATTGCAAGAAAAAATTGTCTTCCTCCCTTGGATGCCAGCACAGACATTAAGAGATAATTCTTTTCTCCTTATAAACTACACTCTTCAATGTTCAAACTAATTTTAAACTCACACTTATCCTGAAATTCAAGATTATTGTTCTTACTGGTTTTGATGGGTTTTCAGCAGCAGATTTATATAATATAATGGTCTGCAATATTTTTATTTCATTATTTAAACAGAAGCTCAGCATCATATTGTAATAGATTTCTGAAGTTTTCTAATGGTGAGAGCAGCATATCTTTTCTTCTTTTGCCCTTAGCAAGTCCTACCCAGCTTATACTACATCTCCTTCTACCTTCCATATTTTTCTAGACCGCTATTTCAGAGGGTTTTGTACTCACTTCAATTTGAGCTCAGTTCTAGATTCTAACTTAAGTCTGATTTCATGCACGTCAGGAAGTTCTCTTACACATACTCCAGGAACCTTCCAGTCAGTTTCCTCTTTGCTGCATTGTATTTCCAGCAGACAGAAGAGAGGAAAACACGGCTCTCACTCCAAACCAGGCACTCTTGCTTCATTTGGCTATGTTTCTGTTGGTGGAGAATCATAGAATCACAGAATAGCCACTGAGCCCTGCACAGCACCATCCCCAAAAGCATTGTCCAAATGCTTCTTGAACTCTGTCAGGCTGGTGCAGTGATCACTTCCCTGGGGAGCCTGTTCCAGTGCCCAACCACCCTCTGGGTAAAGAACCTTTTCCTAATATTCAGCCTAAACCTTCCCTGACACAGCTTCAGGCCATTCCCTCGGGTCCTACTGCTGGTCGAGAAAGAAGAAATCAGTGCCTGCCCCTCTGCTTCCTCTTGTGAGGAAGAGTATTTCCTCAATGTGTTGAACATTTTTTAATGCTTCTGTGTGCTACTGAGAGAGCTAGAGAAATTCTGAGTCCATTTATAGAAAGAATCTATTAAGGTCTTGGATATCTAGCACAAGATATCTTACTGGAATTCTGATAACAAAGTGTTAAGTAATGTAAATGAAAAATTAAAATAACTTCTCTAACACTCTTGTGTCCTCAGAGCTGAAAGAACTGGAAGGATCAGAAACTGTACATGCATCTGGGACACAAAGAGAAGAGAAAAGTGAAGCTAAGCCTTTTGTCATATTTCATTATCCAAGACAGCATTTCCCAAGGCAATGAAAGGAAAGAAAGAGTAAAGAAAGAAAGAAATATATAACACTCAGTCCTAAAACTGGGAAGTTTTCATAGGTATATTGGAACAAGGAATTAATATCAGTAACAAGCTCCATGACCTGCCCTGTAATGACTCAGGTGTGTGACCACGGGTGTCTCTCTTACCTGACACACCACCAGGCCACTGCCACTGTGGAGAGACCATCTAAGGTTTACAAAGTCAGGGCTGAGCAGCCACATCCTGCCAGCCATGGGACTTCGTGACCGGGAATTGTAGATTGCCAGTTACACAATCGGGAGTCCTTTTGGGTGAAAAGCATTGCACTCAGCTTCCCACACTGCTGCAAAGTTCTCAATATCACCATTTTCATGTGCAGCGTAATAACCTGTCAGCTCCAGACAGACAACTGAAATAAAAGCAGTATTTGTTCTTTCATTGCCACCATAGGACAAGCAGTCCAGCTGGATTTGTGCACTGTAGGATTATATTGATTTTTCTGAAAGCAATTACAGTTATTATACAAGACATAGCAGCCAGAGCAAAGGACGACTATTTGCAGAAATAACTGAGATGGGAGGAAAAATGCAAATTATACAATACTGTGTCTATTTCCATGGACTTGACTTCACATACGCTGATAGAAGAACAACCTGTGGTGTTCATCTGGTTATCTAGTTTTTCCTTCAAGCAGTGTGATGTTTTTATCTGGGAAATCAATTATAAATTCAGCACCATGTAATTAATTCAGCTGCCTGAATACATTGATAGCATCTAAGAGGTCAATGTGGCATTGGTGACTATGGCCCAGGACCTACAAAAGGTCTTCAGCCATGTAGAAGCTAGAGGGCAAACAAGGTGAACTAGGGCACATCAAGTGCAGGAGAGGTCTGTGTTTCGGAAGCTGAACCAAAATGCCTTGCGGAAAAATTGCTATTTAACTTCCTTTCTCACATTTTTAAAATTTAAAAATCACATTTAAAATTAGGAGTGCAGGCAATGGCTGAAGACCCTTCATCAGTTCATTCTAGCCCCAAATAAAACAAGAAAAACTGTTTTAAAGAAGATCACAACCTGGATCTGTCAAGAGATACACCAGATGGTAACTCAGCCTCCTCTGTCTCTTGGCTATTATATCAAGCTGCATCACTTTGTACCTCCTTAGTCTACTGAGCAGGAAGAAATGTGAGTACTTTGAACATTTTTGATGCTATATTCTCTGCCTAAAGACACACAGTTATATCAGGCACACTTTATGTGTATGCCCTTTAAAGGATGCGTGGTTCACTCAAAAAGAAACAGGTTAATTAAATTATTATACTTCCCTTAGGCTTTACATTGCTGCCAGTCACAAAAATACCCTGAATTTGAATAATCAGATTTACACACAGTATTCCACATATGATGACATAAGCACCTTATGCAATGCCACTGATATCTCCCTGTATCTATCAGAAACAGTTCTCTCACGGCTACACTTGTCCTTCTCACATGACACTAGTGGGTATAATCATACACTTCTTGGTCAGTACCCTTCCATCTCTTTTTCTTCTACTGTCACTTCTAAATTATGAGTTTCCAGTTATTACAGGAATACCTGCAATTAATCCTGGCAGACATTACTTATCCTTTCATCCTACCTCTATTTTTTGTGGTCTGGAGGCTGCTCTATTCTTCACTTCTTTCATTTGGCTTTGTTGTGTTGATAACAACTCTTTGTTTTGTGCCATCAACAGAGGTAATTTCTTCTCCTCTGTGCTAAGGTCTTTAATGAAAATACTGAATCAAATTGGTCCTCAACCCCAGTTTCTGTTCCACTAAAACTATGCATCTCACACATGCCCCTATCTTAGGAGGCCAGTAAAACAGAATTAAAGTATGTGATCTGCTCATACATACCGAGTGTGCAGACCTACAAGAATAGCTTCTTTATTTAGTATATTTATCAATTTTCTTTGCCTCTGTACTGAAATCAAGGAGGAATATTACATGTGGGGAAACTTAAGCAGTTCTTTACACTTAAGTCTGTTACTGAAAATGTCTCAGATTTCATCCTGCAAGGTTTGTGCCCCAGGTAGAGTCAACACACAATGGAGTGTTTTTTCCATCAAGATGATTAAAGCCCTCCAAGTCTTCTTGTAACACTGATCTTGGCCCATTGCTGGGTCTTTTTTTATTGCCTTGATCTATACTTCTGGGTTTCTTTTGTAGGCATAGGGAAAGTGCTGTGAAAGATCACAGGAAACTTGTTTGTGCTGAGACATTTCAGCAAAAATCTTGGGTTTTGATTTGTCTCCCAATGAAGACCACCTCTTTTCCCCCAGACCCGCTCTGATGCCCAGACTGCATATTAACAGCAAGTTTCCAGTGCATTACACTACCTCCAGATGCTGTATGACTTCCAAATTCTCTTCCTCCCATTCCTCCCCCAGCCAGCAGATCATCCTGGACTCTCTCTTCCAGTGTCTCCAATACCAAAATACAAACACAGACTTTTTCTTGAAAGCTCCATCTACCCAGCAACTTGTCTGGAATGATATCCATAGGGAATGCTATGCAAAGAGGGGATAAAAAAGTATTACAAGACCTCTGGCTGGGACACTCTCCCAGATTCCTGCAACAAAGGATTAGTGGCTTTCTGAGCTGACAATATCATGCAGTTCAACATGTTTCAAATCACTCAATGATCAACCCTCCATCAGCTTTCCTAACTGCTCCTATTTTAGTTTTTTAAATGTTCTGTTGGCAGTGACAGCCACAATTTGATTACACACTCTAAGAAAAAAAAAAAGTACTTTCTCTTGCATTATTTGTTTTTAATCTGCTGCCTGTAACCTCATTAAATGCCTTCTAGTTCTGCCATTATAAGAAACACAGAATAATAATTTTCTATCCCTTTTCAACATAGTATTCAGAGATTTTTATCATAGTCATGTCTTTTCAAACCTGAGCAATTTTTTCCCATATAATTTCTGGAACATATGCAACAGCTTTCATAATTGTTGTTGTCCTTGTCTGCACAAATTTTTATTCCTATTATATATTTCTGTCCTGGAATTATCTTTAATGTACATGGGCGTTAAGCTGAAGGCATTTCTTACATTCCTTGCATTCATACAATCACATAAAGGAACTTTATTGGAGAAAATGAGATCTCAAAATGTAGTTTTATATTCATAAAAAAGTAACACAGCTAGTAAGTCTCTGAGAATTGTCTTTATCATAATTTCCTTGTTGACATACAGTACTCTCAAATATATTGTGGACAAGAACTGACTCCCACATACCAGAGTTATTCAAATGCCCATCTAAAAATTTCAGAGTAATTTTCTGGAGTAATTTTCAAGACAGGAATAGGCAAATCATCATTCTCCTTCCTAGAAAATGTTCACCAGGCTTAAAGCCAGCTGTGGCAAGGGCAAAAATCCCTAAAATTTTAGGATAGATTAGACTTTCCTTAGCTTTACCTTTAGCCACATAAAAGCCAAGCACATTTAGAACAAAAATGTCAGAATCAAGCCCCAACAACATTTTGAATTAATTGAAATTCCATTTTCTCTCTTTCTTCCATTCCACAGAAAAATAGTGCAACCAATTCTAGTTAATGGTCTTCTGAAAAAAGGCAGAATGAGTCATTTTCTCAGTTGGGGATATAGAAAAGATTAAGAAGGAATGAAACAGTAGGGAGCATGAGCAGTATTTGTCAAGCTGACGACATGAGAGCATGCCAGCTTCCTTTGTTCCTGCATTGGTAGCAAGCAGCTAGTGCTGGGATTTCTCTGCAATGTCACCTGTTCTCTCACTCTGTTCTCCAGGAAGGAAATTTGCTTCTGCTCTGTTGTTCTACAGAACCAAGAACTGAACAATCACAGAAAAGAAATCAGCTGTTGTAGTATCACCCACACCAGACGTTTTCTTTCCAACAATCTGTTAAATTTCTTAAGAAGCTCTGCCTCAAAATGCCAGAAGTTCAGTCAAGAACAAAGGCTTTAGTAAGCTTTTAGCATGGCCATGTCCATGAAAACCAAAGATAATACATCAAAGGATATACACTAAATGTATTCAGGCATCTAGCATTTTGTTATAACATATTTTATTGGTTTATTTTTTAAAAATAAATTTGGATTTGGGCTAAAAGGTGAGGTTGGACAGGTAGGAGTGAAAAAGAGTTCTTTTCCAGAAATACCTTTGCTGACTTTTTGGACTGTTTCCACTGTATTGGGTTTTAGTATATTTAAATTCTGCTCTCCATAGGTAAGCCATAAACAGAAAAAAGAAAATTTCAATGAGGCTTCACAACTTCTAATAGACTTTTGCATGATTTATTGATGTAAATATACTTCAAATAACTGGTTGGACATTAAAGGGCAAATGAAATGTTTTTTCTTTAACAGACAACTTGGAAATGAACAGTATAAATAGAACATAGTCATCACTACTTTATTTTATGTCATTCCAATCTACTATCAATTTCTTTTCATATACAAACTTTTTCATAATCTTGAATACCTAGAAAACTTGCATAATGAAACATGTTATTTACACTGTGTATGAGTCACAAATAATTACAAATAAAAAGTATACAAAATGGTTAAACTTTATCATTACATGAAAAGCAAGGAAGATATCGTAGATGTTCCAATTAATTATAAATGCTTACATATTTGTACATACATTTCTAATCTGAACTTGCTAGATGATATATCTGATGATTTTGATCAGGAATACTAGTTCTTATGCTCGCACTACTGGAGAGGAAGCAATATTTTCAGACATAATGAGTAACTCAAGAAACATTTATGGAACTGCATAGGATGAAATGTATTCATTTTAAAAAAATAAAAACAAAATATTTGACATTGCAAAATATAAGCATTTTCACTCATGCCGTACAGATACATTGTATATTAAACCAATACTGTAAGATGGCATCGCAAATAAATCATAACAGAGCTATAACATTTTAAAAATAAGCAATTCACATGGCATTTGTATCATAAAATAGCAGATGTGCAATATTATTTACATTGCAAACCGAAGAGAGAAAAACCCCATGAAACTGCAGCGAACGAACTGTTCGAAACATTGACCACAGACCTGATTCATAAAATATGTAGGCGTGTGCGTAGGATGTGGGTAAGGACTGGCCCTCGGCCGTGCCCTGCTGCTCTGGCCACTGGCACTGCCCCATGAGCCCCGCTGAGGCCCGGCTGCTGTAGCGCCCGCACAGGGCCCAGCCAAGGCTCCATCCCCTGCCTGAGGCCCTGCGCCCTCTGCCCCGAGCACCTGCAGGGCTGCAGCCTCAGTGGCCCACGGAGCCAAGCTTTACAGCCCAGTGCCGCTCAGGGAAAAGCGCCGCCCCGCTCCTGGGTGGAACGCGCCACGCACCCACGGGCTGCACTGCGGCTCTGGGCACAGAGCGAGCAGTAGCCAGCACGGGGAACGCTTGCAGAAAGCAGCCACTGATGGTTTTGCACAGCAAGGAGTGTAGGATACGGTTTCAGAGCTCTTTGCAGGCTTTTAGCCCAAACAAGGGCTCCTACTATGTAAAACAGGAGACACATGGTTTTGTTTTGCGAGGATTACCAGGAGGTAGGAAGCCTGCAATTGTTCAGAGCACGGGGCTTCTGGCACGGCAGTACTGACCAGGGGTTTGACTGTGCTGCAACAACCTGCTTTATTTCTGAAAGCGTAGGACCACCACTGGTCAGTCCTGATTCACAATAACATTCAAAGTTCCTACCACAAAACCTTGCTGCAAACTGAACCCTATTTGCCAAGACCCAGCAGGGTATTTGGGTATTGACCATTTTAGCAACCAATCTTTAAACACTGGTTATTAAAAAGTCAAACATCTCCTGCCCCGTGGCAGTATTATAGCTGCTCAGCATAAAATTTACCTGTGAAAACTGAGATGGAACTCCTATGAGACGGCTGATCAGTGTTGACCACAGCATTGGAATGGTTTTAGTTCCACATCTGGAACACGAAATTTGATAAATGAGCTCTGCCTCGCAATTGCCCTCATTTGTTTCTTTCTTTCCTTCCTTCTTATTTTCCTGTATTTCTAGATAGTTTTCATGACACAAGAGAGAGTAGGTGGTACAAATCATGTACGCCTGCCAACATCTGAAATTCCAATTACTGCATACTCCATTTTTCCTCAGGATTTGCCACACTGAACTGCATGACCACGTGTCTGCCCTAGCTGAGCAACGTGTCAACATGTGTTGTGCCTTTACACATCAGCTCTGCAGCATAAGGTGAGCCCGGTGAACTGGAAAAGTTGGTCTACCTCTAGCAATAAACCTAAAATATCCATACAAAACTTCTCACCTGAGATGCAGAATTGCCATGCACGTGTTTAGTGTGGCCTTTAATCCAGGATTTCCAGGCATTGAGCAGCCCAAAAAAATCTACTGACATGGTTGAAGAGATGTCAAAGAATTCCAGACAGAAAAAAAAGGTACCACAATAGGCATAAACCATCTTCTCTGCCATGGGAAAGCAAGTCTGCAACATACTACCAGATGCAGCCTGCACGTACTTGAGTAATGCAGAGACACAAACTTAAGCTATTTTTTTTTCTTTTTAAGCAATGGGAGAAGAATAATAACTATAGTCTGGGTGGTATCTTGAGCAGCCAACAGCGTCACTGAACTGGTGCATTTCATACTGTGTTATAACAGTGTTCAGAAGAACAAGCTCTGTCAATGACTTCCAGTGAATTAGCTACTTTTGGGACTACTAAAGTCTGGATGGACTTGGCATCTGGATTGTATTTGCCATGTTATTCGTACAAAGCCACTGGGTAACATATTGTGCTTAGGAGATCTTTTGGCTTCAAAAAAAAGACAGTGAAGGAAGAAATAAATATTTTGCAAGCAGCTGTTATGTGTATCAGCAAATTTTAATGAGGGAAAAAAGAACTCAGTAACTTCCCTGTTGTACCACCTTTTTAACCATATACACAAGAATTTCTTGATTTGTCCTAATATTCTGTCTTCTTTGATCACCTCTTCAGTGCCTTAGCTCTGAAATAGAGGCATCCTGGTCACAATCAGGATCAAAATGTTTTTCAGTGAGGTTTCTCTGGAGAACCATTTTTTATGGATATTGTGCTACTAATATGACAAAAATTAATTAAAGTGAGCTATCTACCACAGGATGAGGTCAAAGAAAGTGAGAACTGTCTTGAAGAAAACCTGTATGATTTTTTTTTTTAAATCCAGATAATTTCTCCAGTACAGTACACTTCCACAAATAACTGGAAGCAGAAATTAGAACAACTTTTATGAAGGTGCCAGTGTCTATGGCAAAGGCTTCATCAAATATATCCATTATAATGACTCAAGAAACTGCAAAACTGAATAGGCAAAGCAAGAACTTCGGAATTTCCTCAGCTGAACTTCAAAGGCTTTTTGTCACTTTTGCTGATCACTAGTAACTCATAAATGAAATTTTGGATCTATTTATGAATCAGGTACTGTGCAAAGGTCATGCACTGAAATAGCTCATTACTTTTCCCTTTCAAATGCATTAATGGGTAATCAGTAGGATGGAGCCCACCACAAGTAAACTAGAAGCATGAGAAGAGAGTATTTGTTGAATAGAAATGTTTCTGTTAGTATTTAGACAAGGCAAAACTTTGCTTGGTCCTGTGAAGAACAAGAAAACCTGTATTTCAATTATAAACATTTATATGAATACTAGGCTAAAACTAGAGGCATTGAAATAGAAGATGTATAGTATATTGTATATTGCTTTTCTTATAGAGTGTACATTATGTTTCTAATATGATGACAAACGAGTAAAATCTTTTAGGACAAACTAAAAGGACCTTATTGCAACAAACACCATTGTAGCAGGTCACACTATGAAAGCATGATGTCAAGTCACAACACAGTGCAGGCATGCTGTTAAAAGACAGTCTGGGGTACTCTGAGAAGGCTGTTTCATCCTTCTGCTGCCTGTTAACAACTTACCTGCATGAGTTTTGTAAAGTTTTTCTTCTTGTTTTGAGGCCTTCAGTGGCTTTGAAAAAGGAAGGGTAAAAAAGGCAAACTTTGTCCTCAGTTACACTTTGGAAGAATCATATCACCAAAGCCTACTCAAAAGGAGGCAAAAAGACAAAATTAAGAAGTATCAATAGAAGTGGAACAGAATAAGGTTGGTTGTTTCCTCTAAAAAGGCCCAGGCTATTGGCACTGTTTGCATTTGCTAGAAAATAGAAGTGGCTTATCAGGAGGAGATTCAGGAAAGGCATTCACTGATCTCTCTAAGCCTGCAAAATTTACAAATAGCATCTGCTTTTCCATTTCCCAGCAACATACAAAGAAAGACCCTTTGCTGTAGGCAGGTCTGTGTAAACAGTTAGACTCAAAATAGTAATTTTAAAACAAGAAGAATAAACTTTAGATTACTTTTTTTTTTCAGAAGCTCATAGGATCAACAGCTATCAAGACATACATTCTGTTATAGGAAGAGCAGTACAAATGTTAAAGCTTTTAAGACCGTATATAGTTCACTGCACACACAATTTTCCCATGGCCTACACATATGGCACATCAAGTTTTTACATAGACTCGTGTTCCCATGGAGGGATTAATACTGAATTCTGCTGTGTTATACTGGTGCTGCAGCCTTGAATAACTTGTTCAATGCCACAGCACAGGCCTGGTTAGTACATACATCATGCATTTCAACTGCTCACAGTCAAAGACATAAATGACAGAACCAAACTTTACTGTTTTGTTTTTTTGTTTTTTTTTTCAAGTAGGTATGTCTTTGGTTAGTAATAAATTCAGTTGGTTTGGGGAATCAATCATAACTGAAATAGCAACTTTCAACCAGAGGACTTACTGGAACTTCCAGATCACTAAGTCTGCCAAACAAATCCCAATACAAAAACTGAAATGCAGCATGTGATAGTTTGTATGGACTCGGCTTCAATTGGCAGGTGTATTCCTTTGCTGAACAGCTAGCTAAGGACAAGTAATCAGACGCAATTTTGCAATTAATCCCTTGATTTCAGTGTGGGAAGATCTTGGCTTATATGCTTTCTGAGCTCTTCTGTTCATGCCATTTGACAGTAAAACTCTAACCTGCCCCATCCCTTCCCAATAGATTGGAGGCTGATGTTTTAAAATAATGTTCAGATTTAGAGAGTACTAAAATTAATCTCTTAACCATTAAGTTGACAGAAAACTCTAGGGACGCTGCCTTACCTCCTCTGCGTATTACTAAAATGGAAATACTGACATTAATTAGATTATCCTTTGTCTGCAAGAAATTTTATACAAATAGGTTCAGTTCGCAAACGTCTCAGTGCTCCAAGCCCTGATAGAGCTCTAGTGTTCTATAATGGCATCCAAGATTATTTTAATGCTAAGCAACCACTGTTGATAGTGCAAGGTTGTAATCTTGTTAGTGCAGAACGCTTGTACAAGTCTCTTCAGAGAAGCTTTATAGGACAATGCGGACACAGCATTACGAACTACACAAAAAGCATTTGCACCCAGGGGATATTCATCCATTTCCAAAGGACTGCACACTTTGAGGTGGTCAATCTTCACATTTTAGGAGGACCAAGTATTTTTATCCAGCATCCAAAACAGAGAAGTTTGAAACAAGACAAGCAGCAATCCTCAGCATTCATAAAGCTAAGATTAAAACTGCACTCTACCAAACAGTTCTGTCCCTGTGGTCTGCTCTCAGTAAATGACACACCAGCAATGGGTGGCTCGTAACTCTTCCTAAAATTCCCACTCCTAGAACTGAGCATCATGAACTCAGGTGAAAATCCATCTTCCTACAATAATCCAAGTTATCTTCACATATGTCTGGTTCTATTATTACAGATGTTTGTGACCACCTTAGATAAGAATTAGCCCTCAGATTTTACTTTGTCAATACTGAAATTAAAGGGAAAAGTTGAAAGATACAACTCTAAGACATCAAAATTAATTGTCCTCTGGCATTACCTTCAGAGGAAATGAAGATGAGCCTGAATGAATCACCAGTTAAATCACCAATTTCAGCTGGTTCCTGAAAAAATTGTTTAAACAAGTATCAGAAATGACTTTCCATTCACACTTCCTTGAATTTCATGACTCCTGATCAGATGGGAGAACCAGAATCACAGTCACAGACAACTGGAAAATCGTTATCATTTCTTCTAGGCTAGAAATTGCATTCAAAGTTTAATTTGTTCTCAAAGGCTTTGGGAAGAGATTGAACTATGACTTGGTAGGCCCAGGCTGTGAATTCCATGACAATAATACTAGCTGGTTTTGCAAAAGTTTCTCCTTATTACAAATTTATCCCACTGAAATATATAAATATAAACCAGTAGATTATTTTTAGTACCATTCAGTTCCTTCTCTAAGGTTGGCCATAGAAGCAGAGCAAACTTGCAAAGAGAATAAGGGGATTATTTGTGGCTATGAAATAATTGGTTGGACTGTCCAGAATGGTGATCTGAAAACGCCTTAATATTTATGTGTTGCATCCGTGAATTGTACAAAAAGAATATACATAGCCTCCTCAAAACACTATGGGATCCTGCAAAGAAGAACTTTAGCAGAATTTTAGTAACCTGGGAAAGGTTAAACTCATATCAAGAAAGAATGCAAAGTCAGTCCTAGCAGTGGAGCCCACCACAGTCAGGAAAAAAAAAAAAACAAACCCAAACAAAACAGTTACTATTCTCTTAAAATACTTTGCTGAAAAATACCTGTGTCAATAATCTCTGGGCTCTAAAGAAACTCAAGTTTAAAAACGAAAGGGATGAAAATGGGCTTTTCACTGAAGTAAGGATGAATGCTAAAGGTGCATGATTTGGCTTAGAGTAATCCCAAGGGTAGGTGGTAATATATCCATAATATCTCAAGATAGCTATCAGACAGTGTCCATATATTTTGTATTATTGATCCCTAACTATATTTCTACAAGTTTAAGCAATCATATCATGTTCTATAAAACACAAAGTATGCCATGGAATGTGTACATAATGTGTAGGACGTGATTCAGATAACTGCTGGTGCTGCTTGTCCTGACATTTCTGTTCCACCACTGAACCTTAACACCCTGGAAATAATGGTACAGAGACTGCCAGATAAATGGCACTGATACTAATTGAACCCCAAAATCAAGATTACTCTTGACTTGTTTTACAATAAGGACTTCTGCAAGAACAAAAATTTGCAAAAAGAATTCTAGTTTACAAGATACCCAAAGGACAATGAACATAAATACTTTATAAATGTTTTTCACAGTGATTTGATTCGCTGACATAATTTATTATTTATACCCTACACTTGTCAATGCCTCAGATCTGAAATGCAGAGAGTTTGTAACAGGTGTGCAGAAAAGACACATACTACAGAAAGAATTTCTAAAGGAAGTGGTGAAGGTTATTCCTGAGCTATGCATAGGTCAGCTTGTGAATACATAAGAATTACTTAAGTCATAGTAGAAACTGCATGCAACTACTGCCAGCCCTGTCTTCAGCTGAGACCCAGCCTATGCCTTGCAGAATTTCTCACCTTGACTGAACAGGTTGAGGTTCCCTTTTACAGTGGATTGGTGCTCCTTCAGGGTGAAACACAGTATGGTGGAATTGCTCTGCTGCAGAAAATAAGTAACTGAAGAAGAATGAAGAAGTGGTTTGTTTTGTTTGTTAAATCCAAGCAAGTAGCAATACGAACTTGCAAAATCATGGCACAGAAGAGAATTCTTTAAAATGCAAATGTTTGAGGCAATGGAAAATAATATCCACTTTTTAGTAAAGATATGCTGAGGTATGGAAATTTGCTTTCACTGTAGCTCTGTTATTAGATTTGGGTTTGGGGAGTTTAGTTTTTGTTTTTCAGTTGAATAAATTCAGCAATAAATTATCTCCCCCTCCCTCCTGCAAAGAAGTTGGAAATGTCAAACCAAAAACTTCTTTTTCAGTATTTAAATAATGGCTTTAACATGACTTTTAGTGCCCAACTTGAGGTACTAAACTTTGAAGGGACTGTGGCCAAACTGATTCATCAGATAATGCAGAAACTGCAAGGTGGATTTAGAAGGTCAGTAAAACAGAATTAAGACTAAACCTTGCCATTCTTCTTCTTTGTGATTCCAATTATTTTTAATGCAATGTTATGGCTAACTTGCTTTCAGTTGAGCATTTTTTGTTGCTTTGTCTCCAGATGTTATGATATTTTGATGTACCTTCACCTCTGTTACTGAATTCACCCTTCTCTGGCAAGCCCATAGTGTCTATTTTTAGCTCCATGAGCTACTAATCCAGTTTCTCTGACAACTGAAATTTGTTGGAAGAAATGACTAGTGTTACGTTGTCTCAGAGCTATGAGCCCATTTGAGAAATCAGCTTCTTAGCTGACCTTTAAAGCAAGTGAGAATAATGTGCCTGCAATTCCACAGGGTTTGGATTTCATTATCACAGCAGTGTGTATGAGAGGGGCTGGCCCTGCTGCACAACTCTGCTTCTCTGTTTTGTTTTCCTGGTAATTATAGAAACTGTTTACTGTACATGGAAAATCTGCAAGTTTTCTCAGCTCTTGAGGACAATACTACTTCTAATCCCTTTTCTCTGGAGAGTAACAGCTCACAGTGTGGAGGACGGCATACTATTGCTTCTTCCCAAGAGGAACTTTCCCACGGACCATCACTGCGGTGAAAATCACCACAGATGTCTAAGGATCAGAATGGCAACTGCAGACAGAACAGAGACAGATGGGAGCAGTGTAGCAGAGTGGCAGCCCTGGTTCTTCCCACTCCTCTCTGGTGCAGAGCATGACACAAATTCCTGTCGGAGAATCTGGGTTCTCCAAGTGCACAACAACACAAGTACAATTTAGGACAGGTCAGATAGAAGCATTAGTAACTATGATCATAGTGAGAGAATGTCCAGCCAGCACTTCACCCTCTGCTCCCCTTTCTTTCCCAAGTGATGGCAGACACCGTTTATACTGTTTCAAGAAAAAAAAATTGGTGAGGAAAAATTATCTTTTCAATGTTTAAAAAAATATATATCCAGTTCTGGGATGGATGGATTTATTAAGAAGCTATTCCAAGAAAGAATAGAGCAGTAAATAACATGATGGTTTTGAGAGATGGCTCTTGGTGGATATAACAGATAATACACTAGTGTTATCTTAGAGAAAAAGTGGGGAATTAGCAATAATCACAGATTGTTAGTTTTAAGTTGAAAGGAATGTTCTTATAACTAGGATAAACCCCCTAGCCAGACTTCCAAAATCTTAAATATTAATAATTTTACTGTCACATCCCTTTGAATCCCTGGCTGAAGCCTGGCCCTTGCCCCAGTGTATTTGTCTCCATAAGTACTTGATGTTCTATTCTTTACATCCTCTAATTCTTAACAGCAGTGGAATTCATCTCACCTACAGCACAGCAGCTAATCTGAACTAGTCCTCCACCTCCACACAGTGGTCACTGGGGAGAAAAGTGAAGAGCATATCTAAGGCAGTGGTTTATCTCATCCCTAAGATTTTCTTCAGGAAAGCTCAATCTTTGAAACACCAGGATGTCTGCACTGACTGTAGAGGGAACCCACCAGACTAGCTCAGACCAGACATAAATTTTAGATACCTAAATACAGATCAGCTGAATTTCACTCATATTTACAGCAATTCCCCAAACCCTTGGTCCTCTAGAGGATCCCAGTGCAATAGCGGACACCAGTGCAACTTGGGCACAGTGAGACAAAGGAATAATAAGGAATATTCTAGCATCAAAGACATTAATGGCTGCAACTTAGTGAAGTGATAATTTTCCAGCAAGGCAGTATAAATGTCATGTATTAGGATGGTAATTTTGTCTAGAATGGGGTTTTTTTTTAGATTTCAGTAAAAGGCACAATGCTGTCCTGTCAGTAAGCACATTTAACGCTTGGCTCTGGGATGCTCTCTATCTCTTAATAAGCTCTAAACAACTGAGTTAAATCTTAGCCTTACCCAACATGATCTGCATGGCATTTTTGCAGAAGCTGCTGGGTGAAATACTACCTCCTTGGACACTGACTACAGACAACTCTTGGCTGAATGTGCATTTGAAAACTCCATACATAGGTCTGTTTCTGAAGGAATGGTGTGAACTGTGGATTATCTCATAGACTTTGTACCTTTTTATTATGGTGCAACACTATTCCAGGCTTTCTTTCTGTTTAGGTGTTTTTAAACAATACTTACTTACAGAGCAAAGGAGTCTCCATTTTTTTAAGAAGTGCTAACATTTATCCCTATACACTTTTTAAAAGACATTCTAACTACCACCTCCAAATTTCCAGTTGGCAAAGTACCTCACTTGCTCTGTTTCACATCTAGTTTTGCATTCAGTATTGAAACTCAACGAGGAATTCTTAGTCCTACAGAAAAGCCAAATAATACAAAAAAGCAGGACACTTTGCATTTTGCATTTAGACTTTTTAGACTTTCTTTTTCCCCCACAATTCTTCTCTGTAACTAGAGATTCAACTCTTATTTAAAATAAAAAACTCAAAAATCATGCATTTCTCATGCAATTCCACTAAAAGTTTAAGGATTATAGACTCTAAAATTCAACCTTATGCCCTCAGAGTTCATGACATTATGTACAATACTTTCTTGCATTTTTTATGAATAATCTATGCGTCATCCAGCTTCCAAACAGATGAGAGCTAGCATCAACAGCACATCTATGTACAGCTGCCCTCTCCTACACACAGACTTCACTTTCTTCAGATGCTTCTTATTTATATACTTGAAGGACCTACAAGAAGTTTCCAGAGAGGAATGTTTACACACTTACACACTGACAAGCCTATGGGACTTAACTTGGAGGGAGGATTTCTGACCCACATATCCAAAACTTATTTAGGCATTTAAAACCTCAGGATCATTCAGCAAAGTAAGATTCGATGTTCAGAAAGAGGCTGTGTTTAAGCAGAGAAAATGGGATTGAGAAGTATACCCCTTAATGCGACTTTAAAAATGCTACCTCCTTAGCAAATGCAAATAATCTGAACTGGGCAACCATGCTTTCAGTGTACAGTTTCAGAATGATTTCAATCAACCAGAAGTGCCATAGAAACTTCTAAAATAAATATACCTGTCAGTACCTCCTTTTTCTTTTCCACATGATCCGTTCCCTCATGCAATGGCTCACATCTAAAAAAATCTCTCCTTGATGGTTATTTATTCCTAAGCTTGTTCTTTTGCAGTAAGCTCAGAAACTGTGATATTGATTTAACAGTATGTTCCAATCTCATTAGGGAAGGAAAAAATAATACCTTAGAGATGTACTGGTAATAAACAAAGCCAAAATGGATTTAACAGTATTTGCCCTCTGGGGGTATTAATCAGTTTTAGCATCTATTTACTGTTGTGTATAAAACAGAGGTCATCCACTCTATACACCTGCCTGGTTAATTATTCCTGTTTATCATTCCTGGGTATATCTTACATCTACTACCTGTACTGCTGTTTTTAGGATGTGAGACTAGTCTTGCTCTGTGGGCAGTCTTTTAAAATACTGTTTACATCCAAGAATCTTTTCTAATTCTGGTCTATAGTTCTGATTTTGCTCTTCCTTATTTAAGTAAGTAGCAACATACACTTTTAGAAAACTAACGAAAAAACACCACCTCATAAGATCAAATTATTCCATTACATGCTCTTCTTCTCTGAGGAAGAGGATGAAAAGACAAACAGTACATGCCAGGGTGTTATTCTGCCATTTAATGTCCTGCTGGAAAGCGATTTGTTAAGGTGATAGGTGTTGTACAGGAGCCTACACAGAAGAGATTAGCATGGCTTTATTTATTGCTTCAAGAGTAGTCATTAGAGAGTATTGCTAAGGAATAATTGCCTAGAAAACAAGTAGCTCAATGTGAGACCTTCTGCTAATGGAAGGCTAATTTTGGGCCTACAAATTCACAAAAGCACAAAAAAATGTGTGTTAATAATAACCTACCAACTATCTCTCTGTTCTTTAGAATCTATATATGTTATTATCATCTTGGGATAAGATTTATGCAGGCATTCTGGCATACAGTTAAGGTGAACGTGGCACAGAGGTTTTGCGTAACTGGGCTAGGGGCTCAAAGCTCAAAACCTTTTCTAAATCACACTCCTAATGGCATCCCAGAGTTGTGATTGGCAGTGCTGGTATTATATGCAAAGGGTTCAGACACTAGGAGAGATTTGCAGAACTGCAATAGTCCATGTTCGTGACAGTCACCATGGCTACGGTGGTAACCCTTTATTTATCCTGGAATATGCTTATCTATCCCTCTGACACTTAGTTTGATTCAATTGATTTTGGCCAATGCAAAATGCTGAAAAGCAGCACAACAGAAGATCTGAGGCACAGCACTTGGGCTGAAAAGAATGTAATTCAGTGGGATCAGTCTCACTTATCTTGGCCATCTTAAGAAACAGATGTCTAGTCTAAGTTTGCCATCTGCGGTCACTGAGAAAGTTAAGCACACTCAAGGATTTAGGCAGCCTCACACTCGGTGTAAAGCAGAGGGGACAAGTGCCTGAAGTGCTTACCTGTCGTCCAGTTTTTAGAAGAAACTTGATTGTTGGAATGCCAAAGAGAGCCAGACACTGAAGGCCCTGCTGCAGCCAAGGTAATCAGTGTGTCCCTCTTAATTCATGTTAATTCCACTCCCTCCTTGCTAGCCAGGGTAGACACTTGTTTCTCTGAAATCCTCTCTTCTCTTTTTATCTGAATTAAAATGTCTGAATTAAAAGGCCTCACTCTGCCTTTGGAAACTAAAATCCCTGGAGCAAACAGCTGGTTTAACATCTGCCTCCACTGATCCTTTTGTTAAGGCTGCCAGCAAAGTTGCCACTTTGCATCACATGTTGTTTTGGGCTCTCTCATGTGAACCCCAGTCCAGAGGGAAGCAGACTGAGATGCCTCATGCTGTTTTTAGAGGCCATTTTGTTACTATAGTGACACAGTGATACTGACCCGGACCACAGATAACTGGAGGTCAACCTAAGCCACAAGAACAAGTTAGCATCTGCAGAGGTGAATGATCTGTTGCCTGTGACTGAATTGTTGCATTCCTCAGTTTCACTGTTCCTCTTGCTTTCATGCATGATTAACAGCCAAGCCACAAAAGATCAATCATGTATATGAGGTTAAACACTTCACAGATTTTTGTTGTAAGCCTGCTCATGCATTGCAAATTAATAACATTGTTAAGGAGTAAATCCTATCTGCACAGATAAATTTGGTGCTTGTGGAAGCTAAAAACATGCCATGGGCTGTTAATGCACTGACTTCACCCAAATACATCAGTGGTAACTTGCACTGAGGTTTTTTCCCTCTATAAGGATGTGAGGGCCTGCTGCGTCACTGTAGCAGTTTTGTCTTTGCTGCAAGAAGAGTAAGATCAGCCCTTTAATCCCAGTTATTCTTTAGATACAAGCAGCTGTGTCAACAATACATGCTAATAAGAACAACAATAGGAATTATCTATGTCACATGTGGGAAGGGAAGGAAAGTGGAGTGTTTTGGAGAGCAGAACCCTGACCAAGAGCAGGACATACCATGCAAGATGATGGAATTATTAACAGTAGCAGAAGCCAATCAACTCCTACTTGTTGAGTCTACTGAGCACGCAGCATCTTCAATTCATCCACAGCCTCTCCTGTCACTGGCACCCCCAATCCTGTACAGCATGATGAATAATGCATTACCTTGAGGGAAAGGAACCAACTGTCTCTGAGTTTGACAAGCTCTTTTAAGCTTCTTGTTTTGTTGCTAATTTAAGCACATTGCTATTTCCAATACTACACATGCACAATTTTGCAAAAGATCACCAGAATTCAGAAATGAAGCCAGAAGATCTAAGACTGCATTAGGACAGGGAACTAGCTCTCCTCAGTGAGCTCTGAGCACTCAGCAGAGGTGAGGGAGTGGCCTGAGACTTGAAGAGGAAAACTCAGAATATGTCCTAAATTGACAGTGCTGCTGCTGGATCACAGACTCCTTGACAGGACGGTCTGCATGAAGCACGCACGTGTGACAGCTTGTGGCAGCTGAAGAATCAGAAAGCTGTCCAGCAATTCAACTTGCCCCAACAACCAATGCAGGTTTCAAATTCATTTGCAATCCAACACAGCAGTTTTGAGTGCTATTTTTTTTCATTCATTTTTAAATAGCCTGAGAGAAGGATCTATTCAGAGCAAGTAATATACAATGTGAAATTGGTTACCAGAGTTTACGTTTTAGTGCAGTGCTGATACTCTTAAATGCATGCAGCATGTAGTGGTTTTGCACTGCTTGCTTTATACAGGAAAAAATGGAAGAGGGATGTCCAATATGCCTGATCCTGCTGTCGGGCTTGGTAGGGAACACTGTAAGCACAGGAGGAGATAGCAGTGTGAAATGGCATGTGCACACACATGAACTGCCATGGACTGTTACTGACTCAATCACTAGGATTTCTTCAAAACAGGCAATTCCCATACAAGATTTCCAAGGTTTTAAGAGCTTTGGTTTTCTGTTTGCAGAGGCATGTTTCCAGGCTTCAAAACAGACTCGAATCTGAAACTGTATGTGGGAAAGAACAGAGAAGCTAAAACCACAATCACAGTTAATGACTATTGGCTCTCTGGAATTAAAAATGAAATATCCTTTGGGATCCTGCAAGAAAACCACATTTTGAGAGTCCTGGCTCAGCAGCAATTCTCCCATGCAGAGGCTTTTGTCTTTGAATGGCAAATTTTACCAGAGGGATGCAGAACAAAATTTATCCACCACCCTTGCACTGCATCACTATTTCCTTTTGCTCTGAGTTCATGACCTTATGCACTGCATCACAGAAAAGCCTGCGTGATGGGGAGCTTCAAGTAGACGGAAAAATCTGACACAAGATCTGTAAAATGTGTTGTGGGGAAATGACTCTCTTTACTTTGGCCTCGTGATTTTTGTACAAGAAACGGACTACAAAGAGGAGAATGAACCCAGCTAGGGAGGTCCTCACATTACCTCCCCTTTGCCTTGTACAGGCAGTAAGAAATAGATCTCCTCCCTCTCTCTTCAGAGAGGGTGGATTTGTTCCGCACAGAAGCTCAAGATAGAAGATGTGGCTACTGGCAGCGGTGTAAAGAAACATAAGCATGTAAATTCTTGCCCAGAGGAACAAAAGATCATCTGTTTTATAGGAAGGAAAATGCTGAAAGAAAATTCCAACTAGAGTATCGGATTTCTGCAACCATTTCAGCACCTCTAACCTCTCCACCTCATCATCTCAAGGTATAAAATTCTGAGAACCTTATTTAAGAAGACAATGCCAGGAAAATGAGAACCTTTTCCCTATCACTAAAATAAGTGTTGTTGAAGAAATGTTGAGTCTGAATACCACCTAATTGACATGACAACATCAATCTTTATAATAAGTTTCATTTAACTTTGTAAAGGTGTCCAATGAAATAACCTTGCAACCTAATATGAAAGGCAGCAGATGCAACTACTAATTTAGAAAGTGCTGAGAATTTGTTTTACACTTTCCTCACGTTGACATAGAAAAATGTCCCCAGAGAGCCCACACTTAGTTTCATTAACTTCCCTCATCATAACACAACACAATACTTAGCATCTGTGCTGTAGTTCTAGATATGCTACCTTTACATAAGCTTATTAAAAACAAAGACTGTATATTTTTATACAGTCGGTCTACTCTAATTTGGGGCTAGATGATTTATTTGCAAACACTATCAATGTATTCATGGTGATACTGATACCAATTTTCAGTTTTCACACTGATCTCTCTGATTTTAAATTTCCTTATACAACAAACAGTCTCTGAAAGGATGAGGATGGTGATACAAACTGCTTTTGACTGTTTCTCCAATTTGCTAGTAGAACTAGCATTTACTCATCATTTGCTATGAAAATGTTTTCATTGATCAAGATGAGGTGCAGAATTAATCCAGACATTTCTTACTGGCAACTGTAAGAGACAAGTGTATGAACTACAAGCTTTTGGTCTAAACCTCTACATTTGTACTCTTCACATAGGACTGTGGGAGGTGAGAAGAGAAGAAGAGCTTGGCCAGAAAAGCTGGTACTTTGACCTACTGAACAATGAAGATGTGCCAGAGAAGTCAGACTGAAATCTAAATCCACTAATGGCTATTTGCAAAAATTTCACTCTAGGGAACCAAGTAATGACATCAGAACTATGGATTTATTAGCTGCAAAGTGTCATTCCTCTTTCAGTGGTGAAACATGAACTTTGATCCATTTATGATTCTTATACATCTCACTGGTGTTCCCAGGGTAAAAAATGCATGCTACATCCTGTGTATGTGCAAACTAATGGCTATAGGCTAAAACTTGTCATCCTGTGCAGGAAATTCTCAGATCTGTAGTTTGGATAGAAATTCTACAACCTCAAGCTTGGACAGTTTTTGAAAGTAATTTTTCAGATAGGCCATAGAACTCCATATGCTGTTTATCAAGGTAGATAAAAGAGTAACTCCTCTAATCCCAAGAATGCTCTAATACCAATAGAAGAAATCTTTAACATCAGTATTCTACCAGAAAGTGAGGGAATTTGCATTAAAATAGGTTTCTGGGCTAATTCCCATGCATCTACCCTCCTCAGGCAAGGAAAAAATCACCTCTGCATAGTAAATTCAGATGTCCTCTGTATGCTGAAGTCTGTAAAGGGTCAAGACGGTCCTTTCCCATCCAGAAAGGCTTCAAGGAAAGGAAGCCTGAAACATATTCAGCACAAGCTAGCAGTGCCATGCTGACTTAATCTCATACTCACAGGGGCTACTGGTCAAAGGGGAGGAATACAGAACTGTCATTCCCTTCACAGAAAGATCCAACTGGATAATCTCGAAATGTGGTGAAAATTACTTACTTATTTTCAAGAGGTGCCTCATGTTATGACTACTAAATCCATAAGCAAACTCATTTCTGTTCTGGATTAGAGAAATGCAGAGTTTCTCATGCCTCCTAGTTGCTGCTGAGTGTTATCTTTGATTAAAGTGATTAGAAGCCCATGTACAGCTAAGCCACTTCGCAATCACGGCACAGATTTAAACTAAAAATCTACAAGCTCAGAACAACATCACCCACTCCAGTATGATCCAAAGGCAGCACACCCGCACAGGGAAACTGACCACCATTACTTTTGAAAAGGAAAACCTGAGAAGTAAACAATGCCTGAAAATGTGCCAGATATACATCTTGCTTGAAGTGGATTAATTGAAGGCAGTAATACTATATTAATTTTCAACAGCAAAGAATTGGCCTTTTTTTTTTTAATCGTCTTTGACCAACAAAAATCTTGAACTGCCATTTGCATTAAACCTGGAAAAGTACTGCCTTCCCCTTTTTGGTGTTTTTTTTGATCTTCACTAGATGAAGCAGGGGACCTTCAGCCAATCCAACAATAGAGGAAGTTTCCAAATGACCAGTTGTTATTAACAGAATGGATTTTCAATAATCAGTCTGGACTAGGAGCACAAGTCCTATTAAAAGATGTGGAAAACCAGCATCCAGAGAGCTTCCAGTGTCTGCTGGAATTCCTCAGAATAAGGTTTCACAAGACCAGATTTTTAGAAAAGTTCAGGCTTCTACCAAAAATCAGTTTGGCTGATAATTTAGAGGGGAAACAAGTCCCGCTGAAGAGAACTTTTTTTTGTCCACACATTGATCTTCCGCACTTTGTTTGCATTGTCCTGGAAGGACTGGACATACAACACTGTAGGACAAATACTGAACATTATTTTATATAAGAAGACAGTGCTCATCTAAAGCTTTAGCATAAAAATCAGATAAAGTGATTTACCAAAGTGGGGTTTTTATTCTGTAAATATTGATAATTTTGTTGCCAAAAAAGTCAAGAAATGCCTTCTTCCCACTTGTATAACAATAAGGTTTGATAGGCAGAATGTATGAAATATACAGTAACTTCTTCTGAAAAGCTATCTAAGCTCACTCAGCTTACAGTATGTGGAATGTAATTATCCAGAAAGTGAAGTATGTATAAAAATAGGTAAAATTCCTACAATATTTGTATTGACTCATAATTCCTCCTGCCAGGAAGGTTACAATAGCTCTACAGTATATGTATGAAATGCTTGTTCATAAAGTTAAAAAACATCATTACCTTACTGAAGAACACATTAAATGTAGGAATGCATAATCAGAACTGACTCTCAATTCTGCTTAGCTGGTGCAAATCTACAGAGAACCACCATCCTTTCTGCACAAAACAAGACCAACCTCTAATCTGAGAGTTGGGGTTTTGTTTTGTTGTTTTGTTTGCCATAGAGGGGCCAGACTGAAGTTTATGAAAGAAATTCCTCTGGAAGTGGAAGTACATTGTTTAATATTTTTTCCCTATCTCCACTTTGTTTACTGACAGCAGTTACCCACCTTTTAAAATGATTATTGCCTGACATTACATGGAGCTTTTTACTGCCTGTTCAGAAGAAGGCAGTGAAATACAAAGAACCTCCAACTCCCCTGTCATGACCCAGTTCTGGGCTTGTGCTTTTTTGACGAGTCTTTGATCTGCAGCAGGCCTCATAGGCTAGTCTCCCGGAGGAACATGGTGCCAATGTTGTAAGACACCTTTCTCACTCTGGCAGATGTGATGGAGGGTTTTGGTGGCTTCTGACCACTTCTGACCTCCAGGAAGTAACAGATCCCAGGAATTTCCTTTGGAAAGTTTTCTGGAAGCTCTTCACGGGAACGAGGGATAAAAATAAAATTTTCTTCCTTTTTCAAAAGCCTAGAGAAAAACAAAACAGAGGGATATAAAACACTGTAAAACACATTCCAGAAATGTCTCTTTGGAAGAGGTGGATCCTATGTGCAACCAAGTAAAAAATGAGTTAACACTAAATGAGTAACATGTAAAGAAATTCTAAGTCAGGATCCTCAGCTGATATATAGGAACTTATCATCATTAACTTCAAGGAGCTCTGCTGACGGAGATCAGCTGAAGGAATGGCTCAAAAAAATATTCTCTGAAAATTAGTGTCAGCATTCAGAAAGTAATGTACCAGAAGGAGAACCAAATTCGTAACGGTCATTGTCCAGAACAAATCATTTGGCTTAATTAGAACACTTCAGCCTGGTCAGTTGGGCAAAAATTAACATTTCAGAGTGACGGCTACCAGCAGGTTTCCCACTGGAAGGCAGCAGTGCTTGGGAGCTCTCACAGATAAAAGCAGGGAGGTCAGTTTGTGCCCTTCTCACACTCCGTAGTCATGTATTTCATAAATTGGGTTCAAATACAGCAAATCCAGCTTCAACACCAGAAGCAAGTCTGACACTATTCATCAAAGTACCCATAGGTTTAATCTAGGCTATTTGGTTGGGTCAAAAAGGGATCCAGGTTCCCTGGAGCCATGAAGCCACCTCCTGGCATGCCTGCTCAGGTGGTACAACACCACAGCCCGGACTATACTGCCTTCTGCCATTTGCCACCTTAGCCATGATGCAGAAATCTCTGCCTGGTTAGACCTGAACATTTAGGGCATCTTTATCAAGTATCATCCCTAGAACTAGCTGAACGTGTAAAATAAAGGAAATAACTCTATACATTTTCGTTTCCAATTACTTATGTAAATTAAGTTAGTGGTATTCAATCCCTTGCAGCATTGAAAAGAGCAGTTTTGAGAGTGGTAAATTCTGAGCACAGTTGGATATACAAAAGCATTCTTCCTCTTTTCCCTCCAACGATATTTATTCTTTCTATCAATCAGTTTGAAGTTCAAAAACATAATTGGGAAGAACTTTATAAGTTTCAGTGTAGTTTTGTAATAGGTAGTTTATTTAATGTCTGTAAAGTTGATTTCTGGAAAGTAAATGAATGAATGAATCCCGTTGCCAGGAGAATTTTGCAGGATTATCAGTATATGCAATGGCACTTCCTTCACTGAGTACTTTTCATGGGTTTTGCATGAGACAATCTGTGTGAGCTCATTGAAATATAAAGGCATTTTCTTTCCAGCTTTTAAATAACCACTTTGTTATAAATCAAACAAAGTTTTACCTTTGAACTTCTGTGGAGATCTTTAGTGTGTACTTAAAAGTCCAGATTGTCAATTTTATGATCAAAATACTGCAATCTTTTCTAAATTGCATGAGTGTTTGTGGAGGCCTCTACAGAGAAGCTTCTCTCTTTTTATCTCTGCAATGTTTGCAGTAAATATTTTGTATTTCCAAACTACAGCCTTAATATACTGAAATAACTCTTCACAGCTTCCCAAACCAGATTTCTGCACATTAACAGCTGAAATCTTAGAACCTTCTGAGCTATATCTATAAGCTTTCACTGTAGCCACTCTTCCCCACACTGACTATTCACTATGGAGCATCCAGCCTTCCTAAAAATCAGTGATTTCCTTATCAGAGTCTAACATCATGTAATTTTAATGACAGTTACACAAATCCAAAACTGTAAAATATATCATATCTATATTCTTTTATTCAGGTCAGGGCTGGCACTAAGATTAGTTGATATTTTACACTATTTCCTCATAGAAAAGAAGTGCAAGACATTAATTACCCATCTTATTTTCACTTGTTTTGTGAATTGCAACTTGGTTACAATGAAATGCTCCAGGGCTGATAGACAATTACTCTTTTGAAGATTCCTCCACTGCTGTGGCTTGTGATAGACTCCACATCCCTGTATCAGATGCATGGCTTTAATTGTAAATATTAGAATCAGAAATTGTCCAGCTGACCTTCATTGGGATAATATTTCAGCTCTCAAGCAAGCATGGCAGGAAACCTTTGTTACCAAATGCTAATAGAAGTTACTTATAATTATGTTCTATCCTACTTACTTTACACTTTCAAGGGAAAAAAAAAGAAATTTCTGGCTCATAGAATAATACTATTAGAAAGATTTTAATCATGATGAAAATGGCCTCTTGTTAGCTTTCTCCTAAAGAACAGGTTTTTCAAATTCCTTAAATAATATGTTGGTCCTGACACTTGGCTTCCCAGACTGAGAATGAGTTCATAGTTCAGAAATTGCCTCTGATTTCTTATATCTTTGTGTATATACTAAAGAAACAAGTTATCTGCATATTCTCAGTGCATATGGGTGAGGACATTTTTCTGCAGAAATCTTCCCCTCTGATTTTAGGCCACTTGTGATATCAAAAAGAAAACAACAGCAATTGGTGGCCATGGCCATTTCTAAGTTTCTTGAATTCCTTTTCATGGGTACAAAGAACCTCAGAAGATGCTTGAGCCAAGCAGGTGAATGAATATTGCACGTCCCCAGGGATATGCACTGAGCCACCCTGTGGTGGGCTGACCTTGGTTGAACACCAGGTGCCCACCAAGCCATTCTATCCCATGCAATCCATTTTTTGCAATCCCCTCTGGCTCTGGAGAAGATCCAGTGTAAAACCTTCTGCTCTGGAACACTTCCTGGGTGGTGGCCCTCAGTTCTGGTTGGCAGCCTCACCTCGTGGACCATTCTCAGAGCACTCCTTTGTGAACAAGTCAGACCACCCGTTGAGAAAGCCTGAAAGAACAATCTACCCAGAGAGCACAATCTTATCCTTTACCTTCAGCAAATTATGTTAAATTCCTGCTTAAACTGTATAAAAAATGTCCCCAGATTGTCCCATATTCAGAGAGCTCAAGCTGAAGTTACACAACCTCCGCAGTTCAGGAATATGCATGTAACAACTAGTCTGAAAATATCCCAAAGCATTTATCTTAGCTGTATTTTCTGAATCACTTCTGTGAATTTCCCTTCAGGGCACTATTGCAAAGGGTATTTTTATACTAGGTTTTTCACAGGTTCTAAATTCTGGGTTCCATTCAAGTGGTTCAATGCACAATTTACAATTGTGAGCTCAAATTGTGAGGGTCAGGTACTCAGGCATTCCTATAAATTGTCTGGAATTAGGTCTGCCCTCAGCTTATCTTCTTTGTTGATGTTTCAGGGGAAGAAGGATTTCTTAAACGCTGTTTGCAGTTGATTAACTTTGACACCTTTTCCTCCTAACCTGAAATCTTCCAATGCTTTTTAAAGCCTTGTTCTGTCACTACCTTGGTGAAAATGCTCTTGCTTTCAGACAAAAAGAGAGGGGATCTAAGAATTATCCTATTCTCTTTTTTTCTTTTCAGTTCCTTCATTTAAGAAAAAAACTCAGGAGGTCTGCGTGTGAATGAAAATTGAGATCATACTTAGTGGGAACCTTGAAGATGCTTTTAAGAGCTGTAGCTCTTTCTTCACATAGATGAAATGATAGAGTACTTATATTTCAAACTATCTTGGCAAGAAACAGTCACATCTTCATCAGAGTTTCTATATTCAGAAAACCACAGAATCATAGAATATGCTGAGTTGGAAGGGACCCATCCTGATCATAGAGTCCAACTCCTGGCCCTGCACAGGACACCCACAAGAGTCACACCATCTGCCTGAAAGTGTTGTCCAAACACTTCTTGAGCTCTGTGTTGGGACCACTTTCCTGAGGAGCCTGTTCCAGTGCCCAACCACCCTCTGGGTGAAGAACCTTTTCCTGATATCCAATCTAAACCCCCCGACTCAGCTTCATGACTTTTTCTTGACTCCTGTCATAGGTCACACGACTGAAGAGATCAGTGCCTGCCCCTCCTCTTCCCCTCATGAGAAAGACTGCAGTGAGGTCTCCCCTCAGCCTCCTCCAGGTTGAACAAACTAAGTGACCTCAGCCACTTCTCATACAGCTTCCCCTCCAGACCCTTCACCCTCCTTTGGATACTCTCCAATAGTTTAATGTCTGTCTTATATTGTGGCACCCAAAACTGCCCCCAGCACTCGAGGTGAGGCCGCCCCAGTGCAGAGCAGAGTGGGACAATCCCCTCCCTTGCCCGGCTGGTGATGCTGTGCCTGGTGCCCCCAGGACAGGGTTGGCCCTCCTGGCTGCCAGGGCACTGCTGACTCGTGTACAACTTGCCACTGACCAGGACCCCCAAGTTCCTTTCCACAGTGCTTCTCTCCAGCCTCTTGTTCCTCAGTCTATATACACAAGCAGGGTTGTCCAGTGCCAGATGCAGAATCTGGCATTTGCCCTTACTAAACTTCATATGGTTCATATGGCCCAGCCCTCAAATTTGAACTAAGAAATGGTGATTGCTCATCTCTCCAGTTTGAACTAACAGAGACTTGCTCTTACAGAATTATTTGTTGCAATGCCCCCTATAATGAATGCATGTTTCCTATGATGATTCTTACTCCCTCCATGCCCACTCTTTATCTCTTCATCTCTCAGAGATGTCAGACTTCTGTACTTCTTACTGGATTGCTGAATCAGAGCACAAAAGCACCCACTCAGAACTAAACTTCAACGTGAACTTTGCTTTAGAAAAATTGGTCTGTAGAGACCAAAATTCGAACTAAACTTCTAAGAGAAATATAATGCTCTACAACAAAGGACACTATGCAGTGCATTCCTAAACACAGTACACACCAAGAAAAGCACATTGGCCAGGTCAGTCTTCCAGGAATGCTCTCTTTCACAGGGAGAGAGACAAACAAAAGAAAAAGGTTCTTTCTGTCCTCACTCTAAAAGGACTGTAAAGCCTTTACTTAACCTTGTTCACATCACCCTATTAATTGATATAATTAGGAAAGTTTATTTAATGGCTTTCCAAATAGGCTATGAGAAGACTGTTTCCTGTTGCACTGCTGCTCCCTTCCTCTGTGGCAACAAGTGTTGCTTGCCTCACCAGCTGGGATCTACTTGATAACATAAACCAGCTCATTTGTTTCCATATGAATACAGATAATAAATTATTACCACACTCATTAGAAATATTGGAAGGCTGCTCTTAAAATACTCTGTATAGATATGAATTTGCTGTTGTAATGCTAAAAATCAGTGCGCTTGGTTCTGAACTTTAGTGGGATTTAATTTCTCCCTCAGTTTCTATGTATGCTATAAACATCAGGAGACTGGAAAAAAAACCCTGACTACATCTATACCTCATTAATTGCACATTGCATTTATTACTTTTTAAACTATGGCAGTTAATGTATTAGTGCTCTTCAGACAGATCAGCTGTGGTAAGGTTATGAAAGGACAAGTCATGATCTTTTATGGAATATATTGCATACCACAGGCAGCTCAGCATGGTGAGTGTCTGTCTCTGACCTTTAATACTTTTCTGTCTCACCCACCTAAGCAAAAAGAATACTGTGCCTCTGCTCTCTGTTTGGGACATTAGAGGCTCAGTGCACGGGTTTGCATCATCACTACTAAAAGGCCTCAGGCTTCACTAAAAGTGCTGGCCTCAGGACCTGCCTCGATTTCTCCAGGCTTGAGCTTTTTGTAGTTTTAGCAGTTGTGCAGCCAACAGATGACTTTTGCCGAGACATGTTTTAGCTTTAGATTAGCCATGTGAAACTGTGGGGTAACATACACTGCAAACTACTGAACAGTGATCTAGCACAGTTATTCTGTGTAGAGTGAACCTTCAATAAAAGTGAACCTGGAATAAAAATGCAGTGTCACAAAGCACAAGCACAGCCAGACATCAGAGGCCCAAGGACCACAATCACAAATCACAGTGACTATGGGGGTGCAGCCTCACAGAAGCAGGTGACACTGGGAGCAGAAACCCAAGAAAAAAATAGTGTGTTTTGACTATGCTTCTAAAATTAGACTGGCAATATTTTTTTGTGTCCATGAATAAACTGTATTCCCATTCTGTCCATAAATAAATTGCCTGTCCACCAGCATCTTTTGAGAACATACATAGTGAATTGAAAGATATAAAAACAAACAGTTTTTTAAAGGATGCTGAGAAATAAAATCTAAAATAATCTGAAAAGGCTCTTGGAGAGAAAGCCCATTGGTTTGAACATATGAGGCAGAAAAATACAGATGTAGAGATAGCTATAATCTGTAGGAGAAATAATACATATAAATAGATATAACCTGTAGGAAGAAGAATTGATAAAAAAAAAATCTATAAGGAATTTATTGAAAAGCCTAAGTTTAATTTAAAACCCCTGTAAAGAGAGAAGTATAGAAATACTTCTTAATTACCTAAAACTTCTTTCATACAACTTTCTGTGAAAGAACTATTAAAAACCTACATGGGTTTTAATAAATTGTAAAGGCTGAGAAGCAATTTACGCAGGTGAACACACAATGACCTCACCCAGCTCAATAAGGAGGTACACCTGGGTTGCCCTCTCTCCTAAATCAAGATAAAGATGTGGGATAGAGGCTGTTCATTTTCGCCTAAGCTCAGGTCACAGATATATCACCCAGCATGTGATAATGGAAAGTATCTGTACCCAACAGTGAGTGCCAGAAGCACATTATCCACAAGGGAAATACATGCTGCAAAAGACCAGAGGTAGAAAGAAGAGGAAAAAAAAGAATTAATTTTTAAATAGGAGTTACTTGACAAACAGGAACTACTATGTTTACCTGCTTTTAATAACTGCTAAGAAATCCCAAAGTATTACATTGCAACACTATTAGGAAAACAAGACAAATGTGGGTATATTATATTAATACCTCATAAAAATCATTATTAAAGGCTGAAACAAAAAATTAAAAAATATTTAATCTCTCTTCTGTGCTGAAGAGTCTCATAAATCTTATTGTGCTTCCTTCCTGACTGTGGAAAATAGGGTAATTCTATTCAATTCAGGATAATGTAGATGAATTAAATAAACTTTGAGCCAATTCTTTTCCTATTCCTTCCTGTCCATATCTTTAAATAGGGACCAGTCTGGGATGCTCAACTTCCTCTCCAGTTTCCACGTTTTCACTGGAAGTTTTACCAGAGCTATTCCAGTGATTTAATTTCACAATGCTCAGTGATTCGAAGCAAATGGGGCTCTGTGATCCTTCTGTCATAAGACCTGTCTGAGTCAAGAGAACAAGATATTCCAAACAGAAGTGAGGCTTCAGATTCAAAAGATGCAAAAACCACCTTTGTAAAAGGTGTTGCTTCACACACAGCAGAGCTCTGCCCAGGCAGGTGTAACTGGAGCACAGCTGCCCCAGGCTCACTGCTGCTACTAAGCAACAAATATCACACTTTGTACTTTTAATTTTAGACTCTGATTCTTACTTAGGCAGATTACAGGCTTGAAGGGAAGTGTCTGTAATCAATAATTGGTATTCTGAAGTGTGATTATTATTTGAATGCTGATGACACTTTATGATGCATAATCTCTACTGTAAAATGAAAGCTGGTAAGTACTGGACATGTTTTCAGTATCTGCGTGCTTTATAAGCACAAAACTTATGTCACAACTTCCATCAGGGGCCAAGGTAGACACAAACACATGATGATAAAAGCCAGCAGTTTCATTTAATTGAAAATTCTGTTGTTTTCATACAGACTGCAAATTTATCTACTTGGGAAAGCACTGATTCTTAGATAATAAAAATATTAACAGCAGTATTAACAGAGTGTACAGCAGCACAGTATGATCAAATAGAAGCATTTAATAGAATATAAAGTCAAATACAAATATATTTCAGTTTGTGATGAACCACTTTATTTATACATAATAAATATATAGTCATACAAATTATATTTAAGAAAAGTTGTATATGGATGCATCAGATCAATCACTACTTGTTTATTTGGACACCACCAGGATATTATGTTAAATCTCATAGAACACTTTCAGAAACTCTGAATAATTCTGCCCCTTTGAGTATTTTGTAATTGCAGTCTCTTCTGGCCATTGTTTCAACAGTGTCATTTCTTGACTTCTTCCCTGTTTGTTTTCAAGCTTTCAACTATGTCAGAAGGTATGGTTTGAAATCAACTTTTCAAGTTGCCCCATGTACATTCATTTTATCTTTTCACATCATTTCTGAAGCCTGTAATACAAAATTTTTCCTAGCCTGATCATCACTACTTCTAGCCATTCATCTTGAATGATAACTGCATCGCAGTCAAACACATATTTTCTTGCCCTTTCTACTTCCTTTACCTATAACCATGTGTCTAGCCTGTTACTTCCACTGGAAGTTCTCTGAATCAAGCACTGAATTTGTTCAGCACAATAACAGCAGACTGTTTACTGAGTACAATAACACAGATAGAAAATACCAATAATTCTGTATTTTGTCGTGCATTGTTTTGCAATTTTATATTACAGCATTACTACATCATCAGTCACTTTTCTACCTTCTTCCCTTTTTGAAGCAACAATCTAAACTGATAACTTTCTGGAAGGTAAGTACAGACATGATGGTCATATAAGGTGAAAGTTTGGCCATCTTGAAAAAAATCGTTCTATTCGTACTGGATTTCTAGGATTAAAGGGAAGTGAAAAAAACTGTAGACCCATTTCTGATACAACCTGAAAGATATGCAAGGTGAGAAGATCTGACTCACGTTTTGGTGCCTAGGACTTAGTAAGAATGCTCTCCAAGGTGACTCACATTTGACCTGCCATGGTACAATAGGACCAGTGGCAGCCAGGCAGAGATGAGACACGGGTAAAGAGAAGTTGACTTCTCCGTGCCACAATGTACTAGAGTCAGATAAAGGGCAGAACAAACCCACAGATTTCTAACAAGCTCCATACACAGGCCCTCAAACTAACTTACAGAACAGTCTTTTATCAGCAGTGTCATGAAAAGAAAATACAGTCACAGAACCACAGAATCAATGAGGTTGGAAGGGACCTTTAAAGCCCTTCTAGCCCACCCCCCTTGCAATGAGCAGACACATCTTCAGCTAGATCAGGTTGTTGAACAATGACCACAAATCTGTGTCTCACAGAGGAGCTGCCATGTCACTCATAACCAAATTCAACAGAACTGGCACTCTCCACTGGTACACAGAAGTGACTCTGGCTCCAGCATGAAGAGAGCTCTGTGCACCACAGGTCCCACAAATACTCACTAGTTATATTTCCATAAAGCTGTCTAGCTTACCAGTTTCTGCTCTCAGGGACACAAACATGAGCAAGCAACACTACAGCCCCAAGTGAAATCACACCCCTGAACCACATTTGTGAAGAACTAAGATCTCTCTTCTGAAAAAGTATGGAATGCACTTTCAGAATATCTTGAAGACTATCTCAGAGAACAGCCCTTTATAAGAACTGATCCTGTTCAAGAAAAGTCCAGCTCCCTGCCATAGGGCCTTGGTTACCTTTTGCCAGACCACAAACCACACACCGAAGGCCCAGCTACTCTGTAATTTTTTGTTACTGGAGCACAAATGATAAACAAAATTATGGTGACTATTCAAACAAGATTTTAGAGGATTCTTCCTACCCCACAGTGGCTGACCAAGAGCCAAAGGCTGTAGAACGCTGTATATGGAAGGTCCCCAAGACAATTTCTTTTCAAATGATACCAAGTTCCAAACAGAAATTTCCCATATAGTTATTGAATTTATTTTTATTTAAATGAAAATGTTTTCTGTAAACAATAATAGATTGGATTTGGAATTGGATAGATTTGGAGATTAATAAATCGTCTTTCTCTTGCATGTTACCAGACAACTGTATGAATCTATTTCTGTTCACTTTATGATACAAAGCCTACTCAGTTATTCTACCTCTTGTTCAATTTGCTACACTTGCTTCATTCTCAAAATCTGATCTCAAGTGAATGGGGTCTTCAGAAGAATGTCACTTTATGCAGTACTTTAATTATTTTTAACTGTAATTTCTGACTGATTCATATTTTAGCATAGCAGACACTTGAATATTTGGATGAAGAAATCCCATTTAAGATTTTTATTTATTTAGATAGCTATGGGGGGAAAAAATGAGATTCACAGTTCTGAATAGGGAAAAAAAAAGAAAGAAAAGCAATATTGAGTGAGCAACTGTGTACAGATTTACCATACAGTCTCAAAACCTTACTTCAGAAAATTACTTCAGATACAGAACACTGTAAGATTGAGATCTCCTGCCAAAAAAAAAAAGTGAGTGCATCAGCTGTAATCCAAGCAGTAGAAATTCTAATAGTCAAACTGTCAAATTTGAACAATAAGGAACACCTTTTTTATTCAGGAGCTGTTCCTCATAACCAGATTTAATCAAGCCTTCTTTCCATTTGCATAATTTCTTCAAAACATTAGGGATAATGCTTTGCCATTTACAATCTTTTTTCCTGCGTTAAGAGAATGCTTCAATCAAGCGTGTCTTTACAGTGCTAAATAAGAAATTTTGTCTTCAAGAAAGCATGAAATCTCCTTGTAAGCTTGGCCTTACTGGCAAAGTTAGACTTCCTTCTAAGACAATGGGAGTGTGCTTGCTTTCATGAACCATGTTTAGAAGATGGAACCCAAATCCTTAGTCAAAAGCTGTAATAGTGCATAAAACTATGTTGCTTTGAGAGATATCTCCACTTTTTCTGTTAGATGTCATTTTAGGCTGGAATGGCTACCTTGCCTCCACTGCCTGACTTCTTTGCACATTCTGACACAAACCTGCAAACGAAAGACCGACATCCCCAAGCAACACCTCTTTCCAGCTGTCCTGGTGCCCTGCTGACTTTCTGTTGAAGTTCATTGTTGAGGACTGAACATGTTACAAGATGGAACTGAAAACAGGCTGAAATAAAAACAATAGGGAAGGCTTAAGAGGACTTACTGGTACGTGGTGGGACTGACATTGATGCGGCGTGGGTGACTTCCTGACTCGAACTTGCTTGCAAGGGTGACGTTGTTCCCAAAGAGGCAGTAGCGTGGCATTCTCACACCAACGACGCCAGCCAGCACTGAACCTGAGTGAATGCCTATCCTCATCTGGAAAAAACATGGGATCCATGTCAGGCTGCCTCTCTTGTGCCACCAGTGGGAATGTCATTAGCACTTACTTACAAGCAATTCTTTCAAATAAAGAATAAACCAAAGAAGAAAGAGTGAAGAAAACAGGTTCTTCTATGCCACTAGCTTAATTCAGATGCAGTTAAAAGAAAGAACAAAAACATGGTTTTTTTTTTTACTACAACTATTTTCTTCCTCTGTGCACATTTTCTGGAGACTGTGACAATAAAAATAGAAATCATGAACAGAATAGGACGGGATCACCCAGAGTTACTTGCAATGTCAACCATCTAATTACACAAATAAATACATTAAAGAGGGTTATTTTTGCTACCAGTTCTAACACAGGCTTCAAAGTAAGGCCAAATCTTTCTCAAACTGGCAGGAAGAGTAGTTAAGTGGAGTGAATGAATAAGTTACTTTTATCTCCTTCATATTTTTCTTCTAAACTCTTCAAGGTCTAAGGTCTTTCTCACTTTGTCAGACTGAGAGATATTGCAGTGGTGAGAATGCTGAAGACTGAGGCACCAATGATTTTTAAAGTAATTGCATCCTCCTCAAAATAAGGAGGAATAAATCCCCAGCAAATTAAAAAAAACTCATGTGACTATTCTAGCAATCATCCCCTGTAACTGTCTGAGATATGGCAATTGCACAGACCTGTAAAGATCAGAGTCATCATCCAAGTTCCTTTCAGAGCGAATAATCAGAGATTTATTCTGCATACATTTTAGCTGACAATTGTGTTTGCCAAGAAAATAATTTTTACAGATAGGGAAGTCTTTTTCTCTTATTAACTTTATAACAGTAAAAAATTGAAAAGAATATATTTATATCTTCTGAGGATACTCTTGCTCATAGCAACTGGAGTGCTGCAAAACATGAGGTGAAGGAAATAAATAACAGCTACTAAGAGGGTCTGATGGGGTATGGAGTGACTTACCTAACACTGTACTCAGTATGGTCCGTTCACTTACTCAGTTCACAGTTATTGCACTGCACTTTTGTCCATCAGTCCTTATTTTTTTTCATAACAAAATACATATGGTTTCAAATACAAATTAAAAAATCACTGTTACTCCTTTTTTGTGTAAAGTAAATGCTACCATTTAGTAAGACTGGTGTCCATGAAGTTCTAAGAACATGTGGGACCCCACAGTATTTCACTGACTATGATTCTTCCCCCATGCCCAAGACTTTTACCATGCAGCTAAGCACTCTTTTAATTTTGTTCCTCTCTTATATGTCACAGACAATGGGTTTAGAATTATATCTGCTATACAGTAAGCTCATGCATAACCTAAGAATATGTTCTGCATTCAATGTGATACTACTTACAACATTCTCACAGGCAGCCTAAAACCCTCAATTTTCACAAGAGTGCTGTTAATTACACAGTAGGTTGTTTGGTTTTTGTTTTCTTTTTCTTTTTTTTTTTCTTTTTTTTTTTAAATTCTGTGAATAAGTATCACTCACTTTAATTGAACTTTCCAACCTTTACTATGGTTTGGAAGGCAGCCACTGAAATCCTTCAAATACTCTATTTCATAGGGCTGGGGAGCATCAACAAACTTGGTTTGCCTACTAACATCTGTGCAAACTCATAACCCTTATATTATTTTGGTCATATTTTGGGGCAATAATATTTCCTGCTTTTTCTACAACAACACACATTTAAACTCCACTGACCATTACCAGTGGGAAAAAGTGCTCCTGCAGTCATGAAGTGAGCAAACAGCCCTTCTCCATAAAGTTGAGGTCAGCACCTTCCCTTAGTGAAAGACTATGAGCAGGAAGTCTTGCTCACACAACAGCAAGCATGCTGTCAGCATTCAGTAAATAATAAACAACTTATTTAAAATGTCTTGTTCTTGTGAGATGGGAGGTGAATTAGTCATTTTGCACACAATTTTAAGAACAGAGCTAATGAAACCTATTTGTTCCACTGCTACTCTGTGTACTTACTTAAAAATCACAAACTAACTGTGTGCTGTGACCTCTTCTAGGGTACATTCAATGACATGTGAAGGCCAGATTTAAACTGCAAGAAAAAGTATTAGCTTTGTTTTCCTCTAAAAACAAAGGGATAAGAGTATATATTAGAGTGGAAGGATAATATGATAGCAAAAAATGTATTAAGAAAATAAAATTTGCTTTTGCAATATATGCAGTGAAAGTTGAAGTTATTGTTGGTTGGTTTTTTTACTTTCATTTCTTCCTTTTCATTGCTTCCTTTTACATGGCCACAATATTTTTTATCACTCAGTGCTTCAGTGACACAGGTGAGGGTTCTTCTGTACTATTGTAAGAGCTTTTTAAAAAACACATGCTCCTACAATAAAACAGGTAGATATATTCTCACAAACACAGGTTAAATTACATAGAGAGTGTCAAAACCTGAAGTTTTCATTGGGTGGAAGAAAGCTGATGTAGGCTTTCTCATTCAACCATAGAGATGAATTATGCAAAGAATGGCTTACAATAAAACTCCACTTCTGCTTTATTATATAGCTCTCTACAAGAAAAGAGCTTGCAAACACTGATGCTATTGCCATGAAGTATTCTTTGATGTGCCTTCTTATACTGAGAATAACCATTACACTGGGTCATATAGTACTTTTTAGTGAAATATGTTTACTTAAAAATTTTCTTCATTTGCAAATACGTTATTTTGGCTTTTTCCTCACTGAGCTGAAAAGTCTTGTGTTAACAGCTTAAGGCTCTTTTTTACAAAGGAAGAAAACGTGTAATCAAATTATTAACAAGACGGCACTTACTGGGGCACATCAATGTTTCACATTACCTTTGCAGGAAAAGAAAATCTGCCTAGACTACATAACTTAGAAAAATAATAGCAACAGTTATACATGTATAGTTACAGTTCCCAAGCTATATTGTATATGTAGCCTCTATCAATGCTTTCCCAGAACAGTCACCATTAAATATTAATAACAGCACAGAAAGTGAAAATTAGGTGACAACACTAGGATGCATTATTTGTCTATCAAAACTCTGTTTACTCCTTTTAATAAATGTGCAGTACAAATTATACATTTATTAACTGTCTTAAATGGAGTGATTTTAAGAAAATGCACGTTCTTCATCTGTACCAACTGCTCCTTTGTATGTCCCTAATTATTTGGCTAAAGATAAAAATGCAGCGTGTAACTGAACTCAAAAGTTCAGAGACATTATGCATACAAATGGAAAGATAGGTCTTTGGAAACTATCACAAAGAGGAGACAGCCATGAAAAAAACAACCAGTAAATACCACTCCTCCAGTAGTTAAGGAACAGTAAAGAGACTGACAAAAGCCAAAGACATTTCTAAAGCATGATACTGGAAGGCACAATGGTAAAAGAAACACAAACAGGTGGGAAAAATAGTGAGAGACCTGTGAGAAATCTTTTACATAAAGAGGGACAACTGGAACTGAGTACAATGGAAAGATCCAGAATGGAAAATGAGAAGAAAAGATTAACAAATCTGATCTTTGCAAGAGCTGTGGTAATAGTAAAGTGGAGAAAAGCTGATGAGTCAGAGGTGTAAAAGAAAAGCAGCCTGCACTGATCAATGTAGTATGAAAGACATGGCTATGTGCAAAGCAAAAGAAGCTTCCAAAACTTGTACAGAGAAAGTGGCAGTATTTGGATATTTCTTACAGGGTAAGGCACAGAGAGCAGAAATGGCTAATACCTGAGTGCCAGGAAGGATAGGATAGTGATTTTGTTAATAGTGATAAAGAAAATTCATAAGGAAAGATGAGGAGTACTGAAGGTCATCATCTAACAGGGAAATGTGCCAGAAGACCTATCAATGAGAACTGATAGTCCAGACTGGACTGCAAGAGGAAAGTCAAGAACAAACAGGAACAAGGATGAACAACACAAAAATATTTGTTCTTTTTCTGAACTGAACATTCTGTTACTGAATTTTTCTGATGTCCTAAATCTTATGTTACTTCTTTACACCTCCTCATTGCCAAAGGATGATTTTCCTTTTTCATATCTAGAAGAGCTGAGGTTTTTGCTTTGTTTAGTTTTGTTTCTTTTTTATCTGCTGTGCAATTTCAATTACTTCCAATAGCCTGAATGCCTTCTTAGGCACCATACTGAAAACTGCACTTTTCCATCAAAATAAAGCCTATTCCAACTGAGATGAGAGTAAATGCAACACTGAAAATTCCCAACCCATCTACAGCTGACTTTATGGCGAAGAGGCAAAAATATTTTAATAACAGTAAAGGATGCAGTGGCCTGCCTGAAGTAAATTTCATCATTGCTAATTTGTTTCTTAATAGCTTTTTCTGTTAATCAGTACTCTCACATTAAAATAAAAAAAAAAATCCAGTCATTTTCTTTATGAACAAAGCTCTTGAGCTTTTTCTCTTTTGAAACCTTGTTGAAAAATGTATTCTTCTTTCTCTTTTCTCATTTCTCCACATAATTTTCAGGGCAAAAATTAGAATGCAAGTGGAAAGACAATCTGAGAAGTAGCACTTGTCTACTCAAGAACATTTTATAAAACCTCCTCAAATCTATATTTTTTTTACCAATACGTGTTTGCAAATTGATAGCCAAAAACCACATTAACCTTACTTCCCTTCAGTCAAAACTGAGGCATTGCATCACAAGAATTAAAAACAATTCCTTTATTAATTAGACCACAGAAAAATGGTTCAAGCTGTAATGATTGCTGAAAGGAAAATTAACTGGGTTTTTAACTATTCCTCAAGCTTCTTATGCATGGTGCTGTGCAAAAATATTTGCAGTCCTTTTCTTTTCAATTCAGAAATCATTCTTCACAGTCACACCCTTATGCAATTCTTCATGCTGTTGCTTATTAGTCTCTTTTCTTCTGAATAAAGGATGAGTTATGCTTTTTAAAATAGGTTTGTAAGCCCATAACCAAGACTGCAAATATTTTTGCACAGCACCATGTGCATAAGAAGCTTGAGGAATAGTTAAAAACCCAGTTAATTTTCCTTTCAGCAATCATTACAGCTTGAACCATTTTTCTGTGGTCTAATTAATAAAGGAATTACTGAAATAAACTGAAAGGCAGAGTAGGAAAAAGAAGAGTCTGTGGATACCTTTCTTCTTGTCTTCCAGTAAAGAGTAGTTAATGCTAAAACCAGAGTTTCCAACTCAAACCAAAGGTAACCATGTAACCTGTCTCCTGATAAGCACAGGGCAACAATACATGCTCATTTCCAAAGTTCTTTCTCTGCAACTAGCAATTTTTAGTTCAGGGATTTCCTGAGCCAAAAGAAATTCTTTTTGTAGAGAAAAGGTGTTTGATGTTCACAGTTCCTCCTCAAATATGAGCTATGATAACATTTCTGCACACATTCTTTCTTCCCACCACACACACGGAAAGAAGGACCTTAATAAACAGTTCTCACACTCTGAAAAACACACTCCCATGCCAGAGAGAAGTCTCAGATTGCCTCACAGGTTAACTGCATCCAGGACACAAAATTCATTTTCACAGAACTGTCTGCCTTACACAGACACAGATGAAGGAGAGAGGGCAGGCTGGGAAGTAGGTGACACAGTTTGGAAGGCAACCACAGCCAGAAGTGATCCCCCACTCAGCCAACTTGGAGCTTTTCAAGCATCAATAATGTGACTGACTGACAGCTGCCCAAGACTTTGTGCAGAGCTGGTAGCAGAGCTCAGGCCTACAAGGCAGTAGCTGTATGAAAATAGCTCCAGGCACATGGATATCCCAAGCCAGAAAAGCATTTAAATAGAAGAGGAAGCATTCTGCTGGATCAGTACTTTTGAGATCAGCTTCAGTAATGCATGTTGGTATCTGTACAGTAACATTTCTTAGACAAAAGCACTCCTCACTTTCTGCCCTAACATACTTAGTGATACTCTGTGTTTCAGTATGGACCTTCTCCCTTCTCTCCTTGCAGTGTCCTTCAGAAACGAAAAAGTCACCTCTCACTGTGTCTCAGCTATTAGTCCATGACAAACAGACAAGTCCTTTCAAACAGAATCTGCCAAATTCTGTAAGATGTTTTCTGCTCTAATATTTTCTAGTACCTTCTACAAAAGTTCTATCTCTTAAATCTCAACATATGCCTTACACAGGGACATTTACTTGTAAAATGTCTTAATGTAAAATAGACCCTCCAGAGCTCAGAGGTCTAAAATCAGGGCCACACACTGGTGAGTCAATGTGCTTTTCCGCTCCTTCAAAGAACTGCAAGTTGATAGGACTGACAGCTATGTCCTGACATATGCTTTAGTGTGTGGGTTATCTGTATTCTTAGATAGATTTATAAATATCACAGTGCCTTTCTGGAAAGGGACATATGACAGTACAGCTCACTACAGAATTGTTGCCAAGGAACAGACCTGCTCAGAGGAAAATTTAGATCACTTGAATTTCACAAGGTGTTCTATAGAACAAAACTGCTGGATATACTTCCCCCTATTTGAACAACATTTGGAGAAATAAACACTTAACGTTTTTCTAATCAGAATTTCCTAGACTTCTTACTCATTGAATTATTCAACCCATCTGAAGCAAAATACACAGCAAACTACACAAGGACAATGAAAAAACAGTAATAAACTAATAAAGAGTGAATGCCTTGGGATCAATATATCCATTTTAAATAGCTATTGGGTAAAGCAATCACGTGGTTTGTGCTGAAGAGATGCAATTAAATTATAACCAACATCATGCACATTACATATGTACATCCCTGGGCTATGGTCTTGGCATACAGTGATTTCTACTGCATGTGGAAAAAGGAGCTATGAAGCATTTCTACATAAAGAAGCCCCAGACTTGAAGGGTGAAATTATTTTTATCTTTCCCTTGAAGTTCTTCTACTATGATCTAAGCAAGGCCTGCTTTGAATAGTGGTTGGATTAGTTAACCTTCAGAGGTTCCTTGCAGCTTCCTTTATTTCACAACTCTGTATTTCATAACCTGTGCTGAAGAATTACCTACCTGTGAGTCTCCATCATCAGTATGAGGTAGAATTAGATGAAGTAAAAACAAAAACAAAGACTCAGACTAGTTTTGGGAGCTCACTAGTTCTAGCATCAAAAGAAAGTTTACACTGTGGCAAGTTTTTTTGAGCCAAATGGCATCGTGTGAATTCACTATGGCACTGCTCAGTGTCTAGGTTAGAAGAGGATTTGGGTCATTTGTAAGGAAACTTCTGACCTGAAATTATTTACTGGAGGGGCTTGTGGGTGGAGAGGTGGGTGTTAAATGATGTAAATCAGAATTTTTAGAGTTGCTAAACAGAAAAATAAAACCTATATCCTTCCTCTAAGATTGCAAAGAAGAAACATTAAAGTTAATGTGCTTCCTCATGAGCTGCTTCTCTTTCATCAATAAAACATTGCATTTCATTGCTGATGGGGCATTTAATCAAAAACACCTTTTATTGTTTTCTTTAAATAGTAATTTCCACAGTAGGAATTTAATTACTATGTGAACTTGTGTGTTCAGGCACTTAAAAAAGAGCTAATCAGTCACACAAGCCCACATAGCAGTGGAAGATTTTTCCCAGCCTCCTCTCCACTGACACCCAAAAAAGAAAAAAAATCATCAGAAAGTTCTCTTTGATCCCTGCTGTAGGAGGACATCTTTGTCTCACAGTGCCATCATATGACATATACTGAATGGATTGGGTGATACTTTAACAAGGATAAATGATACACGCTCAAAATATTTAAGGGAAAAAAAAACTGTACTCAAAAAAAAAAAAAAAAAAAAGAAAAAAGTTTGACCTAAGCGTTTTAACCTTAAGAAACAACATTTGATACTTTTGCTAATTTAGTCATCAAATTTCGCCTGATTTCAACCACCTAGAAGTTAGCCAGCTCATTTAGGTTAGATTTCTAGACTCCTGCTAAACACACGAGGTAAACAACCTCCGGGCTGCAATTCTTCACGTTCCAAAACTGGCACACAGGACAGGCTGAATCAGTCACTCCTGAAGCTGTCTAACTCTCCTGGTGGAACAGAAAGGGCATTTAATGGTAAGTTTAACCTGGACACCTCATAAACAGACAGCTAAAAAAAGGTGAGATGAATCCAACTCTCAGCCTGGCAAAGTTGATACACTTTTTCCTTTCCTTAAAATAAGCTACGCTCTCGTGCATAAATCATCAAAAAATTCTGGTGTTGATGGATAGGATCAGAAGATCATTCTATTTGTAGAACTGCAGAAATTTCTTCAGATGTTTTAACATAATGGTCTTTGAATCTAGCCTGCAATCTCTGAAACTGTAAAATGAAATGACCTTTCAATGACAGAGTCATGCTTCATCTTCTGACCACAGTACATTTCTCAGAGATGCAAGTCAGAGTGATCTGCTTTGGGAAGAGCTTGGAACCAATAAACAAGGATCTGTTGCACAGCAGCTTTTAAATAGAACCACTGATCTCGAACAATCTCACAGTTTTACTACTAGAAGCAACCTTATCTAGCATCTACAATAATGATGTATCCAGAGCCTTCCCAAAGGCTTCCACACTATTAATAAAACCTAAATTGTTGCCAATGTCATTTAAACCTCTACCACTGAAAGGTATTTTAATACTTTTTGCATGAAGAGGAGACACATTTAAAGTGTGTGGTTTCTACTGGATCCCCCAGCTTCTTTCAATCAGCACTAAGGCAGACATAATCAAAATAAAAAAATTATTAAACTCCCTGCTCCATATGGACAGTGTAGACACGACAAAAAAATCAGTGAGTCAGGTTTTGAAAATATACCTGTTCTTAAGTTGGGAAAAGCAGAGAGATTAATTCTTTCAGCACTTCTCAGTCTAACAAACAATATAGCCAATTAAATTGTTCAAGAAATGATTGAATGTGGCACTTAGTGCTATGGTCTAGTTGACAAGGTGGTGATCAGTCAAAGGTTGGTTGAACTCAACAATCCAGGAGGTCTTTTCTAACATAAATGATTCTATGTGATTCTGTGACTCTGTGATACACGCAAATACCCGAAACAAGTCAATATATGGCCTTTTTTGAAAAAGTAAATCAGGGAATGACCACATGAAAGATAAAAGGCTAAGAAAACCCCAAGCTGTGTATAAAGAATGCTTAGAATTGAAGGCTATAATAGCTAAAAAATAGTTTACTTCCTTGTGAAGAAACTAAGGGCACTGCTACCATCATAGAGAGCTGAATACCAAATATGCAGCATGACAACTTTTTCTCATGCTCAAATAAAGCTTGTGTAATAAATTAGTTTGTAAAGAGAAGGAAGTTGCCATGCGACAGCTGGGACATACAGATACTTTATACCTTATATGTTCCAGTGTTTGAACAGCTCACTATATTAGATAATCCTTAAATCCTTGCTCAGAAATGATAATGCTGCTGTGTTCTTTTGCTTGTTCACCAGTTTGTTCTTAAGAACTGCAATTTCTATAGACTGAACACAAGACAATGTAAGATGACGACAATTATTTTTGCAGAACTTACACAACTCTTATGCCTGGAGCAAGTCTCCACAGCTGGCAGTGGCGATTGCATACAAAGGGAAATGAGGCTCTGTGACTGCATGGAACCTATAAACAAAGAGACTGAAAGACTTCACCTTGGCTATAATTGGGAAGGGGTTTATTAACACTCCTTTATCGGCCTTTGTACTTCACCCTCACAAAGCTGCAAACCTTTGCAGGGAAAGTGAATTTCCTCCTCAGTGAGTTCAAAATACAAATTCACATTAAATTATTTTTCTGAAGTCTTTCAGACAAGCAAATTCACACAGTTGAGAATCACTACTTCATACAACAAAGGGAATTAGCACAAAAAGAAAGGCAGCTGGTTTGCACTGAACTGAGGATATTAGCAAATTATCTAAGCATTTAGTGAGTCTCCTGATTCCTGTATAGACAGCACTTCAGCAAGTCAATCAAACTTTCTTGACACCACAAAACAAATCGTAACAAAAGCTAGGATCAGAACTCAGAGAGTATTCTGTTCAGCTCTGTTGCCTTCACTGAAAATCTAGGTTAAAAAAAGGAAATTTGTAAATAAAATGGCTAATGAAATGAATGAAAAATCACTCTGTAACTCATAAAAAATGTAGCATTTTGTATTCCTAGAATTAAGGTGGAAATCTACAAGCACTATGATTGTTACTGAACATCAGATGTACCATGAATACAAATGAGATACTATTTCATCGTTTGTTTAAATTGCTTCAGAGAAAATTGGTAACTGCACTACAATTTTAAGAAGATGATTCAGGATAAATTTGAATGTTCTGGTGTTTTAATGACTAGAAAGATTCTGATCTTATTTTCAAAAAATTAGCAAACGAAGGCCTGATGATGTCAAGGATATGACAAAATCCAGAGACAAATTGTTCTCAGATGAAGGTGAATCACTTAAGGGAAGAAAAGATTTCAATGTTAAGTCTAATGACTTTCCTTCATCTCATTCAGTGATCTCCCCCACTGTGTCTTACACTCATCCCTCTCTCAGAGACACGCTGACAAAGAACGGCAACACGTACGGCTGGTTTGGGCTTGTAAATTCTGTAAAAAATAACAATCTTAATGCATATATTATAAGAAATCCTTTTATGTAGGTTATGCATTTTGCAATTGCAAATATTCAAATATGCTTAGTCAAGATTATCTCTGCCCATCTTCACCAGCTTTTATCAACTAATTTGTATTTCTGTAATTCACAAACATATAGCCAAAAGGTAAAGTGTGCTTATGCTATTATTTGTGTGAGTGAGAAAGACGAAAAAAGAAAGTCAAAGACTTTAAATCTCAATTATCCTTGCATGTTCTTTTGAAAATGAAACACTAATCTAGTTTGGGAGGCAGTAGAAGATAACAGTATGGCATATCTGTAACTTCCTTGTTTGTCACTGCTGCCCAGCCAACCTTTAATGACACTAACTGCGTGCATTTGGCTGCTGAGGGGCACAGATGCCCAGCCCTGGATTTCACTTATCCAGCATTTTTATTGCTTGCTTCTTTCCTGCTGTTGCTCCTGTCAGATTATGCTTTATTTGAAACTTTTCCAGTCAAATTCTTCAACCAAGAAGTGGGTGAAGAATCTCTCTTGGTGCAATGTTTGCTGACAAGTCCTTTAGCTCTTAGTCCCATCCTTTAGTTCTTTCCTCCCAAAAGCATGCAAGATGTGTCTTCATGGAAAGAATCCTTTTATTTTCTGGTGCTTTGTTCTTTGTCAGTGTGTCTCTGAGAGGAAAATGGGTGTGAAGATTAAATCTCGACAATTTGATAATTTTTATTTGTGTTTAACTTGAGTTGAAATTTGTGGATAAATGAAGTAGATGAAATCTCATACTTGTGTGCAATAAATAAAATTCAGCATAACTTATTTTTATTTACTGTGTTTGTTAATGATCTGCAGTAAACAACACAGTGCAAGTCAACAGATCATGCAAACTGAATGTATCTAGAAATATACTCTGAACTAAAAATACACAATTCAAGAGAGAAAGTTGGGAAATTCTGAGTGAAGACCAAAATGAACTTAAGCTAGCATGCAATCTGGCCACATGAAAAAGTAATCTGGGGTTATGAACATGATCTGACACCTACAGTTCCTTCCTACAGAATTCAACCTCACCAAGCTTATTAAGACCTAGGTACTGTCAACAGGTGTGATTTCTGAAAAGATCAAGAATCTCTTCAGAAAGGATTTGATTAGAAGGAAACTAAAAATCTGTAAATACTCACAGCTTGGCTAATTAATACTCAATAGGGGAAGCATGATAATCATCTACAAGCATGTGCAAGATGCTAGTATTAAGGAGGGACATATGGGGACACAACTAGAAGTAATACCATTTAATGAAGGCATAGGTGAATATCCAGCTTACCTAGGCCTAAATAGGCTGTACTGTAGTGACAGTGACAGGTTCCTGAGGTAAGTGAGCTAAGTTACATCATTTCATTATGGCACTACTGAAACACTTGAAAACACATTGTGAGGATGTTGACAGGAAGACGGACAGGATGCATTAACATATGTGTGTCTTTTTTAACTCTAACATCATACTGCATTGAAGGAAAACTCATTAAAAAGTAGTGTTACATTTGAGGGTTTCAAATGACTGCTGCAAAGTCTGTTTTCCTGTCATCCTTAAGAACAGATGGGGTGGGAGAAATATTTTTTAATGTCCTGAAGCCACTTAAAAAACCAGAACTTTGAATTTCAGTTCTAAATTAAGTGTAACTTGGTTTACATTGTCTTTAGAATTTCACTAAAACTAAAAAAATGAATAGTACAGCAACTATGTTGAACCAATTTTACTTAAACTATAAACTCGGATTTTTAACTTCCTTTTTTTTAATAATCTCATGATGATCTATGTCAACAACATACTTTGCAGAATCAAGCACACACCATGAACAGCAAAAACAGTTGACAAAAAAAACCAAAATCTTGACAGAAAACATAAGTTTTTAGACAGTCATCCTCTTGTGATGGACTGTCAGTTCTGTTAATACTCTGCAATCATACCTAGTCATGTTATTTTGGCATTGGTCTGTTCCTCATCACAGATGATCACAGCTAAGCTTCCTGTGGATAACTATCAAAACAAACCCTTTCACAGGAAATACTTTGGCAGTTGTACATTCATCCTCCATGAGAACAACAGAAAGAATCACCTCACTGAAGGGCAGCAACCTCCAAAGTACTACACAGCTACATTCTACATGCTTTTGAAGCACGTGCCCCAACTGTCCCTATTTACTCTACATTGCTTCACTTTAAAAAATGGTTTGTTCTGCATTAACTAGAACTGTTAGAGGAAATTAAAGCAGTAGCTCTTCTCAAGATGTACACCAAAGTTACGACAAACTCTTATGGGCATATCAGGATGTAAATCAACATTTGATCTTTCAGATCTGTGGAGGCATTTAGTATGGTAGAGGCACTTAGTATGAGGAACTAAATCAGTCCAAGTAAAAATCTCAAAACACATTAAGTATAGATGCAAGGGCCTCAGCACAAACTCCATCAATCCACCGATCCTTTTCTGTTGCACTGATCTACTGGAAGAGCTGGCACACTTACTGTGTCATGAGTGACAGGGGCAACAGCAAAAATAACCACATTATATTGGCCTTTCAAACCTGTGACCATGAATTAAAAAATTTAGTTGCTAAAATTCTAATCAGTGACTGACATTCTATAACAATAAATGCATTACCAAGAAAAAAAAGTTATGGCTCTAATAGAAATGTTCAGGACTGAAATGTAAAATGAAAACAAGGCCATCTTTAATTAGAGTGGTAAGGCTCATAAAAGAAGAGATTCACTTACATAAAAATGCTGTAGATGATCCTTGAACAAAACTAGTCAAAACATATTTAAGATTTCTCATTGCAAAAATGTTTTAATCCCAGAAGCTTCCCACATTAAGGGTTTGGCTTCATACACTCCAAAGCTGTAGCACGTTAAATTCTAATTGCTTCATAAAAGGTAGGCAGTGTGTGTACAAAAGATACTTGCAACAAAAAACTGCATTATGGTGTGTCTCAAAGCTCATTACAAAGCAGCTACTACAGTGGACTGTGTCTGATAAATAACCAAAATTTTTCTTCATTTAGTGTTACTTAGAAATTGATCTTTGTTTGTAAGCAAATTTACTTCCAGTAATCCCCATGGGAAAGATGAATAATGTTCAGACTACATGTTCCACAGACACCATTCCCTATTGTAGAATTGAGGAAAGAGTAATGAAAACTCTTTTCCTTTTCTCTGAAATAAATTAATTATTTTCGATAAAAATAAATAGGAGCTTTCTTCAAATCAGCAACCATCCAAATTCAGGCAGCTGAACTTAATATGCAAATTTGAGCAAAGAGAAGCAGATCTTCTCCTTTAAAATGTACATTTTATTAATGTCTGTCTAAATCAGAGAACAGTGTATCTCAAAAGGCATGCAAATTTTTTTACGAATTATGCTTATGTGTGAAGAACCTGCTAACAAGGTTCACATTAATCATGAGGAAATCTTGCCAAGCAAACACAAGTTCTTTGTATCTATAATTTCTGCCACACTAAGAAAGGCTATTTTTAAATTTGAAATACCTTTAGAGCTATTACCTGCACTGTACATTTCAGTGAGGCATACAGATTCCAAGCTGTGTTAAGAAAAGCTTGTTCAGATCTGACCCAGCATAGCCATAGAAACACGGCACTGCTACTGGGTCAGCCCAAGGAGATGCAAGAAGGACTGTCCTGACACAAACCATGGCAGTGGTCAACACCCATAAAACATTGTGAGAACATGACAAATGAGTAATAGCTTTCCAGCTTCCCTAGCTTCCAACCAGCTCTAACTCTGAGTCTTCTAAGGTAAAAATATATCACCTTCTGCTGAGTTCCATGTTCTGTGATGCCCTCACTAGATTGTTATGACTGCTCAAACTAACTGCACAAACCTGAACAGGTAACTTTGAAATTTGCCTGTCCCTTAGTTCCAGCGTATTTCTGGTTGTCTTTGTTTGCAGCAGATTTTTCAAAGCTATGCAGTGAGTGGATTCCTCAAATGTTCATGGGAGGACTGAAGGGAGGCTTTGTTGTAACCTTCAGGCACTAATTAATGGCAGCTTACTTGCCTGCAGCTCCTCTTTCCTTGGTCTGCTCTCCTGGCTGCAAGTACAGGGCAATAATAAACCTGACCTCTAACTCCACAGTAAGGCTCCCTTTTTTCCTCTACATATCCTCCACTTCATTTAAATGAAGTAATTCATTACATACATACATTAGCATACAATGACTTTTTAAATAATCTTCATAAGAATGGAATCAGTTCTGCTCAGCCTGGAGATGTCTGGAAACCTTTCCCAAAAATTATTTCTAAAAGTAACGTTTTTGAAAATGTGCCATTTCTGTGGAGGTCACAAGTGGTGCTTCTGACGTCACCTCAGTGCAGTCCTAGAGAGCTTAAAACAGAAGGTAGCATCAAAGCACATGATTTAGCTCGCTGCTTTTCCACCCAGTTAGCCCTGTGCTGACACCCACAGCTGACAGCACGCTGTGGCAGATCTGGATTACACACAGAGCAGTGTTCAAACTTGTTAGTGAACTCTCACTGACTCAAAAGACGCCTGGAAAAGGATTTGGGTCAAAGGCAGCGTAGAACAGAGGCATTACCAGGGCAATGCAAGCTGGTAAGCAGACAGTATGCTGTGGGATGCTTAAGATGCCTGGGTTTAAGGAGAGCAGCAATTGGGAAGAGGGACCTGTGGCAGTTAAGGGTGTGACACAAGATAAAACACAGGCCTCCTTCAAGACTGTTGCGGGTTGGGTTTGTAACCAGGCGGAAACACCAATTTAGTGTAGTGGTTTGGTCTAAAATACTCATTACTGTTTATCTTCTGTGAGATAAGAATTAGGAGAAATGCAAAGCAGGCACCAAACTTGAAAGAATATAAAGAAGTTTATTAACAGACCTAAAAGAGGGAAAAAAAAAATTATACCACCTTCAGAACTCTCCTCCTCCCCCCACCTTCCTCCCTTCTCCCACTGACAATGTAAAAAGACAACCCTTAAGATGTTCAGTCTGTTTACCGCTGCCAAAATAACCTTGTTTAGTCCATTTAGAAAGAGAAGTCTCTTCTTGCTCATGCTATGAAAACATTATCACAACGAGACAGCCGCCCACTTCCAAATATTGTTCAGTCCATTTAGGAAGAGGAGCCTCTCTGCTCGCATGTGAGTCCCTTCCCCCGACTTGCAGCTTTTCCCGCACCTGCTTTCGAGGGTCCACTCTTGAAGTTTTTGGGGGTACAATTTTAAGGTTGAGCTGTTCAAAAACAAAAACAGAGGCCCTTCTCCTTCCCTGGGAGCAAAGGGTCTTCCTCATTTTCATTGTTAGGACTATCTCTGGGAGCATCTCTAGGGACTGAGGTTTTCTCCTTTCCCATTTGGAGCAAAAGTCCTCATCTGGTCCATCTCTCCCTGTCCAAACTTCTCATGAAATTACAGCTGCGTCAGCATCTGCCTATCTCAGCGCAGGTGCTTTTGCTCACGAGTTGAACACTCCACCCCCCATATCTTCATGAAATTACAACAGGATACTCTGATATATCATAGCTTCACAACAGAATTTCAGCTTTAAGCATCTCCTCTCTCTCTTCCCTCAGGTTTTCAGCTCTTCACAGCAATAAAAGGGTTAATCTCACCTCAGCCTTGCAGCTTTGCAGCAGGAATGTTGAATTTTTCTTATCGCAGTGGAGAGGGGGGCAGAGCCGAGCCGCTCCGGCTGCCCACGGCAAGGCAGTGGGGGGGGATTCCACAGCTGGAACAGGTCCATCGGCTCCAGGATGGCCATGGCCCGGCCCGGCCTGGCCCGAGCAGGGCCTGGCCGGGCCCACTGGGCCCCACACGGGGCCCGCAGCCACCTGTGCCAGTGCCGGAAACGAGAGAGAGCTTGGGGGGGAGTTTGCCTATTCTTAAATGTGGATCACAGAGGTGGTCACAACTTTAAGTGGCTTAGAGAATTGTCCATATTCAAACTGGCCAGCTGATAGGTTCTGTCAGGTCCCAGAGGAAGCTGTAAGCATCCCTTAGCAAGGACGTCCCTTCCGGGACTATGCTTGCTAACCTATGACAAAGACATTAATGGGAAGGACAACAATACATGTTTATCCACTCTAAACCACAGTAATCTTAAATGCTGTAGCTACCAAATCCTAAAGACCATAACCAATATGCCTGAGCATAACCATATGGAGTAAAAGAGAACCTCGCTTACAGAAAATGACTTGAAAGCAAAATTCAAGACAACAAAAGGAACAAGAGTGGAAGAGCATGGAGCAAGGGGACCAGTGACACTTAAGTTTCGGTATGCTAAGCCCGTAGTGAAACTTGGCAGCAACAGAAAAAGATGCACATGTTTTTCATGCACCAGTAAGAATTCCAGATGTGTCACAGTATCCATGGGAAAACTGTAATTCCTCTAATAATACTGGGTTATAAAGGTAGCAACTTCTGTTAATCCAAACTAATGAGAGAACACAAGTCACATTGTCATTTTGGAACCTTGTCCAACTAAATTGACAATAGGCTCAGGAAGTAGTTGCATCTGGATTATTCATAATATTGTCATTACAGTCTAAGACAAATCCAGACATGGACTTAGAAAAGTTTGCAGAGTAAATTCAAATGAATGCTTTACATAGATGGCAACCCCCACCTCTTCCCATATTCACATATGCATAGACCCACATCCTACCAAGGAAGCCACAATTCCAGTTAAAGAGTGGCTCTTTGCTGGTGTTCTTGGAAAGAAAGCAACAGAAAAACTGGTATTACAGACCTCTCAGAAATTTCCACAAATTTCAGTGCTTTCTACAGCCTGTAAACCTGCTATTCAATTCTTCTGCATGCAGATTTGCTGCTCAGAGGTGTCTTTCCTATTGGCTTTTTGCTCCTTTTCCATTTCTGTGGAGGAGAGAGGGAATGTATACATAGAAAAACTTTCAGGAAGCCATCAGGGTTCCATATATCTTTCTGGTCTTCAGAAGACCAAACTAAAAGCAGTCATTTGGTGCAATTTGGTCGTAGCTCCAAACAGAGGCATTTATAACCTAATTTTTTGGAGTTCAGATGCCCACTAAACATACATGAGCTTATAAAACATGTATTTATTTCTCACTTTCCAAATTCTCAGAAAAACTTTTTGATTCTTCTTGCAAAACATTGTTTAAAACTTAGATTTCATTTTAATATTAGTGTTATGTGGGCTGTGCAACAATGATTCTTGCTGTTAGGGTTAGCAAGAAAATTCCATTTTGTACACATTACATGTTTTAAACATCTTTTCTGAGAAACAAAACTGAAATGACAAAACAATGACAGGCTCAAGAACAGCCACTATCCTATTTGGGGCTTAATGGTACTCCCTAGTATGGAGTGTGGGACGTTCACCTTTTTCTAATGTAAGCCACAGAGGCTAAGCTTGGTTTTCCTCACTCCCCTTAAACACTGGCTGCTCTTAATAACTTTTTGTGTTACCAGAAATGCCATCCTAATCTATTAAAAAAACATTAAATCTAATGCATTTTACAGTAAAGATTGGTTTAATATGAGAAAAATATTTCACCAGAAACAAACAAAAAAAGAAACCTCAGATAGCTCTTCTAACAGAACTGTCAAAACCAGCAACAAGCATGACATACACCTAATTCCCACTTCTAAGTGAAGGGAAGTGGAGCCCCACACTACCACTATCCAGGATGCAATGGTCAGCCTCACTGAAAACCAGACTGGAAACTCTGAACTGTCTTATAGATTGCAGTTTGTAGCGTGTGGCTCCCTAAGTTTGTGACGACCTAACTGGAGAGACAGTTCTACTGCGAGAACAGCCCTTCTCCATTCTGCAAAAGGTACATTTGCAAACAATCACTTTGATTCTGAATGGCTGTTCATTTCTTTTTAGTCAGCAACAATCAGACCAAAAAACTTAATGTGTTTGCAAGGGAACAGATCTTAGCAAAATTAATCTCATCTCCTTTAAACAATAGTCTTCGTGTGTGAACAAGAGTAGGCTTTATTATTTAGCTATTTGCCATTCATTTTCATGCCTCAAAAGCTTTTCTTCTGTCCAGAGAGCAAGAACATCACATAATTTAGGTAACCAATACACACAATGCAACAAATGGCAAACATCAAGGAAGAGCTCATGAAAAACTAGAAGGCTAAAAATTCTTTGGCAAATGCTCAAAAATAATGAAAGCTCTGAGAACAGAAGAAGGCTGTTATGGTGTCCTCAATATGTTTATGACTAGCAATTTCATAAGCTTCCTATGAGTCTGCTGAGGAGGAAATGGCAGTGTATAAACAAATCATGAAGACATGGTCTAGTGGTGGACTTGGCAGTGCTGGGTTAACAGTTGGACTTGATCTTAAAGGTCATTCCCAACCTAAATGATTCCATAACATCCTATTCCATTCTACAAAAATCTGTAGGATAACCACACTGAAATAGATACCGTGGTCTCAGTCATAGCAGACAGAAGTTTTGTTGGTTTTGTTATCTGACCTATCCTAGCTATTAAATATGTCATTCCTTCAGAAAAAGGAGTTGACATTTAGCTGCAGAGATCTGTGACTAGGAACAGGCAATAAATTAGATAAGAATGTTGGAACAACTGTAGTGAATCAGACCAAAAGACCATCTAGTCCAGTACTGTGGCCTTGGAAGCAGACATAACAGAGAGCCCAGTATGCAATAGATGGTACCCTGGAGAAAAATGGGGTTAAAATGAAGGACTCACTGAAGCCTGTGAAGACTTTTTTCTAGACATGATAGAGCAAAGGTTCCAGGGACTGCCAAACAGGATGCAGTCATGCTTTGTTCTCATCAAAGGTTAAGAAAAGTGAGACTGCAAATTTGAACATCAAATAGCTTCCTGTGAGATGTGAAGTTTTGTGATACACACATCTAGAAATAAAACCCCTAAGTTTGAACTCCATGTCATCTTTAATTTTTACCTTTGGAAAAGTTACTATTCACAGTGAAAAGGAAACTTATATTTTGGAGTTCAAAATAATAAAACTATCTTCATCCTACAAAAACACCTTGTCCATGCTAAAATTAGCATGTATTGAAATTAAATTAATTAGTGTTTCAGAGTTTATATAGGAAAAGGGTCACTAATTTTCATATTGTCTTGGTGAATATAAGCTAAGAATAACCACCCTGAGCAAACTCTTGAAGAAAAATAGATGGCAATATAAAGAAGAAACTGTTCCATCTTTCCGTACATATATATATATATATATCCCTTTCAGTATCTATAAACTGATGGTCAGAAATTACAGTTTCACCTCAGGAAATCAAAGTCCAAAGGCAGCTAAATGCAAAAAGATTTTCTACTCAAGTAAAAGGACTTGAGTTCAGGTCCCAAACCACTCACATGTACAAAGGTATAGTTAGCTAACCAGGTTTGAAATTATCTATAAACTCTGGACTGTATTTGATTAAATAAATAGGCATTTTGGTCAAAAAGACATCTGAATAATGGACATGTTCTCTGGGTTCAAGCAATCAGTGTGCTGTGAGATGATCACATTTTCAAAACATTATAAGGAAGGTGCAGTAACCAAGTAGTGAAGATGGCATATAAAACCAGGTCTGAAAAGTGGGAAAGATAAAAAAACATACACAGATGCCAACTGAAATAAATAAACACACAAATAAATAAAAGATCAAAGTCCTATAACCAGGGACTATAAATACAACTTTTTGAGTATACTATCTGCTTTAAAGTTCAGAGTGTGTAGTGGTTTTCATTGTTCTACTTGAGATGACCCCCAGATGCCTGATTTTCAGACCACAAAGCTCAATTATTTTCTATCATAACACCTTGAGATCATAGCATTTACTAAAAAAAACCCCACAGAAACACTTATTGGAATAATGTGTCATTTTGCATTATATATTTGTTGTCACTGTCATAGATCAGTTGAGAAAAAGAAATGACTTCTTCAAGTTAAGGTTTTGTAACAGACTGCTTCTTTTAAGTAGATCATATTGATACTCCCAAGGGAAACAATAACTCTAATTCTGCAAAGTGTTGCTTGTGGCTACAGAGTGGGCACCACTAAGGAGAAATGAGAGCAGTAAAGCAGTAACAAGAGCAGTTAGCCCCTTTCCCAAAGAACTATATGGCAGTTAAAAAATCTCTCTATTTTTAGGATTCTTCTTCTCCTGTTAAAGGTTTTTACTGACTTTTTTCATCCATTTTTTTAAATGCAGCACAAATGGACCTACTACAAAGTAAGCTGTCACAGAAAGAAAAACAGGTATTCTACAGAGAGATGATAGAAAAGATAAATTTTTTAAAAGGCACATAGGGATTTAATTACTCACTTGCCATTAAAATCTTTGTAAGAGGTGTCATTGCTTCTACAGAAAAGTGAAAATATACGCTGTTGTAAAGAAGATGTTATGTCTCCCAGATGAACATCAAATTTTAACAATATAAATATATCATCACATTACCTGGGCCAGGATAACTAAAGAGCTCATTAAAGTCTGGATCTGCATGGCTGGGAAGCAGCCTTGCTGAAAGGGATCTGGGGGTCCTGGTGGACAAGCTGGCAGGGTCAGCACTGCACTGCTGCAGCAACAAAGGCACTGGATCCTAGGCTGCATCTGCAGGGGCATTGCTGGCAGCGACAGAGACATCACCACCCCACTCTGCTCAGCCTTTGTCAGGCTGCACCAGAGCACCGTGCCCAGCGCTGGCCCCCACTGCTCAGGAAAGACACAGATAAACTGGAGTGTCCAAAGAAAACACATGAAGATGATCACAGGGCTGGGAAACCTGCCCTGTGAGGGAAGCCTGAAGGAGTTAGGCCTTTTCTCCCTCAGAAGAGACACCTAAGGGAGGAAACTCATCACAGTATTCCAGTACTTAAAGGGCAGCTACAAACAAGACAGAGACTCTTGGAGGACACAAGAACATGACAAGGGGTGATGGGTACAACTTGCATCAGGAGAGGTTTCACCTCAACATAAGAAAGAAATTTTTTACAGTGAGAACAATCAATCACTGGAACAACATCCCTAGGGTGAAGTCCCCATCAGTGGAGGTGTTCAAGCTGCCCTTGGACAGGTTGCTCAATAATGTCATCTGGGCACAAAAAGTTGGACCAGCTGTTGTTCTGAGATCCTTTACAGCCTCAAAGGTTGTTCTATGATTTTGTGACTTTTGATAACTTTGTTCTAATCAGTTTTTGTCATTTTAGATATTAAAATAATGGTGAAAGGCTTGACCAATATTAGAATATTAAGCTAAATGCCAAGAATCATCTTACTCATCTAGGAAAACTGTATCTCAGCAAGAAATTTCCAGGGCCTTTTGCTTTATGGTATGGAGATTTTGCAGGAGGGAAAAATGGGATCTCAGAAATACATCTCTTCCCATCTTCCTTCTCAGGGTTGATTCTTTTTCCTGGAACAAAGTTCCAAAGTAGATAAAAATCAGGTCTTTCTTCAGGAAAATGATCACTTCAATCCTTCCAAGTTCTGCCAGGTGGAGAAATGCCTGTACATTCTAATCCACTTTTATTTATACCACTTTCCCCTTTCTTTTTATTGATGCAATCAAATAGGTCACATGGTAGGACTAAGCAACCTCAGATTATTTTCCCTTGTTTTCCCTCCTTGTTTTCCCTCCTCCATTCAAAACTAATGTTTTTGCCTCTCCTCTCTTCTCTTTTCAAAATACTAAAGCAAAACCACAATCCAATATAAATACGGAAATTGTTTTGCGAAAAGTTCAGATTATTCAATATAAAGTCTTTGAAGAGGATTATTTGCATTGAATTACTTTTACACTAGTTCAGACTTAAAAGAGGTATTTGAACAGAAAAGGCTGTCGCAAATTCCTCTCTGAAGTATTGGCATTTTTTCCAAAATACTCTATGTCTCATATGAAAGGAAGCTGAAATACCATGAAACATTTAGTTTATGGATTTATTTATGACAGGAAACGCATTCTTCCTTAGGGAACTAAACTATTCTGAAACTGTTGAACAATGTTGCTGAACTTGTCAGCTTCAAACAGAAGGCCAAGGATAATCCTCCAGCATCCACCCCCCATCTGAACTGTTCCCTCAAATATAGCACAGTGTAATGACTCACTGTTTAGCTCAGAATAATGACAACAGTTGTGCCATAGAGTTTTTTAACTGGTGCTTAAAACTGCAGACTTTCTTCTCTGAGCTGTGCATGTCAGAGAGAACGGGGGAAGCCAAGTAGCAAACGGCCAAATGCACTTTCTTCTTAAACTTGCAGAACAGAGCAGATGCTGGCAGCTGCTTCTGAAAATGCTGTAACTGTGGATGCCAGAGTATTGAGCCAGATCTGCATAAAGGTTAACATTTCTACAGGATTACCCAGTGGGGCTGAGAAAGACACTGATCTCCATGAGACAAGCCACGAGCAGCTCCTCTGGGACTCAGTGCAAGGCTCTGCTTGCAATCCAGGGTCAGGAAAGACAAGGACAACTGAGGTGCTCTTCACTGCATCATGAAAAAGCTTTGCATCTTTCCTCCAGTGAGCATAAGCCTCCCAGAAAATTTATATTAAAGGGACGAGAACTAATAGGTCATGGAGAGGAGAACTATGCACTTCAAATATGTAAAGGAAGTCATACAGTATAAAATAGTGCAGGCAGCTCAGATCTATTTTTTTTGCTTTTTGTATTTCCAGTTACACCTTATCCAAAACTACTCATGCAGTAGCAGACAAGGGAGAGGGAAGAAGCAGTAGAAGGGACGAGGCCCTTTCTTGAATCTTTTTCTCCAGACTGCATCTGGATGAAAGAAGAAGGAGCTATGTTAGCACTGTCACCTAACCCATGGGCGCCCAAGCCGCATTATCCGGGATATATATATATGTGTTACTTTAGCACACTGCAGATATAATACCATCTCTTTCTTCTAGTGGAGGGCCAAACCAAAGGACGAGGTAGATTTGCCCTACTCACTGCCAAAACCTACAATTTATGGTACACTGTGACTCCAGATAAAGTAAACCATTTGGATTAGGTGACTAAACTGTTTGGACCCTTGGAAGAGAGACAGAAACTAGGTATCAGTGATTTAATGGTAGTTCTGAAACAACAATATTGTCCAGTTTAGAAAAGACAATGTACATAACTGAGATTACAATAGTAAATAAATATCACTAGCTTCCTTATTTTCAAGCAGGCAGACCACAAAGCAGGTGCTGACAGCTCAGCCACTGAAGGGAAAGGCAGATACTGTAGCAATGCAGCACACGTAGCAGCCACCTGAAAGCATCTCAGCAGCAGGAAACACAGACACTGAGATAGCAACCTCCTCTACAGCTTCAAAGGGCATGGCATTTTCATCTCCGCATCTCCCTCTGAGGCCTCTGGGATCACCTGTGCCTATTAACCCAGTGAGGTAGCAATTCAAGTCTAGCATTTTCTGGTCATGCTTACTGCGTAAAAGCCAATCAAGCATTATTTTTATGCATAGCCTGTGCTTGTTTCTGAGTGTATTACTGCTTATCTTCTGTGAGTCCTTGTAGGTTTGTGTATTCTCATATCACTACTTTTATCAATTTTTGTGTAATATTTTTCATCTCTTCTCCATCTCAGGAGATAAGAAAAAATACTCTCGTAGTATGGTGGAAACCTGACTTTTTAAATTTTGTATGACAGGAAGACATACTGATGGAAGAAGAGAACATACATTTGGGACTTAGGAGGAATAAAATTTTGCTACTCAGCTACCCTGGATTCCCTAGCTCAATTCTTTAAACATTCATGAATTATTTCAAATTATATGGTTTTATGTCTCTATTATATATAAATATATAACATCATTGTACATGCTGCAATTCTAACTTTAGATTTTTGTCCCTTCTTCCCTTCATAAAGATGCAGCAATATCAACCTTCTGAAATGCTGTATACACCACAGATTTAATTATTTATTCACCTGGTGGGTTGTGTTTCTACTCTTATTATTGCTTATTTTTTGTCTGCACAAAGAGTCAATGTACAATAACAACAACAGAAAATTTCGGCTTCAGCATGGGAGTCCTGCACTGACTGTAACAGTCAAAGCCAGAATGTGAAGTTCTGGCAGCTGCAAAAAATGTCCCAACCCAAGCCCAGGGGCAAAACAGTATCATAGGATATCTTCCATCCTAGATAAATGAGAATGCAGTGGTCTTTTTCTCCATAAAGAACACAAGTTCAATGCTTTACTCTCTTTAAAGTTCTGGGGTTTTTTTCCCCCAGGTCATTTTCCCAGTAACTACTGGTATTTAGTACTCTGAAGCCAGTTTTGATCAGTAATTTAACAAAATCTGGTGGATATGCCTGATGATTTTTTTTTTTTTTATCATAAAGCATTCTCAGCCAAAAAGTGTTTTCTATGGAAAATTCCCAACCAGTTCTACTATGAGCCAGACATCTGGAGTATTAGTTGGAGGCGTTTGTGTCTGGAATGACTGCTGAACCGTGAGAGATGTCACACCGTGACCTTAAAGCTAACCCCACAACCCAGCTGCATATCCTGTGGCCCCTGCAGGGACCTAAACCTTGAAATCCTTGCTGGTTTTCCCTGCGCATGTGCTTATAGCACCTAGAGAAGGAAATGAAAGTATCTGCTCACTGTGAGACACCAGGACAAAGCTACAAGTTAGGTGCAGCCATCATAGCAAGGTTTAGTCTCCCTTGAGGAACAGGAAATACGACTGAATTACAGAGGCGTTTCCATATGCAGCTAAATCTACATACTGTGAGTCACAAAGAGCTGTGAACATGTAGTAATCACTGTGAACTAATAAACAGTGGGAAAGTTCACAAGCTGCCCTGGATAACTGCCCTGGTTTCTACAAGTATGCTTTATCTCTGCCACAGGGACAAGTATAGATGGAATGGCACTTGTGTTTCCTATTTGCCACAGAGGAACATCAGAGAACACATGGCATGAGAGTAGAATGGCTGGGTCTAATGACAAAACCTCTTCTCAGCTGATCTTCACATTATTAATTAACTCCCTGATTGTCTTTTAGGTCTCTTTCTCCCAGCAGTCAGAAAAAAAAAAAAAATCATAGCTTTCTAATTTATTCAAATTGGGCTTACACTGGGTTACCAATCCCTATATCATGCCTCTGCCTGGACAGGCGGATCCTTATGTTGTGCAGAGTCAAGTCCTAGTAGCTTTGAAAATCTACCTTTGTCATCCTCTGCAGACTTTACTAAGAACTGTGTGCCATCTGAAAGAATGACCAACCCTTTGGGAAACTTCCCTCTTCAGCAGACTAAGTGCCAGTCTAATTTTTCAGACCAGATTCTCACACAAAGCTGCTGCTGTGCACCCACTAGTCCTGTAAACCCCACTTTGCCTTGTTGCTGCAACACATGCAGTAACGCTGTCCTACAGTGGGTGTAACATATGACTGTACATGACAAAATTCCTTCAAAAGAAAAGAAGTTGCAAATAATGGGTGTGGTTTTGGGTTTTTAAAGATGATTATTAAAATCACACAAAAGGAAGAAATTGAGTGAAAATGACTAGAGGGCTGAGGAAAATGAGTTTTCCCTTAGAGTAGTTTAAGGAAACTTGCAATTTCCCACATGCCTGGGGATATGTGCTTCAATCAGCTCCTCTCATTTTGCATTTCCAAAGGCACTGGGCTAAGCTGAGGAAGTGCAATTGTGAACTATCCCAAGTCCAGGGAATTGTCACCTGGAATGACTTTGCCTCACCATCTCCCAAGCATGCTGTCAAGAAAAAGTACCAAGCTTCCCTGACATGCAGCTCTGAATGCTCCCCAAAGCTGCTGAGATGCTCTAATGCTGGTAAACCTGTGAAACTACAAGCTCTTGAAAGTCTCTTAATGCACAGGTTTCTTTTGTGGAACTGTTTCTGATTTTTACCTTTAACACAAGGATATTTCTAATTTCAAGTTCTGCAGGCTGCAGTGGGGTATTCTATACCTTCTAGAGTCTGATGTAGACATTAGATACAAGGCAAAGTTGCTAGGAGACCACAGATGGAGCAAGGAGCATTGCAGTAACGCAGCAGCTTTTCACACAAGGCTGATGAGAATGCCTGCATCAGCAGTCAGCCCTTCACAACTTGAAACAAACCAGACAACCTTTTGCTGCTTACGTAAAGATGCACATTTGGTGAGGACCATTAAATTGCTATAAAACAAGCACACCACAACCTGAATAATAAGCAAGGCAAGAAACACTGAAAAGGATTACACAGATGACACTTGCTACTCTCCCTCATTTTTGGGAATGGCCCCTTCACTTAGAAAACAAAAATCCCATTTATACAAACACATGTTGGCGCTTCCTACTTGTGTCCTGGGCCCAAGTGGCATATCACTGAAATACAAAGGGGAATACTTAATGAACCAGCAGAAGATACTGTGCACTCTAAAATTCATTGCCCATTTCCAAGTTATTTAGAAAAGTGTGTCACTCACTGTGGCCATAAGCCATTACAATCCACAGAGCCCTTTTGACTCTTCTGTGCCCTTACTCATGAGTCAGAGTTCATGCTAATTAAAATTTACCACTTGGCAAGCAGAGATTAGAGGTTTATCAAACTCAGGCTTTCATTGTTCCAGTCATTCCATCACAGGTATTTAAATAGACAACATAAACCAAAACTAATGCAGCTGCATGGCTGTAAGGTCACAGATCTTAGACATGCTAATGGTCCCACCCATAAAGTATTATTTGTCACCTGTATATGGAAAGTTGAAGTATAGAAAATCTGGATCACATCTAAAATTCAAATGGAAAAGCTGTGACTGAACAAAGCCGTGAAACTGTGCTTCAGTTCAGCTCCTTCCAGTGGGATCATCCATCTTGAGAGGTCATTAACCTGTTCACTGCTGAGGTAGAACTTACCTGACAAATATTAATTCATATATTTCATTATAGACACTGAAAGAATATCAGATGAATACAGACTAAATTTATTCTCTTCATTTAAGAGGGAGCTACAGTAGCAAGTTTAGCTGTACCTGTTCACATTGTCAGTGTTTGAAATTAGATGATGTTAATGCCTACACTGTTTGAGTGCAGCTTACAAATCCAATAATAAAATAGCTTTGGCAATGGACATCTGAAAGTTAGAAGCTTCATGTGTGTCAAGTACTCCATCTTGATAACAAAGAAACAACTGAGCCAAGTACCAGATTATGTGCTGTGCAAACACAAGGTCCCATCTACCTCACCTGAGAATAAATGAAGCCAGTATCAGCTAGAAATTTTCTGCACTACTCTATTTAGAGTACTTCACATACCAGGCATTAGAAAGTGAGCAAAAAGAAAGGTGAGGGTATGTATTTGCTTCAGTTTGTGATTACAGTATTTACAGGTCTAATTCTCATGTTATGGTAACATAAATAATTTGAAAGATACATGACATTTTTCTGCTGTAGCAAAACATTTTACAACGTGTTTCGAATTGCTGTGGTAGGGCTTAACCTTTATGTTTTAGACAAGAACACCTGCACACAACTAATCTAGATAATTGTAGTTAATTTCAGCAGCTTCATGTAAATCATTTACTTTTCCTCTGTGAGTTCCCAGCTCTTATCTCTTCATGACCCTATTACACACATCTTCATACACCACAAAAATAAGCAGATAATTTTCTCTCGGGAAATCTCATTAGTAGAAACTAGGTATGTTCTGCCACAGCAGCCCTTTTGAAAAAAAAACTGAAAAGGAGGTCTTTGTCTTTCTTTGGGATATACACTACACATTGATTAATTAGGTAAGATTTGAAGCATGATAAAAAGTTATCCCAGCATTAACATTCTACAGGAATCCTGTATCTGCATTGCAACCTTTCACTGAAGGTCGATGGCCTGGAGAATTCTTCTTACAGTATTATCTCTAGCTATTAAAATTAATGTAATTCCACTTTATCTAAAAAAAAGTAGTAAAATATGAAGCACATCCTAAACTCAAGTAACACTCACTTAAATGTAGGAGGCAATTTTAAGTCAATATTTTCAGACTAAAGTCATAAAGCACTATATATAATTAGTTGTACAAAATGTAAATCAAAGGAGTGCTTCCAGACTAAAATTCTATGCTGAAAGGATAAAAATGTATATCAAATTCTATACACAGTGTCTGCAGCAAAAGTCCCTCTTTTGTACTAAGGCCTTGGCTCATTCTAAAGTAACGGGATTTTGCCTCTAGTAGAACTGAGTTTAAAAAAATCACACAGGGACCTGAAGCCTTCTCCATCACTCACAGGGGGATGATCAGCCCATTTTCTGTTACAAATATTTCTTTCTAGGAGGGCAGGCTGTGTTCCAACACTGGTGATAGGATTTGTGGGTTTTGCCATAATACAGTTCGCTCTCTCTCTGCAAAACAACAGTTTCTCATTACCCTTTGAGTCACAGGCTTTTCACCCAGGTATAAGGAGTGCAGGCACAGAGTCTCCATCCTGCTTATGCATTTGCGCTGCCTCTGGCTCTGCTGGAAGTACCAAATGCCTGAGTATATGTCAGCTGCACACCATGGTGCTCTCATCAGCCTGCTACGAGCTCTAAGAGCAGGAAGCGTCGTCTGGATATAAACCAGACCTGCTTCATACACCTGGCCACCATCCTGAGGTCCATCACTGCTTACTGCCCCCACGAGCATTGCTCTAAGGGGCAGATTTTTCATAAAGTGCACATGGTTGTACAAACAAGTTATTTTTGTGATCTCTACAATGAAAACCTTCATACGATAACTGAGTACGCAGACAGCAAGCCTCATTTGCTCATCTGCTAATGCACTTTATAGGTGAAAATCTTATCCTAAATTCCTGTTTATGTGATATGGTATTTTTTAAATTTATTGATTTACTTTTTCATCCTAACTTTTTGAGACTTTGTGTCACTTGATAAGATATCCACTGCTATCACATTTCAAGAACTACAAAAAGTAAATCCTTATATTCTGGTGAATTCAGCCTTGAGATGACAACAAAATATATTCATCAAAGTATTTATATAAAATACATATATTCTATAAACCATGATCATAAAGTTAGACATATCAAACTGAGTAACCATCAGTAATGTAACAGAACAGTGTTGTTTACTCCTGAGATCAGAAGGCAGGGACCTCCTATTTGTAGGAACTATGTTTTGAAAAATTGCCTTCTCTGACTTTTTCAAAATGGCTTTTACACTGCTCTGAAGAATAAAGTCACAATTCAGTCACAGCAAATCATGAAAGATGTCAAAGTTATTAAATGTTGGGCATGAGGAAAGGTGCCCTTTGATTTCAGATTCTTTTCAAATACCCAAATACTGATGAAGGTTTTTCAGCATAATAGAACAAAATCTGCATTAGGATTTTTTATCCTACACACTTGTCAAGGACTCAGAAAATGTGACTTATACTTGTTAACATGAATCACAGATAAGAATTAAGGTCAAAATACAGTCAAAACCCTGCATTTGTTTTGCCAGGATGTGTCAACAGGACCGTTCAAAGCACCCACAATACAGAACAATTGAATTTGCTGTTTAAAAGTCAGGTCACATATAAATACCCTATAGACTACATTGTGTACTTTGTTCTTAATGTTAATTAATAGTTATAGATTTTATTGACAAGGCTTAATTGCAAAGTCTGTCACGCCAAGGTTCTGAGCTGAGTCCATAGTAATTTTTACAGATACTTAGGGGTTTCTTGAATGCCAAGTAAGTCCACGTCCTGACTGCACACAGGACAACTTAAAAGTTAAGCATTTATTTAAGAGCATTTTCCAAGAGCTTAAACACATACAGGCTTGGGGCCATGACCACTTTCCTGTGAAGCTCATTCGAGCACTTGACCACATTTTCCTTATATCCAACCTGAACTTCCCCTGATGCTGCTTTAAGACATTTTTATGCAAATGGAACTTTTGCTAATGGGAATCTGTGGCACAATGGGCCCCTTCATGTTTTTTTTTAGGGAAAAACTGCCAACTAACAAAAATAGGGGTCACTCTAGCCAATTTAACATTGGCTGGAAGGCAAAAGTCATGCCAACTGAATTTAGAAATAGTGAGTACGCTTCTAACTGTGATGATCATTGACATAGCCACTAGGAAAAACTATGCATTCCTTGCCATTTGTAGCAGGACTCATGTGACAGAGTGTAGAAGCTCACAGCAAAGACATCCACATTTAGGTTAGGTCCGTAGATTTTCCTTACAGACAACTGAAAAAGCACACGTTTTTAGGGCATGATTCATCTCATCCTAGAGTAGACACCTAAACTAGGACAAACTAAAGTAGACTTCTCCCAAAGTCCTTACTGCAATAGTTTACAGGGTAAATATATCCATGTGAGATTTTAAAACAAATCAGAATATGCCTCTATGAAAGATGAGCCTTATTTCTAAGCACAATTTTAGGTTACGTACAAAGGTAACAACATTCTACAATATCACCATCCCTCCTGCCCTGAAATCTATTACACCTAAAGCTGAAGACAGGACAATTAAGAAATGATGATGAGCTTCTCAGTACCTCTACTTTCAGTTTAAGTATGATGAACTGACTTTTTTCTTCTGAATTCTAAAGGAAGTTTATTAGCATTTTTTGAAAATATTTGGTTATTCCCAGCATTTTATTCTACACATTTTTCCTCTGAAATGTCTTTATAGTCTTTATTTTACAGGTTTTCTTATTCAGACAGTGAAAATATGAGGACTTTTCTGAAAAGTAATGCGTGGTAATGAAAACAGTCACAAAAAGTGAGTCTCAGAGTAAAACATACACCTTCAAAATTTCCCTACAATTGCAGCAGTGACTCAAAAGAAAGTGAAAATATGAAGAGGCTCTGGAAGACAGCTCTCCCAGCATGTACCAGTGTAGTTAGCACATATTAATCAGCTATAGTTATTGGAAAAATAAATAAAATCAATCAAAAATGTATATTTTAGTAGCACTAAATTAACATCTGTTTGAAATAGTCATACATCAAAACTGAAAATGCTATGCCTTATGGTATCTTCAGGCAACCTTTGTCTTTTAATGCTTATTTTTGTGTTCAGTGAATGTTCACATGAAGCTTTAAAAGAATTTTCTTCAAGATCCATAGTCCAACACTTTTTTCAGAACGATATTCTTTTGAATATGTTGGTATAGGATCTAAAGAAGCAGAACAGCAGAGGAACTTGATAATGTTACAAAAGGACATCTGGTTTTCCCCCTCCTGCTACCTCCTGTACCAAACCAGGGGAAGGAAATGGCATAGCATGGGAAGGAAGCATATTAACAATGAGGAAGAGCAGGCAGTCTACAGATCCTTCTTTTATGCAGGTTTACACCAACTTGGAAAAGAGGCATGTGGCCCATCAGAGCTGCAGACATACTGATGCAGCTGTAAATTCTCTAGTAATAAACAGATTTCTACAGACAGAACACAATGAAATGAATCAGGTCTGTGTATCACTGACTAGCTGGTAATGAAGAGCAAAGGGGGTTACCTTAATAGGGCTTCCATCTGGAGTGAGAACCTCTTCTGAAAGCTCCATCATCTTCAGTGCCATCAGGGCAATGGCTTTGGCATGACTAAGGCTTTTCTTATGGAGCCCTGCTGCAACACAGTACGCATCACCTATTGTTTCCACCTGCAGCAATCAGACAAACCGAGTGTCACAGTATGATAATGAGAGCAGAACCCCGCCATTAGGGCTGCAATCAAATACTGTTGCTTAAAACATGTGAGCAAAACATCCATAAATAAGCAATTAGACAAAAGAGCATAATTACCTGAGTCTGCAAACAGGTGCAGTCAAAACCCGACATGAAACAGCACAGTGGTTTATCACCATTATAACCAAAGAAGATCATCTAGAACAGTGTATGGCATCAGCTGAGATATGACAACATTTTCCCACAGCAGTAACACAGAAAATTGCATTTTCCTAAATAAGAAATTGCTTGCAGCTTCATTTCATACTATCCTGGCTGAGTTTGCTGTTGGGTAAGAATAGTGCTGCAGAACTGTAATTCATAATTAGTATTTGATATGCTAGAAAATTTTATCAGGAAGAGAATTAGAAAAAGCAAAACATCACCATAAAAAACAGTGAAGACTATCTAACTCCTCATTAGTGGGTAGCTTTTCCTGGTATAATTTACAAACAGATGCTACTGCTACAGACTTCTGACTGCACCTTTCTCCCTTATTTTCAAATAAGAATTGGCGTCTCTACTATGCAGGCTATCTTACTCTGCATTCCCTACCTGCAGGCATGAAGTTCAGCAGACTGATCCCCCTGGTCTCTTCAGGCAGGCCTTACTGCTCTCTTATCCTGATTTTCTTTAAAAAGACCTGCCCCCCAGGAGGAACTGGGAGCAAAATGAATTGCAGAAGCCCTCTGGCTCTGGATAAAGGCAGCATGAGAAACACTGCAGACCTCAAGGTCTGCAGCTTTATTTACAGCATTGTGTTTTGCAGTCTGTTTGCTCACACATCGTAACATTGTCGCACGAAATCCATTAACACGGGCCCAAACAGACCTCAAGCATTAGTTTAGGTTTTGTGACATAACTAATCTGGCTTTCACCCTGCACACAACAGTACAAGAATGCCAGAAAATGCTTCAGCAAAGACCAGGGTGAGAAGAAAGCAAGCACTGAGAAAGGAGTTATTCAGAGAATAAATATAGCTGATTCTTCTCTCTGCAGAGAATCTACTAAGTAGTAGACCTGGACCTTCTCAGATTAATTTCCAGTCTTGATAAATTGGAAATAGTATCTCAATACAAATAGTACCTGAAAAAGTAAGCATTACATGTAAATGTACCCAGACCATGAACCGAGAACAGAAGTAAGAGCTAATACTTCCCAAGACCAAACTTAATCTGCGGCAAACCCGCTGTGAAGTTTGCCACCTTAACCTTTCTGGCTGATTGTGCAGGAGGACATAAATACAGATAAGAAGCTGAGGGTTTCTCATGAGCTGAGACAGCCATTAGAGCTCCTTCGACGCCTTTGAAAGCTCCTAATAGCACTTGGATGTAGAACAAAACATGTAGGAGCAATCCATATTGCTGTCTGCCTGCCTGTTTTACCCAAGCCATATCTCAGGGTGTCTGTCCACAAGAAGCAGACACTACCAATGCCCTGCAGTTTAGGAGGTTGTTTTTCCAAAGGTAAATGGATGAGCAAGTATATTGCAATGGCTAGTGAAAATTGTAGAAACTGGGCAAAAAAATAAGCACAGTGAGAAGAAGTATCAGAAGTTAAAAAGACAGTTTGGAAGAAATAGATGGTAAAAAATTCTCTAAATTGGAAGGAAGAATTAGCAGAAATCCATTGTCATTCTTGAAAATCATGAATAAACATCAGTAGGAATAGATTCAAAGGGGTTACTACAGAAAGAGTTGCGTCTGTGATGCCAAATACAAAAATTAAATACAAATTCTGCTCCTTGTTGAATGACCTAATTTCAGAATGACTTTTCCACTAAAGTTGGTTGCATAGATCTGGGATCATATACTGTTCCAGCAGTGTTTAGACAAAACTACTTCTTTTGTTAGCTTCTTCCCCCTTGGAAATTTCCATAGCTGTAGTTTAACAGCTAAATTCACACACTGAATATACTGCACTACCAGAAAAATGGAACTGAAGCTGCCTCATGTTAATCTTTATATAAAAATAAAAATGATAATAACACCATTACTCTTTAAAGTGCTTGTCGCTATGGAGTTCATCTGACAGCAATACTGGAGAACCAGGGGAAGGACTAGGACTGCTTAGCCTGACCTGGTAGTTTAAACTGGATGTGATGAGTACTGACAAGGCTGTCTAATGGTTTACCATTCTGGGACCCTGTTTTCACTTCTAAGATTTTCTCCAGCTAAGCATTTAAGCTGAAATTTTCATTATGAGTATCTCCACCCAACTTTAACCTTGGTTCCCTCTTTCTCCAAAATCAGATTTGACAAATCTTCCAGAAGTTCCAGGAGTTCCTGTAATTCAGATTGTTCATGGCATTTTCATTTGGTCCACTTGTATGGAGTCATAAAATCATGGAATGGTTTTGGTTGGGACACCTCAAGATTATCTAGTTTCAGCTCCCCGGCCATGCACAGAGACATCTTCCACTAGACCAGGCTGCACAAAGCCCCATCCAGCCTGGGCTTGAACACTTCCAGGGATGGAGCATCCACAGCTTCTCTGGGCAACCTGTGCCAGTGTCTCAACACCTTCATTGTGAAGAATTCTTCCTTATATCAAATACAGTCACTTTTGGTTCATAACCAATGACTGTTGTCCTGTAACTATAGGCCTTGGTAAAACGTCTCTCTCCATCTTCCTTATAAGCCCCATTTATACACCAAAGGTCGCAACACGATCTTCTCTTTTCTAGGCTGAACTACCCAACTCCCTCAGCCCACCTTCACAGGAGAGGTGCTCCAGCCCTCTGGCCATTTTCATGGCCTCCTCTGGACTCACTCCAACAGGTCCATGCCCTTTTTTTGCTTAAGACCCGAGAGCTGGAAGCAGCACTGCAGGTGGGGTCTCACCAGAGCAGAGCAGAGAGAACCACCTGCCTTGACTTGCTGGCCACATTTTTTTTTGATGCATCCTGGAGTATGGTTGGCTGTTTAGGCTGCAAGTGCACAATGGTGGCTCATGTCTAATTTTTCATCTACCAATATTCCCAAATCCTTCTTTGGAGGGATGGTCTCAATCCCCCAGCCCATATTAATACCGGGGATTGCCCTGACCTAGACGCAGAACATTCACTTGGCCTCGCTGAACTTCACAAGGGTAGGTGAGGACATTAAAACAGAGACTGCAGTAAGAGTGATACATTGCACTTCAGAACTCCAGGGCTCCTGAGTGAGTCAGATGCACACAGGGAAGAAGGGAATTTCTCTTGTCTCAGCTGAAGAGTAGCAATTGGACTAGAAACACAAAGCACTGCTTATAGCTTGCTCCGAAGTGTCCTCTGGGTAGATCCTGAAACTGTGCACACCAGAGAACAACCTACTCCATAAATATTCAAGTAAGTGTCAATAGGATTAACAGAAAAGGCAGGCACTACTCAAAGTGTCTAAAAATGGCTGCACTCAGATCTATTTGATTTTCTTCAAGATGATGATATATAGCAATAAAACTCCAGAGGAAATCTCTGCCATGTGATAAACTAGATTCTGAGTTTTTGACTTTGTAATGTGACTATTAAGATGCATTAGTAGTAGTACATTTGATTTTTATATCCTTCCTAGATACATATGCAGGAAAAGATATTTTCCTTTCAATCTTGTAAGACTGGAATACCTTATCCCACTTCTTTTAAAAAATTAAATATATTCTGTTCGGAATATTAAACCTGTTTTTGCATATGACTGACACTTTACCATTGATAAGATTTAGTATTATTTCTTCTAATTAAATCATCATTTCTTATTGCTGTTAGTAGTTCTAGCAACTCACTGATTGCCTGGCCTAATGTTACCAACTTCTCATCCCTTTTCACTGATTCATACTTACCATAGCCAGCTTCACTGGAGTTTTCATTAATTGGGAATTAATACACAGCACCATAGAAGAGAAACTGAACTTGGATTTCAAAATTAGACCAATCTTTAAAAACTGCATGATAGAATTTTATTCTTAACTAACAACTCAAGAATCCAGGAAATATTGCAGCTACTTACACTTACAAAACCCTCCTCTAGAGCCTTCTGTAACTCCCAAATCACTGGAAATGTCCAAATGTTTTCCAGTCAGGCCCTCAACAAATCCCATATTAAAGTTAATAATTATTTGAAGTGGTTGTGTGTACTCTACAGTTCAGGAAAACTTTCTAGACAGTTATCCCAACACCGCTGAATACTGAAGAGTAATAATGCGTAACACTTGCAGCAGGAAGTAAATATCTTCTGCTTTCAATAAGTCATTTTCTATATACCCAGCTTCTGTTAGTCCTTGGTAGATACTTTACACATGCTTTAGATATGAACAGTATTTTTACAGAAGGTGAACGCCATAGTAATTGTCTTACTGACACTTATTCTTAATCCATAACCATTTGAGATGGAATTTTGAGATGGAATTGAACTTGCAGATCAATTTGGTAGCACAGAAGTCAGAACGCAATTTCTCCAATTCTAATGTGTCCAGAGAACAGAGACTAATAACCTGATCCCTGGGCAGCTCCAACAGGTCTCTTCCAACTACCAGTAGCTAAACCTTGTGTTGTCTTATGTTATTAAACAGAGAAACTGGAAGTTTTAGCCAAATTATGTTCTGCGGGTATAAAGTCAGGGTGTTGTTTCAGTGGCAGTTTTTAAGGGAAAATGTGGTGCATTGAAGTAACATCCCTGCTTTCAATCCTTCCTCATGAATTCATGAATATGCACCAGTCATTATGTTTGTGAACTTCTAGAAGTAAGGAAGGAAAACTGAAGTGTCACACTTCATTTTACAGAGTGACACACATGGGGCAGAGATACCATTCTGTAAGTGAAACTTGAAATGGCAGGCTAAAGATTTTTCATCTAAAATATTCAGGAATTCAAATAGTCTAATGAGTCTTACTTGGAACCTTTTTCAAAGCACAGCTTGGAAATAAACATAAAAAATGTAATTGCAGGGGTCACTCTGTGGCAATTCTAATCTGGAATTCCTACTGCAATCAGAAATATTAAATACATTGAAAGAAATAGCTGGAGGGAGAATTGGCTCTAGTTTTAGTCCTGTCTCTCTCAGCAGGTTTCCTGTGAAAGCCTAACATACAATTTGTATTAGAACTATTACAATGGAGTACTCATTACTATTTTTTTCATGTAAAAGACATAAATAAGTCTATGTGCAGTTTGTGTGTGTGTTTTTTCGGGTTAAATTATACTCATATCAATAAGGCTTCTCTGTTTACAATCAAAATGAAATACATATAAAAAATGGGTCTGAAAATTCAAAAACTGCTGTCTTTTTTCAGGAAGAAAACCTACCTTTAACACCATGTCTTTTGTAGATCCTTAACCTTCCTCTGAAGGGTGCTTGTGTAGTATTGTTTTCATCTCCAAAATACTCACAGGGCTACATAGGTATTTATTATGTCACTTGTAAGGACTGTACTATTTAGTACCCATTTAACCTAAAATAATTTATGTCACTGTCCCTTATAGCCTGTTCAACAGTGGTTTTTTCAACGTAAATTGGAAATAAAAAGTTAAGACTGCCTTCCAGTTCAGGATGCAGAGCTATGGGATACTCCTGTTACACACAGATGACCAGAATATAGGATTACTTTGGAAAGCAAATATGTAAGAATTGTATATCAAATGTTTGTTCAAGGCTTCTCTTCCTCAAGAAAAGGTTCATGTTTGATGAAAAATATATTATGCTGCTCAATTTTTTTTGTGTGTGTTTTCCATTGACATATACGGATAACCTATATAAGTGGATCATACACATAAAGTTTAGATAGAATAACCAGACTTAGATATTCTTCAGCCATGTCTTGATTTCTTACCCTTCTTTTTATAGAGTAACAGATGTTTCTTCCAACTGAATCGAGTTTCCATATGCATCAAATCCTGCTTGTGGTCTCCCCCCTTTCCGTTATTTTAATCACCAGAAATATTTATTTCTGCTTAAGTAAGTATGTGTTCGTAATCACTGTAATTTTAAGTTGGCAAGGAAACTTGGAATATTAAATAATTTCTCTGTGCTCCACACCCTGTTTACAGACAGTGTACAAAGTGTATATGCTATATTTAGCTGAAGAGAAGATCATTACTAAATTGTTTCTTATCACATATGAGTAATCTGCCAATAGACTGAAACTATCCTACTGCTGGGAGATACTCTATAAAACTTTTTTTTATGAAATTGAGATAATAACAGACAGCAGTTGTAATTATATCAGTTTCCTCTTAAAGATCTTGAGAGTGAAGAAAACAGAAATAATGAGCAGGGAATGGGGTAACAGTTTAGCTAATTGAAGTTTTAATGCTCTTCTGTTCATCACTTAACTATTCTCTCTGAGAAAACTAACTTTTCTAGTTTGTTTGTGGGTCGTTTTTTTTACCTGTACTGAAGAGCATTATTCTCCATCTTAACCTGCCTCTCCTTTTGCCTGTTGCCTATGCGTGTTTACCCTCTCCCACCCAAATACAGACACAGCATTCTCGGTGCATAAAATGTGTACTGAGTAGTTAACACTTTTCAAAATACAGTATGTAAAAAAAAAATCTATAATTTTAAAATTTATCTTTTATAACAAAATCTGTGGGGTGTTTTTCCTGATAATAACATTATTTGCGCCTGCGTCAACCTACAGTTGATACCAAACTGGGGGGACAGTTCAATTGTCAATTTGCTCTAGGGCAGGGCTGCCATCCTGAGTGACATGTACAGGCAGGATTAATTGGAAGCTAATGAAATTCAGGAAGGACATGTGCAAAGTCCTGTTCCTGGGAAAGAATTTCTCTGGAACTGATACAGCCAACTTCCTGAAGAGCAGCTCTTTGAGAGAGACCCTGGGGGTCATGCTGGACAGTAAATGGCACATGGGCCAGCAATGAGTCCTGGGAACACAGACAGCCAGTGATAACCTGGATGTATGAACAGAGACCAGGGGAAGTGCCAATCATCCCCTATCACACCCAATCATGTCCACATCCAGTCTGGCGCTCCTCAGTACAAGACTGAGATTGATAAACTGGATCCAACTCAGTAGGGGCCAGCAAGGTGGTGGGGGCTGCAGCACCTGGGAAAAGGGGCTGGGAGAGCTGAGCTTGTCCAGACTGGCGCAGAGATGGTTTCATGGCACTTGAGGGAATAGAGGCGGGCTCTCCACAGCAATGGAGGGTGACAGAGCAAGAGACAAAAACAACATCAGCGTCCTTATGGATTAGGAAACAGATAAGATAAAAAGAAGCTTTTTAAAGTAATCAAACCTTTAAAGACAGTGAAGATTTTCATAGATGCTTCGGCAAATACGGGGATAAGGAACATAATCTTTTTATTTTGCGGAATAAATCTCAAAATGAAAATGCTAGAAAGAAGTTTGCTATATATACCTGACATTTCATAAGTAACTCACGAGGCATCTTGTATTTCTTCAAGCAGCCACATTCAGTACTATCAAGAATGGCCCATCATAATGCACTGGTTTGGCAGATTCTACTGTAATCCAAGCTTTAACTATATGGTATGCCCTGTTCCCAAATATAGCTATTAGTTATGTTACTAATTGTTTCAATGGGAGTGCACAATGATGAGGTGTTTTGACAAGAATCATGACATCCATTTGTATGATTTCTAGAAAGTCAAGCTTTGAATTAATCAGTACAGTATTGTAAGGGATCCTATTGAGAGACAACAGAATATCCATGCTCAGTGGTGATGGGAGTTACTCCAGTGGCACTATAACAAAAAGCAAAGAAAGTAGGAAAGAAACAACTCGGGTTGATGCTGATTGTATGAGAGAAATTCAAATGCAGTGAAAATTCCTTTTGGTCAGTTAAAATACACTCTGTGCAGTAACCATAACATGGCATCAAAGTATAACATGATTAAATAACTATAAAGCACATGAAAAGTAGATGACAATAGCAGGGAAGAAGCAATATTTCAGCCATACAGACTGAAAGTTACTAAGATGTAGCAGCTGTAATCTACACAGGTGAGATTCAGTTCACCTAACCAGAAATATGTCTAATAGAGCAATTTGAATATGAGTTATTCATTCTCAGTTCTCTTCATAATCAATGGACTGAATGGGAACTCCTGCAGTCATCTGACCTGTGCTAAGAATCTCCCTCAGAAAAAAATAAATCTCACATTTAAAAAATTCACACCACACCCTATAAAATCAAACTTTCCTTTGTTGCCTGTGAGGATAAGAGTAAGTCCAAATTACTAACTCTATGCTATAATTAGCATAGTTTCACCTCTACCTCAGAACTGTAGAAAAGAAAGAATTAACAGGACAATGTGAAGAGGCAGAAGGGCAGATTGAACTTGGAAGATCACAGAGGCAGGTCAATTTTAGAAGAAGGACATGGAAACTTCATGGAAATCAAACAGTTCTTTAGGAATGCTAATCTCTACATTGTTTGATGAACCAGTGGAAAACCTTTCTACACTTCACAGCTAAGTTTCCTTTCCAGTCTTTGAGATTAATTCAGAACAGCATTTATTGGAGGTATGAACCTTAAGTGATTCTTATGATGACATCAGCAACAAAATCAATGCCTTCTAGCGTATTCATTTTGATTTGAAGATTTCGTTTCTTAAGGAGCAAAGTCAGAGTAAGTTCTGTATGTACTCCTCAGCCTAGACTTACTGGAGCACATCTTAACTTCCAGCACACCCAGGCTGCATTTCCATGGTAGCATATAAATATAAAAGGAGATGGTTTTGTAAGTTTCATCCCAGCATGAAGCCAAAATGCAGGATGTGAGTGGACATGGCACTGGAAATTATCAGGAACTACAGTAAAGACCTATGCCTTCACAAAATGTTCATTATCCTGTTTATCCATATTTCATTCCATATGCAAGACTGAACTATACAGTACCTCAAAACCATGCATTTCTTTCACCAAAGCTGAAATGTCTTCCCTCTAAAGAAATACAGTGAAATTCAGCCTTAATATGAAATTCTTGCAAGTATCACTGTAAAGGAAACCTTTGAAGATATTAGTATCTCCCAAAGGGCCTTTCTTTCACCTGTTTTCTGCCCTAAGTTGTACAGCACGAGAATAAGGAAAAGGCTGTGGTATATGGCAAAGTGGTGCTTCAGACTTATCATTTGGGCTTCATTATTCCTGTCCATGACTTCTAGTCCAGCAGCAAACAGGACACTTTTTAAACTGGGACGAAGACTGAAGAAAATGGAGATTCTCTCCATTTTAATTTTAAGTCAGCAGTCATCACAGGAACAATTTATTTGATATCCATATTCTACCCCAAGATGTCATTGACATCTCCCGTATTTCCTTCTACCCAAATCGTTCTCTCTATATCTCTGCAGATCACTAACTATCTTACAACATCCTCATTCGTGATGGAACTCACATTTATGGAGTGTCAGTCACACAAAAATGAAGCTTCAATTCCATCTGCTCAGCTATACTCTTTCTACAGTACCTGAAAAGTGAATTTTCAGGGCATGATGCATTCCATCCTGAATTCTGTAAAGCTCTTTTTTTCCCAAATAGTACAGCAGGATGCAAATGTGTGTATCTTTGCTTAATTGCCTGCTTCCATGCCCAGACTGTCATTTGATAAGGAAGACCCTTCCCATGTTGTCATCAGCATGCTTTTCTGGGCATTGGCCGAAAAACAGATTTATGTGGGCCACAGGCTTAGTTTGTGAAACTCTCAGAAGACTCTAGGGGAGCTCCGTGCCTTTGAAAGTGCACCACAGTGGGCATGTTCCTGCTCCCACAACGTACCCCAAGCCACGAAAAGGGCTGCATGAGTGTGCTGACTGCTAGTGCTATGATACCATTTGTCAGCACAGCAGCAAGATCCTGTTTAGCTCAAAAAGTTCTGGACCTTGGCATGCATATTCTGGCACGCAGGTCAGGGGATGTTATTCATCACTAAGCAGAGGGAGAGCAGATGTGAAGTATTTTGGGCAGCTTACGGTACAAAGACTTGAACAAGTCATTTACTCTAAAATACGGATTCTAAGGAAAGAAATAGCAAATATACATGCTGGAGAGAAACCAGATAAGGTTATTTCCCTGAGACATTAAGTGTGTGTGCTCTTTCTCTGGAGGTGGTGTAAGTACAGTTCCAAAAAGCCTCCTCTGAGCTTGGCCTAGGGATTTTTGAACCTGAGGTAGTTCTAGTTCCACATTTCTGTCTACATAGCAAAGAGTGAATACTGTCCTTTCTCAAATTAATCAAAACCTGTTTGGTTTTTTGCTGTTGTGTGAATACAAATTAATTCTGTTTACATTTTGAAGTTTTCTCTATGTTTTTTCTACTGCTAAGATTTGTCAGAAAAGCCTTGAAATGGTTGAATTTTGCAGCACTGTGAAGCTTAACAATATTAGTCAGCAGTAAAGCACTATTTATAGGTTTCCAAATCTCTGGTATATTATAAAAAACTTTCTTCTTTGGAAAGGATTTTAAAGTTTTCCAGATAGGATTTGAGAACACACTTGTTCTCAAAGAATGTCCTTCAGCTCCTACTTAGTGTTTCACTCTCTTAGGTTCTGTCTTTAATGTTTTCAAAATCAACTCCTAGGCAGTGAAATCTTACACCCAAGTTTCAAGGTAACTTTGCAACACTTTTACAACGTGACATTATGGTTCTTGACTTCAGGAAAACACCTCCCATGTGAGAAGGGGTGGATTACAGATGTCAACCTATGAAGTTCAGAATTCTGTTCTTCTTGTAAAGCTCATTTTTTAAAAGAAGTGACTTCCTATAAAACCAACTTCCTTTCCCAGGAGACTAATTAAGAAAAAATTGCTCTTACCAGGCCTGGGGGCCATCTTATTTTTAGTGAGTTTAATGATGTTACATACTGGCAAGTTCAGGAGCATTTTGCTAGAAGAGCTGTGTTTGAACTCTTTCTATAGCACCTACTTAGCAGTCTTAGGCACAGATTTTCAGCATGCAATATGTGGAGGAACTCTTTCATCTACACTGTAACTCAGTGCTACTTCCTCTACAGAAGAAAAAAGACAAATAGTACTTGCTGTGTAGAATTACTACCTAGTATTTTAAAAGAGGGGTTTTTTTCACTCGTTGAAAGAGAGTCATGCCAGAAGACTTGCGGTCTACATGACATCAATATCAGGTTTGCACACAACAGCCACGGAATACAAAAGTCATAGTGCATAAATTATTTCTCTCTTCTGTAGGCAAATACGAAATTGCAAAAATCAAACCAATTCTCTCTGATGAATAGAAAACGTCCTGGCTGGCATTCTGCCCTAATGCAATGTCAAAGTACAGAACTGTTCAACAAAATAAGAAAATATTAAAATAATCATGTATGACATAAGGCACACATTTCAGTTTAATGTCCTTCTCCAGATGGAAGAGTGGTCTTAATTTGCTATAGGTATCCCCAGTATTTAACCCCCTAGTGAACGACAGTATCTTCCTCAAGGTTACACAAGCTTTAATTTCTGTGTCCTGAAATTCATATGTTGTCTAGTTCCTATTAACTTACTTAAGTATCCTCCATGTTCACTTCAATAATTTAATAAATTAAGGTACAGCTATGAATGCTATTTGCATGAATGAAAATGTTGCATCTTGGTATATAAAAGTCCAGCCATATGTTGTCACAGCTGTGCTATGTATCCTCCAGATCTAGCACAACACCAGACTGCTTGAAAATGACAAGAGCCAAAGCAGAGGGAAAGTGAAATTAGTTTTCTCCAGTCCCTCAGAGGTTCTTAAATTTAGAAGGTGGAAAAACTTGACAGAATAAAACAAAGGACATAGCATCAGGGAGAGCTGTGTGCTACAAGAGGGAATGCCCTTAGCCATGGTTCCTGCCTAGCCATAGAATGTGGGCTTCACATACAAACTGAGGGCTTGGAAAGTGCTCCCAGGACCTGTAAGCTGGACATAGATTCTAAGGCTCCCATGCAACTTGAGAGAAATGGACCAGGGCAGTTACAAACAAATGTGTGCTTTCCAGATAAGAGAAAAGTTAAAGGAGAGAGACCAAAAAAAAAAAAAAAAAAAAAAAAAGAAGGAATTATATACAAGTATGGTATTCCTGAAGAAGCAGAGAAGTAGTTATATACAGAAACAGAAGTCCTAGGCCCTTTAGAGGATTCTTGGGTGATGTATTGCAGGAGAACATGCACAGATGTTTTAGTGCTTTGTGCAGGGCTGTATGTTTATAAAGCAAAGAATAACTCCTCTGGAGCCTGAGTGTCTGTTTGCTTCATTTGCAGATCTCCTTAAAGACAGAAAGTGTAAATTGTCCACAAGGCTGGAGAAAAATATGTGCTTGAAGTAATGGGAAGTCTTAAGTTCTTGGGTGGTGTGTTACACCAGATCTGCAGGGAAAATCCATGGAACCTTTTGTGTTTCGTTTTTTTTTTTTAAGGTTTGTTTTTTTTTTCCCCTTAACCCAAGAACAGTTCTGAGTTCCCCAAAGAGACAGCTGCCCCAGCTTTGCTCTAACTTCATATTGGAGTGAGATGCCAGTGTGCCATCAAGTCCACATATGGGCAAAGAGTCCCAGGAGGAGAAAGTGTCATTGCCTGCTCAAAGACAGAAGAAAGAAGGTTCAGGAACCCTCTGTGGTGGGACCCAAACAGAGCAGTGTGCTGCAGGCAGCTCTAACAGGCTGGGTGGCACCACGGAGAGAGCGAGCTTCTGGGCAATGGAAATTTTTTTCTATTACCCATTTTCATCTGTTACACATTCAAAACCTGTTGACTTTAAACTATCAGGAAGAAGCAACAGCTACTGCACTGATAATCCTCTGAACTGCCCCATTCCATTTAAAAAAAAATATTTTATGTGCAATACATGTAAGAGTATCACTATCATTTTACATATCTTAATTGCACTTCCTGCCTTTTGCAAATGCCTAAGCTGAAGTTTAGAATTTCAAAACTTCTCAAAATGGCCATGTATTTGTACTGAACTTAAAAGGTTATAACTGGACAGAAAGTTGGCAGAAATAGTGGCCGTAGATTGTACAGGAAAACTTGGGGACTACGTTTTTTAACTTATGAAACATAAAGCCTGGAAAACTTCAGAATAGTCTGAAACTCATGACCCTGTTTATTGAAGTATTCTTTAGTCATTATAGCACTGATAATAAGGTCAAGAACATGTATTTGGATACAAGATGTATTAGTTCTCAAGAGGGGATAGTCATGGCACTGAGAATGTACTGGTATTTTCTGTAAAATGAATACAGATTTCTGCAACTTAAACTACCATTACAGAAATGTAAAGCGATATTCTTAGAAAATGGGATTTTAAAATTAGGTTCCTAAAAGCTTTGTATCACAACCTAAACAAAACCGGTGAGTATCAGTCTTGAATAATTGCAGGACAGTCCAGATTTGCCATCATTTTTCAGTCTCAGGTCTTTACAATGAGCAAACATTAAGGCTGTAGACAGTGTTAGGCATATAAAATCAGAAAACAAAGATCTAACATGCTAAGTGAATCGTGTTGCCAGGAATAAAAGCCCAAGGAAGCTGTGTGGTACCACTCAGAGAGAGTGCCAGTTTAACCAAATAATGAAACCAAAAAGAAAACAGAAATTCATATAACAACGTTGTGGATTCTGACTGTAAAATTAACGTATTTAAGTATATTGTCTTATATAAATACTCAATAAACTTTCAATTAAAATTTTTACAACGAAGATGTATAGCAAAGAAATTCTGGCAGCTGACCACAGTTTTCAAGAAACATTTAGGACTCTCTGCTTAGACATGGAAAGTGGGACTTAGCACCTCACAGAAAGTGAAGTACAGTGTCAAGGAAAATCTGCAATGTCTTCAAGGGCAAATGCTGCCCTATTTAGAGAAAGGACAAAGAAACTAACACCTACAGGATCAGGTCTGGTTCTGCTCTGTTTGGCTTGACATTACCAAGCCAACATATATAGCCACACAGTCACTGCACACAGAGCCAAAAAAACATGCACAGTAAATGCTGCCTTTACACAGTAGTTAAAGGGTGCACAGGGGAAATGTTTCAGAAAGGAAACTGAGGGGAAAAGAGCTGAGAAAGCAGGCCTGCAAAGGCAGAAGGGCTCAACAAGAAACAAATATTTTAAATGAGCCAATGTCAAATACATATTACATGAAGGACAAACAGAAGCTGTGGGAATATTAAGCAGGGAAGATTTCAGACTGCAGGGTTAAGTTTTAAATGCCAGCAGACGTGGCTGCAGCATATCTAAATAGCTTATTTGATAAAGAGATGGCTTAACTGAAGCATCATTTCCCAGTACTTGGCTGACAAACAACAGGAACTCAGATGCAGAGAAAAACAGGTCAAAACAGACAGGCCAACAAGTACATATTTTACCCAAAGCCACAGCTTTCAAAATTTACTGAGATATCTCTCCCATGACTTCTGCTCCTGGAGTCCATGTTTCTACTTGCATGTCCACAAACACCAGCCTGCCAAGCATCTGCAGCTACACTGCTCTGAACTGCACTCCCTGCTTGACAGCATCTTTTTCTCCCATTCCTCAACTCCAAACCAAATATAATTAGCTTGGAGAGTCAGCAGCACCAGTTTCCAAATGCATCACCAGGTCTCAGGTCTTTCACCTCCTTGCCCTTCTGTGATTATCACGAATATGTCCATCCTAATCTTTTCACCAAGGGTGTATGTCAGCAGATTCTTTCCCAGGTTTCACTCTCTAAAACACAGATTCTTCTAGATTGCTAAAACTGTCACCCAGGCTCATAACACCGTGCATCTCAATTATGGCAATGTTCTCCCTCAGCCTGGACAAATGTAATCTGTCATCATTGGTATCCATTCAAAATGCTGCTGTGAAATTCATTTTCTGAGCCCATCATCTGTCTGTGTCATTCCTAACTGTGCCTCCATCCATTGGATAAGCTTTCCCTACCTCATCAGTTATAACTACCTACTTTGATTCTCAAGAAATTTCAAAGTCTAACTCATCACCCTTCAGCTCTCTCCAAGCATTTTTAGTCTGTATCACAGACAGCTGTATAACAGCTCATTATGCTTGTCCTCTATGTCTGGCTAGTTAAATGTGAGGATCTTTGCTCTTTCTGTGCCATATTTCTCTATAAATGAAAATATTATGTTCATTGTCCGAATCCAAGATTAGAAGCACTGAGGTTCTGAATACAAAATTCTGTAACAGTAAAGCTGGGTAAATTATTTACAGCATGGAACTTATTTATTGAATTTTGCTTAATTTTCTGTTTACAAAATGGTGAATTTGGTATTCAGATGTACCCACCAAATAATCTTTGCAAATTATTCCTGCCATGCTGCTAAAAACCAAGCAAATTTAAAAATTGATGTATTTAGATCACATAATAAATTTCTGTAGCCTAGTTACACAAGTATATCTTTGAGGTGGGCTCAGTACAAAGCCCACCAAAGTGGTGATCAAGTATCTAAAATTCACTACCTGACAATAACTTCTAAAATCATAATTGTTGCAATGGTGATCATTCCTAGCAATAAACTTTGCTTCCAGAATAAAACAAATGAAAAAGATATAAACACACAAGCTATTTTCATTTTAAAATGCAAATGTTTTCTTTCAAAAGGATTGCTATTATATTTGAAGCCTGATTCTCTAGTGAAAAAAAACCAGGTTCATTGCCTGAGTTTTTTCTTTCTGTAGTGCTAAACTGAGTCATTTTCACTTAACCCCTCAGATTTTTTTTTTAGATTTCTGGTTAAAAAAAAAAAATAAAAAACATTTGGAGGGGAGAAAAAAGGTGCATATAGCTCCAGAATAGCCACAGAGCACAGTGCCTTGCTTATTAGTGGGTGGTGGTGGGCATCAGGGGACACGTAGGGAGGGTCCAGGGATGGGGGGAGTAGGGAGATAAAGAAAATTCAGGATGAAAGGATCTGAGAAGGAACCACCTATATTATGGCAGCAACAGTGGAGAAAGGGTGTTAGAGCTGTAAGCCATTCTTCCATAGAAAAACAGGTTTTATTAATACCTTTACTCACAGAATTACACGGGAGTTTTGACATGGAAGTGCTTATTCCTTTTTATGAATGCATAAATCTCATCTTGCCTATCTCAACAGCTATGACCTTATTTCACTGGTCAGGACAGTCTTCTCATAAAGTAACATCTTTCTAGCCACAGTAGCACAAAGCTAGGTGAAAGGCAGAAAGCCGTGGTCTAAATGGTATAATATTCATGACCTATGCATAAATATTCCTCCTTAGTGTTCTCACAGGACTCAGCCAGCCTTCCTTACAGTCAGATCATAGAGTTTTGCATACTTTATATCCTATTCCCATGCAACCATAATTTTCAACAAAGAATGTTCTGAATGCTTCAAAACAGCTGAAATTAATCACCTGGGAACACAGCGAATACACCCATGTGAAGCATGTGAACACACAGCATGTGAAGCAGGGTTACTAGGTATCATTCCTGACTCTGGGTCAGAAGTTCCTCAAGTCCTCTTCCCAGAGCTGGGTCCTAATCCAGTGCAGCAACATCAGACTAACACAAACTGAGACTGCACTCACCATCTTTTTCGACTGTATCACTGTAACAGTTTCCAAATGAGGGCTGGTACCTTCCACTGCATTCATGTCCCAACGTGGCCTTTGGCTTCTGAGCATTAGTAAAACAAAACCCTAACCCAGGAGCCCAACTTCTTTACAGTGTGCTTGTTTACTTTGGTAAAGTGCCCTACCAACCTTTAGCTATACCATTTTCAGTTCTATCTGTGGTACGTGCTATAACGTTTCACCCCTGATTATTATTTAGGTGGGTAATAATTATTTTTCAATTCCTTTTAAAGCGCATTAAAGGCTAGAAATTAAAGGGGCAGCACACTTGTGAGATCTTTATCTCTGCAGCCTAACAAATACTATATGAAACAGTTTGAAAACTGTTAGTTTGCAAACCTCAGCCATATAATAAAGTCAACATATAATTTTACAACCACATTTCTTTTCTCTCGTGCATTAACATATAAAAAGAAACTTGCTCTATTTCTTCTATCAGAAAATTAAAGGTATTCCATATACAACACAGTCTGTAGGTTTCACAGGATAATTACACAGATAATATCTTCAGTGCATTTATTAAATTCTACCTCCCCTCTTTTTTCTCTCAAATACATACTGGACACCAAATCCATTTCAGAGAAGTGAAGATGAGTTCTCTAATGGGACCAACATGTGTGACACTTCCTTTGGAGCATGGCACACCAGTGCCATGTCCCATTCATTACATTGACTGTGCACGGACATCTGCTGTCCTCTTCCTGTTTTTCAGTGGAAGTTTCTTACAATAACTTCTTTTAGCGAATGCTCTGCTCCTTATGGAAAATTTTAGTTCTTTCAAGGGAAAGATAAATGCCTAAACCCTAAAGCATTCAAGTGTAAAGTGAGTGCCTCCCAGGAGCTGCAGCTTGGGTTAGGATTCATCACTGTGCACTTCTTCATCCTTAGGATGCTGTTGCTGATGTGTCATCTAAAGGAAACCAGGCTATCATACAGGAGATGTACATTTCTATAAGGAAATGGGAATATGAGGCCTATATTCCCATGGAAGTACCATGATGACAGTTTCATATTAAAGCATTTGAGTTTCAATGGTCATATTTCAGATTTGGGTTTTTTTGCACATAAAACAAAAATATTGCCTTCATATTTTTATAGGGAAGGTCTTCAATTTAGGAAGAAAGCTACCAGGATTCTTTCTGCATTCGTTTCAACTAGCTTTTGCTAGGTTAGGACTTGAGCTATTACCTTGTAGATGTCAAGGAATCCACACTGGTGGTCGAAGCGCGTGTAGAGCTCGTTGAGCATGCTGATGACCTGCATGGGCGTGCACTGAGCACAGATGGCAGTGAAGCCAACAATGTCCGAGAAGAGCATGGTGACATCATCAAACTTCCTGGCCTGAACCTGTTGCCCCTGCCACAACTGCTGAGCCACCTCTTCAGGGAAAATAGAAATAAGGAGATCTACTGTCTTCTTTTTCTCCTCTTCCAGGGCTTGGTGTGTACATTCTAGTGTTGCCTTCAGCTTATCCATTCGTTTTTTCAAGCCATCCTGTGCCTTTGCTTGCTCCCCAACCAATATGACATCACGAGTAGCATCATGGATAGGTATGTCCGAAAGATGGAGGCCTCGGCCCATTAGCTCATCCAGCTTGTCCACACAGGGGGAACCCAGAAACAATATCGAGTTTGATTCTGGCACATGAATCATTTGTCCTTTAATTTCCATCACCTGCAAAATAAAAAACCAGAGTTTAGAAAAGGGGAAAAATCAGCTGATAGATGTGGATCCTCATTCTACTTCCTCCGTCTTTCCTTTTTGGCTAAAACAATAAACTGTAGCCTTTTATACAGAAGCCTCTTGCACTCACCTATTCAAGTAATGAGACTCACAGAGTTTGCTCACCAAATTGAGTCAAAAAACAGCCTAAATTGTCACAAAAGTATTCCCAAATCAGATGTTGGATTTTATTTGTACCCAATTAAATAAGAAAGCAATAATATGTGTTCTCAGTGTGATGTCTAAATATTGCTCCTGGAATGTACATGGCCTTACAAGCAAATTCCAGAGTTGTTCTTTCTCTGTTACTTAGCTATAAATTACAAAAAGAAAAAAAAGTAATGAGAAATTGCAACTGTCTGAAAGCAGGTTAGTGAAACAAAGTACCTTCTGTTATTTTTCAGCAAAATAGCTAATACAAGTCAATTGTGGCCATTTTACAGAGGAATCAAATAAAAATAGATGCGAAAAACAACCCTATAAATAACAAATGGCATGAAAATATCGTACTAGTCCTCCTGTTTCCTCTTTTCCTTCTCATACATGCAGCAGAGTTGAAGGCTGATTTCAGTTAGAATCTGCAGATTTCTTGGTGATAGAAATTCACCCAATTTTTATTTGTGGAACAGTAGAAGGAACAGTAAGGAATGAGCATCAGGTGGTTTATAGCTTTTGCAACTGCCTGTTAAATGGCTAGATGTTTTGAGTGTTGTCCAAGGGTTGATATCACCGAGGCCATGGATTGTTACCTCTTGCTCCATCATGGCAGTCGAGCACAAAACTACCAGACTGAAATGAACACTGAAAACTAAATTAAATCAGACAAACTGTATCTCTTTGTAAATACAGCTTGCCATAGCCTCTGTCATGAAGAACAACCTGATTAATGCTTCCATTCCAGGACTGCACAAAGACCAGGGCAATACTGTGCTACGTGATCTAAAATACCCACAGTCCTTAACCCAAGGATCTCATAGTCAAAACAGGCACAACACACAAACCTTATGCATCTAAGCATGGTGTTAGGCACCATAATGCCCTATATCTGTGTTTTTGTATTCTACACAATCTCTTGAAATAAAAAGGTCTCCTCCAGTCACCATTTCTTTCATCACGTAGGCATTTGCTCACTGTCACATGATTCACTTATCATTTAATCCTCCTTCCATCCCTAATCCTACCGAGCAAAACAGAAAAACCTCCATCAGGGAACCCAGAGGTGTCTGCAATAATGATGTGATTTAAGTGTCCAGTGGCCTGAATGCTCCTGCTGAGGTGACAGCTAATCCTACATGGTACTTCCATATTTGGAGGAGATTTTAGGAAGCTACTCTTTCTATTAGTTTTGTTTGTTGTTTTTTTTTTTTTTCATTAGGTAATATACTGTCATTGCAGCCTCTATGGCAACATGGGAATTGAGCCTATCCTGTCCCCATTGCCCTCTGCCTTCTCTTCTAGCAACCTAACAGATGCAGCTTCTGATGTCAGCCAGGGAACTCAGCAAGTGAAAGTAAATTCAAGTAATTAAAATTGTCAAATTTTCTAATTTATGTTCCTGCACACCTACTATATTTACATTTCTAAGCCCTACTTGCTCAGCTTCACTCTGGGACATTCATCTCTGAGAAAGCTAGTCAGCTACCTACATGAGCTGATTTAATGCTCCATGGCTAAGTGTTCTTTTTCTACTTTTGAAACAAGGCTCCCTGGGAAATAGGATGCTTTCTTCATGCATGCAGCCTCATTCTTTCAAAAGGGCACATGCAAAATTGTTTTAACTCTGAAGTACAAGTTGCCAAATATGAAATACATGGTACAGCATTTCTAAATTCTCTTCCTGTTTTGTTCCCTTTTGCTGGAGAGTTTCCTGTTTGTAGAATTTCACTCTTGTGTGAAATAAAAGTATCTCATATTATCACTTGCCTCTTCCATCTCCAGGTGAAAACAGGGTGTTTTCAGCTCAGGAGGCGAGAGTGTGACCACAGACCCAGGCTGAGCCAGCCTGCCCTGGGGGTGAGCTGCTTGTCAGCAAGGCAAGGCACCTGGCTTGGAGTTGTGTTTCTCCTGTTAACCTGCTGTGAGACTAGAAGAAAATTAATGCATCCTCCTGTGCCACCACTTCACCTCTGTCAATTTGAGGTGTTAAACTCTTTGATGTGATCTCTGTCTGTGTTAATGTATTGTGCCAACCGTCCCCAGGTGGACTTTTCTCAGGAAACACTGACTGAGTAAATAATGTACTAAACAGGCACTCTGGAGTCCTCTGCTCTACTTCTGGGTAACCTCAGGCAAATTATCAACCCTGACTTCTTATCTGGCCTTTTAGCACAGCAGGAACGATGCTATTGACCACCCTATAACACACTTTTGAGACTTATGTGTGAAAAGCAGTAAAAGACAGACAATCCTGTAAAATGCCTGACTAATAATAACCAAGTGAGCTGACCCCCTGCTTCAACAAGGTTGAGCATTTTTAGAAACTTTTGCAAAGATATTCTCCCTACACAACTGATTAGCTTCCTAAAACTGTCAAAGGTTCAGTGCTATTTCAGCTTTACCCCCTGAATACTATTATCACTTGTTCTGCCTAACAGGAATTGCTGATGTTTCCTATCCCTTCTTTCATGTTACGTTAGTGATTCTGTCGTCCTGCTCTCTCTTGATGACTGATGGGTGTTTTAGAAAAAGTCTTGCCAGTCTCTTCAAGTTGCCAAATCAGGGAACAGGACAACAGACATGAAGCTGCCCCAGCTTTCCTGGAAAGAAACACCCAAATCTTGTAAAGAACAGCAGCAGAGAAGAGCTAAGACTGCATCATTCTTCTCCGTTTTTGCAAAGCCTTTTCCTTTCCAAAGAAGCTTCAGAGATGATTCAGACTCTTTCTAGCAGACTTCAGTCTGCGACTGATCCAGCATGACTTCCATATCTTTTCTTTGATTTCTCTTGCTTCTTATATTCTTCTTTGTATCTTAAAGTAGAGCTGATGATATAGGATATCTGGTTTACCTGAAGCTTGCCATAGTAAGTCACATTTCTGGGCACCTCCCCAAAGCTGGACAGCTTTACACCTGGACCATAACCCTACAGGCAATCAGAATGGCATCATCCATCTTTCTTGTAAGCAGGGAAAGATTGAAACATTTCTGTCATCAATTGTATTTCATTACTCCTACATTTCATTGCCTTCCTGTCTCTTTAATTATATTCTCACTGAAAAAAATTAGAATAATTCCACCACTTTCAGAGGACATTTTCCTGATTTACAGTGGTATAAGAGAACATTTTGAAATGAGCAATTGCATACCATATTTTACAGTATTATGTTGCTGTGAAATGACAGTGCAGCCTAACTAGTTCTGGGATGGAAAACAAAAAACCTATCGCTGAATTTTAGTTCCACCACAAACCCACTGCAATGAAACGAGCAAACAGTTCCTGATTCTAAGGAACTCTTTCAGTCTCTCTCCCCAAAGACCAGCCTTGGAAATACTGACAGATTCTAAAGCTGCTGTTCGAGAATATGGAGAGTCTCCTACTGAGCAGTGCACCACCAGCTACTTCATTAGGTACACAATATCCAACCCTCTGCACACCCTCTGCACACTCTGGATGCAAGCCATCCTAGGATCAAAGAGCTTATGAATCAAATGCCAAATACACTGCCTAATCTTTACGGAAAAGCACAGGGAAAAGCTTCACCGGTTGCACTGAGGGAGGATACTACTCTGCACAAAGATGTGTGTTTTGGAATAGTGACTGAGAGAAGGTGCACACATCTCCTCAAAATTATTAAGGAAATATGAGATGTTATCTTTGAGAAATAACTGGGGGGCTTAAAAAATAATTTTCTTTTTCAGTAGGCCAGACCTCTTCTGCTGCCTCTGAAATCCACAAATTTTAATAGAGCTGCTCCTTTGATTTTGATCAGTGCATAAACCCTCCCAAAATGTGATTATAGTCTTCTTTTTTTAGATTTATTTATTGGGACTAGGTTAGAAACTTACAGTGCTAGGGCCACACTTTCATACACAGTTACATATGCATGCTTGATTTCATACAATGAACAAATTCAGTAAGAGTAAACAAAGCTGCTTCTTTAAAAGGTTCATAGTTATTTAGAGGATGGAAAGACTGGGGCACAATCAGCTTATGATAAATCAACCTGGACACCATCACCATCATCACTTCAAGGCACAAAGAGTATAGGGTGACTTTCAGAAAGGAGGTCCAGCCTGAATTTTAAAACAACTGGACTTCCCTGAATGTCCTATAGGATACATGGCAGTGTCTCAGGAACATTTACAGCAAGGTATTTCATAATATTTGAGCAGTTAGGGGCTTAGGGGATTTTGTGAACACCGCACAAGGCGACAGTCCACTTGCAGAAAGAAATGTAATGACTCTGCCTGTTATGTTTCCATGACGCATCTAGAATGGCTGAAAGTATAATGGACAACACTGGAATTAAAAAAAAAAAAAAATCTCTTAAATTGGAAAAATGGGCTGAAGCTGGAATTCAAAACAAGGGCAATAAATATGCTTAGGCAGAAATAATCAAATGCAAAAAATGCAAGCAGGATAACTGTCCCTAAGAAGCTGGCCCTGAGTGCAGAGTGGAACAAATGAATGTAAGTCAATATGTCATGCTGTCATTAAGAAAAAAAACACTATACAGGACTACATAAACAAAAAGAGAGCTTGCAAAACACAGGAAGTAATCCTTATTCTGTGACCACCATTTTTCAGGCCCCAGATGGGCAAATCTGTTCCTTTTTAGTAAAACAAAGATGTGGATCAATTGGAGAGTCTGGTGAAAAGCAATGAATGTGATGAAAGGTCTAAAAAATATGACCTACAAAAAAAAATTTTAAACATTGGCTGGTTTACCCCAAGGAAAAAAATCTAAGGGTGGGCATATGAAACTGTTCAAAAACACTTAGTGCCAATGCAAAGAGATCAAACTCTTCTACAAATCCAGTGGCAAAAGTTTTGCAGAAAAGGCCCTGGCGATCCTGGTGGACACCAAACTGAACATGATCCAGCAATGAGCACTTGCATCAAAGGCTAACAGTACTCTGGGCTCCGTTAGTAGGAGTGTTGCAGCAGGTGGACGGAAATAATCCTTCCCCTCTGTTCAGAACTGGTGAGGCCACACCTGGAGTACGGTTTCCAGTTTTGGGATCCACAGTACAGGGGATGCATGGACATGCTGGAGAGTATCCAACAAAGGTCAACAAAGGTGACAGGAACCTGGGACATGTCTCCTGTGAAGAAAGGCTAAGACAGCTGGGACTGTTTAGCTTGGAGATGAGAACACTCAGCATGATCTTATCCATGTACGTAAGTACCTTTGCAGTGGTGCCCAGAGACAGGACCAAAGGCCATAGACTAACCAAAGGAGGCTCCCTCTGAACATCAGAGAACACTTTTTTTATATAGGGTGACCAAGAACTAGTACAGGTTGCCTACTCAGGTTGTAGAGTTTCCAACCTTGGAGATACTCAAAAGCTACATGGATGTGGTCCTGGGAAACTCACTCTAGGTGACCCTGCTTGAGCAGAAGGTTGAACCAGATGACCTCCAAAGGTTCCTTCCAACCTCAGTCTATGAAATGACCAAAAAGTAAAAGGCTCAAATTGGAAAAAATGAGTTTAATATGGGATATTCTTCTATTCATAGGGAGAGTGAGAATGGAAACATCAAGTGGCGAGGAGTTGGATTATGCATTAATTTGTGAGAACTGTGAAAGGTGATCAGTCTGTCTGGAAAGCAGAGGAATGAACCAATGACTTAAAAGAAATCTAGGTAGAAACAGGAAGGAGAGAGGTAGTAGGGTATCATTTTGCATTCAAACAAAAACGACGCAAGTTATTTCTGGGATAATTAATGTAGTGCCAGTGTAGATCGTGTGGAATTGATTGCTTCAGTCACTTTACAACTCTTTCTACAGGCAACAACTGAAACAGGTGTTTCTGGAAGAAAAGTCGTGTGATCTACGTGAGACATCTAAGTCATGGTCAAATGAGTCATGCCCCATGTGTAGAAATACCTACATTTCTCTGTTGTGAAGGGAGCACAAGGCTTGGACATACATGCCTGTACTGGTCAGTTAAGTCTACCTCCTATCAGAATAAACTTAATTTACAGGAGTGAATGTACTGCTGTGCATTGAAAGACACATAATTGCCAATATATAAGTATATTAGGGGAAATATGTGTTCTCTGTTGGTTTAACAGATTTCTATATTAAATGCTCCAAACCTCAATTCAATAAAATGAAAAGGTATGACTGTAAAGTTACTGCTGCTCTGTGGCTGGCTGACCACCAGAGAGGAAGACCATGAATCTGACCTTAAAGAGAGAAAAAGGAACCGGCATTACAACCTATCCAATACTCCTGCTCTGCTTGTAGAGTGGGGTAAGTCAGAGCTAGCAAAACTAGCTGTGGAGAAAGATTCATGAAAATGAGAAAAAATCATATTCTAATGAAACCCTGATTTGCTGTCTTATCTGTAGACAAAAATAACACCAGCTTCCATTGCACCTATGTTTTATTGAAAAAAAGTAAGAGAAATACATATCATCTCCACAGAAATGAAAAATAACTTTTCAGTCAATGCCTGATGCAATTGAATAAACTAGACAAGGTTTGCTCAGCACAACTCAGGATGTGCTTGGGTTCTTGTGAAATTGTAACTCTCAGCATTTGCTTACAAGTTTGTATTTCCAGCTCAATGCATTGTCAAAAGAATATAATTCCACACAGCAGCAAAGTGAATGTTAAAAATTTCTCATTATTTATAGCAAACCCTGGAGTGTTTCATAACATGCAATAGTCTTCAGACCAAAGTGACCAAATTTAACATTTTCTGTATGTCATAGATACCTCACAAATCCAGATTGGCAGCAAAAAATATTGCACCTTTAGGAAACCCAAAATTTTGGTGGGAATACATTCATTTTCCATAATGTAAATAAGAAAGTGATGGAGAAATACTAATATCTTTCAGTTGTAAATCTGGATCTTTAAAATAATTTCTTGGTATCAAAAGAGTAAGTGTGGCAGATTAAAAGCAAACAAATTAGTGTTAGATAGGATCTGCTCCACAAGAAGCATAGGTATGCATGACAAATCAAAAGCATGAATTCACCTGTAATGACATGTGAAACGGGGAAAGGGGAAGAGGTAAAGGAGATTATCCTTAACATATTAGTCTGCCAAACCAACTAGATAAACAAAAGGCAACAGCAGATCCACCTGAAAAAGGTCATGATGATTTACAGTTTATCTTTTCTTGCTTCAAGACACAGAAATTTCTTTTAAGAAGGTACTCCTGACTGCTACTTGGATAAGTCCAAGATAAATCTAGCCCAGTGGAATAAAAACAACGCAAAAAGGATTCCTTCAAAGGAACATCTATCTTCACAAGGCAGCAAAGTGCCATAATTCAACCCTATGCGCTCCTCAGTCAGCTTCCCTGACAGATGCTCCCAAGCAGAGGAGTGGGTCAACTCAACAGGGCAGACAGGCAGAACATGGCATGGGCAACACCAGACAGTGTTCTTCTAAAACAAGAAGAAACTCACCAGTGTTTCCAAGAGAATTTCAAAATCCTCAAAATCAACACACCAATAACAGATTGAATTTTTTTTCCATTAATGAATACCTTTATATACTTAAACACGACCTGTGTGAATCCCAAAGGCACCTATGGCCTGACAGTCCTTGTCCAGTCTCCCAGGACTCCCCTGGCCCTGTCCAGGGCCCTGGACCCCATGCCACGCCCTTGGGCTGTCAGTCCTGCCTCAGCGATGCTCTCACAGCCCTGCCCTGCTTAGCCACAGGCCCATCCAAGGGCCCAAGGCCCAGCCCAATGTCAGCCTTTCCCCATCCCCATCCCCATCCCCATGGAGGTGCCAGTGCTGGTGCTGGGCCGCCCCCACATTCCCAGCCTGGGTGTCTGGGACAGGTCCTGGCTGCCAGCTGCTGCCCCTCCACCCTGCAGACTCCCACGGCTCCCGGCACTCAGGGGGCCCTGGCCCCTGCTGTACCCTGACAGCATCCATAAAATATTTTACCAAAAACACCTATCAATCAAGGAGCATCTGGACAATGTTCTTGGCCATATGTTTTAGTTTTAGGTAGTCCTGTGAGAAGGAGGGAGTGGGACTTCATGAAGCTTATGGGTACCTTTCAACTCAAGATATTCTATGATTTTCATTTTACTGCAAAATCTATTTAATCCCCTAAGATTGCTTTCAGGTTGTACACACTTCAATTAGCATGCTAGATTTTTCAACGTATCAACAATACATCTCTCTGCTACTTTATTAAAAGCCAGGATACCCTGTGCAGATATTCAGCTGCCCATCTTACTCCAACAACACAGAGTTACAAATGTGCAGCATCAGTGTTAAAAATGTCTGCTTTGGTCAGGAGCAGAGCAGTGGAAACAATTTTTAGAGACACACTCATTTGTTTAGAATCATAGAATAGCTTAGGCTAGAAGGGACTGCAAAGATAATCAAGTTCCAACCCCCCCACCAAAGGCAGGGACATCTTCCTCTAGACCGTCTTGTTCAGGGCCCCATCCAGCCTGGCCTTGGAGAACTCCAGGGATGGGGCATCCACAGCCACTCTGGGCAACAAGCTCAAGATCTGTGAACTGTGAAAGTGGTGATAGCAGTAAACATGCTCCAAGCCACACGCTTGCATTAATTTTGCATTTCAACTGAAGCAAAATGCATTTTTGTGCTGACAATCCCACCACATTTTAATTACAACAGATCAATCAAAGTATAAGGGAAATTTCCCATATTTAATATTCTCTCTCTGTTTATGAAAGACAAATGAAGGAGATTACATTTCCAATTAATGTTTGTTAAACATCTGGTTAAAAATAAAAGCTACACATATTTACATAATCAAATCTCTATCTCATGCTTGTAAAAACCTTTATCACTGACAAATATTACGTGTCAGTTTGTTAAAGACAGATATTTTTTATCTATTTCTGTCAATGTCTACCAAGCAAAATTGTGGAGAAATGTGTCAGTATACTGAGGGGAGTGGAGAGGTTGCCATTTTCCACAGTGTTGTTCCTTTTTGGATTATTTCCTACTGCCTTCAGCCCAAGATTTGTGCGGGTGCATGAATCAGTCTTTCACCTAATCCTTCCATTAGCAGTGTTCACCTCCTAACAACAGCTTCTCCTTTGAAAGTGATCTGTCCCACCTGCCTGAGATGACCTGCTAGCAGAAAGTACTCTTACTTATGTGATATTTCTTGCAAAGTATTTTTTTTTCTCAGATTCAGGTTCACTTGTTTCTTTGTGGAAATTGCTTTTTAGCAAAAAGCAGTGAAATGGTTAAATAAGTGCATATGTTTATTCATGAAAACAGTAGGCAAGGAGCAGCAGAAGCAGTTTTCCCCTTTGATCTGTGAGAACAGATATATATAGCAACCATTAGGAGCTGTGACATTTCATCACCAACCTAGGTATCTTAAAATTCCTGTGATTAAAACATCTCTTAGCCCATGCACTAGCTAGCTTGCAGAATTTTTCTCCTTTAGGACTTATAGGATCCTGTTCTTCCCTTAATTCATCTTAAGTATATAAATCTGCTCAAAATTCCTTCCAGCACCACACCAAGGAAACTGATGAGAATTAGAGTCCTCTGTTGGTATTTTTACTTGGCTTTAATTTTTATTATCCCATATATCATGTACTCTAGCAGATTTGATAAAAGACTCTACCATTAGAATTTGATATTGGGATTAATCAGTTCTGGTCTCTTGGTGCAGTATAAATTTTCAGAACATGAAGAGAAAAAATTTCTTCTTTTCCCAGTCCAATCATTCTTAAGTTAGATGTAATAAGAAAGACCCATTCTACCTCTCACTGATGTAATTGTAAATATATCAAGCTGCTTTTAGTGGGAACAGTACCAGGCCTTTAAAATTACATTTTCTACATTTTTCTTAAAAAGGCTGAATTTCTTTTAGTGTGTTCAACATAATCCATTACATCATTAGGAGACCTTTCATCCATAACTTGTTATAAGTAGCATATTTGAGAGGTACCAGTAAAAGACAATCTTCATGTGGCGTCTCTTACAGGCTACGTTAACGAATTTGGGAAGAATGCACTGGCCTGGTTTAGCAGTCTCAGGTTACAGGTGTTATTTTTAATCAATTCCACAAAGTATTTATTTTACAACCCATCAAGAAATGAAAAGCAAAAACATTAAAATGCCTTTAACTTAACTATAAATAGAACATAGAGTGTGAGAGGGAACAGTCAGATGTAGTGAATATTCACATTTCTGTGTACATTAAAATATGTTTAGCTTCCATTTTCTTCACTGCACCTAACTGATTTGCTCTTGATATGGTAATAAAGAAAATGAAGGGAAAAAAAAAAGTTGAAGGTGATGTTTTAAAAACAAAATATGGTCAGTCTCTATTGCCTTGACTTTTCTAGCACAAATTTTAAAAAGCAGTTAAGCAAGTTGTTTCAGTGACTCAGGCTGACAAGAAATAAGATGTTCCCAGGGTCTTAGCTGCTCACCACTGCTGCATGTGGGCCACCAAAGCCTGGAGGGAGCATGGTGGGATGGGGCAAGTGTGAGTGTGAATGAAAATGGGAGACCCAGCCTTTACAGCAAAGAAGGACAAAGGAAGTGATCCGTCTAAAAATATTAAGAACTGCTGCTTCACGAAGCTCCCCACTCAGCTTGCAGATTCCTGACCTTGGATACCTCAGGGGAGCTTTGCACAGCTTCTCAGGGCTTGCTGTGGGTAGGCAGATCGCAAGCCAGCCAGCCCCAGAAATCACAGGACTGCCCTAGCAGTGCTCTGCCTCAGCTGAAGCACCCTGCCGAGAAGCAGAAAATATTTGCTCAGGCGCAGCATGATGCAAACGCAGCCACCTTGCTTTTGGAGCATGGCCAGCTTACCCAGGACAGGCTGAGAGGCTGAATGGAGCTAATGAAAAGCTGTCTGTACACAGCTCTAACCAATTTATAACCCATGCAAAAACTGACCTGCAGCTAATTTGGAGATGTGAATTCCCTAAAAAGCAGAGCACTTGATGAGCTTCCCCATTTTCAGCATTTTGACTCCCACAATTCTTTTGAGTATTAAAGCCTTTAAGTCTAAAATCTGTGTTTCAAAAGTCAGTTTGAAAAGATCTAGATGCCTTTCAGAATTTCACACTTTGGATATTTACTCCCTTTGGAAGAGTCAAGAAGGAGGGGAAGAGGCAGAGAATTCAGGAGTGGTTAAGCCCAGGAAAAAGCAGTGGGGAAGGTTTTAAGATTTGGTTATACTTACCATTATCCTACTTGATTGGTAATAAATTAAACTAATTTCCCCAAGTCAAGTCTGTTTTGCCTATGACAGTTACTGATGAGTGATCTCTCCCAGAACTTCCTCTCCCCTGTGCAGCTGAATGGAGCCCTGCCTAAAGTCTCCTATGAAAATGGTCCCATGAGAAGAGCCAAAAAGAAAACATTCTCTTTGTGGAAATTAGTCTCAGACTCTCATAAATACTCTTCCTTCAGCACAAGTCAGGACATACCTGGATTCAACAAGCCATAAGACCAGTGTGGGGCCTAGTTAATGTATTATGTTAAAATTATTTTGCACTGATACCAGATATTGCTAGAGTGCTGTAGTATCATATAATACATAGATTTTTTCCTACACACTTACACTGGAAATCCTCTATTTATGAGCATTATCAGTTTTCGTTTTGCAGTACTCAAATTAACACATACACAAAACCAAGGAATCCTTCCCTAGCTTTCAAATATAACTTGCAATATCTGGCTAGACATGGTGTCCTCCAGAATGCCTAATTTTTGTAATTGCATTATTTTTCATAATCTTTTAATAAATTATTAAGACTATAGAGAACACGTAAAGGAATATTAAATGTTATTGCATTATCAGGCTGATGATTCTATGAAATAAAACACTGGTTGATGTACTGAGAATACAGAGTATTGGACTTCTCTAGTGTGATCATATAATTTATTTATAAGGGTAAAATAAGTTAAACTAGTTCTCTCAAATACTCTATTCTTGCACAATATTCCATAAGAATAATAATAATATTTTTAAAAAGACAGTAAAATTTAGCAGTCCTTAATCACACTGCAACAGTCTTTTGATTTAAGTCAATGGCATTATTCACAGTTTAGTTGATTTCTTAGAAATAAGAAACTATTCTTACATCTGTCAAGGAAGTGAGAGAGAATTAAGGTAAGAAGAAATGACACAGAAAAGCAGACTGATTATTGCCTGTTTCTGTGTTAAAACACAAATTTGCTCACAAGACAGTATGAGATCTTTTGTTTAAACAAATTGTTTTCATGGCTCTCCAGAAGGGATGCTCTTGAGCTATGGCAATGAAAAGGCCAAATTTGAAGTCATATGGAATTAATGGGGATGTTGTTTTTGAGAGCAGCACGCTCTAGGACACAGGGTCACAAATGAGTGGAAAATCCCTCCTTTCTCAAATGATCAAAATATGTTCACCTTTTATTGCAGCACACAAAACATTCTAGGTCATATCTACTGATATACACAAGTATATGCTGTATCAGTGGAAATAAATGGGAAGTCTGGCACAAAAACCTCTCTGATGACATTTGTGATTTGTCAGTCATAGCTGAACAGTGTAACTAGCCATTTTCCCCAATTTCTTCCCACACATGTTTGTGAAAGGAAATAACACCCTTTTGCTCAACAGGCAAGAAAATAAGATACTGTTTATCAAAATTCATTTTGATGTATTAGTGACTTGTGAAAAGATGGAAGAATGAAATTTCTTTCTTTCCTTACTGCTTTGGTAGATGGCCCCTGAGTCAATTGAAAACACCTTTGTATTCCATACACAATAACCCAGCTGAAGTATGTTAAATGATCACAGATTACCAAGGCATTTCCATTGCTTTTAAGCCCCCAGAGTAAAAATCCTGACACAGTGAAATAAATGGATAAACAGCCAACTTAACTATGTCGAGATTTTCACTGCAGCTTTTTCCTATGCTCTCAAATTATATACTACTTGAACATGGATGACCATATATATAAAACACATTCTCTGCTGATTGCAAAGGTTCATCTTAATGCTCACATTTCACAAAAGCAGTTAACAGCTGAAGTCAAGAAAAAAATGAAATCAAAGCTTATTCTGTAAAAACTTTCCAGAGATCAGCTTCCATATGCTGTCTTGCTCACTTCAAATCACCAGATGCCTAAATTCTGCAAAGGTCAATCAAATCTCAGAGTTTCATGTGTGTAAATCAACAACATCAGGAAAACTGTCTTGGATTCACACAAGAAGAAATGACAACACTGCTGTCTCACAGAGCCTTAAAATTTAATCTATCAGGACATTCTTGTTATAGAACTTAAAATTTCTGATTTTGTATTAAAATCAGATCACACAAGAAATGAAAAATTTTGGAGATGCAAGATTGTTCCAAATATTTTCATTTGTAACAGAATAAATCTTCCAGAAATAACCCTAACACTGAAATTAATTAGTGAAACAACCTGAAAATTGTTTCTTCTGAAGTGAGAATTCAAACTGGAAACATATCTAAGAAATGCATTTTAAACTTAACTGTTTTTCATAGTTGGTGACAGTTTCACATTCAAAGGTGTTGTAGCCACACAGTTCCAGCAATGGCAACTTTAGCAAGCTCTTCAGTCGCCCTCAAAAATATTAACTCCTTAAGGTAAGACTGGGAGATTCATTCTTAATAGTTATAGACGACAATGACAGTAGCTGGTCAAAAATACCCTAGCAAAATATCTTTTTGTGTCAGAAAACGATAATTCAAGGAAAGAGATGTATTTCACAGCTATACATTACTTAAGCCAAAGGATAAAATATGTATCCATGTGGACCCAAATTCAAAACTCTTCAATCCTACAATGAGTAAGTAAAGTGATAAAAGTTATGGTTTTATTGAAACAAGTACTTTCAATCAAAAAAGGTGGTAAGGTTGCATAACTTGAAGGAATACCCATTACTATATACAGATTAAGAAAATTATATTTTCAGATATCAGATACATCAATACTATCAGATTGAAGTTAGGTTCAGGTTATAAATATTTTAATTATATCTCGCTTAATGATATTTGGGCCAAGAAGAACAGAAACATCTTTGTCCTGATGCAACACAGCAGACTTCTAAAAGTCCATTTCAGATGAATTCTGGGCATACCTTTCCAATGAATATTCCTTATCAAACCTAGCTGGCATTCTGCTAACAGAGACTGATTCCTTTGCTTAGGCTATAGAATGCCAAAGTGATTTCCCCCTCTTTGTCTTCATTTTGACTTCTGTACACCTACCCAGGTGTAATATCAGACCATATTTTTCTTGGTTAGACCAGCAAAGGCTGCATGTTGTGTTTTCTCATGCTGATGCTGCAGTGCTATCACTCTCAATTAAACAACCAATTCCATGAACAGCCTGTATTTGGCAAATAGTATCAGCTTTACACACCTACTGATTAGCCAGGCTGAATTCCTAACACAGAAGTAATCATTTACCTATGCTTATTCATACATCAACCTTGGAATAGAATGTGTTCTGTTCAAAAGGAGGTTAATAATGTACCTTTTACCAGCACTGTGATAACACTACAATCACAGCACTAGATTTGCTGTGTTAGACTAAGCTAGGGTCTTTCTATGCTCCTGCCCTCTGTCTGCTGTTGACCAACACCAGATACCCCAGACTGAATCACCAGGGCTGCTGATGTACTTTGTGCTCAGGAGACATGTTTGGCTTTACGGGGGTTTTTGGAAGTGGTTTTGGGGGTTTGTTTCATCTTGCTGTTGTGTTGTGGGGGGGAGGTTTCCTGAGAGCTATCTTTAAAAAGTCTAAGAAGCTGCTGCTTGAGGTGAGGAGGAAGAGATCAGGATTCCAAACTGACCTAGCTAGAAAGCTAAATACCCCACATGGGGTGCTAATGACGAAGTCACACTGGGAGCTCGGAGTCAGCACAAGCAGAACTTCTCTCCCATTTAAGCAGCTTTGCTGTGAGAAGTTCTCGGCCTTGTTTCAATGCAGCTAATTTTTGGTGTTCTGAAATCTGTTTTTGACAGCCACTAATTCCTTTCCCTTTCTTATAAAAACAGATGGAAAACGCTTTGATGGGATGACTTGCATTAGTCTTTGTTCGACAGTGGGAAAAGTTTAAATGCCTCCAGAGAATCTGGTTTCATCTCTTTGGTTACTGAATTTTCCAGGTGATCTGAGGCCAATTTCCAAGTATCTTCTCTCTCATCAGACTTACTGGTAATCAACAACAATCTGCTATCTGTATCATCTGGCAAAAACATCTTTAATCTGGAAAGGAAGCTTGCTTTTCTAACAGTTCAGACATCATACTTGTCCTCTAGACGGTTTGATTCTTGCTCTCCTTCCTCCATATCATTCAAAAGAAATGGCAGCACTTAAACCTGACAAAACAAGACTAAGAACTAAATAAGAGTCCAAGTCTATCTACTGTAATGTCTTGACATTTAACGCTTTTTTTCTCTTCTTTTTTTCTTCTCCTTAGTAAATTCTGGCTTTTGTCATAAACTTTGGCTAGTGATGTCAGGAAACATCACGTTCTCATTTTCAGTAGTATAAATTTGAAATAATTCCCACTGCAGTAATCCAACTTATTCCAAATGTGCAGCAATATAATAAAGCAGTACTTGATTTACAGCTGCTTCCACAAATTGACAGTTTACTGGCATCAAACCTGATACTTTTTTATTTCTTCATGCAAAAGCCAAAACAAACAGCTTTTTTTCATAGGTTTCAATTTGATTTTCATTAGTTTTTCTTAATGTTAAGTAGTCTAATAAGTGTACATATATTTGAGAACTCTGACATTTTACAGGTTTATGCTACTTCTAATTCCAACCACAGAACATAAAAAGTCCTTTAATTGGATGGATCAGAAATTAAAACACACAAGATCTGTTGCATCTATTGTATGTCTAGCCAGAGATTCTGTTTTGATTTACTCTAAATAAGTCTCATCTGTCTCAAAAAGAATACAAGCTTCTAAAAGAAAGGTGGGTATGTGTACTAGGAAAAAAAAAAAAAAAACACAAACAAACAACCAAACAAACAAGTGAGGCAATTATCAATATTCTCAAAAGCATCTGCTTCTGGCAACCAAGATTGGAATTTTTAAGAGAAATAAAATTATGGGATGAAAAATATCTTTCAAATATTTCACATTCAGTGGATGTCTCTTTCATGTTTATATTCTTTGTAGAATCTCATTTAATTAGTGAAATGTTCATAATAAGGTATATGAAAGCAAACAGTAGAAATGAAGTTCGCTTCATCCTTCCTCTTGGGGTGCAAAGAGAGCCTTACTGATTTACAAAAGATGAGAAAAATTTAGCAGAACAGATCACAATAGTAAATATATTGAGAGTAAATATTTTTGTGCTTCAAATCCTATAATCTGCAATGTAATTTGTGGTCAGTAACACTCATTTTCAGCAAGTATGAGTGTTCGTTTTATTCTGTTTTGCATGGGAGAGGAGTAGGTTCTACAAAGGAAAGAGAATATATTGTCTTTAAAAGAAAGCGAAGTAAAAAATCATTAAATACAACAGAAGCTTCATCCTCATATAGCTAGGAGTCATTCCTTTCAATCTTGAATGATTCAAGACTATATTTAATTTGTTTTCCCAATCTTGCAGCGTAATTCCTCCTTTTCTGGAACCTATGCAACATCAAGTGTAAACAGATACACTACTAAAATGTAGTTTCTGACGCACATGTACAACCACATAACAAATCTAAACTTGGCTCAATCATCTTTTCTTGCCATGTCTTTGCATATCTTCCTAAAGCAGCCTCAGTAATTACTGACATCACATGGAACAATTATGGACATTGTATCAAAACAAAAGGCAGCAGATTGCAATAATTTTAGATGGTAATGAATCTAACATTAGATTATCAGAACCCTAATGAGAACTAAGGTGGTTTGAAATGGCATGCTCGAATCAGAATTTAATTTTGTATTCCTTTTGTAAAGATCAGTAATTTAAACTTCCTGAATGTGTTATAATCTCTAAATGACATGGTGTAATGGCTCTTGCCTCACAAACAACATATCAGAGAGGACATACATGCTTAATTTATGTTGCATGAATACTTGTAAGATGCACGCAGGTGGAAAACAGATAGTTAAAATATATATACATATATATATAAATCTGCCAAAATATAAAGGAAGTGCCAAGCACAAAAATCGGTGGCCCCTGGAGCTATTTTGTATATCAGAACTTGTAAGAACAAAATTATCTTTTTCCCTCTTTTATTGTTTGAACATATTCCAGATTTCTAAGCACAGTCTAAGCATGGTCCCTGCTGGTTTGGAAAAACTGCAGCAAGAATAAATATGTCAAAGGCCATATAAAAATCCATGCCAAAGAACTCTTGGCTCTAAAATGTAATAACTGAGATCGCCTGAGAGCTCCCAGATTATCAAAGCAACCACTCAAAACTGTTTTTCCATGGAGTTAAACAATATAAGGCTCCTTCTAAGATTTTGTATTAAGGCTCTCCCATCTGTCTGGAAAAGGCCCTTTCCTTCCCTGTTTTCTTATAACTATATTAGAGAACATTTGTTATCTCAACTATAACTTTTTCAAGCTAAAATCCCATTCTCAATGAAGCTATGAGCACGTGAGCTTTGTGAGATTTTGCTGTTATTTTCACAGTCTCTCTACTCTTTCATTAACTGTGAGTTGACTAAGATTCAAATTATGTGTTTTCTGATATTCCACCTTGTGTGTGCTGTAAATAATAAGCAGCACCTTGTGCACTTCCTACTTTAGGATCCAACCCTTCAAACAGTTCCAATTCTGTCAGCAGTCACAACTTCTAGGACAGTTAAACAACAAAAAATGAGCAAGGGTCACTTCGTTGCTATGTTTAAATCTCACGATAAAAGATTAAAAGCCCCTGCCAAATAAAAACTTTTTTTGCAAGATACTGTACATTTCATATCAGTTAGAGCTTAAGATATATTCCATCTGTTTCCATACTGAAAACGAAATCAATACTGGGAAAATCTTATTGATAGCACCAATTACATAGTACATTGCCTCACTAACAAGAAGCATGAATCCAACTGGGATAAATCCTTCTCTCACTTATACTGAACTCTACAAAAATAAGACCATTGAGTCAATGCAGTTAGACTAGATTTACAGCACTGTGATTGAAAGCAGACCTCTTTGCTGTCTTGGATGAGTGAAAGAGGATTTGGCAGGAGAAAAGAAACAATCATGAAGCAAATTCCAACTCTTCTTACTGAAGAAGTCTCCCTGACTTCAACAGAAATAGGATCAAGCCAGCGTTCAAGCTTAATCAAACTGCTCTTTTTTTAAATCTAGCAATTATTGTCATGTTGTCGAGAAAAAAAAAAGCTATTAAAAGATTATAAATGTTCAAAGATAATTATAAAATATAATCTCTGGAACCACAGAAAGGAACTTGTTATATTTATTTAAACTAAGTCTCTTAAAAAAATTACTAATGAAGAAAAAGAACTGCTAAAAGAACAAAAAAACCCTTCCTGTTGAATGCTAATGTTGTTGATATTTTTCTTCTTGGCTGAACTCTGCAGGTAAGTTTGTACTTAGCAGACATAATAAAGCAAAAATAAGAAATTATATCATTACTGTTAGCCAACCATGTCCAATTTCACACTAGTTGTCACTAGCAGCAAGTGTGTGCCCCTTAAATTCAAGAAATGAAGTTAATTTGGCACACCCTGTAGCATGCCTTTTTGTCAAAGGACAATGATGAAGCCATTAGTCAAGAGGTTTAAAAATCCTGAGACTGTTCAAACTGAACAGCCAAATTAAGGAGCTAAAATGCATGACAACATGGAGAATGTCTTTCAGTAGCCTGCCATTTACAGACCCGACTGCATGAAGGGACCTACACTAAAGGGTGTATTCTGATTTTATTGTAACCTCCCTTAGCTGTTTTGTTGTTACTGATTTACAGAACTGAACCAGGAGAATGTTTTTCATCAACATAAATTTTCCCTCCTTCCTTCAAAATGCGCAGCTTGAGCATTGAGCTACAGAAAGTCATTATCTCTGTTATCTCAATTATTACTGCTGGCTAGCCAGAAAGAACCAAGAGCCAGCCCCACAAAAAGGATTTAGACAACTTAAACAGCACTGCAGCACCCCTTCTGCACAAGACCTAAACAGTGCAAGGTCTCACACAGCTGTCTGGGACACGTGGGTTCCCTGGGCATCTCCCTGCTGACCCTAAACATGCTGTAGGAACCTGCACCCATGCCCAGAGGTGCCCCAGAGGGGTCTACAGCAGCCAGGCTCCTGCTTGATTCTCTTTCCAAATCAGGCCTGTGATTTTAGTCCTCTCCAGCAGCTAAGAGCAGGTCAGGGCTGGCAGAGCCCACTTTGCTCTCTCCTGGCATGTGCCGCCAGCCCACTCCCGTGAGAGACTTGCTGGCACTGCTCCCCTGTGAGCTGAGGAAACCTGCTGTGGGCATGGGATACAGGACAACAGGGAGAGATTTGGGCCAATAAATGGGTTAAGCAATGAGTCTCTGGTTCTGCATTCACTAATGAACCAGTTATCATGATCCTGGATCAAACAAACTAAATAAATGTGCCGCTTCCTAGCTGACACATCTAATTCTTCATATGATTCAGTCCGTAACGACTCCCAAGCATGTCACTATTTTTCTCCTTTTGAGCCCCACCTAATTTTTAATTAATTTCCTCCAAGCTAATCAGGACAATTCATCAAACTGGACTGCCAAAAAGGAAAATTAAAAGCCTTGGGTAATAGTGCTTTTATGGTACATTTAACAAATGTATTTCAGCTTTTTCCTCCAAAAGAAATCTGATATTTCTACAGAAAACAATAACCTCTGCTACTCATATCAAGCCTAAATGGCTTTGTAATGGCATTATTGCAAAACTATATTTTTTTAAATGTCACCATCATTAGGATTTGCTGTGAAAGTGAAATATGCTGCAAATAAGTGTCTCATTCTAGTTGCTCTTTACAGAAAATGAAACACGCCAGGCGGACAGTTTCCAAACATGCTGCAGGATTTGATTCTGTCATTAATAACTAAGATTGACTAGGAATTTAAGCTTATCATTTGCTACTCATAACAAAAATTGTATTATCTTTCCTGCAGGAGATAATTTAAACATGTTCTGATCTGTCCAGTTGACGAAAGAGTCAATACACCTCCTTTCTGTACCAAGTACATCTTTTGAGAGGAAATAGCAGGATCTGTGGTCAATCCTCAAGTTTTGGTATATTTGTGGCAATTCATCTCTTTTCAGGGAACCATTTCAAGCATATTCCAACCTTCAAAAAGGTTCAAAAAGATGTAGATGAGATTCAGAGTCTTGCACTAGAACTGTGCTGCTGTGCAGAAGTAAGACTTTGTAAATTTACAACTTAGTAAAAGTGAAACAAACTAATGGAGAAGAATTTTCCTTAAAAAAAAAACAAACCACAGAAAAATCAAAACCAACACAAAAGAAAACCAGCTACTGTCCACTAAAAGTGAATGAAAAAGGAGTAAGTAAAAAGTACACTTCAGTAGTCATGAATATGAAAAATCCGTGCTAACTACTCATTCAAATGCATGGTGAACCATCATCATCACGAGGTGTTATTCTATGATACAATCATGTGTCTTACCATTTCACAGTGGTGCATCACGGCTTTCAGCATTGCTAATTGCATGAATTTGGGGGTAACACACAAATAACAATTTATGCATCTAATAAGCATGGTGCAACAAAACATAAAATGTGTGTATTAAATTCACTGGCTGGCACATTTGCATTAATAGTATTTGACATATTCTGTGGTATTGCTTTTGGCTTCCTATCGCTGCTCCAAAAGAGCACAGGTCTCCCACACTTCCACCAGCCCTATGAGACCTTCTCATGTGCTGTAGGGCATCTCAGTCACACCAAATTAATTCAGTGTAGACAACTGAATTGAGCCCTGGGTACCTATTTTCCTGTGCACTGCCTGGGGAGATGTGTGTGCCTCAAGAAGGTAACTGAAAAGCCTGTCCAGCAGACAGACAGACAGACAGACAGTCTAGAACAGTGGCAGAACAATGGTGAACATGAGATTTAAGATTTTTCCTATTTGCAGATACTCCAACAAGGTGTTTTAAGGATCCAAAATTATTTAGTCAAAGGTTTTCTTTAACGATCAGGGTTCATTTGAATTAACTTCCTGCAACTTTCAAACTGACCTTGAAGGCTGCACAGAAAAGAACGAAAGGTTCATACAGCTAATAGCACAGTAATTATGATTGAAACATTTAATTGTTTCAGAAAAAAAGGAGATGCAGATGATACTCATCTATTACAGTGTTTTAATTTGGATTGAGATATCACTTCAGAAGCAAAGCCTGGCAAAGCAGGCTTAGAGAGCAGACTGCTCTCTAGGATTTTCCCTTCTGAATTCCACATTCCAAAGGGCAGCCAGCCCACAGGACCAGATGAGAGCCCATCCACAGTCAAACCCACAGAAATACAAATAATGTCAGTGCTGAGTACTCAACAGTGGCTGGTTTGCCCTCCAGGTCTGTTCCTAGTGCTCCACAATGCTTGCGAGTGTAGACACAGTCAGCTCTCATGACAGTCTGATTCTAATCCAACATTTATATAAAGCAAAATTCTTGAATAACTCTGGGAGTTAATTTCATGTAGACTAATCTGTCTAATGTGCCCTTTCTGACACACAGTTTAGGCCTCTTGCATTATGCCAGCTTAAATTTATTCCAATTTGCTAGCATATGTATCTAAAGCTAAACTTGGAAAACAGCTATGAAATTGTCATGACCCCTGTTCCTCCTTGCCTAGAAACTCAAGCAGTCAACTTGTTCAAACAGTAAATGAGTGCAGTACACTTCTGACAGACTGAATGTCACTCTACCCAGGTTTGAAGGTCCATGTAGCAGAGACCTGCTGCAGCAGAGGATCAGGCCCTGCATCTTTTCTCTTTCTCAAATAATCACGCTGCCAGTTGCCATTAGCAGGTGCTGCTTAACTATCAAAAATATGTTACTGCTTCAGAAAACAACATAGAAAACTATGGTCATGGACTTCTACTTGTTTTACAACATAAGACTATACATAGGATTTTCAAAACCATCTAAAGTGTTTTGGAGCCATATTAAGTATCAGTTTGGTCTTTATTCTAAACAGCTACTGAAAATGCTGTTGTATTGCCATTGCATGTAAGGTTTGGTCCTTATCTCAAGTACCAATTTGTCACATCATGTCCTGTGGTTGCAAATAATAAATTGAGTTGGTATTTTGTCCTCAAAGACAGCTAGCTCTGCAATTCCTGAATTACAATGAAGTCCATTATAAAACTGGTATTCAGTATTTAATATGCCAGACCTTCGGCAAAGCATTAAGTTGAGACACAGCAGAGTATTTTTCCAGCCCACATACAGGTATATTTTTCAGTAATCATAATTTATCTAAGTTTTTTAAAAATTATTTATAGAACAGAAGTTGTAGTACATCATCAGTTTCATACGCTTTTTTTTGCATGCTTATGAAGTCTCAGACTTAAACCAAGACAATGTCACCATGCATTTCACTATAGCAGAGTGAATATAAAATGCTCATGGCATTTCCTGTGCACTTTTCCATCCCTTTCATTAGTTTGCTTCACAGGTCATTACAGGTCCACCACTTGATTTTGCCCACTTCCCTGTGGGAGAAAATCCCATCACGCAGTTAATTTTCCCAAATGGATGAATTGCCATTTTTGAAGCAGTTGGTTTTTTGAGCACATGCTGCACGTCATTTCCACCTGCTGCAGCCCTACAGGAGACCCAGGCAAGCTTAGACATGATAAGGCTTCTTGCCACCATCATACCAACAGCAAGGTATGTCCAGATGGTAGGCAGCTTTCCAAATCACTCAGGTGAGTTTCTTTATCCTCTCAGACTTCTATTTGTGGAAGGAACAATGAATTCACAGGTCTACCACACCAGCATATGGTGTAAAACATATAAAACTCTTCACTAAGGAGAGTAAGGACATTTTTGTGGAGGTAAGATAATGTCTTTATCATAATTTTCTTCACACTTAGCATGCTAAGAAGCTCTGATTAAAGAAGTATAGTCTGAGAAAGATGTCCGAAGAGCAGATACTGGAAAAAAATGGGTGTAATCACCATATAGTCACAGCCACCAGCCAGGGAAGGTACTGAGTAAGTGGGTTTGTAAACTCCTAAGATACCAATGTTCAGCTGAGTTCAAGAAGACATTGCATTGTTTTCTTCCTGTTTTGCTAAAAGCTCAGTCAGCTAAAAATCTTCATGTTTGACCATGTGAACTGTAGGCGAGCAGAACATTTGCTCGGTCCTAACCAGTTCGTTCATTATGAAATTACTGAAATAGAACTATTTCACACCTTGATAGGCATACAGGATTGTAAATAGGATGATATTTCCACAGTATAATGGAATCCTATTGAAAAAAACACTCAGCAAAAGGTGAGAGCATGTACAGCACTTAGAAAGCATGTGGCAAAGTTTTTCATAAGATAGAAAGGAAATATGTCTGCTGGATAGGATGATATTCTGTCATTTCAGAAGCAGGATAAGGGAAGGAATGGAGAACACAGAGTGATCAGTTTTTCAGAGGAGCTCCATTAAGATGATGATATTTAAAGGAATTGAATTTGGTTTTTCCTCAATGATCTAAAATAACCAGCCAAAGAAAACCCCACAGCGATATTGGGACGGCAAAACGTAAGAGTTAACAACTATAAAGTCAGCAGCCAGAAAGGCTGGAGGGGATCTGTAATACAGACATTAAAGGTACTGAGCTTGTAAGTTTAATGATCCTCTGTCATAATGAATGAGAAAGGCGACATTCAATGAAAGAAGAAAGAGAATTAAAAGCATGATAGGGAATATTCTTTTTAATTAACACTGAAAAATAACCTTGTTCAACTACTGGCAAGATTCATCCAAGCAAAGGATTTGGTAATCACTAGAAAACATTTAGTCCTTTATATAGATAATAAAACATCCCAAGTTAATCCATAAAACACTGCCTTCACACCTCACACTAGACAGAAAGTCAGAAAAAATTCCCCATCAAATAAGTTAGTGTGCATTCCACCTTTTAACTGCCTCCAGTTATATTCTGCCAGTCTCTGAGAGAGACAACATCCTGGATTAAATCAGCCAGTCATATGGTACAGACAAATGATTCAGAAATACATGTCTTGCTGTTCTTCAGATCATTACATTCTCCTGAAAAATGGTAATGCAATCTGGAAATACAAATGCCTGGTAATCTTTATGTCTCAGTAAGTCAGACATCTTCAAGCATCTTCCTGGCAGAAGAGATTTAAGGCAACTTTGGCATTAAGCTCATTGGAAGGGGAGGAAGCCCAGGACCTACAGAGTGGTACAGGACTGTCAGGAATCTACATCTCACAACTACAGAGACTTGTGTAATAGCTGCATAACTCAAAGGGGACCAAAGGGCCCACCTCACACTAGGAACCCCACAATATTACTTAGCATCAGACAACAGACTTACTGCCTCTGGATCTTGGGTATTTCCTGAAATCCACAATGCCACAGGAAAAGAGTAATAGAGATGGAGTCACCACTTCTGGCCTCAGTTTATTCGCCTTCTTTTCTCTTCAGGATCATCTTCTAACCCATGTTTCCCATCCCAGACAGACATATTAAGCTAAGATCAGAAGCACTGACAAACCCACCACAGGCTCAGGTATGGGGCTTCCTAGGTATCCTCAGGGAATTAGGGCTTTTCAAATTACATATACATGACACATGCATACCTATGATGTTTTGTTGTTGCTGGGAGGTTTTTGGGGGGCAGAGGGTGGGGGGGGTTGAGTGAAAAATTTTAAGTATGAATGTTCACAGGTAATCAAGCTGCCAACACATAATGACCTGTGTCCTTACACTGTGGGGGAAGTGTTTTTCTTGTAAACCTAACTTAAGCAGATGGCAAAGGCCATCATCTGTTTTATTAATTACACCTGTAAAGAACTCTTGAATATCATAAGCTAAAACCAACTAATCATTTCAAATGCATTACCCTTCACATGCTGAGAAAGTTAAAAAAGTGACTAAAAGCTGCTCTGTCTGCATCATAAGCAATATTACTAGCATCTGTTGCTACTAAAGGTGACAAACATTTCCCATTAACAGATCTCATTTTCCATTGCTCATAAATGTGTCATATTTGAACCATTCAGGCTGAAATTTTCCATTTCCAGTATCTCCCTCAGATTGTCATGACATTAGAGAATTTGCACCAAAATCATTTGGGCCATTGAAAAAAAAACCCACCAAACAAACAGAAAGTCCTCACGGTTAAAGGAAATCAATCCTAATATAGCAGGAAATAACAGCCCTTACATTGGTGATTTCCAGTACTTTTGTACATAAGAGCACAAATTTGAAATTTACCATCTGTATCAGGCATGTGGTTATGCCATTCCATCAACTCATCCAAATTAACAGATGCAGAGACCCTGTAAAAACGTGTTTATCAGACAGCTGGTAGCACATTTCATGAGATGTATGGCCTGTGTTGCTATTGTCTGAACAGACAATTCCAAACCCCAGATATTATGTGTACTGCTGGGTGAAAACACAGCAACTGAGTGTGAAGAGATAGCTTAGCATGTACCATAATTACTCACCTTTCTGGGGGGAAAAAAAAAAAGCTAGATCTGTAGATAAATAAGATAAAATCTACCTTTTCCCAAGGATGTACTTTCAGGCATATTTCTCATTTTTTGGGAGCCAAGTTATCTTGTATTTGCTCAACAGCAAGCTACTGAGCTACTTTTCTTAAAATATAGAAATACTATTAATATTTTTGGTAGTTAACAGTGCAAAGTTCTAGCTTTCAAATTTCTACCATATCACAAAAAAAGAAAGCTCTCAGACCTGAGCAATTTATTGATAACCTTTATAAGCAAAAAACCCCCAAGACTTACTAGCAGTATAAATTTAAAAACTAAGAATAGTTAAGAATATTCCTGAAGATGCAGTAAAGACCTATGTGACTTTCAAGCTTCTGACTCCAATTTTCCAAGAAGTTAGGTTAATAGACTTCATTTACAGAAAAGATCCTGCTGAAAACACCAAATCAATGACAAGCTTTCAGAATTTTGAAAACTCTCCTGTATTTCTGGAGAAGATTTTCCCTATGCTCACTTCTGAATCATAGAAATAATAAAAAATATCAGGCTTCCATTGATTGCAAAAGTGTCAGTTATATAGTGAGACAGACGCTTTTTCCAACTGATCTATGAAAGCCAGTAGCAATACAAGAATCCAGAAGCAGTATTCATGTAGAGACTCTTCCAACTAGACTACAGCTTCATCACTCATCTCTATAATGCATAATCAGAACAATACTTTTAAGATTTCTCTCCATATTTCATCTACTGTATTGAGGTTCAACAAATACACAAAACCCAAAATAAACAAACCTGGAAAAAATTCCTCACAGTTATAAGTCAAGGTGACATTTTCACTGAAATGTTAGCTGTGCCACATGTAAACTATTCCAAAGCTGTTATGCAGGACTCCATAGGAATAATGACTTACATATTCAATGCTATTAGCACCACAGTATATCTTCAGCATAAATCATGAATGAAAGACGGATAAATAAAGACTACCTTGGCAGAATATTTTGCTTTAAAAACAACAAATGAAAAGAAAATGGAAAATCTCAAATTGGGGTAAATACAGCAAAGGTGAACTTTTCCATGTGAGAAACCAAAGTACCCTGTAATAATTCCCAGGGCTATGGCATATTTATATTTAATGAGCTATAGGTAGGACAACTGGCATGTAATTATCTTGCTGGAGGAATATTCCTAAAATGCATACAAAGTCACAGAAACATTAGATTTGGAACCAAGTCGGGTATAGGAATGGGTACAGTAAAAATACACCATGAAGAAAGCAGCTGTAATCTACTATAACCTATGCTGCAGGGCATGCTTTACTTCACAATAATTCTAAGGCATCACTCAGCAGAAGCTGTCCAAACTACTTTACATTTCCCAAAGAGTGTGCAAGTGAACTGTTAGGTTGGCATAGTGCACGCCCTATAAATAACACCAGCGCCCCTATGGAAACATTTCCATGAAGCTGATTCTTAACATCTTGTAGCTGATCCGTGTACCTTTTTACTCTGGTCTCTAAAGTAACATAAATATGCATGAGTGCAACACTCACAAACATGAAGCCATTTACTCAAATTGTAATAAAGCCTTTGAAGCACTTTAAAAGTCAAGAGCATGGCCATCTTCTGGAGGGTGCCCTTTGCATTAGAGATGTCAGGCACTGCAGGCAGAGAGCAACCACAAAAGTAAGTTCTACAGAGGTGAAGAAATATGGGCAAAGCCACAGAGAGTGAACAAGAACTGAAAGTTCATGCATACTGCTATTTAATTAAGAACCTCTATGAATAAAAAATGTTACTGAAAATTCTCTGTAGAAAAAAATATACCAAAAAAGGTTAATTTAGCTTTGTTATAAAAGCAGTGTGGATGGGATGTCATGATGCCACCTTTTCTTCTGAAGGCAAAGATGACAGAGGGCAATGCAAGGCGCACAGAGAGGTATTTAGCCGTGTCACCATAGGAACCATTTTACAGAAACGTGTAGGAGCGAAAGAGCTTGAGTGATGGAAGCATTTAGTGGTGGGGAAAAAAAATCAAACAACCAGCAACAAAAACCTGAAATGTAAAATCAGCTACAATGTACTGGAAGAGAGCTGAATCTGTGTGGTGCCTGAGTAAATCAAGATTAGAATAGAAGCCTGGTTCAATTCAATGCAAAGACACTGCAGATGCAGAGTGAAATATGCAGTAATCACAGAAGGGAATTTTAAAGCAATCCAGAGAACTACAATGAGAAAAAATAAATATCTTCCACACATGGCAGTGGAAGCAAGCTGTGTTTCCTTGGAAACATCAAAACAAAAGTTATGTGACTTTCAGTCAGCAATATTTCCTGAGACAGAGTTAGGACCTACATTAAAAGTTGGATCTTAGTATTACGTACATTTTATGTAAACCAGAGTAATTGCTCTGAAATGAGTAGAGTAATTCCAGTATAAAATCAGGAACTTGTTTTTCAAATATGGAGTTAGTTTTATAGACAAAGATTTGTTTTCATTATTATTTGGTTTTGAAAATGGGTCTACTCCAATCCTTAAATTTTGTCAATAATTGTAACACAAATCCAACCTGGAATGTTCAGCACATATTTACAGCATGTCAAATCAAGTACTTTTGGTTCTGAGCCACCCTGAATGTCACAGATTTAAAATGTTAGGGCAAAATGTTTAAGCTAATTCCTGTTAATAAAAAGCCCCATGCATGGAATGTGGCTCTCAAAAACACAGCAGTAGCAGCCAGAGAAACAACATAATCGTCACACACTTAAAGCAAAGCACCCAGAAACACAAACTCCTGCAGTGAGCATCAGCTTTCCATATGTGTCAACTCAAACCTCTGAGCTTTCAACAGGCTTACTGGGTTGGGATAGAAGAATATTATAAGCTAAGCTGTGACTAAACTGATGGGGAGAAAGAACATGACCATTCCCACTGGTCTCATATGTCACCTGAGAGTCTTTCACATTAATGAAATCTTCCTCTGCCTAGGGCATGGTCATTTATATTGTGCATCTTGTAAGAAGCCATCAGGACCTAGATTACTGTGCCTCATGAGTAGCTTCAACATTCTGCACAACAATAAACACACACCAGATAACAACAAATACATTTAAACGGGAAGAGAATGACTCCAACCATCAGGGAAGTAACGTATTGGGACATTCTTGCAAGTAGGAGAACTGGTGAAAAATAAAATTGGAACAATTTAAAATGTCACTTGTTCATTTTATGAAAAAATGAGCTGCAATCACAGCAGCTTTCAGGGTCGTAATTTACGCAGTTACTGGGATTATAATGAAAAACAGACAACATAATAAAAATTTTGTTTAGTAAAGTCAGAAGAACTGAAAAAAAAAAAAAGAATTGTTACAGAGGATTAAATTGAAAATGAAAATACCCAGAATGCTGATCTGAAACATAGCTAATGTCTCTAATGTGTCCCATCAGTCTCTAATTTGCTACAGAGTGACTCTAAACCAAAACTCTAAATTTGAAAAGGAAATTTTTAAAAAGTTGGTTTGATTATTTTTTTCTAAAAATGAGACATATAGTGACATTACCAAACATTAAATACAATTTAATTCATAAAGATTTCCATAGAAAGGTTGCTGAGTGTTTTACCTCCTAGAAGGAAGAGAGGGAAAATACTTACTACATTAACTGATATGATTAAAAGCAAGGTAGTACTCTCAAAATGCGAAGGGAAAAGGAGGAAAACAGCAACTTTTAAAAATGTTTGCCAGGCTGTATAGCCCCTTAGATGAGGGCATGAGGGAGCCATAACTAGTCTTATAAAAACAGATGCAGATGCATGTGTGGTAAAATGAAATCAGAAGAGATGCCTTCAGCAGAGCAGCACCACCCTCATGGTCTTCCCCAGTGCGAGCCACCTCACTCAGCACCCGTGAATGCTACTTCCTGACCCAGCAGCCCAGAAACAGCTTGTGTGCCTATTATTTATAAATTTTTGGTACGTTGACCTAAATTCTGAAGAACAAAGCCCATTAATTATACATTCCTTGATTCTGGGAGAGATGTGGTTTTATCTGTTAAGTTTCTTTTTTAACATTTTAGTGTGCCTAGAAAACTAATTAATTAGACTGGTACTTTGCAATGCTCTGTAACAGAAAAAAGATGCACCTGCCTCAAACGGTGTAAGGTCCATATTAAGCTTGAGGCTTTTTTCTCTGTCAGATATGAAGGTCAAACTTTCATCTTAAATTCCGTTTCTCCCTTTGAACTCTGTCTAAAGTGGATCACGCTTCATGCAGTCATTAATTATCGTTCATAAATATTTTTTATTTCATTAAAGCAATTCAAATTGAACAAGGAAAGAAAGGACAGATTTTGGTTCCAGCACTTCATACTTATCATGCTAATAGCTATAAGCAGAATTTTTGTGTGTGCCTCTAAAACTCAACTTCACTGTGAGAACACCACAGACCTACCTGAGGAGGAGTACATGGGGGCTGTATCCCAGCAGGTGCCTTGCCATAAATCCTGCAAGGAGCTAGAATTAGCCGAAACCCTTTGCATGTTCAGTGTAAACTGAAATTTAAACCACCTTAATCCAAAAACAAAAAGGTATTTCTGTTTCCTCATCTCCTTCATCCCCATCAAAAGATAAGATATTCTAAGAAAATTCCCAAGATCCAGACAATCTAAACGTGGGTTATGGCAATAGTTTTGTACTGGAGAAATGGTAAATCTTAAGAGAAGTGTATGTAGACAATGGATTACGAGCTAAATTGTAAAAGGGGCAAAAAAAGAGATGCACACATGTGCCACTCCATGTATGTCGTGCCTCACAGTACAGCAAGAACACAGCACGGCACACCGACTGCCATGCTGACCAAGGTTTCAAATGCCGTTTCTGGTTCTAAAGGCTTGCCCCTGCAGACAAACTTCCAAATGCAAAATTCAGAGGCCATTCTTGCTTTGGTTTTAAAAGATAGTCAATACAATTTTACAACAGGGTTATTGAGTTTTCTGTTGCCTTTTCTCCTGACAGATTCAGCTCTAAATAATGACTCTGAAGAGCTGCCACTTCTACCCTGACTGTTCCAAATGTGTTCTGCCATTGCCACATCTTCCTTAGGCTAAAGTACTTTTCTATGTGTTTCTGCTTTACACTTGTGCTTCCTAGCACTCTAGCATTGTCTTACAACAGCTTTTTCTCTTGATACTCATCTGCCATTAAATCTTACCAATTTTAAAAAAACTTACTGGGTTTAACATGGTACAATTTTCTTAAATATTCGTAAGGGCTCTTAATTGGAAGAGCTTTCTGCTAACCCAGCAAATGGATTCAGCTCAAGGTCTTTGTTGACTGGATCTCAGAAGAAACTATAAATGGTTTGGACTGTGAAAATGATATTGGGACTGCTGGTTTAGCCTTGTATCAACACATAGCACGGCTTATCATGTGATGTTGTATTTAGCCAACAGTTTCATACCAAAACAGAGAAAACATTTTGTTCTTATTGGATATTTGAAATGGCCAAACACATCAACTTTCTCAAATCCCAGTATCATATTTATTACTATAGCTTATCTCCCCTGTGAAAGAGTCCATTAATAAACAAATAATATTTAGATAGTCACATCATAGCTGAAAAAAACCACAGAAAATGTCAAATGTTATAACTACACTCTAGTCATCAAGTTATATGAGAAAAATTTAGACCTTTTAAAATATTTTTTCTCTGTTCCTTTCTCCCTTCCTACTTACAGTATTGATGACCTTTCTTTAGTTAAAGAGACAGTGAAACTTCCAAGTTACATAGTACAATTAGGTGGTTTGTGGCAGACTAGCCTCTTTATGGACATAAGGAATGGAAAAGAAAAATATTTCACATTTAAACAACTCATTCCACCTGCTGCCTTACAGAACAGGGAGCCTGGGTGCTGAATTTCATGAGTGAGCCCAAAAGCTTTTCTCCCTCCAGTCCTTGTGCCATCTTCCGATGGCAGGATTGCCAGATGTATAAAAAGGTCTCAGGACTTTCTTTTCATACAAACAATATTTGTTCATATCTTGGTTCATATTTCAAGATAGAGTTGGAATAGTCCACTCTATTTAGTACTGTGCAGTGTCTAATATATACAGACTCTTACTTATTTACACAGAATTCTGTACAGATTCTGAACACTTAATTTTACAAGAAAATCGCACACTAAGTGGATTATATACGATTCTAAGAGATCTGTATTCTCAAAATCAACAGAGAAGAAAAAACTTTAAAACTCTAATTAAAAGCTATATAGTAAAAGCATTAGGGGAATTTGCCAGCCAGTAACAGTAGCATCACAAATCAGTGATGCCAAATCAGTAATAATGGCAATTCAAGGGCAATTATACCCCTCATAGGTGCTTCCTCCAATTCCTACTGTCCTGAACAAAAATCTAAATTACTGAGAGGTAATATTCATCTGAGAAAACTTTTAATGCAGTGCATATCAAATTGCTTTCCATGTTCTACATGAATAGGAAATAAATAAGGTTTTATTTGGCAAGATGGATTCAGAGAAAGGAACTGTTTCATTTGACACTGGTAGGCAAACCCCAAACCCTTCAAAAGAAAATTTTTGCAAACGCCTGACAGGACACAGCTACACTACACACCATTGCAATGTGAACTCCTAAAAGCTGTGTTCACTTTTCATTTCCCAGTGTTTTTCCTGATACAAGCATATGTAAATAATGATATATATGGTCTCACTACTGTTTTTCTATCTAGTGCCAGAGTGTCTACAGAAGGTGCACTGTGTTACAGCGTACACGTTACGATCAACTGAAGTGCATGGTATAAACAAGGATTACACACATTATGCTTTTCTGAATGCAAACATGGCTACATGCCATATTTTAAATCAATTAAGATGTAATTTTAAAATATTAAATTATTTAAAAATTCAGAAGTAAGAAAATTTTGAATTTTTAAATATCAACAGTGGTATAGCCAAAATATGTGCTGATGACTTTACTCATGGGTTCCTGTTACCTTTAGCAGAAATCTTTGAATAGAAAATGAAAACTCTTCAATGAGCAATAGAAAAAGAAATCAAGCAAACTGGTACTCTTAAAAGTAAGTACATCGCTGGATTATCAGCTGCATTACATTGCATAGGTAAAAAAGATATTTCTTCGCCTCTTCTTTTCAGACTCCAGTGCAAAGCAGATAAGAAAGGCTGCCATAGAACTGTTCTTTCTCTCTTAAACAAAATGCAAGGCAACAGAAAATGAGACTTTCTGAATTGCAATTTGATTTTAGTTGTACAGCATGGTGGTCTGTAATTCCAACAAAAGGGTACTTGAAGGAATATATTTTTGTCTGTTTTCATATTAGCTAAAATCCTGCCTGCCTCTTTTATAGTAATTTGCATAAATCCTGTTAAATTTAGTGGAGACAAGACATTTCTTCCAACAAAGATGAGCATTTTTAAGCATTTGTGCACCAATCCCTTGTGCAAGTGCAGTGTCAAGTACAAGACTCTCTCTGGCTATCTCAGCTTGCTGTTTGCCTATATAAGAACTCATCTGTTTCCTACAGCCTTTTAGCTTTTTCCAATCCCTATGTTTTGCAAAAATATACCTGTAACAAACTTATTAACAGTAAATGGGTCCCAATAACTAGGGCACTCAGGTAAACTTTTCAAGATGTTTCTGATCCCAGTTTAAAACAAACCTTCCACTCCCACTCCTCCGGGAGAGGTTATTTTAAATCTAGATCACTTTCATGAACAAGAACAGAGAGTTATATTATTAGATTCTTCTCACAGATCTGCAGTAGCAGATTGACAAATACCCTTTACTGATACATTTCTTCAAAGGGAATAAACCTACAGATTAAATTAATTTCTCAATCTTAATTCTACTAAGGAGAAGATGGATTTACTCATGGACTTCATAATCTGTTGTGGGATATCCTGTTCAGCAGAATGCCTTATTTCTGTTAATTTTCTCTAACTAAAGTGTGAAAGCACCAGACAGCCTCTAGGTAGATTACTACATACAAACACAAATGCTTGAAGAATTATACAGGAGATCTGTTAAGCTTAAACACCCAGGGCACTTTTTTTTGCGATTCACACATCACTTCTTTCGAAGAAGTAAGCCCTATGCTTTTTAATCTATGCAAGGATCAAAAACTACCTCTTTTTTTCCAATTCCACAACACATTATCACACACTGATCATCTGTACAATTTTCACTTCAGCAGACATGATTCAGAAACACATGCAGATACTCTAAAAACATTAATAACTCTTCAGCTTGTTAGAAAATGGAATCTGTTTTTCCTTCGCGTTTAATCCTTCTGCTTCCCCAGTCATGTGCGAAAGCTCTGCTTGAACAGCAACCACTAACACTGGCTGCATAATCCACCAGATAAACCAATTAACAGAGGGAAGCTTAAGGCCATCTCTGATCTGGCAACTAGCTATTTCTGTCATAAATTTCAATATTGCATAGCTGGGAAAAATGTTACCAAAAAAGTCTCCTTTCAGGAGGGGACCCTCAGTAGGAAAATACTCTTGCATCTGCTTAAAGAAAACTCCTGAGTATCGGCTTCTGTGAAGACTATTCAAGGGCATAAAAATTTGCAGTGCTGTTCCCAATAATTTGGATGACTCACTGCCACAATTATATTCTAATATCAGGGCTATCACAGCTGAAGGATTGAGGCCTCCCACCAGGCAAGGATCTAGAAACCCTGAAGAACCTCAGGTGTGCTTTGTTCAAGGAGAAGCATATTGTACATGTAAGCCTCACCCAAACAGAAGGGACGAGGATTCCCTCTGCTCCGAACTGCTCATGAAACACAGATAAGCTGAAGGAAGTAACAGACAAAGGGATTAGAAGGTAGTCAAATGGAGAGGTACATGTCCCAGAAAACTTTTTCAAAAACATCCAGTCTTCACAGCAAGTGAAGAGCCAGTGTGCTGGTTTAGAGAGCTGTTCATGCAAAGTGGAGAGTATGAAAATGAGTGAAAGGGTCAGAGAAGAAGACAGATGTGCTCTTTGCTTTGCATATAGTCAGCTCATTTAATTACTCAGTGATACAGTTAATTTGAAACATTATTTTAAAACCCATTTTTTCTTCATCACAGTTCTTTCTTTTGAGAGAATGTTGCATTAGCTGTCTGCTAATACAGAATATGACTGATCTGACTCAGTGATGCTCAGCTGCAACAAGTTTGGGATGGGCTAAATGGAACAACAGGATATCTGTAACAATTTCAAAAAGCAACAGCACTTCTGCAAGACTCAGGCATGCAGCAGTGGTCTCACTCAGCTGAGATACAGAAGGAGCCTGAGGTCTGAAATAGAGCTTCCAGGTGAGAAACAAGAGCTCACCCAGATGTACAACATCCCTTTCTCAATGTGATCAGTCTGGAGGCAGACACACTTCTGTAAGATCATTAACTCTTAACCAGCCACTCATGCTCTGCGAGAAAAGTGGACAACTTCCATGCCCAGAGACCCTCATGAGGTTGCTTTCCTGGTGATACCCATTAGGCTGCTGACCCTCTGATGGGGAAAGCTGCAGCACTGCTCGGCCAACAACCCCTGGCCAGCATGGCTCAGGCATCATGTCACTCTACCAGCCATGACTTGGCTCCTCATTCACTGGCCACATTGCACCAGTGTAGAGGTGGATGGAGCTCATCCATAAATTCCAGCAAAACACCACACAGTGTATTTTAGAGTTATTTGTGTGCCCACTATGTTCATGGCCAGCCCTGCCAATGGCGAGTTCACTGTACTGGAGCAATGGGCTAACACATCCTTCAAAGTTTCACCCAGCAAGAGTATTGCCATAGAGGCACCTTCTTTGAGTGAAGACTCAATGCCAAGAGCTTTGCTGATAGGATATTTTGTAGAGAATATTTTTATCTATGCCACAAAAAAGCCAACAGATTAAACTCTTCCTTTCATCATCTCAAACACCTCACTCAGGTGTTGCTTCCCTTAGCAGATTGCAGGTTAATTCCTTGTATATTATGAATTTTTAAAATAATGCCTGCATTAAGGTATATTAAGGTTCAATATAACAAATATTTAAATTAAAACATCTTAAAACAGTATCTTGGATCTGCCCTATTTTCATAGATATTCTTTGGTCAAATTCTCCTTGACTTCACATAGAACTTATATCCTCACTCAGAGCAGCATTTGACAACTTCACTGTAAGATCTCTTAGTGAAAGGAGCCTTGGGTTTAGCCTACAAAAGCCATTTGTAGCTGAACACAATTCCAGAAATAAACGTTTGGGTGAGTGATCAATCAGTTCTTTCACGTCATAATTTTGTAGAGGTGTACTTTGGCACAGGTGCAAAACAACATGTTAGTCACTCCAGATTATTAATTGGTGATTTTTTGGACATTTCCCATAATTAATGGTACAATCTCTTACTTCTACAGTGTCTAGGAGAAAGAAGTCTTAAAATGTCAATCAAATTAACACATTCAAAAATATGAACCTTATACAACATTTTAAGTCACAATTTGTTGAATGGTAAATTCTTTTTTTAGGCAAAAAGGCTTTTTTTCTAAAAAAGAAAAGGATTATTTATGATTGCGTCTCTTTTAAGCTAAAAAAACACAGCAATACAGTATTGACGACATTAATGACTCCTATTTAGAAACAAAAGTCTAATTCCCAGAACATGCCATATGGACTGCTTCTGTTACCAAAAGAGTTTCATACTCAAGGCATGTGCAGGAGCAGTCACCAAATATAATTCTTGCACTTCATCATCATCATTGAAAGGTTTGGGTTGCAAGGGACCCTAAAGATTATGTAATTCCACCTACCCTGCCATGGGCAGGGACACCTTCACTAGACCAGGTTGCTCAAAGCCCCATCCAGCCTGGTCCTGAACACTTCCAGGGACGGAGCATTCACAGCTTCCCTGGAAAATCTGTTCCAGTGCCTCACCACCCTCACAGGAATGAACATCTATTCTAAACCTATTCCCTTTCATTTCAAAGCCATTGCCCCTTGTCCTATCTCTACATGCCCTTGCAAAAAAGTCCCTCTCCAGCTCTTCTGTAACCCCCTTTAGGTACTGGAAGGCTGATATAAGGTCTCCCCAGAGCCTTCTCTGCTCCAGGCTGAATAGCTCCAGCTCTCTCAAAGTCAAATGAGACTTTACTTTCTTCTCTTTACTCAAAATAAATACCTTCTTTCAAAGTAATCCTGTTGAAACTGGGCTGATGATAACTAGTAAGCAAATCCAGATGTGACATCTTACTTATCCTGAGCAAAAGTCCCAGGTTTTGGTCCCACAGCAGCAGCACAATATGCTTAGTTTAGAATTGTAACTTATGAGTTTGAGGTCAGGAGATCCTGAGCACAGCCACTGGTACTTCTCTTTGGTTTTATGCTGTCATTTTTTTATTCTTTGTTTTCCTACACCTGCACACCTGACTACACCCATACTCACAGAATGAACTGGTAACATTCTACTACAAAAAATGTGTAATTTCTGGACAGTGCAAACAGTGGGTTGCTAGGATGGTTCTTCAAGTCCTGCTAGTCCAGTGTAGCACCCTGGTGTGTTCAACACATTCAGTGAGCCCTTATATAATTATATGACACCATGGGAAAAAAACAGAATCAGAGCAGTAAGTCAGTTATTTTTAAATATTGTTTATGTATTTGTTAGTGTTATTCCCATGTCCCTGGAACTCTCTGTGGAGTTCCCCATCACCCAAAATGGTTCCAAAAGCCTTCCAGGACCCTCTGATACTGCTGAACATAGCTAGGAAACCTCTCAGATGTTTCTGCATTTTTGGCTGACAGAAAATATTCTCTGTTATTTTATGCTCCTATTCCCAGGAACAAATGCCAGAAACTGAATGTTCAAGACACAGAACAGAAGTTATCCAATAACTGAATTTGAAGCCTTCCTGAGCAAAGAGGAAATAGACTGAATCAGCAGTCCTCTGAGATCAGTGAGAAAATCTGATGCCCTTTTAATGATATGTTCCATGCTTCTTTCACATGAAAATTAAACAACACTGCTTGTCTGCACAGCACTCACATCGCTGCTGTAGACAATATTTTTATAGCAATTTTTCCTTTAAAATGAAAAACTAAATACAATTCAGTGAAGCTGAAAAATCGAAGTTCTTTCAATATGAAGTATCTCCTTCAATACCTGCCAAGCACTGGTATTTTTCCCCTTGGGTCTCAGTGGAGCTGGAATTAACACAGCCTCATCTGTTCTTTTCTTGGTAACTCTCCTCTACTGGCAGTAACAGAACTCTGAGAATACAGGAAATTACTTTTGCCTGACATCTACCAGGTGCAATGTCCATGGAGGCAGAATGTACCTTCACAGGGGAGTCATCCAAAAGTCTGCACTGCAAAGGACTCTGAGCCACAGCAAGCACAGCCAAAACAATCCCCAGGCTCTGTTAATCCATTCAAACATTCCCTCTGCTGGGTGCCTTTGAGGTAACCAAGCAGAAAATACCAACAGTTTTACCAAAAAAATTATCACAATTCTTTTAAGTCAAACATTTAAAATATAATTACTTTAGCATTCACTGGAAAGTGTTACACTAATACAAGAAACCAGCCTGTGCCGTGTTGTATGAGATCAGTTTTAATATCATCCCTTTCTAAGCAAGGTTGTCCTGAAAAGGAGAAGCTACTTGACAATTGAAATGATACAACACTCCTTCTGGGGGGTTAGGATCAAAAGGAGAATTTAAGCTGCAAAGACCCCTAGCATCAGTGGAAGGAGGGAACACAACCACGTTCCCTGATCCACACCTCGTGCCCATCCCGCAGCCCACGTCTCAGCATCACTGAACTTCCCTGCTCAAATAGAGCCAAAACAGCACCATGTGCTGAGGTGCTGTGACAACCTACACCCAACACACACAGAACAAAATAGAAGTCTGCCCAGTTTTCACTTTCTTCCTCTAGCCATTGGGCATGACTTCACTTCTGCTTTGGGATAGGCATATCTGCCCTTCAACAGCCATGACCGAGAACATCGAAGTTATCTCCGTTTGAATGTCTTTGCCCATTAAAATAGCTGCTAAGAAATTGATTTATTAAGAGACTGTTGGCATATCTGGGGTCATTCTTCAAACTCTTCCAAACACAGCGCAGGCCAAATATTTTTAAGGTCTAAGCTTTTATTTTATGAATTTTCAGAAGCACTTATCTTTGCAACCTGTCAATGTAAGCCATCTTTTTCTAGCCACTTCAATATATTATCTGTACTGTCTCAAGTAGGTTCCTCTACACCTGCATTTTCATCAGAACAGACATTTTTAAAGCTACCAGTTCAACATTTGAGGAGGGAAGTACAAGACTGAAGTACATGGTCAGATGGATCTGACATGGTCAGATCCTACCAACTCCAGTGATGACAGCAATCCACTAAAGCCACTCCACTGGAATGTTCCTAGGAAGATGCTGTCAGAAAGATACAGAAAATAATAGCTGGAATCATTTTAATTAAGATTACACAGTAAGTTCATAACAACCCCTTCTAGGAAAGGAAAAAAAGGATTAAATCTCTAAATTGTCGAAGAAAAAGAAAGGTAATGTGAAAATTAAAGTGAAATATGTTTTTATTCCTGTTATAGTTGCATAAATCCTGCTCTTCCAGTGAGCCCACAGCAGAATGAGAATCATGACAGAAAAAAGCTGCTGTCTAGTGTGAACAAGAAGATTGATTCCTGTTCTTAGAAAAAAAGAAAAATAGTAAACCCTAACATATATAAAACTCTCAAGACAGACAGAAACTACATTGATCTAAATGCTGAAAATAATATTTCAATATGTCTTCATCTAGGACCAAATTTTAAAATGTTTACATCTTTCTGAGGTGTTGAAGTACCAAATGTTTATTATTTGTTTGCAATCTGCAAAGAGGAAAAATTTTATTTTTTTAAGAGGAAAAGTATGTGTTAGGAGTATCTTACATGCCTGTCCTGTGTCTGTGGAAAAAGAACATTTAATTCTTTTCTAAGTCTAAGTTTAAGTCCTCACTTAAAAAAGCCAAAGGTTAGTGACAGGAACAAATAATATAAACATTATTTTATGGGTTAAGTCGTTTCACTCTCTTTAATCACGACAATATGAGGGCCGTGCTATATGCTTTTTTAAAGGAAATGTATCTTAGATTATCTAGCTGGAGAGAATGTGAATATAATGGTTATAAAAGGCATATTCCAAAAAAATGCAGAATGAAACAAACTATAAAATTTGGAGAATCCTCAAGACAGCATATTACAAACCTCTACATTATATTTTTTTCTTTGTGATTGCTCAGCACAGGCAGAAGAACCTGGGCTCATCCCTGTGTTCCCTCTAAGCAGTACCTTTGTGGTTTATGTAACTTCTACATCTAATATATCACTTAGTGAGTTAACTTCTACCTTAGCATGCCCTAAAAACCTTCAAGTGACATAGGAATATTCTCAGAGTAGCAAATCCAGTTATCCAACCACTGGTCTGCCTGGCTGGGCTGTACACTTGAATTGTGACTCCATCCTCAACTTCGTAAACTGCAAAGGAAAGGCTCATCCTTCCTGGGTGAGTACTCTGGCCTCCTCAACCATTTCATCACTGCAAAACACATGCTGAAACAATTATCAGCACTACTGGCATGGGCCACCTGCCTGACTATAGGTGATCTGCTGTTATTGACACTGTCAGTCTCCTGGAAGACCCTGGAGTAGAGCAGGGTAAATATCACACATCCTCGGCAAGAGCAAAAGGCAGCAAAATGTTATCTAGTCAAACTTACTCATGTCCAGTACTGCTCAGAGAAATCAGAAACACTGCCCCTGGCCAGGTATTAGCAAATCAACACCTGTCTTTAGAGTACTGACTTTTGCAAATCACTATTATCTCTCTCTTTCATACTACTGCTAATTATTTCTAATGCAAAATGTTATTTCCTATGCAAAATTTTATTCCTAATGCAAGTGTTATTTCACAGTAGTATTCCCTTTGATTAGAGTCTTATGACCTACAAAATCTACAATGTCTGATTCACCTACATTCCCAGAATATAATCAGCTCAAATGCAGGGACAAGTCTCAGGCAAAGTATTTTGCTGTTAACTGCCTATTCTGTCTGGGTCCGTGGCCCAGCAAAACATCAGCAAAGTTTTTATTTCATAGAGAGTCTCAAAATCTCAGAGCTTTGCTTCCGTGGAAATAAAGCATGAAAAATTCAGGAGAAGATCCATGCCCAGTGAGCATGAATAAATTAACATATTTAGAGTCAAACCATGCTGTCAACTACAATTTAAATTCAAAAGATTAGATATTTATGAGATATGATTGGAGGAAACAAGCCAAGTGGTCAAAAATTGGTCCAAAACTACTAAGCTACACTCAAAAACAAACAGGAAGGGAATCCCACGGTCCTAATTTGAGGTTTGAAGACAAAATTGAAGGTGAAGGGGAAAAGTGATAAGCTTCCTCTTTCGTGTGGGCTCTTTGGCCATGCAGGACAATTCTGCAATGACCTGGGGTACCTCAGGCTTGCCTTCAGGAACGGAGCACGTTCCAGGAGTAGGGTTAGCAGGAGGTGTGGCAATTGCTGGGTAGAAGTGGCCTTACAACTGAAAGCTGACAACACAGGTAGTGCCAGCCCTGGCATTCTCTGCCCCTCAGAGCAATGAACCCAATGTTTATGCTCAGAGGCACACCCAGGTGTTCTGACAGGCTCTGACTTCCCACACATGCACTTATGAGAGCTTCTGCACAAAGCCCACTCAATCCACAGAGAGACACTCCAGATTTTCCCCTTCTTAGTCCATTCAGCCTCTGCGAAGAGACACATCAATAAAACCTCAGCTTGACTTCACACACTGCCAAGTTTCAAGTGCCAGCACAGGAAGGAGTAAGGCAAAGAGTGACTGAATGTGTCTGCTTTAATTCAACCATCCCAAGGAAAAGGGCTTTTTACTGACATCACACCCATTCAGATTAGATGGCATGAAAAGCACAGTCACTCAAGAACTCAGATAAGCAAATGAGGAAAAACATGAAAATGTATTGTGAACAGCCAACACCTAATTTTAGTCAGTGGAACAAAGAGGTAGGAAAAAATACATTCCTGAAAATCAAACTGAGTTGTGTCTAAGTATTCTCATCTTGTAATATAAAAATTAATGAAATGCGTTTTGTTCCAGTTATGACATAGTGTGCTTTAGAAACCCATTCAAAGGTTTTGCAGCAAATAGAGAAGTATGGCCATTTTCATGTCCAACCAGCTTCCTTATCAAAAAATTATATAAATCATAAGAGGGAAGAGCTTACCATGGAGTCAGATTGTTTTAATAGTCACTTCACTTGACAAAGCAATTTCCAAACAGTTTCTTTGTTTTTCAGCTAATGTAAATAAGAAGGAAGTATTTTACCTTTATATTGCTACACTTTTTAAGTCCTATCACTGAAAACACTTTCAAAATGACATTTTCATTGGCCTGTCTTACAGTAGAAATATTAACAATTCTGGGCCAGTTTCACAATGTTATTAAAGCTCTGCACAACTGTTCGTAAGGTAAGTCATGTCATCTGTTGTTTCTCACAACCCATCACAATCTCTAGAAGCAGTCAAGCCAGCCAATCCAATTCATCTTCAAAACCATCAAAGTGTATACATATTTTGACAAGCAAATGGGTGGGATATCAGCATTAGCAGAAACAGAAGACACAAATTGGATTCCAAGAGCTCCATGAGCCTACAGAGCAATGGGAGCTTAGTGTCAAAATCTGACTGACTGTGAATAAATCAGCTCTAGGAAAAATTACAATTTCTAGATCATAAGTGACAGATGTCCCTTATGCCAGAATGACTTTCAGGCTATTTCATTTTAATTTTATTAGGAGAAGAGGAAAAACAGTTACAGAGCAAAAGCAAAACACAAGATTGTGTACAGTGGCTTTTAAATTAATCTGCTAGTGTCAGGACTTCTTGTTTCATTCAACTGGTCTAGGCTAAAAATACAGAAGAAGGAGATAAAGAATTGATTCTCAGTATAAAAAGGGGGACAACATACTTCGGGCACTTAAAAAGCGTTAATTTTTTACAGTTTTCAGTGATCAACAAACACACTTGGGAAAACACACTGGGAAAGTGCTTTACTGAAGCAAGGGGCAAACAGGCTTCTTTGCCAGCTGCTCCACTCCATACTCAATGTCCGCACCTGCCTGAAAGTTGCACAGTTTCTAATAAACAGTAGACCTTATGTCCACAGGATGCCACAGAAGCTGACACTATGAACTTCCCCTGGTTCAAAAGGTGCTAGAGAAAATTATGGAGGATTGGTTCTGAGGGGGCTATCCCATGCCACATCCTGGATACCACTGCAAGAGGACATGCTTTCATCTCGTGAGAGCTAAACCTCTGCTCCCCACTGACAACAGACAAGGTGCTGGCCCAGACAGCCTGCAGCATCAATAGAGCTATAAAAAGCCTTCACTACCATTCTGCTGGACATTTTATCATTACATTTCTTGAAAATCTGAATTATGTGTGGCATTTGGAATTTCTTCCAATATAAAAATTTCAGAGGGTCATTTTCATCAAACCCAGTGTTTTTTATTTTAAATGTTGTATTATAATTTGTAACGCAAACTTTTTTCCATAATAAAAGTATTTCATGTCTAAAATTACTGAAAAAAATTTTAACTCACATATATAAATAAAAGTAATTTTTTTGCCAGAACACATTTTGCTGAACTGTTAACTGGGAAGTTATGGTTTTAATAAAATATTCAAAGCAAATACATTCCATCAGAAAAAAAGGTCTGGACATCTCCAGTAATGCAGTTTTAGGTGCATTTAGGTTCTTAGATAATTTCCAAAGCCCTCAGTGGCCTAAGTCAAAGGCCAGTGAGTATCCTGACAAAAACGGATTTATTTTAAAGGTGGAAAAGGGCTGTTAATCTGAGCTGAAGAGCAGCAATATAAGGAAAATACAGCTGCACAGTATATGGCAGGGAATCTGATTTCTTTCATGATTCACTTTCAACTTTTGTGACAACTGCATGCCATGTCACTGTTTCAGAAAGGTGCGCCCACGAGCTGGGCTGGCAGGGCTCCTCCTGTCGATCTGTGCACCAAGAGGGCTGGGTCTGGATCAAGGTCTCAGGGACAGTGCGTCCCTGCAAGGGCAGCCCCACCTCCTCTCAATCAGCCCAGCACTGGTGGCTCAGGAGTGGCACGTGAGGAGGACGTTAGCCAGAAGAGGGAAAGCAGGAGAGTCATTCCTTGTGTTCCCGTTCAGCTAAAAACTGAAGCAGCTCCAGCCACCTCACTGTACTGCCAAGGAGACGAGTATTTATATCATGTCACTGAAGGCCGTGTTCATTAGCGCAGTCTGAAAATGAGCGCACTCAGGATGTACCTATCGGGAGCTTCCTGCCCCTGTCTGGGCAAGAAAAGGTGGGGGGACACCAATGTGCACTGCATGCACAACTCACCACTGGGTTAGCAGCTCCCTCGCATGCCAGCACCTTCACCTCAGTGAAGGATTGACGTGGATTTCAGAACACTCCGTCACATGAGTTCAGACTCAGCCCTCTTAATTTAATTTATCCCATATGTGACTCCACTAACATTCACTGAACTTCTGTGAAGTACTGCTGCATTAACCATGTGTGAAGCCATAAGCTATCAACCCCAAATGGTTAATTGTCACAATAAATTTATTTCTTATTGTTGCAATAAATAATTGCTCCCATAGAGAGGTATAGAATGAGTTTCCTTAGAGAGGTTAAACAGCAAACATTGTGACCTTGTTATTTAGGGAAAATATCCAAAATTTGGAAAATCTGACTGGATGCTAGTGAAGGTCTCTGGTTAAACACCAAAAAAACCCAAAGAAGAAAAAAAAAAGAAACTAAATAAAACTTAAGAGTGAAATGTGAGAAACAACAGAATGTTTGTATAAGAAGTACAGCAGCAGGGCCCTTCAGCATCTGGTTAGTACCACACCATAAGAAAAAACCCAAGAACAAGCATTTAGCTGCATGGGAAAACTGGAAACATGGCGTTGGGAATCGCATTTAAAGCTAGGTGTCCATGTTCTTCATGTGGGGAGTTCTTTTTTTTTGTTTGATCCCTAGAACAATGGGATCCTGTAAATGCTCTGAGCTCCAGAGAACAGCTGGGGACATACCAAATTAACAAAACTTTGCTAAGATATTAATGCATGAGGCTGTGCTTCTGCAAAGGCACACATACAGCTCTGCAGGAAGTGCTACCTATGACACAGACCTCACAGGCCTTATATCAGAAATTTAGGATAGTCTTATTTATTCCAATGATTCAAATACCAGTAAATTGAAACACACAAATGAGCCTTTAAATAAATTGGACAAGCACTAAACACCCTGAAAGTAAGCACAGGTGGGGTTTTTTTATGTTGCTTGTAGGTTTTTAGTTAGGGAAAGATCACAATTTGTGACTTACTTTCATCTGAACACAGAGCTGATGTCAGGACTAAATGAAAACTGTTTTCTTATTCTGTCTTTCTCACTGCAAGTCTGAAAAAATATATAATTTATGTATTGAAATGAAAATAAACGTCTTTTGAAAAGAGGCTGGAACATCTTCTGTTCATTGTAAATTTATTTTTGAATTTATTTTTTGAATTTATTTTTGAATAATAATTTTTTTAATTTTTTTTTTTTATGCAATAAGACATCTGAACAGCTTCAACACTGCAGCAGAGTTGTCCGGGTCATATGCCTACAGCTGCCATTTAAGGTAACCAAGCCTGAAAAGAATTGGTTATAGCAGAGTCAGATTTATTGTTTTTAAAAAAGATAAATAGCTCTAAGTGGGATGCTATTTCAGTATGAACTGAATAGAGGTGTGTGGCAGAGAAATAGGGAAATGTCTAAGTCAGTTCCTGGCGACTTTTAAGCAAGGTCATGCTTACAGCCACTGATCTACCTGCCTAATACTCAACTTCCAAACAAGCCTTGACAAATTGAAAAGAATTCCAAAATGAGCTAAATGAGTGACATGAGCTATGGGAAAATAATACAGCATGCAGTTCCCAAGGCTCAGTCTACTTTTTTTATCCATAAAGGACTGAGCATGACATAAACTGTATTGCTATGTCCCTCCTCTCAAAATCTATGTAAGCAAGTCAACCACAGCTTATGAATCTGTGCAGCTTTCTTTTTTTAAAAAAAAAAAGGGAATATCTAGCAAAATGCATCACATGCTGAGATTTTTTTAACTATTCACAAGCAAAAAATTTTTGAAAATGCTTATCAAATGGGTGAGATGGAGGAAAATACCTCTTCGGATAAACTGATGTTCTCCAATTAATTCCCGTGCCTGCAGCACAACAGCTCCCCTGCACCCCACCATCACCCTTTTGCCTCTCATTTACACCTTACTTTTCAAGATACAATTTTTCTCCTAACTGCTGGCAGGCAAGGGATTTCCTTTACTGCCATCCCCTTCTACCTGCTTCTCTGGGTGTTAGTACTGACTAATCTAAAATCCTGCCTCCAGCAAGCCCCATTCCTGCCACTTCTCCTAAGAGCAAGCCACAAGCATATGAAACCTGTCAGGTAAGAGAATATTTTGTGTGTTTAACTTGATTTAAATAGGGAAAAAGGCTTTGAAAGCTTCCCTCCCCCACCTAAACCTTCTTCCTCTTCAGAGTGATTTACAGCAGACACGTGAAGAGCAGAAGACAGTCAAAGGGCTATGACTCTGTCCTGGGACAGCAGAAGGTTTCTGAGAGGGACAGGCACGTTCCACATGAAGCATCATGAAACCAGACCCCTTCAAAGGAGAAACAAGTGTGTCATAAGGTAGCTCAGATCCAACACCTCCATCCCTTTCACACCATGTTTCCTTTTTGTAATTAAAGGCTAGGGCAACACTGAGGACAGACTGAAAAATAAACTCTCTTTTGGTTTTTAAAAGGTTGAGTTACATCAACTAATACAAAATAAAAGCACTAGTTTGTTTCTCTTGGGGGAACATGTTTCCGGAGGAAAATGCACCAGACATATGTTTATAGCTGCCAAAGTATAGTGCCAAAGAGGAGCTGGAAATATTGCTGCTGTAAGAAGTAACTATGTTTTGAATCATCATAGAATCACAGAACCATAATATGGTTTGGGTTGGAAGGCACCTTAAAGATCATCCAGTTCCACTCAGGGCAGCAGTATTTCCAAGGCACCCACACAGACTTTCAAGGCTTTAAGCAAGTTTTAATGTTGGCATTAAGTACAAGTACTTTGGTGCATAAAACTTGGAACCCTACTTCACACCAAAAAGCTTTCCTTTAATTCAAGGATAGGCATTGAGACAAATTCCATCCAGCCACTGGAGAACTCCACACTAAAGACATGTTCTCAGCTTACTCAGCTGAATGCACTGAACTCAACATAGGGCTCACTGGTTAAGGCAGCTCTCTCCTAAAACACTGAGGAAAGAGGCCGTGTAGGAGGACAAGTGCCTATTTGAATGACTGGAATGCAATAAAACTGGGATAAGTACCACTTACACCTCTGGTTTCCTTGAGTGCAGGGAGAGAGGTAAGAAGAAACTTATAGGAAAGCAGCATTCCAAAATAGGGAAATAAGATATAGTAAGGTGGCAATGTGAAACCTGCAGTGAGAATCCTTCAGAATAAATACTTAAAGCTAGTCCCTAGTAAATGGCTTTAAAACTATTCTTAAAATAATATAGCTGGAGTGAAATTATGGATTAGATATGAGCATTTTGCAAAATTCCTCGCCCTTTTATTCAAGTTGTACTGTTCAATCCCACGGTGCAGAATTTTCTGAATGGAAATACCATTATTTGCTACAACTTCACAGGCAAAGCTTATAAATCATCTAGGAAAATATTCGCTTGGCTGGGGAATATCACTTCACCCCTGTTTGCAAGGCATGAGTGAGCTTTCCAGAGTACACAGGACCTGAGCTGCTTTTCTCTGAGCAAAAAATCCTCTCCATGACACACATATAAGCACATCCCCTTCCAAATTAATATTCTTACCTTATCTTTACTTTCAGAGTCAGAATCCTCAAGTTTGGTCCGAATGACAAAGGGTGTAGATAACCTCAGGAGAACTCGTTCAAACGTGGCACTGATTTTAGGAGAGACTATGTCAAAGCAGTCTTGGAATTTCAGGGTTTTATGAGTGTCACATCTGAGCTGCTTCCTAAGACCTTCTCCAAGCTGGAGAACCAGCATGTTTGGATCAAACATCAGGTGAAAGGGGAAAGCTCTGCAGAAAGTGCTAATGCTAATCCTCAGGTCTAAGGGGGACTGGGAAGTTCCTGCTGGAAGTGCTTTTGTGGTATTTGCATTTTCATGTTCTTTGATAAGGAAAGTCAAACAACTGCAGTTACCTGGGTTTGTCCCCTCTGAACACAGCTTATCATTTGTGACCTGTTCTACTTCTACTTCCAAACGGTAAATCTTCTTTGCTGCTGCTTTTATCATTCCTGTCATTGCAAATCCCACAATCTGATGTGGGTGAAAATAATGAAGCATGAGATTGCCTTCAGGGAGTTCTTTGCATAGGAAAGAAGGAGATTCCAGGGTGGCCTGTCTTCCAAATGAAGTTCTAATATGCTCCAGCAAAGCATCAAAGCCATTGAAGAAGTCTTGAAGGGTCCCACCTACAGCTCGAAGAACTCTTTCATTCTCGTCAAAGCAGATATTGAAGAATTCCTCCCCAAACTTTTCTTGCATTTCCTCAAACTTCAGACCTATAGGACAATGAGACACTGATATCAACAACATAGTATTGTTACTGTGTCACATTTTGCCTTTTTTCTTTATTTGCCTGCTACTTTTCCAAAACAGGGAGAGCAGCTTTTTCACTAGACACCTATCCATAGGTTTCTGTGGTGGTTTGGAATAATCCTAGAAGCCATTTTTTTAAGTCCTCATTCTTTCAGCTTGCTGTCCCAGCCAGTGATAGTGGGTCTGTCTGCTTTTCCCCACTGGCACCAGTATTCATTACGATTTCCCTGACTTTTGCATGTCACATCCAGGCCACTGTGGGAATGCACCCAGGCATGGCTGCATCCCTTCCATTGCAGACCTGGCTACAAATGAGGCTCCTGCTCTTACAGCCTCTCTGCTCACCGCCTCTGTGAAGGATCCAGCTCTCCCCAGCTTGAAGAATAAGATTCTGGGACTCAAAGTCAGTTGTCTGGCTTTCCATCCACACTGTAAAGCCCTGCAGTCAGATTACACTTTTAATAGCTGGGGAAGGGGGATTGTGAGTTTTGCGGGGTTTTTTAACCAAAATACTTTTCTCGTTATAGGCATTGGGCACTGCCACAAGATACAAAGAAATAATTACTCCTTTTGTTGCCTGCAAGGGAGAGCAAAGCCTTTTCATTTTAAGCTTCTACCTACACTCACCCATCTTTAAAAAAACCCTGCCTCTTAAGAGCAGTCTACACAGCTAATAGATGGTCTGTGATATCTCACAACATCACTTCAAGTTTCTATCACATAAATTCAAAAGGTTTTAATTTGCAGAGGTGATAAGGCTGGCACTGCTGAAGGGATGAAAAAATACCAGTAATGGAAATGTGTATCAAATCCTGTTCCAGTTTGTTATTTACCATTTTAAGGATAACCTACAAAAAATATTTTTGAGATGGTCATTAAGCATTTCCCTCTGTCCTATTTCAAGGAAGATACACTCTATTAAGTTTCATCAGTATATAATCCCCATGTCATAGTAGAGTTACAAAATTAATCAGATGTTTGTATTGTTTTAAGATGTAACAGTATAAAAAGAAATATTAATCAGTTGTCTGTGAATTACAAATATCCAGAGTTTTCAAAGGAAATTAATATAGGAATTAACAATACAGTTTCTTCACTACATTGAAATCATATAGAATTACATTTCAGTCAACTAGTCAAACTCCTTAAAATTTATCTTGCATTTGAACAGAAATGAAGGGCAGTTATTTCTTTCCTGAGGGCACAGCAGGCCCTTTATTTTAATGTGTATTCAGCACGGTTTATAACATTGGTAATATCCCAGCAGATCACTGAACTTCTCATTGTTTAGACTGCTTTTAGGCTTTTAATTTGGGAAGAACAGAGTGCTTAGTGACTTTTATACCCGAGGTATAACAGGGGCAGAAGTCATGTTGTTTGCAGACAATAACCTTTAATAATCTCGAGGCAGTGTCTGAACACAGGCCTCGTTAACACAGTCAATATTCACAAGGGATTTCAGTGTTCCCCAGCTTTGCAATCTGCAATGATAATTTTGTTTGGACCTTTTATGTGATTAATAGCAAATTAAAATACAGTAAATTACATATATAAATATGACAACATGAGAACATGACAAAGCATATTTTATAAAAGAAGTAATAGCAATTACTTGGGAAACTTCATTCAGATGCCATTACTCATAAAGAAATTTGGTCACTAAACTAAGTTATTACAAAAATATTCCCAGGATCTTTTATGACCACAGATGGTCAGCTCTGCAGCTAAGCCAAAAGAAAGTACCTCTGGTACACAATGCCCCCTAATATCCTGACTCAGAAGACTGTGTGCCAATTCCTGACTCATTACCATTACGTCTGCATAACATGGTATTGTAATATCTTACCAAAAAATACTCACTATAACCCAAAAAAATTTAAATTCTAACCCATACCAAAAATGTCATAACTGGATATTAATAGGAAGTAGCTAAGAAATCATCATATTTATATGTATACACAGATATTCATACTTTCAAATCTCATCGTTCTGTAGAGTGAAGTGAGAGCAGCTTTAGAAGTTTGTGTGTAAAAGTGAGCAGTCTAGCAGGGGCACCCAAAGCTGTAAGATTGCAGAGGCTCTGAAAGCATGGGAACAGGACAGCATCAGAACCCCCTGGGCTATTCATACAAATGGCCAAATACATGGCACAAAGCTGCCCGAAGCGGCAGCGCAGGTGAAGTGCCTTTCAAGTGTATGATACAATTACAGCGGAGCACTCGGCTGCGCTGGCGCCACTGACTGGGAATGAGGTTTGCAGAACTCATCACTCCTGGACTCTGCTGCTACGAATGCGAGCCTCGTCTCGTTATCATTACTGGGAACTGTGTCTCAGTATTCGGCCTCAGGTTTTGCTGATTGTCTTAGATTGGTCTTGTTGTCCGCCCTGGAGAACTGGCCATTCAGTCTGGACACAACATACTGACTCCAAGCAACATGAATTATACTATGAAACAGGTAAATGACCTGGCTTGAGGACGTGCCACTACTTTTAAAAACATTTGAGCTTTGAATTGAGTTACACATAGTACCAGCAGAAAATTAGAGTAGCTCTAATAGAAAAATGGGTATGACCCAACTCAACCAAACTGCTGGTCTGTGTTAGTCTGAATTTTCTCTATAATAACAGACACTATGATATACTAAGAAAATTGAAGTAAGTCAAACAACCTTCAAAACCCAAAAAGTATAATGTACCTTGCAAGGAAGTTTCTTCCTAAGCCTTATCCAATAAGACATCAATTTTTGCATGAAGCATGATGTTTATCTTTGAATTAAAAATATTTATTTTAAAAATTCCTATTATACAAACATATGCAAACTAATTTTTTCTGGACTTCTCTGCAAAGCTATTGGCTTCAGTGATGTCTTTGTGTAAAGTTGCACAGAATATTTGAAAGGTATTTTTACTGACTTATTCCTGCCTCTCTTATTGAAACAGATGATAACAGATGCTCACATACCACTAATTCTGTACATACTTCATTATAACCTTCTCACTTGCTACCATATAAATGATCCAAATCTTTTGCATATCTTCTGTGGATTCCCTACCCCTATTTCTATACATACCTGTTGTGGTTTAAGCCCAGCTGGCAACTAACACCATACAGACACTTGCTCGACCCCCCAGCCCAGTGGAATGGGGAGGCGAATCAAAAGTAAAACTTGTAGGTTGAGATAAGAACAGCTTAATAATTGAAACAAAAAGAAAATATAACAATAATAATAATAGTAAGTAGTAATAATGATGAAAAAGAGAAAAATAAAAACCCACACATAAGACAAGTGATGCACAATTCAATTTCTCACCACCAAAGTCAGACCCTGTCCCCATCCAGGTCACTCCTCCAGTTCACATACTGGGCATGACATTCTAATGGTGTGGAATGTCCCTTTGGACAGTTTGAGTCTCAGCTGTGCTGCCTCCCAGCTTTCTTGTGCCCCTCCTCATTGGCAGAGCACGAGACACAAAAAAAGTCCTTGGCTAAGGATAAACACTACGTAGCAACGACCAAAACATCAGTATGCTATCAACATTATTCTCATACTGAATCCAAAACACATCAATGTACCAGCTACTGAGGAGAAATTAACTCTATCCCAGATAAATTCAGGACATTACCAGATTGGGAGATAGTTTTATTACATGTAGAAAAACCTTCTTGCTAAAAAAATGAATCCCAGAAGTCACTGTCTCTATAGTGCATACTTTATTACATTTGGAGACTTCTGCGGGCTAGTTGTTATCTTTAAATATTATATTCAGTATGATTTCCAATTTCAACGTATATGGTATTTCCTTTGGTTTTTTCTTTTATGCTGAGAAAAGACAAACAAAATCAAAATAATCTTCTTATAACCTTCAGGTTTTGCATCTACATAAAAAGTCCAATCTTTTCAAACTCATCTCATGCTCAATTGTTTTTCTGTTTGATTTTGCAGTGGAATAATTCAAATTGAATATGGCATTGAAAATGTGAGTCAACTTCTGTTCATCAAAACTGACAATTTGCTATTCTATTCTGAAAAGCCGGCATTTCCATTCTTTCTTTTTCACTGTGGACCTCTAAGCAAAATTCTCATTCAGCTTCCCAGAAAAAAAAAAAATATTTGATATCTGTATGAGGGCCCAGCACTCCCAAATACAGAGGCCACTGCACTCTCTTATCACCTCATGTATGACCCCGAAATGGCTTCCTAATGAGCACTGGCTTGCAATTGATATGGAGGAAAAGGTCTTCCTTGGTTTCACCAAGACACTCCACTAAATGGTAGAGATTTAAAATAAACCAGAAGCCATCCCAACACACTCTGCTGCTCCCCAACTGAAGTAATTCGTTCTTTTGAGCTTCTGCTATTTACAAACCTTCTACTAATATACTGAATGAAGCTCTAGAAATCCACTGGTCTCAATTTGCTTTCATCCTGGAGGGGGATCTACTGTGCTCCTACTACTTAAGCTAAGCTGGGAGGACAAATCACACATCTTAATGTTTCTTCCTCAGAAGTTTCTTTTTGTTGCTTTTCCTTATAATGTCACTTTTATTCTAGTCCATACTGGAGAGAAATTAAACACGCACATTGGAAATAGAGGCAAAGCAACGACAGAATGAAAATATTGCTATAGGCCTCCACTGAAAAGCACTTTGGGATCTATGACTAATTATTATTCTTTGAAAATATGTCTCAAAGACAGTAAGAGAAGAGATCCTATACTTGTCAGGCAGATCCAAAATTACCAAAGTCTTTAAGCACAGGTTCAAAGTACAAATTAAGTATTTCACTGAACTGGAGCAGAAATAGATGACTTCATCCTGTAATAACATGCTAGCAAAAGGTCTTCACTTTCTTTTCAGCAGTTAATGTAAACTGCAAAAAGTCTACCAAATGTCAAGGAATTAGTACAATATTTTTAAGTATTTTGTACATTATGAAGTGGAGAAATTAGATAAGAATCTGTTCCTATAAAGAAAATCACAAATCATAGGCTCTTCAGAAACAATCAGAAGATAAACGATGTGATAAAAAAGTCAAAGTAATCCATTAACTGGTACAGCATGCAGAAGCAGTTACAAGCCATCCAGTTTTTCCTAAAACTAAATAATGAAGACAATGGCTGCAGAGTGGCCAGCATCTGACTCATTTGGCATTGAAAAATATCTTTTTTTTTTCTGAGATACCATTCAGAATCTGTAAATATCAAACCTTAAGGGGCTGGAACAATTAAATATGCAATTCCAGACCTCATACTGTGAACAGAAGTAGAATTTGCCACCTTCAGTTATAGCAAGTATCTCTTAAATGCTTTTGGATTATCAAATTTTTGGCATCACTAACATCTTTCTCTTAAACAGACCTTTGGACAGAAAGACAGGTGGCAGTTCAGAATTCCAAAGAATGATTTCAGATGGTAGGGAAAGCAACTTTGAGTCTCTGAATAAAAAAGGTTTTCTGGTGTACAGACTAATGCCGAAGGTACATTAGATTGTAAGCGAGCTTAATGCCAGTATCTAATTACTGTATAAATGACTTTGATTTTACTTCATTATGATTGTGAATTTATATCATCCTGGGAACCCATATAGCATTTTTATATTACCTTTTTGGTGGTTTTTATATAAATACAGTAACATCATTTTATGCCCTTACATCTGGTTGTGACACAACTGTAAAATCTGTACAACACTTCTCCTACAGTGACATACAAGCCCCGCATATCTTTCAAGATTTCACAGAATATAAATGAGAACTACTGTCAAAAAGAATTCCTGACACATGTTCATCTGTATTATTTTATCCACTTTGAATGAGCTGCTTTCTTTCCTTGTCCTCTGACCAATGATGGAAATACCCTTGTAATTACTGCCTCTTGGTGAGGATCTGATCACCTGTTCTCAGTATATATACAAAAGATTCTGCTCAAAACTATTGACACAGGAAGCTCAGATGAGACATTAAGAACAGGCAGCAGAAGGGGCTTTTGCCCTCATACAGTGCTCGCAGTAGCAGCCAATTCTGCAAGCAACGCCAAGCTACGTGAAGCAAGATTATCATGATTTTATGTCCCCCACCACAACTTGGAAAGCTCACTTCTTATATTTGCACAGGGCGTATTAAATGAAAACTGCAATCATTAGATTGGCAATTCCTAAAAATTACACCGACCAGGTTTGCTTCATGCAAACTCTAGAGATTAAACAGTAATAAGGGTTTTTTTCATTTGCTTTTTTTTCATTAAAATAAATATATATGTCTTTGAATTAACACAGGGAGCAGAACTTCACTTCCTGGAACAAATAAATTGCAATGAAATCTAAAAACTCTTCCCATGAAATGCAAAATCATCTCTCATAACTCCTCACATATATAAAGGGCTCAACTCATCTGACTAAATATAGAAATCTAATACTCCTTGAGTCTCCATAAGGCATCCAAGACATCTACAAAAGAACCAACAGATCGTTACTGTATCTGCCAAGATGTGGGACCTAAGGGAGACCTACACATTTTTGAAGGTTTGACAGAGGCCACAAGATGCCTCACAGTACCTCAGATAAAGACAAACACCTACAGTTAGTCAATGAATCATGGCCAGAATATGTTCTTCATAAATAGACTTCTACAAGATGCTATTGTACATCATAACTTCAAACCGCTCATTATCTGCTGGTAGTTCATCTGCTTTCTAACAATAAATAGCTCTGATTTGAGAAGAGTGGGATGTCTAAGGCCATTTGGCATAAATGTTTGTCCTTTTCTAATTGAGATGTACTCATCTCAGTTTTGAAATCACATGAATTACGTGCTTTTTGTTTAGATTACTTTTGTGTTGCCAGTGCACTGTAACATCTGCTCAATAACAGGAGCCCTGTGTGTATAGCTTGGACCCCCCAGGATAAAGTATTATTAGAATCCATTAGTATTGCCAGTCCTCTGGGCCGTGTAACATTTCCTTTTACGCCGTTTGTAAACCAACAACTTTAATTATAAATCAGGCCGTGGATCCCAAATTAGTTGCATCCTAATGACTATCTGCAGTTCTTAGTGCAAAGGGAAGTGATAGAAATTTATATACTTTCAATATAGAAGCATTTACAGTTCTCAGACACCTCTCAAGCAGTCAGTGTGCAAAACCTTTGTTTACCTTTTCCAAATACTACACCTGGTCTAATCTCATGGTAGGCTAAGATCTGTCCTGGCAACTCCATTTCAATTATTTCCTGCCTCTTCAAATATATTATTTCTCAGCAGTTATTTAATAGTTACCAGAATGATCCCAAATTTATTCCTCTTTAACAACAGAGTATCATAGAACCATCAAATATTCTGAGTTGGAAGGGACCTAGAAGGATCATCAAAATCCAACTCCTACACAGGACAGCCCCAAGAATCACACCATGTACCTGAGAACATTGTCCAAGCACTTCTTGAATTCTGTCAGGTTTGGTGCCATGACCACTTCCCAAGTGCTCAGCAGTGGAGCAATAACAACTGAACAGCCTTCACGTCAGTGAAGCTCTCAGCCACCCTCTGGGTGAAGAACCTTTTCCTAACATCCAGCCTAAACCTGCCCTGACACAGTTTTATGCCACTGCCTCATGTAAGAGCTGAGATTTTCTTAGTTTCATAAAGGAAACACAGATCTTTAACTTTGACAAATGTACAGAGAACAAATTACTTTTATGGAATTATGCCCTTTGTACTAAATGAAGGATCAGCCCTGCAAGATATATTTAGGCACGAATTGAGTTGCCCTATATAAAGCAGCCTGCAGCACATGTTCTCTTTGGTAGTGACAAGCAAATGTCACCCAGAGCAAGAACTCTCTAAAACCTTACACTAACAATGAATTCCACCTCCTCCTCGGTGTCTTGGGGAGGCCGAATGTAGAAACATGATTTATCTCCCTGACAGGACAGGGCTCTGGGCCAGGATTCCATACAACTTATCAGCAGGGGATTAGGGAATCCCTAGGGAATTGCAACTGCGTGGTATCACACTCCAAACAGAAGATTCCCAGAAAGATAGACAGACAAGCAAAGTCCTCACACCACTCTCTGAAGCAGAATCAAAAGAAAGGCCATTATTATCCCATAAGTTACAAATGCCTAATAGAAAAAATTCTTGCAATACACCAGAGTCCACATGCAGAGCTGACTTAACAGCCACTGACATGTGCCATGCATTTTTTAAGGAAAATGAGGTAACTGTAGTAAAATTTTAGGAGTCAAATTTTTGTAAGAGATGAAAAAGAACCCTGTTGGATAAATTATTTGCTTGAATTTTAAAAAATGGGGGAGAATGTTTTTCTGTACCTTAAGCAGTGGAAAGTCAGATGGGTAAAATTACTTCTCCAGGCCTTTCTGCTGAAACATCGATCTGATACCAGTGCATTTGTAACTCCCGACTGTGTGACCAAGTGTTATTTATACAGTGTATCTAACATGGTGCTGCAGTACCTGCAATTTAGATACTGAAGTCTAAAACACACAAATGAGCTTTCAAAGACAACACTTCTTCCATGTCATTAGAGACTGGGTATGAACAGCTACTGCTGCTTTGCAGATTTTGCACAACAGCTCTTTTTATGTGAATTTAGGTTACTTTTCATTAGTTTTACTATCAAAGTGAGAACAGATTACAGAGTTCCTCAGCAAGATGCAAAGAGGCTCCAAAGGAAATACCAATGCCATTTAAAAGACTGGTAACTGCCTTAGTGAAACTCCCTTTCTCTTTTTTTCCCTGTGAAGGACTGAAGAGTAATAAATAGCTCATGTTCATAAAGGCTATATTAATTGTTTGCAGTGTCTGAAAAGAGTGTTTGGAGGAGGTGAGGTGAAGGTTGTACAGTTTTTATCTGACTCCTGCATTTGGGATGTGAGAAATATCACGTGATAGATCAGAAGTACTGAGTGGGGTTCAAAAGGGAAAATCAGGCATTTCTCTGCTACTTTGTAAAGTTCAGTAGCACAGACCTTCTTTGAATATCTGCCAAAAAAAGAAACAGGAGATAGGTCATGAAGGCTTTATGTCCCGGAATAAATTCCTTACAATAGTAGTTACAGAACAACAAAAAAAGTTTTCATCCCTAATTTCCTGTTGCCAAAGTTTTAATTTGCAGCTACATGAAGGTCTTCTGCTTTATTCTGGCAGCACTTAAGTAAAAATGCACACTCTAATCTTACTTTAAATCAAATTACTTTAAATCATGAGGACAAAAGCAGTCACTTTGCTCAAAATGCAGGATGTACAAGGGGGATGAAATTGTCTTCACTTCAAGAAGGTTGAAATCTGAATAGCATTGACATATGGTTTAAAGGATTTAAAAAATCCTGTTATCTCCATTATACAGATAGGCAATTGAGGCACAGAAAGAATAAAAACTTGCCCAAGGTCAAATAGGAAATCTCTTCAGATACAACTTTTCTCTCTAACATACCTCAGTATAAGTTTATAGTCTCCTAAGAAAGAAATGTGGTAGTAATCCACAGAACATACTTCATCATGGAAATCTTTTTCTTATCATTATTTCTAAAGTTCAAACCTACACTGTCAATCTCCTCTGAACACAGTTTAGTGGTGGACTCTGCAGTGCTGCATTAACAATTGGACTTGATGATCTTAAAGGTCTTTTTCAACCTAAAGGATTCTCTGTTTCTATACGCTTATGAAGGACACTATAAAAGTATGCATGCACCAATTAATGAAAGCAGAGTCCATCATGAAGCTGTCTGGACTATTTTTGAAAGGATAGAAAGTTAAATTAAATATTCCAGCCTCAGAAGCTGTCATTGCAAAGGAAAACTGTGTAATTCATCTGGTATCAGACACAGTTTACAGCATGTGAACATGATGGACATGGGTTCCTTTAATTACAGTGGTTTAAAGCAGGGAGACTTCTATTGATGTCTAGACTTGTAGCGGGAGCAACTCAGCAAGGGGACAAGGAGAATCAGTCCCTACTGCAGGAAGATGGTAACACACTTTAGTGCTGACTTGACAAGAGGAAAGTTAGCAGTATTCATACATGATAAATCACATGCATCGAGCTCCGTGAACAGCTTGCAGTCAGCACTTTCCTGCGAGCAGTGTAAGCACCAGGACCACAGTGTGAAGCATCTGCTCACAGTCTTCCAAGCTTACCAATGATCTCAGCATTTACACTCTTCTGATGAATAAGGAATGCCAAATGACTATTTTAGAGGTGGTTAGAGGATTGGGAGAGGTGAATCATGTTGGCAGTTTCTAAGGTCAGAGAGCAGGAAGCTGCTTCCAAGCATCTTTAGGGAAATATTTTCTTCCAGCCCTCGACAGAAAGTGCCTCTTACTACTCATATAAACAAACTAAGAGCCAGATTTGGTCCAACAGTTTCTCTAGCCTTCATCACAGTCAGATCCATGCTTTCCTCCTGCCTCAGCAATGCCAGTTGTTCTAGGTACATACCTCAGTGGTTACATCCCTCTTTCATAGAGGCGGCTCTTACCAGTTCTTATTCAGCCCAAAAAATAACTGCGTATGTGAGAATTAATTACACAGCCTCCATTAATTATTTACCTGTTGTGATAGGAGCTACAATTAAAATAAAGAAGCTGGGTTAACTGCTCATTCCCTTACGTTCTTCTCCCAGATAGGGAGAAGCATTGCTTTTAAATTATCTCAGTGTTTTGCTCATACTGAATGGGTTTTTTTTTTTGCTAAGAACTCATTCTTTAAGAGGTGAACTTGTCCAAGAAAAAGTCTCTGCAAACTAATTTTCAACAAAGCCCACTTTAATAGTTCCCCAAGATAGTAATGCTTAGATGTTATCCCTACACTTTGGTCCCCGAAGTCCAGTCTGCCCCTAATAAACACGCACTGTGAGGATACCACTGAAGAAAAAGGTTGCACATTACTCAGCCATGCTGAGGTACTAGTACTAACATATTGCTTTAAAAGCACTATGAAGGTGAAAAATTATTCATAACTGTTTCTTAGAACACATACTTTGTGTCATGGTGAAACAAGTACTGAATGTCTAGTCTGGCTTTTTATGATATTAAGATGTACCTGGTAACATGAAAAGTCTCTGCTTTGCATGAGTCCTGCCATATCACTCATAGCATTTGTTTTAGAGAGATAACATGCAAATATTTTAAAATAAAGAAAAAAGCTAACTAACACTGGACATGTTTAAAATTTAATTTGTTGTAAATTCTCTCCATGACCACACATGCAAAATACAAAATGCCAACTCCTTCTAGCAGCAGTCAAAGGCATGCAGAACATCCCTGACAGCATCTAGTATTTTACAGAATAAGGCACCAGATAGCAAAAAAAAAAAGCATTTTGAAAGTCAGTGAAACACAGTCATCTCTCAACTACAACATGTTTGCTGTTTCACAGAGCACACCAAGTCTGTTTAACAGTTTGCAGTAGAAAAGACTGATACACAATGTATATCCTCCAAAAGTATTTGAAGTCAGCAGGATACAATGGTAAAGACCAGAATGTGAGCAGAGTATCACCTCACCATATTCCCCTGACATGGAAAGCTAAATCTTATCTTCAGTTATCATACACAGTCAGATTTCAGTGTTGTGCTTCTTGCCAAAGAAAATCTAAGTTTCCAGAATATTTCATGTCTCAGGTACACCCTGCTGTTGCTTCTCAGGCCCTCTGTCCACACAAATGATAAAAGTGTCTGTTGTTTTGCAGAACCCCTATAAAAACACCAGAGATAATTCCAAAGCAAGTCCACTTGCCAAAAGCCTTTGAAACTTCCCTAATCACTGGGTATTGCACAACACACATTCACTGTCTTCACTGACAATCAGTCTGAATTGTCTTAAAGACTCAAAATGTATGTAGAAAAGAAAACAAATGTAGTAACAGTGCACTGTTATGTTGCTGCCTACATCCTAAATTTCCACAGTTGGAGCAAAAATTTCTTGCTTCATTATTGGCATTAGGATGGTCAGTAAACTTTCCTTCCAACTAAAGGAAACAAATTCCCTTGAAAAAATACCTACCAAGTACATTAGCCGTACACTGGAGAATTCCTGAGACATCTTCAGTTTCTTCATTGCCAGAGCAGTCTGTATAGGAGCATCTGTTTGATATATTGTGAAAATTCTTCTCTGCATCTCTGTAACTACAGAAAAAAAAATAAAGTTATAACAACTCCTTATACAAACGCAAAGTCAACAAATGTCTTTCAGAAGTGGTGGCAAAGGATTAAGACCTTTCAATGATGGGCAGTTTCAGGATTCAGCTGGACAGAGTGCTGAGCCATCTTGTCTAGACCATGCTTCTGTCAAGAAAGGTTGGACTAGATGAGCTTTGAGGTCCCTTTCCAGCCTAATATTCTATGACTGAAAAAGATTTTCTATTCTCTTTTTATAAGAAACATTACAGTTAATTAAGCAGTCATCATCTGATGGGATTGTACAGAAGCAGGACTGAACAGCAGTTTACCATTTACATCCAGATTATGTATGGTTATTCCAAAGCATCTTTAAGAATTTGAGAGAAAAAATTTAGGATTAAATTAAAAAGCTTATCATGCAGAGCTGTGAATTGGGAGGCACAGAGCAAAACATTACCATGCACCTTTCACTACCTCACATTAACACTTACCCAATAACCTGATGCTCAAAATGCTGCAGTGTCTTTTGAAGAGTTTGCCGAATGGTCTGAGGCTACGGAAGAATAATTTTAAAAAATTGTGAGATTAGGGAACTGTAGCACAGTTCAATTAACAGATCTTTAACACACTATTTTTCTCCAGTTTTATTCCTCTTTATCTTCTACCTGCCATATGCCCATCGCAACAACAGATACAAAATATTATTATTCATTCCTTGTATCTTACTTCACCATTTAAATAGGAAGAATTTTACAATGTGGCGTAATTAATACTGCTTATAAGGCTAGTTGCACATAACAAAGGAGCCACTTCACTCTCAAAAACAGCTCTCAAAAACTATCACTCACCAACTATCTCACTAATTTAAAATAATTAATTTGAAATAGTCTGCAAGAAAATGCTATTATTTTGTGATGAAAGTATGACCAGGAAAAGGCATTGAGTTTTTTAACTCTCTATGCTCCCTAGAGTATTTTCTAATAAAGAACATTATAAAGATGCAATTTATTTTGGTTTACTTTCCTGACAAACTATGACTCTTCAGTCATCTTTCAAATTATCAGGAAAGTCAAGTTCATCAAAAGAAAATCATGACATGCTTCAAGCACTTCTATGCTATTTCACTTTAATAGGTGTTCACCAAACTACATATGTGCATAACTGCCTTTATTTGCATTCTTACTACTACTACAGTGTTCAACAAAATACTTATGTATATAAATGTTTATTTTCTATACTACTACTGCTGTTGAGGCTATTATTATTTTGAATGAATTCGTGAGAGATCTTTGGGCAAATAAAGCACATGTGATATCCATGTAATTTTCTCTTGAATTTTCCAAGTCACTTATGGCAAAACATTATTCCTCCAAAATTACTAGGTTTGAATCAAATCTGAGGTTCTTCACCTGTCTATTTTGATCTGGTGCCAGAAGTCAGAGAGTGATGCACAAATGGGGTTTATAAGCTTTCCTACTGTATCAAAAACACACATGGACATTATGATCAGACTCACAACAACACACATTGAAATTTTAGAGATATTAGGTCTTTTCCTGCCTTTTGGAATAGACATCTAATTGGTTTAGAAAGTAATAGTCAAAATGCCCCTTAATTAGAGGAATTTCATTCTAAAACCACAATCACTTTTGAAAGTCTCAAATTTTGCTTACTGACCTACAGATTCAGCAGTTCAAGAGCTGAGCTTTCTACCTACTCTTGCTCATGAGTACTCTTGCCTTTTTTTGCAGAAGGAGGCATCTGGCCTGATGACAGCAGGAAGAAGAAAGTGTATACCAGGCTACACTAGGTTTGTACAACTGCAAAAAGTTTCTTCTCTTATACCAAACTATAAGCGTCTACACTTTTAACTTTAAAAAAATGCATGCACTTAACAAGAGCATAAGAGGGCTTAGAGGAAAGAGGGGGACAAACTTTTTAGCAAGGCCTGTTGCAGTAGGACAAGGGAAATGGTTTAAAACTAGAAGAGGATAGAATTAGACTAGATAAAAAAAAGAAGTTTTATATTACAAGGGTGGTGAAACACTGGAACAGGTTGTCCAGAAATGTGGTAGGTGACCCATTCCTGGAAACATTCAAGGTCAAGTTGGATGGGGCTCTGGGCAACCTGATTTAGCTGAAGATGCCCCTGCTCATTCCAGGGAGACTGGACTAGATGACCTTTAAAGGTCCTTCCAACCCAAACTATTCTATGGTCCTATGAAAAAAAAGAATAAACTCAACACAGATGCAAACCCTGAAATAGGTTTTTCTTGTTAACTGTATATCAGATAATTGCTTTAATTCTCTGTGGGAGCTAAGTTACCTGTGCCAAAAGGATTTAAAAGTTGCATGTTCTCTTGTAAAACGCAATGGAAGCACCATATGAGTGAAATCATCACATATCAAAAAACCATCCCCTTCTCAGTGGTATGGCAGATGTTGAAGTCCTCAGGCCTAATGGACTACAAACATATTTCATAGGATGTTCTCACAGAGATTCAGAAGCTTTCCTGTGCTCAGCAGGCAGAAAAATCCACTCTTCACATATAGAAAAGATGTATTTTCTCACAGCAGCAACAAAGCAAAACAGAATAGCTTTAAGCAGAGAAGTGAGAGCTGCCATTTCCCATCTCCATACAGCATTTCCCTCAGCCCCTACAGAGAGAACATTAGTACTCCACCGGCAACTCCACTGACATGAATAGGGAATAATAGAAATGTTTGATTGTGAAATTAAATCTCCATTCTGGTTGTCCCAAAGTACTTTTACAGCAAGCATATGGAAGGCAGCAATGCTTGGTACCACAGCAGAGAGGAAGAAAACCAGCTTTTTGTATTCTCAAGTTTTGCAGCTTAGAACACCTGAGCAATAGTCCATTAATTGTCTTTGTCCTTCTCACGCCTGGCACACATACTGCACTCCTTAACCAGGGAAAAATCATTTTGGTTACCTCAAGATTTGACAATACAAGTGATCTCCTAGTCCTGAACTTATTTCATTGGTAAACATCCCTTCTCCTGCAGTCTGAATGGAAAAAAAAAAATCCCATGTTATCTTTCTCTTCTAAAAGCTAAATCAGTTGCCTAGTTGTTGTCGGACAATTCTAAACAACCCCATGAACTCACACCCCTTTTCACTAGCAACTCCTGTCAAATCTTAGAAATTAAGTACAGACAAGAACAGGATTTACTATTAAAACACGAGTCATAAACAGAGCTCGATATAATGTGCTCAGAGCCAGAACAAAAACAGATCCAAGGAGTCACAAAGTCTTTCTCCATCTCTGACAAGAATTATTATGGCATGTTGCTGTGCATCGTTAAAAAGCTGCTACGCTCACCTTCTCAGTTTGCTGTATTTCATCACTGGTGAATGTCATTTTGCCACAGATGTAATTCTGTAACCAGGGCCATGTCTAAACAAAACAGTGAGAAGAGATATGACACCTGTTTGCAGCTGCCTACAAGGGCAGTCTGGTGTATTACTTCTTCCGCTACTGACAATGCATTGCCCATGAGACAGAGAACGACCAGGAAAACATTTCCACCTCTTTTCTGTATCCAGTAACAAGACTGGATGGAGGTAAAATAGCTAAACCTCCTAGTAGCATGGCACACATGACATCTCCCAGAAGCACAGTTCTACCACTCAAGGAGGTAAAAGATAGCCTTTGACCATACACCTCCCTCCACTGCAATGCCATTTAGGTGCTCAGTGCCACTTATTTACTGGTGAGGTTGTAAAACTTCATGGCTACTTAAAATTAAAAGATTTAATGTAAATGTAAACCAGTGAGTATTACTTAAACAATTAAATGTCAACAATTCCTTTTGATTATGATGATTAATATTTGTATGCATCACAAAGAGGAATAGTCTTATCAGCTCATGTGCCTACAGACAAATCAAAGACAAATTATTGCTATTCCTAACTGTAAATTAATCCAATGATTGCCATACCAGATCACATCCGAGCTCCCGATGGCATGATGATATATAAGGTATAGGGGAACACTGGAGATACTCAGACTGACCTCTTGTATGGCAGAGAATAGACAAGTTCCCTAAAATAACTCTGAATTCAGACATCAGGCCATGGCTAACCCTTATGTGTCAGAATAACTTGTAAAATATAACTGAATCATTGAGTCATATAGGTTTGAAGGAACCTCTGGAGGTCTTCTAGACCAATGTCCTGCTCAAATTTGAGTTAAAACTGGTTGCTCAGGTCATTCCTCAGACAAGTTTTGACTGTCTCCAAGGATGACAATCCCACCTCTCTGAGAAACCTGTGCCAGTGTCTAAACACCCTCATAACACATCATTTTTTTCCATAATTCTGGTTTTAAACTCCCATCTTTCAGCTTTGTTGCCTCTCATCCTCCTCCCACTGTGTACCCCTGTAGAAAGCCTGGCTCCATCTTCCCTACCCACCCTGCTCAGTTTAGCTGTAGACTGCAACAAGATACCCCCAAAGCTGTCTCTCCAGAAAATCTGAACAGACACAGCTTCCCTAGCCTGTCCTCAGATGTCCCACGCTCCATCCCCTGACAATCCTGTTAAGTCTTCTGCTGGTCCCAGTATCAATCTCTGAAGGGCGTGCAGAGGTAACTGGTTGCTAGCTCGACTCTGTGACTCTGAGGGCCACATCTGAGCCCTACGGTCCAGTCCATATCCCACCCACCCCATCACCCACTCAAGCAGTCTGTATCTCATCAGTTTGGTTCTAACGACACTATGGGAGAACGTGTCAAAGACTTTCCTAAAGTCAAGGCAGACAACATTCCTTCATCCACTGAGCCAGTCATCTCATGACAGAAGTCAATCAGGCTGATAGGTACAATTCATCCTTGGTAAAGGTCATAAATGTGTGTAAGGAGTGTTGAAGGAAATAAAGAGGTAAGATTTTGCCTGGCTGTTCTCAATAACTGCCTTATTATCCCTTTCTGTGCTAAAAGGATTCCAAAAGGACTTGCTCCATAACCTCCCCAAGAATTGAGGCTGATTGGTCTGTAGTTCCCCGGACTCTTCTTGTCCTTCTTGGTGCTGGGTGTGACACTGGCCTTTTTTCTAGTCATCGAGTACCTCCCCTGGTTGCAATGACTTGAAGTCTTTCCTATCTCCATCCCTGCATGCCTCAATTGTCTCCCATGCCTGCTTCCAATTTCTGTTGACATCTTTTTCTGCATTTGAACAAATTAACGATTCTGGTGCTTTGAGGAGGGTGTCAAGGAGTCCATAAAGCTCAACAAGCTTCTTGAGCCCATTTACCCTATAGATTAGTTTCCCATTGGAGCCTGACAAAAGGAGCTATGAAGAAGCCAAAATCTGCTCTCCTGAAGTATGAGGTAGTGATTCATTCCACTTATTTGTCTTTCCCACTTCTCTGAGTGTTTGGAACTCCAGCATCTCAGAATCACTGTAGCCAGAGATGCTTCAACCTTCAGATCTTCAACCAGTTGCTCCTCTTTTGTAAGCAATAGCTCCAGCAGAGTATCCCCACCCTGTCAGCTCACTGATCACCTGTGTTAAGACACTGTCTTCAGCACACTCCAAAAATCTCCTGCATTGCTTGTGCTCAGACCTACTGCCCTTCTAGTGGATTTTGAGTTGGCCAAAGTCCCTTATAAATAACAAGGCTTGCTATTTTGAGGCTTCATCTAGCTGTCTAAAGGCTTCCTCTGCTTTCACTTCTTGACCAGACAGCGTGCAGCAGAGGTACCACCACACCCCCTCTGCTCAGCTGCCCTCTGCTCCTGACTCTCATGCTCTGGGCCTCCTTGCTTTGCCCAAAGGGAACTGCCCACACATAGCTGCCATCTCTTTGCATAGAGTACTGCTCCTGTTTCTCACCTTCTCAGCCTGGCCTTCCTGAAGAGCCTGTGTCCATCTCCTGCAGCACTCTTGTCCTGAGAGCCATTCCACACAAGGATGTGCGCAATCCCACGGGAGGTCCAAGCTCAGTAGCAACATGGGGATGTCTAACGCCACCTGTTTGCTCCCCATGCTGCCTGCATTTGGGCACTGGCACTTGAGATGGGCTCCCAAACATGCTGCTTTCATGAGGTGAGCCCAAGAGCTTCTTCCATCTTTCTGCTCACCCTTTCTTCAGAGAATGAACCCCCTTCCCCAATAAGCATCATTTAAAGCCCCCTCCACAAGGTTGTGCAGCCAATTAGAGAAGACCTCAGCTCACTTTGTCAGATTCTTGCTCAGCAGTCCTTGCTCCTCAGAGCATATCCCATGTCCATGGAAATCACAGACCTGCCAGCAACACCACCAACACAGCTACAGACTGCCTACTAAATGTGCCTGCTCCAACTGGATGTGCCTTCCCCCTTCACCAGCAGGATTGAGGAGACCCCAGGGCACCCGCACACTTCACCCTTGCACTCAAAGATGTGTAGTCACTCCTGACACACTCAGAGTCTTCCCTGGCTGCATCACTGGTGCCCACATGGATGAGCAGCAGTGGTCATAGTCCAAGAGACAAACAAGCTTCGGCAGCCTCTTTGCAACACTTAATGTGAGAGCACTTGGCAAGCAGCAAACCTTCTGCAACAGCATGGCAGCCCGGCACATGAGAGCTTCTGTCTCCTCAGGAGAGAGCTTCTGATACCTACCACCCTCCTCTTCTGGAAGCTTCTAAGTGTTGAGGCTCTGCTGGCTCTGCTGCCCCATCCCAAGGGGGATCATCTCTCCCACCTCTTCACAGGGCATTTTACCTTCTCTGTACCTGCTGAATCACAGGTGGAACAGGGGTCTTAGTTATGCTGTCAGAAGTGACAAACCTCCAGCCCTCTCCAGAGTTCCCACTCTTGACTCTCAAAGCTTATCTCCATTTTTCTCCCCTTCCTTTCAACATGGAGCTCAGGTTCTTGGCTCTGCAGGGCCTCTGGAAAGATCTGTTCATCCTCCCTAATGTGTACAGCCTGCTCACTATCTAGTACCGCTCTTCCCCCTGGCACCTCACTGCTCTCTGACCACAGCACCCAGCTTTTGGCACCACCAGGCAGCAATCTCAGCAGTGGCAGCCCTGCCACGACAGCCACTGTCACTCTGCCAGCCACCACTGTTCACAAGATGCACTCCTAGAGAAATGTGCCCTTCCTGCTAGATCTCATCCTGCTCTCCAATAGTGCAAAACCAGTTCAAGTCCTGAAGACAGAGGAGTTCCTCAAAATTATTTTGATGATTAAATGGAGAAAATCTTTATGAAGACATTTGTCTAAATGAACTTGAAATATTCCTGGTTTTTAAACTCAGACAACTTCTTTTGAAAAAGGTTTCTAGTTTAAACTGCGGGGTTTTTTCTTTTTCTGAGTTCAGTTTTCTCGTCTTGCAGCTTCATTGCCTTGGTTTTCAAGGCAAAGGGGAAAGAATTTCCACTTTAACTGCATCCCTTCTTACAAGTCTTTCCTAAGGCAATCAAACATAAACTTTCCAAACTTCTCGGAGGACAGAGATTTTAGCCTATTCCCTAGTCATTTTCTGTTGCCTCTGAAATGTCTTTCATTTGATTGCAACACCTGTGGAAATAAACGGTAGGGCTCATCTGCCCAACTGCAGGCACCCACAGTGATTCATTTCATCCTCTGGTTGGCATCTAATACATGCCTGAGGACTCAGTCTTTATAAATACCCATTTCTTTCTTTTGTCTAGAAGAGACATTGAGTGATTGCTTTAGACTTCGACATCTTAGAGTGTTTAAGTAAGGACAGACAAACCCCACACTGAGGTGACAGAACTGCACACAGTATACCAGATGACTCAGTCTAAATTTACATAAATGCAGTTTCAAATTCTCCATCCCATTCCTTCTGCATCCTAAGATACCTAGACAGAATTAGGAAAGAAAGGGGCTGTATAGAACACTGCCAAGAGAGCAGCCAGGTACACAGACAGTTCCTTCTTAACCCTAACAAAGTTTCAAAGATTTTTCCTTGGAAAAGCTAAGTGGCTCCTAGCTGAGCTTCCGAAGGGTTCCAGCAGTCATGCTGTTAAAAACTTGAGTGCTTAAAATTTTAAACGTAGAAGTTGAAGCACTGAAGAGCATAACAGGATCAGCTAGAAACCACTTTGCTTCTATCAGAATTTCTTCAAGTATGTCCGTCAGGTCAGGGAACTCCTCCACACTGCTGTGTCCTGGGGAGTTGCAAAGCCCTTCCTAAAGGAATCCGCACTGCTGAACGCGGGAGAGGCTGCGGACCTCAGCCAAATCAGCACTGTGATGCTGAAAGTTTTAAATGCTTCAAATTTCAAGTGTTCAATCACAAACTCAGCAGATGTGTAAGGCTTTAATTGCCAGCTTCACTGCTGGTGATCATTCATTAATGAAAAACATTTCTTTTTTCATATTTCAAAAGCAATTTTAGTCAAGTCTTTGTGCTTAGGTGATTGCAGATCTCTAAGCATACACAAGCAGGTGTGCATCTGGCCCATCTGAAAGAAGATAAATGGCAAAACAGTCATTTTCAGTCTGGGTATTTTTAATATTTAATATTTAATACCCCATGATCATGTAAGGAGAGAAAAACTGTTCTCTCCCTGTCCTTCTGGTCACCAAAATATTGAATTAAAGAGGTTGTAAACAAAGAATCAAGGCTCCAGCTGAAGACAAACATTTATCAACATTCCGAAGTGCCAGGAGTGGAGAGATAAGCATTGAAATTGCTGCAGCTAGGGAAAAGCAGAACTGAAAAAGAAGGCTCCTTTGGCAACCAGCAATGTTCTGATGATGCAGAAAGGAGGAAGATTCCCTAGCAGGTCCTGCACAGCCAGCATCCCTCCCTGTCCCATTCCCAGTAGCTGAAGAATAGAATGAAAGGGAACAGACAGAAATCAGAAATGCAGAAGCAGAGTTACAACATAAGCAATCATCTGAAACTTTAAAAAATAAATAATCTTTAGGGGTTTAATAGTGCTTTTGATAATACAATCAGGAAAAAACATAGTTTTGCTCTCTAGCTTCTGGACATTTTAAGGTGCACTCATTTATTAACTGCTTCTATATGAGATAAAAATATATTTTCTTTATGAAGACCAACTTCCCAATTCCATATGTTTGTACTTTAGATGAAAGCACGCCCTGCTTGCAGACCTCCACGACTAGCAGCAGATTTGGTTTCAAGAAAGGAAGATGCATAATCCCCAGGAGTGGACTGTTTGGGGACCCAGGGCAGGACGATTGACAGCTGGAGGCAAAACAAGCAGCCTGCAACAGCTCATTATGATCCAGATGGGACCATGCAAGGGTGCAGCACCTCAGCTCAGTGCCACTTGCAGATAAACCTGAGACCATTCTGCTCCTCAGTTCATACAAACTGGGGTCCTCTTCACAGAGAAATACTTGTGCCTTAACTTAATAAATAACATTGAGATTAAGAATTTTACCCAATGCTATTTTGTGGCAACAATGCAAACACTGTGAAGAAATAAAGCAGAGCTAAATAATAATCAGAAATTATAAGTTCTGCATCCCCAGCTGCTTTTCAGCTAGAAGAATCACAGACATTATGGATGGAAATTGCCTATTAGATCATCTAGTCTAACTCCTTGACAGTGAAGGAAAAATATCTCAGGGTGCTATCCCTTATAACACCAGCTGGGATCACTTTGTTAATCTCTGAATTTCAGCCTGGTCTGGAACAAACAGAAGATCTGTTCTGTGCTGCAGAGAGAACGTGTTCAGTAGGTAAGAATATAATAGATGATCTATTGCTGATGCTACCTGTTCATCTTTTAATGCAACTGGTATCTACTACATAAAATCATCAGTGCTACTCCAGCTGACTGATAGGAAATGAAAAGCTTTATATGTCAGTCCTTTTCAGGGAATTTTTTCTGCTGAGATAGACGAAGAACCAATCTCCCCAGTGTAACTGGACCTAATTTCATATGCAACCCTGCATAGGTATTCATCCCTTCAAAACCTATGGAGAAACCACAGATGTTTTTTGTCTTAATTTTGAAACTTAGTTTGAGAGTTGGCAAACAGACACATGTAGAGAGAATATGGATACAAGACAAAACAATTTCTTTTACTCAAAGCACTTCATAGCAGCCTTTAACATTAGCACAAGAGATAGAAAGAAAGAGGCTTTCCTCTGTATTAACATTATGCATTTTATCAGAGTACAGCCAACTGCTGTGAGGTGGTAACTGGCTCTGCTCAAACAGTTTCAAATGAAGGACATGGATGCTCATTTTGATGTAGCCGTGAGGGCTCACTGCTTCCGAAGGGCATATATTAATGATCATGACATTCTCGTCTCCCTTACGTCTTCCTCTATTTGCACCTGCACACTTTGGCCAGGGGAGAGGCAGAGAAATGCAAGGCAATTTAGATCAATTTTGTGGGATTACCACTGGTGCTGCCACGCTCTGCTCTGTCAGCCAGTGGGTCAGATCTGCCCGTGGGCAAGCCTATTCCCCAGCAGGGATATGCTCGCTGCTTCCAAGCAGCAAACATGTCTGCAACGTATGAATGTTTCCAAAACACTTTTTCTCCAAGCACTGCAGGGAAGTTAAGATTCTGCTGGGAACTGCACAAACATTAAGAAAGCCAGTACTACTATGATTGGTCTAAGCATTAGATGTCAAATACTCAAATTCACACTCAATAAAATTTCATCAAGGTCAATATAATGCTGAAGGCCCTCGGGTACAGATAATTTTTTTAATATTTTATTTGCTGAGGCTGAATTTTCTTTGCATCAGATGTTAAACTACTGAACAAGACAAACAACCAAAATCCACTGTGATGCTCATATTGATGACATTTTCCAGAATGTTCCTGTTTAAGACATCACAGCTCTATTTCAGGCTATGAAATAACAGATTGATTGACTACAGACTGCTTGTGTGACCTTCTGTATAAATGACTTTTGTCTCTGTTAAGTTGAAAGATACTCGGCAAAAGTCTGGGTTTATTATACTTTCAAAAAAAAAAATTCTGTTTGCCTGCTGAAATTAGGAATTAGAAGTTTCTCATAGAATGTGCCTTTCTTCACCATTTTCATGCTTCACACCCACATTCTTGAGAAGGATGTTACTCATGTAAAGCTCATCCAGCTTGAGCTACTAAGTGAATAAGCTCCTCACAGCACTGATACGGGTATCACTTGACATTACCTTATTTCATTCAGAAGGACAGGCAGAAGTCATTTCTACAACAGCAGAGCTTAGCTATACTCAGTGTGTTAATGTAAGTTATTACGAGCTCAGAATACTGGTGCAAATTTTTTCCAAAATCTCACAGAAAAATCAATTGGCTACCTCTCCTGCTAGTGGCAGCAACTTGTTAAAGGAACAGAAGTAAAAAGCTAGTAAAAGGAGTAGTATTCATGGAGACTAAGTGGTAGAGGTTTATAATGGAGCCACGTTTGATATAAGCTGCTACACTGCTACTTCTGTGCCAAAACCCCACCTCCGCTCACTGGAGGATTCACTTGCAATTAAGCAATTTGAAGTTACACTAGTTCTGTGACATAAGTAATAGCCTACACACTAACATAAATGACTTCCTTTATGTTCACTTTTCTCCCACTGTCAGGGAAAGGGCTGTATTCAAAAAGACAGTTCTTAAATTCAAACTATTTGGTGGCAGCCAGTAGCAACTTCCCGAATTAAACAGGAAAAAAGTGTTCTTACTTTAATGTGTTTTCAACTGGGCCTTTAAAGAATAGCAGAAATCATTCTAAATGAACAGAAAAGTACAACATAATTGATTTTCACGTAACAATTTTATAAGCAATACGTTACATCAGCCATTCAGAGAATAAAATCAAATGGAAGTTAGTCAGATTAATGCTGTAACTTGTGTTCCAGAAAGATCAGCGCAGTGCTTTGGGGTACACAGTCTCCTCTGAATGCACGCCCAGTCACTCTCAGCTCCTTCAGGGATACTCTGTGCCTCTTAGATGGGAGCAGAGTATTTGACTTTTCAAATCAGTGACAAATTATGTTTTTCTGATTTTGATTCTATTTTCAGCCTGGTATTGGACACAAGTCAAGACAGAACTGGAGCAAATGTGAAAATTGCTGCAAGGAACTAGAATTCAGTAACATACTAAATTGCACATTTAGAATCAAGCTATGTCAACTGGTGCTAGGACACCATTCCCATATAGCAGAGCTCTTAAGGGCAGAAAATATTACTTTGATAACATATAGCATATAGTATCATGTTCTCTACTTATAATTCATCAAAATTTATGGCTTTGTGGGTGTAAAATTCATCCTTTGAACTGGAACACAATAACAAAGCTGGAATCAAAAGGAGAATGTATCATTAAATTTGCTTGTGATGTGCATATAATTACCAAGTTATTTCTTAAAAACAAGGTCATAAATCAATGTCCCCATTAAGTTCCCAACATTTTATTATTTATCTCCAATAAACTGAGCTGAGCCCGGTGACAAGGGCAACTGTTTGTTTTGAGAGCAGCTGGATCTGGCTCCAGATTTCTCTGATCAGAGTGCATAACCAAAGACCATTTGACAGCAGTTCAGATGAAGAGGATAGAGGGACATCTGTGTTCTGTCAGGAACATGATTTAGGAACATGTTAGAATGGATAGGAGCTGCCTTCACAATTACTCAGCTTTGTGGGAACATCACAGGGATCAAAGGCTGTGAGAGGGCAGAGACAGTCATGGGGCAATATGCAGGGAGAACTGTTGCCAGGATCTCATGAGCCGAAGGAGTCACAAGAGCTGTGTGCAAAGCCTGGGGTTTGTGGCACTGGGCAGCTGAGTTTGGTCCCACCAACCATCACTTCACACTCAGGTGCTGAGCACGGCCCCCTGACCCTACAGGCCGTGCCTCCACCCTCCTGATGTCAGTGCACTTGGCTACACAGCAGACTGGTACTGAGGAGGCAGCAGGGCAGCAACTTGATGAGATGCTCAGTACTTGCACAGTTTGCTGAGTACAGCTGTGACAAAAGAGCTGCCTCTCCTCGCATTGTTGCTGCTCTGCCTCCCTGCCTGGTGCACCCTGCTTCCCTAACCTTCCCCAGCACAGCCTACTCATGAATGCCAGCGGTGGGATATGGATGGAGGTCTCATCACCACACACTTTTCCCCAAAATACACAGCTGTTTTGGTGGGACGAGAGCTCTATAATCCTCCTAGTTCCAGCTCTCAAAAAAGAGAGGGTTTGCAGTGAGCATGTTCCAGGTGAACAGTAGCAATCCTTCACCCATCCAGGCATGTCGGGAAAACATTTACAAACTCACAGGAACATAAAATGAACCCATGCTGATTGAGGATCAGGTCCCTACCTCCTCTAGTATAACTACTGCAGGAAAAAATCTCCAATAACCAATATAAGAGAAAAGTTGGAAAATCATGTGTGCTGGGAAGCGCTAGAAGCTGTTGTCTGGGAACAAGGAGAATAGGGTGGATTCAATGCTGCAACACAGCAAGGTTCACTTTTTAGTATTTTCCCCCAGTCCCACAAAAAGTAATGTTTGTGCAAAGTCACACTCAGCTAAAATTGAGACCAAGATTACAAGTGATAAAAAATTCAGTAACTTATTTTAGCCGTATTTTAGTGTAATATATCTCAAATACTTCATTTCTGCATTTCATTCTACAGCATCTCTGACAATTGACAGTACAGCTGTACTCATGAACACATTGCTTAGAAGATACATTTCAAATACATTCTTGCACTACCACTCATAAGACACAGCCTGTTTGCACAGCCTTCTTGCTGCTCTGCCCTATGGACATCCCTCTTGGGTGTCCACCCCTCTTTTGCCCTTTGGATGCTCCTTCCTGCTCTATTCAAGGCTCTCCACATGCCCAGAGCAGCTCTCAGTAGCTTCTTCTACCATTGAGAACTCTCTGCATGGTACAGTAGTATTAAATACACACACAGAATTTTTCGTCCATGAAAACACAAAATAATATTTTATTGCGTACTTCAAGCCTAGTCATTGGTGAAGGAAAGCACAAAAAACTACAGCTAAGTATAAACATCAGGAACCTATTGCATCCTTCAACTTTGAAAGTTGGGATGAGGACAAATAACTGCTGCATTCATGTTTGAAGAGAAAACATTAGACCTTGCAGGCTAGATATATAGTATATACATTTGTATGTACATAAATATGTTTATATACTTAACAGAGATCCCTATCTATAGTATTATGGAATAAAGATCTATCTACATCTATAAAAAACTATTAGAGCTTTTTCTTTAAAAAGAACATCTGTCAGTGCTCCTTTCAGACTTGCCTTCTAATTTAACCAACAACATGTACGAGTCCTATTAAATCAATTTTATAGGCAAAGTGGGGGTTTTTACTTCTAATTAAAGTTATTCCTGATTTATATCAGTAGATGTGAAAAAATAATCAGATCCAAAGTGTTAGACATATGGCAACTTGACTTGTTGCATGAAGGCATATACTCAGTGTCACAGAACTCAGTAATAAAGCACCAAATAACAAAGCATCTGAACAGTGGTTTCTCTGAGTTAAAAATAAAAAGGCAGGTGGCCTGGTTCTTTTCTTAAACCAGGACTAGGACAACAAGCCTTCTTTGACTTAATGACATTAATTTATGCCAAAATGTGTAAGATGGGAGTGAAGCTGTAGTTGCGATGCCAAGATAAAAGAGGAAATTTTAAATAATGTGTATCACATTAAAATTTTAAAATAACCTATTTTTTTAGCAATGAGGGTTGCTATAATTACCTCCCAGGGAAACCACGATGTTTGGGACATCAAAACCAAATTAGATTAAATTTTTGCATTCTTAAACAAAATTTCTCTGAGAGCAGGGAGGAAAGAGGACTTGGATCTATCAGAGTTTTACTCGTCTTAATTCAAGGAATGTGTTTATTTCGAAAATGAATTCAACAACTTATCTGTAAAACTGTAATTCTCTTCTACAGCAACATAATACAGGAGGTAACAGTCAAAGCTTGGAAAACAAATACTAAGGTTATCTCAAAATACTGCACTGAACTACTTCTGAATACTTCAAATATTTTCGGTAACACATGCTCTAATTATACAATTGCATTACTGTCAAATTAAATAGCTGGGTTTTTTTTTTAATATACTAAAACAAGACAGGTCACCCGAAATATCATCTATTAATATCAGTATTACAAGACCACATTCCCAGTGGAGAGGGAAAAAATCAATGGGAAAGAAAAGTCTTAACTGCAACTGGATGACTATTAGCTATTTAATGAACTAACTTCTCCCATTAAACAGCTTGTCTACTCCTGTCCAGCACTTAAATTCCAAAAAGAAAAGAGTATATTAAAACCAATGCAACCTGAGAGCTGATGGTGATGAGACTCGTAAGGAATTTCCAGAGCTGTCTAACAATATGAAAGAAGATGATCTGATGCCACAATAGCAGATACAGCTGTCCTGCAGATTAAGACTACTTGTTGCAAGTAATGTTTTATGCCTTAATACATTAAAGTATCTCAGAGACCAAACAAGCATTCAGTTGCAGCTGAAACTTTAGGAGGAAATTTTAGTGATGATCACAGATGTATGTATAGGAGCACAGCACAATCCTAACAGAAAGGCTGGAGAAAAACCTTCTATTTTACACTAATCTGTGAGAACTCCCGAGACACTGATTTCAGACTTACAAAATTATACTAGCGTATCTCATGGGCTCTACCCGAATTCACTCCTGATTTTAACAGCATACAGACAATAGGTCACTGACTCTCAACTACAGGTGTAGCTATCCGGACAACATTAAGTCGTGGATTTCAAAGACCACTTTAAAGAAACTGATCTGTCAGGAATGTCTGTGCATCCAGGAGACACAGGGAAATCTGTTGCTGAAATATTTCCCAACACATAGCCGGAACTTTGTTTTATGCTATACAGTACAGAGAAGCCCTACAAATGTACGAAGTTCATCTCCCCTCGATGTTGAAGGCACAGTGTGCACGCCACCCATCATACAGATGTAACTTTTTATATATTAAAAAAAAAATATTGCCAGCACTAGTGATAAGCACTTTATGACTTTGTTTTCATTCAGAAAGGGACTCGGCAGAAACTGTAAACCCAGCCAAAGTGGCAGCTGCGCCTAAGCGTGACTCCCGACCCGATTTCCAGCACCGGGCTGCCGGGAGCCGTACTCCCGCAGGTTTGCGGGGCTGGCAGCCGGCAGCCAGCAGCCGGCGCGGGCACGGAGAGGCAGCGGGCTCCAGCGGCCCCGCGGGACCACCTGGGAGGGGGGCACGGGCACCGCCGCCTCCTCCCCGACAGGGACCCGACCCCACGAGGCAGCCGCGGGGCTCCGCCGGGCGCGGGCGGGGGCCGAGGCCGGGCGCGGGGCACTCACCGCGGGGGCCGTCAGGCGGCGGATGCTCTCGCCCAGCGAGTCCAGGTTGACCCGCCGGCGGCGCGGAGCGCGGCGCGCCCCGGAGCTGGCCGCGGCGGCGAAGGGGATGTCGGTGGGGCCGGGGGGGCTGCGGCTGCCGTTCCAGCAAAGGCGGGACAGGGGACACTCGCCTTCCTCCTCGGGGCTCGTCTCCGGGCAGTCCGAGCCCAGCGAGCTGAAGGACTCTGACGAGATCTTGCGGCGGGACATGGTGCCGCGGGCTCGGCGCGGGGCGGCGGCGGGCTCAGCGCGGGGCGGCGGGCAGCCGCGGCGGGCAGCGCCGAGCTGGGCGGGCGCGGGGGCGGCCGCCTCGCATGGCCGCGGGTGCCCCTGGGCGAGCGAGAGGCAGCGGCGGAGCCGCCGCGCCGGGGCCGGCGCAGACCGCGGCGCTCCCTCGCTCCGCGGCTCTCCGCGCCGGGCCGGGAGCGCGGGTGTCGCGCCGCGCCGCGCCGGGAGCCTTTAAAGAGGCGGCGGCAGCAACCGCGGTGCCTGCTGCCCTCCTCTGCCTCGGCCGCCCGCCCCGCTCTCCCCTCCCCCGGCTCCCTCGCTGCTCCGCGGGGATCACGTGTTGTTTGGAGCCCGTTCCCCCTCCTCCTCCTCCCTCCTCCCCCGCCCCGCTCGCCGCCTGACGCGCCCGTCCCCGCTCGCCGCGGCCGCCGCCGGGCCCGCTGCCCCGGGCTGGGGAGATGCCCCCACCGCCCCGCGGGGCGGGCCGAGGGCAGGGCCGGCGCGCAGCCGGAGCTCCCGCCGCTGCCGGCTGCGGGGAGGGCGGGAAGGGCGCTCCGCTCTGCGCCCGGCGCTTTGGAGCGGGGCTAAGGGGACGCGGGGAGGCGGCCCGGTACCTCCGCACGGCTCCTCGGGAAGCGGCGGTGACCGCGGGGGCACTGGGGACGATCCCGGGGCCCTCCCGGTGCTGCCGTCCCCGCCCTGCCGCCGCCGCCGCTAGTCCCGCCGCGGTGCTGGACAGCTCCCTGGCAGCTCCAGCGGCCCGGGAAGCCGGTCCGCGCTCCCTGCCAGCTCTCCCCGCCAGCGAACTTTTGAAATGACATTAGGGAAACTGAAGCTTAGGAAATTAATCGTTTTGAAAACTGGGAAGGCAGGATGCCGGCTATCAGCTTTCAGAAGCAAAAGTTGTGGTCTTTGTGCAAGCACTGCTCACGTTAGCACTGTAGGTCATGTCCAAAACAGCAAAGGAACTAAATCCATTCCCCTGCTACAGCCCTGGCAAGAGGAGAAAGGACTGGATTAGAGGACCCAAAGCAGACGAGCTTCGATCCCGGATGACATGCAACGTGTCTCCTTCCCAACTTTCCCTGCCCATGCTGTCAGTTTAAAGACACCTTGAGAGATGCATGCCAATAGTGATAACCCCATGTAGTTCTTCTCAGCAAAAATGCTCCAAGGAAATGTGATCTCAACTGAAGTGGTTCGTCCTACCATCAAGGAAGACAGCTTGTCATTACTTTCCCTTTGTTCAAACAAAACTTATTTTAAAAGGTAATGATTTTAAGATTAAGTTTCTACTCTACCTTTTTCCTGTATTATGACACGTTTTACAACCTTATCCTTTTAAATGTCTGAATGCAGCCTAAACAAGAACTCACTGAGGAAACTAGGGAGATTTCCACAGGTATGAAAGAGCTTTTGAGCATGGGCCCAGGCAGCACAAGCCAGTGTCTGCTCTCAGAGGGGGCATAGGTCTATGGTTAAGCATGATGCTTTTAATTGGGGCATGACAACCCTTGCCAGGACTGCTTTCAGTGTTGTCATCCCTGATTCTCTTGACTCATATAGTGTCTTTTTTTTTTTTTTTTTTTTAATAGAAATATAGATGAAGTCTGATGGTTGAAGCCTGTAGCTTGAAAGGATGTGTAGTAAAGCCAGAGTGTTCCATACTACCTTCTGTTGCCGTATGAAGTATTACACTTGGGATGCACAGAATTTCATTTTGCAGTCCTGGTGATGCCCTCGGCAGCCCTAGAACATGAATCAGACATGACTTTACATGCAAGTAAATCACACATGAACCTCCAGATCTATTGTCCTCCTCTGTGTTTCTTCCTTAAGTGATTAACAATGTTCATCAGTATCTGAGTGTAGGGAGGTGAAACAGTCACTCTGCCTTTTTTCTTCTTCCCTCCAAAGAAATCCTCATTTTCACAGATTCTTTGAGACCTGCTGAACAAGCCCTTGCTGGCCCTCAGGCCAAGCTCCCGCCATTGAGGGGACTCAGGAATTAAGGGGTCTGGAAGGTGCCCTTTGATGCTAAACATCATCCCTAGCACAGGGTACTCTGTGATAAGATGTTAACGTTCTTCACATGCTCTAGTTTCCATTAAATTTACTTCCTTCTCATAGACCATTTCATACAGTCCTCGCTGAAGCAAACTACCACTGGTTTCCTGGCTGATGCAGTGACAGTGACAACTGGGTAAGATCCACATAGTTTAGCATGGAAAATGCAAATACATATTTATAAGTTCTAAACTGCTAAAATACCAAAGTGTCAACTGGTTCCATGTGCAGAACTTCAGCTGTAGGGTAAGCAACTTACTTGGAGGTAATTTGCATTTTATTCAGCACTAGGGAAAAGGGTTTGAACATGACAAAAATTACACTTTTTAGGTCTTCTGTTTCCTCTTTTTCTTGAAGTTTAAAGTAGCATTTCCCAATGCAACTTATTGGCAGCATTTGACACCAATGAGGGTGACTCAGTGCTTCTGAGTTACCCTTGCAGCTTTAAAAATTACTTTCCTCATGCTCCTCATGGCCATATTCCTTTTCTTTCTATAATATAGTGATCCTAAAGTGGAAAGGAAAATTCTTTGCCTCAGTGACTTCCTGAGGTCAGGACTATTATAACCAAATGTACTTGTAAACCAAACCAACTCTTTTCAAGAATGTAAAAGACATTTTCCTTCAACATCTAGATAGTGAAGTTCACAACTCAGCAAAAATTGCCATTAGGTTTTTCAAGTATTCTTTTCTTCAGCTGAATCAGAGCTTTGAGTAAACCCAGACACAGTGTTGCTATGCATTGGCTAGTCTGATTAGATACAACCTTTAAAGCTTGTGAAAGTAAGCCTCATAACTGCCCGATCCAGTTACTAAAGATATCAGTAGTCTGCATACTGCAACTCTGTTTGGGATTCATGATGTGAAGTGCACAGAACCAGACAGAGGATCCAGCTGGAAAACTACCAAACACCATCATAAGTTGTCTCAAGCTAAATAGAAATGGACAGCAGAACATCCAAGATGATGCAGATCCTGGAGGTGAGTCTGATGAGCCAACAAGTCATTCAGTCCATAGTTAATTATTTCCATTTTATTTCTCCTGATCCAGACACAATCTTGGCAAAAGCTGAATACCACAGGGGTTGCTTCATCTGACAGTCAAATGCTTTTGAGAGCCCGTAGACATGGGCATTTACAGCACATAAGAGAACAAAAGTTCTTCTTTTATACAAGTCTCATTAGCCCAAAAGAGTAGTTGGCATGTTATTGGATGAATAGCAGCATGTCTGTAAAATGGATAAGGTTCACTAAAGCAGTGACGTACTACAACAGAGTGCAATGTATGTGTCCCACATGTATTGCAGACACTTTAGAAAAAAATTGAGTACTTTTAATTCTTCTGCAATTTCTAATGCATAATTACTCTTCTCATTAGACAGCAGCTGAACATGATCCAGCTGTGCCCAGGTGGCCAAGAAGGCCAATGGCATCCTGGCCTGGATCAGCAGTGGTGTGGCCAGCAGGACCAGGGCAGTGACTGTCCCCCTGTACTCGGCACTGCTGAGGCCACACCTCCAATCCTGTGTTCAGTTCTGGGCCCCTCACTGCCAGAAAGACATTGAGGGGCTGGAGCGTGTCCAGAGGAGGGCACCAGAGCTGGGGAAGGGTCTGGAGCACAAGTCCTGTGAGGAGCAGCTGAGGGAGCTGGGGGTGTTTAGCCTGGAGAAAAGGAGGCTCAAGGGGGGACCTTATCACTCTTTACAGCTGCCTGAAAGGAGGGTGTAGCCAGGTGGGGGTTGGCCTCTTCTCCCAGGCTACTAGTGACAGGATAAGAGGACATAGCCTAAAGCTGTGCCAGTGGAGATCCAGGCTGGGCATCAGGAAGAATTTTTTTCACAGAAAGGGTGGTTAAGCATTGGATTGGGCTGCCCAGGGAACTGATGGATTCACCATCACTGAAAGTGTTTAAGAAAACTGGATGTGGCACTTAGTGCTGTGGTCTAGTTGACGGGGTGATGATCTGTCAAAGGTTGGACTTGATGATCTTAGAGGTCTTTTCCAACCTATATGATACTGTGACTCTGTGATCCTAAGGCAAATATTTTGAAAATTGCAAATGTTTTCTCATCTTTTATATATTTTCACATTTTTATCTTAGTGCTAATGAGCATAATTCACAATACTGAGTTCAGCCCTGACAGAAGATGCATGGTCTTTAATTTCCGTTATTTACAATCTGTTAGTTTATTGGTAATTATTCATGATTTTAATTTATTCGTTATTAACTATGCATTTCTCATCAGACATTATATGCTAGAGTTTTGATATTATTTTTATTCACAAATGCTGTTTTTCTGCAGCTCACACAGCCTTGGAAGATTAAAATAACAAAACCAACTTCATCATGGTGCGTTGCATTGTCCTATCTGCCTTCAGTGAGAAAATGTTGGTTGCAAATCTGCTGGAAGTATTTGAACTAATCCCACTTAGGCGTTAGTTGCACATATCACATATATCCCATATATAGTTCGTATCATTTCACCTATTACATTATATGGCTTTTTATAATAATCTTTTTTATAGTACTGCTGAACCTATAAGTACTTAATTTTCCTTTAATAAAAAAGATTGTTGTCGCGGGATCAATGTCTCCCACAGAGAAAGTAAACATCTGTTTTGCGAAGCATTTCTAAAGCAGCAGGAGACCGTTATCCTGTGACAACATTGTGTTACAATTACTTTATTGCAGTCAGGCAAAATGAATGATGTGTAGTGAATTTATTCTTTTTTCACTTTCTGCCAAACCTTCCTGTTCTTCATCCAATGACTTCCATCTGGAGTCGTGCCTGGAAGGATGGCTGGGGCATTCTGCCATTCGTCATTAATGATCTGTTCAATTACAGCTGGCTCAAAGAACAAATCAATTCTATATTTCAACTACTCAGAAATATAGTTTATGTGCAAGGTGCAGCAAATTCACATTGGTCTAAGTTGTTGTTCTAGTCATCAGGTTATGTTTGAGTCCATCCTGTTACAAGACATATTACTGAAGCAGTAATGAATCTATTTTACACTGCAAGATGAGCTATTGTGTAACGAAATCAGAAGAATCTGTGTCTTAATACTCATAAAATGTCTTTAATCTGTGACCCTCCGCACACTTTTAGGACTTTTGTTCTCGTGGATGAGAAAAGCAAACAAAGCACTGGTGACATACCACAAGACTCACACTGCCTAGCAGATCAATAGCAGAATCAGGAATTCCTTGTTGCCTAATCTAACTTCAAGCCAACTTTATTCAGGGTGAATTGGCTTGAAACATGAATGGACAGCCTCAGATCCATTTGTAAATTCAGGGATTTCACTATACTCTCTTGCCGAAATAGGGTCAAAACTAGATGTCAGGGCTGTGGAAAGAGCTATATTATATTGACATCATCACTATTTCACACACCAAAAAATAAAAAAGGTGAAGAAAAGCACTGATGGAGTGAGAAAAATAAGAATGCCCAAATAACAGTGCTTTGACTCAGATGATTAGGTAAAATTGAGATTTGCAAATCTCGGGGAGAAGTGATGGCATACAATTTAAGTAATTATCTAGAATGAACACTCAGCTGGCTAAACATTCAGACCTAAAAATTTATAAACTGCAAAAGAGAAACTGTAGCACATCACTCAAAATCTCTTGTTTCCATTCCACTTGCACAGAGAGGTAGATTTTGTGAATTCAGCACAGGGTGAGGTAAACTGAACCTCTTCTTGATCAGCATTTCTTCTGTGTTCTGAGTATTTTACCCTGAGGACACCAGGTAGCAGAGGCAACATAAATTCTGCCTCAGAGTTACCTATAAACCCCATCCAAATTCATTTAAAACACTAAAACAGGAAGATGCTGATGGGCATCTTATATGGTCTAGAGCCACCTCTCCCCAGCTGTCTTCGCAGCTTGGTCAAGCCACTATTTATAGAACAGCTCCCTATAGAAAACCAGCTTGTTTCCATTCTTGCAAACATATTTTTCCCAGAGATACTTCCTGCTATAAGCAGTTTTTCTGTAAGGACATCAATGTCATCAGCAAGTCTAATCCAAAAAAATGCAATGGTACGTACATACAAAATTAAATCCAATTTGCTTTCATAGCAGGGGTTCAAATAGATATGTTTTCCACACTTCTGAAGGAGCTCTATCCACTCTTCATACAACATGAGGATCCGAAATGCAAAGAACTGTAAGAGCTTCTTATATTCCAGACAGAGGCTGAATTAAACCAGGACTCTCAAATTTCCTGAGCTATCTGCTAGGACTGCCTTTTCTCCTGAGGAGAGGCAGAGTTGATGCTCATGAGGTAGGGTGCCCCTCTTGTCTCTCCCAGTACTCTGTCTTGCTTGTAGAAATTCCCTTTGGTGGTCTCTCACACGGTGCTCTCTAGGCAGCCCTGTGGTTCTCAGCAGCACCAGGAAAGCGTGTAGCAACTCTGGAAGCAAAAGCAAGGAGTTAGCAGGCAAGTCCTGGAAAATAAGGGTAATCACAAAGTACTGACCAGGTTTGACTAGGTATGAACATGATCTATTGGAGCAGTCTTCCAAGGCAAGCAGTGCTGCACAGCATCTGGGAGGTGACCAGGCTGCAGCAGAGCTTGTGTAAGGAGGGCTTTCTGGAGCAGCTCACCAGGACGTGGCTGGGAGCAGGACAGTGGGTTCTACCAAAGGAGGCCAAGCCAGTGCACATGGCACAGAGTGCTGTACTGCAGCTTCTTTTGTCTTCTCCGAGCAAGCTGATCCTTTCCACAAATATTACACACTTTTGTTACATTTTGTCACTTCACAAACTGACACCTTCCACCAGATGTTTTCCAATTTAAAGTTCCAAGATGTAAATCATTGCCACCAATGTACCTTAGCAACTGGTCTAAGATTAATTCACACTGATATCTTGTCTGATTAGATTACCTTTTTCTATTTTATCTTAATGACAGAAAATCCCACAGTAATTTACCCAGACTTGTTGAAAAGTGGAACTTTGTATCATATAAGGAGTGGGAACAGTTCCTCTTGGAAGCTTCTTTGAATTCTTTAATTGTCTGTAAAGACTAATTCTCATGAAGCCCAAAAAGGAATAAAGAGGTTTTACTTTTCTATAGTTTTAGCAACAGGAGAGAGAGAAAAAGAACATGCTTATACCTATAGATGTAGATGATAAGAAACCATCAAGATATTGCCTGAGCAAATAAAAATTATCTACCATATCTACCTACAGGATATTATTCACGAACACTGAGTCAGCCAAAATGCTGTCCAAATGAAAGATCCTATTGAGCATCTAGATAAAATCTACTGTAATAAAATCTACTCTATTTCACCAAGAGATAGCAAATGATCTTGTTGTGAAAGCAACTTCTTCAAGCAATAAAATTCAATGTACATGGCTCCTCACCATGACTGTCCCAGCCTCCTTCATCACACGTATCTTCAACATGAACTTCAGTCTGTCTCAGCCTAGTAGTGCATAGCAGTTTTATGTACTTAACAATATTCAGAACCCTTTCCAGATGTTCAGCTATCTAATCTGCTGATAATTGTGGATACTTGTGTAAAAACATTCCTAATATTCTAGAGAAATATTTCAAAGCATTGCAAAATACGGTGACTTAAGTTTTAGCACCAGATCAGAATCCACTTTTCTGTTCCTTCCATTCTTCTCTTGTACCTTTCGTCCTTGAAGATTTAATTGATCTCTTAACCTTCTCATTCTTCACTTTCACTTGGCTCCTTAGAGCAAGGCTATAGGCAAATATAAAGTTAAATTATTTTCCTGTCAAATTAGTTCCTGTCACTGTGTTTTGGTGAAGGAACACAACTTTCAAATATGAGTGCTTCTGCTACTCAGCACTGTTGCTCTTGCTGATGTTACTCAGCATCAGGATACCACAATTTCCTATTCCACAGCTTCTTGTGCCCTTTGCAAAACAGACAGGCAGTTCCCAGAGGAATGTTTCTATGCAAAGATTACTGTGAATACTAATAGGGAAGCTTTGCACTAAGAGTTATTAAATAAATGTATTTTGTAATGGTGCCATAACTAGAAACAAATATATATCTATATGAGTAATTTCAGCTTCAGAATCTTGAGTTGGAACCTTGCTAAATTGTTCTGCTGAGGAGTGGGAGGAAATGAACAAACAAAAAAGGAAAATATAGGAAAAAAGACCAATCCTTTTCTCTATGGAAGACTCCTAATGGATTCTCAAGTTCTCTTTTGTATCAAAATATTTTATGCAAAAAGGTAGACTACTGTGAGGGAGTCACACACCTGGTGGGGGGTTGCAATATACTTGTCATAACATTAATATTTCACTTTTGCAGCATGTTTCATTCCAAACTTCTCAAGGTGATTTGCAAGCAATTATAAAGCAAATATTTGTAATGTGAATAAGCTTGAATAAGCTGAATGGTTTCAGTAGGGAGTTGAGAGCAGTGTGGGCCAAATCCAATAGTTTTCATCCCTGCTGATACAGGCTGAGGTGCTCAGCGCCTCGCAGAAATCCTTAGGACTTCTTTGAATCCAGCTCTGGGTGAATCAATCTCAAAATCTTTTACAAGAAAATAAATCCACAAGCAAGGTACATACTGACATAACCAAAATTTTACTGCTGGTAGCAATGCAGAAATAAATTCTATCTACCAACGTTTGCTGCTAGGGGAATAATGTTCAAAAAAACTTGTCTCTTTAGATAGAAGAACAAATATGCCAAGTATTTTTACAGAAAAGTACTATTAAAATCCTGAAATAATTGAACATTTTGCTATTAAGACCAATTGTTTTTGGAGTATTTCTTTTTAAAAGACGAAGTAAATCTTAGTTCTCACTGCAGTGGTTCAGCCAAGTGCCTGGTTTGCAAACAGAGTGAGTGCTGTAGTAAGGTCACTGGTACAGTTTTCTATAAAATCAGTTTGTCACTTCATTCTTCAGTAATAAGATACAGCTAAAGCTAAACCACAGATGCTTCTGCAAAGCAATGAGAATTTGATTCCAGGGAGGTGAAAGTGCTAATATAGTTGGTTCAAACTATTTGTAGTACTGATCTGTGCACAATGCAAAGTTTCTGCAAAATATCTTGCCCTGTTTTTACCATGAAGTAAAGTATATACCTGCTGTATAATCTCAAACTGATGGCATGGTTTTTCCCTCATGCTCATGGTTTGTCTTCAAGTGTGATATTTTCCATCCCCTGACAACACTTTAATGCTTTACATGACTCAGCATGAACAAGGTGTCAAAAATATTAAAGAGCAATTGCCTTGTTGATTGGACACAAATGCAACACAAAGCAAATGTGTTGCAGCAGAAAGAAGCAGGTTAACATTGAAAACATCCATACTACTTCAAATGCCAAACACTTCCCTAGATTTTAAGAAGCACCTTGAACTCCTTGCAGGTGAAAACTAAGAAAAAGTGCATGGCATTAGAGTGCTACCCCATTCAGTTCATCATATAGCAGAAATTAATTTTTACTTACCACAAAAGCATTAAAATGACTTAATGCAGACAAGATTTGAAAATGGAAGAGAAAAATGTGAAATCACATTAAAAAAATTATAGAGACATGAACAAGAAACACTGAATTTATTGCCATTGGTATTAAAATCAAGAATCTGAGTTGTTCTAAAATTAGTACAACCAATAAGTTCCTGAATAAACAACTTCTCTGAGGAAGTCTGAGAATAAGTAACAGAAGCACTGTTCTACCGTCTGTGGTAACTTCCTCCTTGTCCACAGCTGCCAGTAATTCTTGAATATTTTATGTTTCAAAATTATTTCTTCTCTTTTTCTTTCCTATCTTCTCCTGTCCTGTTCTGTTCACTGTTATTCATATTAAAAAGATACAGCTCATTAAATATTAAAACCAGTAACTTTTTAATTCAATTGGACTTGTATAAATGTACAGGTATATAAAACAGGCAAAAGCTCTTCTTCTATTGGTAAGGTAAGTGTATAATCAAGCAGAGCAATTTCATCATAACCTGAACACTTGAGACATAGCTGGGAAGAGAAGAATTTTCAGGGTAATTGGATTTTAAACAGTGTGAAAGGTCTTCTGAGGAGTCTCATCTCTGGTAGAACAGAAATATAAGTGTGAGAGGCAGAGAGGCAGACTTGATGTTGCATCAGGGACAAATTAGAAATGGATAGGTAAAGTACTCATATATACTTTATCAAAGGGAAAATTCTGCTAATTTAAACTTGTCAGTCTTGAGTCAACTTCTCTTTTCCTCTTTGGATTTTATTCAAAGATACCAGTTCTGGCTTTCCACGAAACAAGAAACCACACTCCACGGAAAACTCTGTTTCCTGTAGACAACACATATCATCTATGAACCTAACCAGAAGCTGAGTATCTGTCAGTAATTCCACATTAAGAAATTTAACAATGTAAAATTAACTTTGCTAGCAAATTCTGGAAGAGAAACGGGTCACTGTAAACTTCAACCAACATTGCAACTCTTCCTTAATTTTCTTTGACTTGAAAGAGAAGTAATAAAGGGCTGCAACATTTGTATTCTTAATTTCTTCTTCTGAAATACTTTGGGTTCTTTTACTGTTGATGAGAGAGAAACGTGCATAATGCATGCATACAACTCTGCATTGAACACAAACTCTACAATAGTAGAGTTTTATCATTTTAGAGGACTGGAATTTATGAAGTTTGAGTGCTTTTTTTCTGGCTAAGAAAACAAAGATGACTAACAAGAAGAAAATCAGGCACTACTGGGAACAACTGAACCATAGACATGAAAGAAACAGAATTTTGTAAAGATGAGGTGATAAATCTCTTTGTGCTAGGTTTTGCATAATCTTGTTGGAAATGAGAAAAGCAACAAGCTACTATATTTGCAAGAAAAAAATCAGAGGCAGAAATAGTCATCTTCCCTCCTGAAGAAGTGAGTAGAGTTAGTGGAGAGAGGAGATCCCACTCCAAAAATATCAGGGAGCACCACTACTCACCTCAACATCACAGCCCAGGGCTGGGAATGCAGTTTGGAGCCAGGACTCGGTGGGACCGGTAGAGCTGTCCCTGCTTTCACTGGGCTCCTGGGATGCAAACCCACCAATGCCTGCCCCAGCACCCATCACCTTCCAGCCACCACCCCCACCCCCACAGGTGCTGCAAACCCCAATCCTGCTGGAAGGTTCACACTGCCAGGCTCACTGCAGTCAGCTTAACAAAGGGGAAAGGAGGAAATGTACCCAAACTATAGCAACTGTAAAAACAGGAGTGCAATGTGGTCTTCAGGAACTGGCATCACCGAGCAAACACACTGAGCAGCTTTTCCCTGGAATACGTTTGTCTGAATGCAGCATATTTGGTGCAATATTCTGGTTCTGTAATGTCCAGGTTCTGAACAGCTTAAGCTTTTATTTTACAATGCATATTTCCATCCCTCTGACTGGGAAGATAACCAGACAACCTTGAAACCTGACCAGCACAGGAGTTCTGAGAGTTATGAACTCTCTCACTTCCCATTACTCCTACTGGCATACTGCCTTAAAAGTCTTAATAAAATTTTAAGGAATTATATTAATTATTTCATTGAACACAATTTCAGGAAACAAAAAAGGACTGGAAGCTGCTGCAGGGAGAAGGAAGAGACATAGAAAGACAACAGAGAGGAAGGAGAAACAGAAAATGAAGACATGAAAGGCAGAGACAAAAGGGGCAGAGAAAGACCAGTCCTTGGTGTGCTTATATTGCCCAAAAACTATACATTACTATAACATTAGGGACTGAGCCAAGAATAAGTAAAGATAAAATCTAAAGATCCACTGATTCATTTGGCCAAAAGCAAAAACCTGCAATGTTTTACCCTTCGGCTAGTACCTTCACTGCTCTTTACAGTCAATGCACAGAAATAGGCACTTGGGGGTGGGGGATGATCATTTTGTCCTAAAATAGATGGCTACAAATAGGTCAAGTGAATCACTTCTCGAAAATACCCACTTCTCTCAATTGACTCTGAAAGGAACCGAGGGTGACCTACGCTCGTACCAGAGGTAGCTGTAATTGTGTGAGATGATCCTACTCCCCATCCACTATGCAAAGACAAGATGCTTTCCTTCATCTTTATATGCATCTCTCATAAAGACAGTGGAAGCTCCTCTGTAAACCTTTATTGTGGCTCACAGACTGGATTTTGGTTCATTCCACCAAACAGATTGTAATAGGTATGGTTATTAGGTAATACAAAATTATATTTTCTGCAGTAACATACCAAATTGGAACCTAAAAAAATAGTATAATGCCTCCAAAAATGTTAAATAATATTGCAAATATACCTAGCAAATCCTCCATAATTCAAACGTAATGAGTTTAATTCAAACGCTACAAACACAGAGAATTTTTGTGATTGCTATTGAGAGAGGATAAGATTTGGGATCTTAACAGATCTGGAGATATTTCCTATTTGACAGAAACCCTACCTACAAATCAAATATATTTTAGGTCCAGATGTGCTGCATGGTTGTTTCATATCCACTGTCATCTTCCTGTGCTGCAGAGCTGCTGGAGTAAGACTCAGGCACAGAGAGTCATGGTGGTGTGGGAAAATCATAATGGTGGGTGAACTTGACCACTGGTCACATCTTCAGTGTTGGACCATACCAAAGGGATCTGTCTTTTGCAGGATTCAGATGATGGCAGCCCATTGACTCCAACCCCTAGGGCACAGATATCTCACCTTTCCTCAAGTGTCAGCTGGGGACAAACTCTCTGTAAGACCAAGATTGCTCTTGTACAATGACAGTGCGAAGAACAAATCAAGCCCATTATATCTGTGTCAAAAGGAAGCCAGATTGACTTTTACAGTGTAGTATTATGGTGTGAAAAATATTTTGCCAACATTTGTAGATATTTTAAAGACACAGGTTAAATTTTTACTTCATAAATTCCTGCAACAGTGGCAGAATTTTAATTTGTCCTATTAGCTGAGATTTCCTGGAGAGAACGGGAACAGTTCATGTGCCAAAATCCTGTGGGGTTTTCCTCCATGCCTCAGTCAGGCAGATAACATTTTGGTCTCCAAGGAGTACTCAGGTGTAAAGTGGTAACTCCTTGGGCAGAAAAGGGCTCCAAAATGCAAAAGATGTCATGCTTGTGGATATTTGTGACTGGCAGAGAGCCAATAGATCTTAATCATATGGAAAACGTGGATACTGTGATGTATGATGGCCTTTCTGGTTGGCAGTTCCTCTCGGTGTTGAATCACACACCCCCATCTGGCACAACATAAATTGCAGTCATCTGTTTGTCTGGGTGAGTGTCCCTTGCCTTTGTGACTGACGGCAGAATAACCACAATGAAACAAACACCTAAAACAGATTGATCTGGCTTTTGCCTGCAGCAGTTAAAAAAGCCAGCAGAGAGCTGTGAGCTCAGCAGCAGCACAGTGAATCACAGTGAAGCTCCCTGCCACTGAGGAGAGATGCAGTTTTTTCCCCCGTTGTGCTTGGCTGCTTTTTACACAGCAGCTTTCACCTGCATCTGGGTTTTGTCACAAAACTACTAAAAAAACCATCCAAACAGTGACCAACAGAAATCTGCAAACTCTACTGGCAATGAGCTAAGAAGGGCAAATATACTAACACTGAGGGAAACATTAATAGTGGGGGAGACACCGTGCAGCTCACACCACTCATTGGTCTGATGTCATGCTTTTGAGAAAGAGAATGCCAGGTAAAAGCATGTCCTCTCCATGCAGCACATACAACTGAGTGTGAAAAGTCCCCAGGTAACCTTTAACAATTCACTGCCTTGCTGCAAACATTTGAAACACCCTCTGACAGGGTATGAGACCAGTGGGAAGTGGTCACAGCCCTGTCACAGTCTGGGTCAGTCCAGCTGGCCAACACACAAGAGCTGCCATTCATTACAATCATTCTAGTTTCACTCTGTGCTGGAGAAATTCTTCTTCCCTGGACAAAAATTGATGAAATATTCTCTCCACCATGGTTTTCCCTTCTAGCCGTTCCCTTTTCCTTCCTCTAGTCTTCATAGCTGGTTCCCCTCAGGATACTCTGTATTAATTTTCTGTCCCTCTTGTGCCTGTGAGCAGTTTTGGGCACCACAATAGAAAAAAGATATTATGATATTAGACAGTATACAAAGGATGGTGAGGGATTTGGAGGGGAAGCCGTATGAGGAGCTGTTGAGGTCACTTTGTTATTTAGCCTGGAGAAGAGGAGGCTGAGGGGAGACCTCATTGCAGTTACAACTTCCTTGTGAGGGGAAGAGGAGGGGCAGATGCTGATCTCTTCTGTGTGGTGCCCAGTGACAGGACCCGAGGGAATGGCCTGAAGCTGTGTCAGGGGAGGTTTAGGTTGGGTATTAGAAAAAGGTTCTTCACCCAGACGATGGTTGGGCACTGGAACAGGCTCCCCAGGGAAGTGGTCACTGCACCAGCCTGACAGAGTTCAAGAAGCATATTTGGACAATGCTCTCAAGCACATGGTGTGACTCTTGGGATTGTCCCATGCAGGGCCAGGAGCTGGACTTGATGATCCTGATGGATCCCTTCCAGCTCACTATATTCTATGATTCTGTGATTCTGTCCTCTCTTCCCACCTCAATTCCCCTTGCACTGAGATGCTGCTGCTGCCTGCCCAAAATCCTGCTGTTGCTCCCTTTCCTCCTGCCATCACCCCAGGCTCTTCCCCTCTGCTTGCAGGGTAGAGGGGCTGATGAGGGGAACAAAGAAGGGCTCTGCCAGCCAAGAGCTGCTGGGAGGGTGAAAAGGCTATTACCACCAAAATTACTGACAATCTCGGTGAAACAAAGCACTTCCAGTACCATTCTGCTACTAACAGCTTCAACAAAGGTCCTTCCAGGAGGCCTTCACATGGAAAATGCATGTTGTGAGTGCCAGCATGGCAGCAGGCACCCAAGACCCAGCATTCACCTCTCACTCTCATTTTCCTTTTATGGACTCCATGGCCATGGACTAGGCTCTAGAATAACACTTTTCTCTTTCTCTTGAATGTTTGAATCCCTCAAAATATGCTGTTACCTGGCTTCTCTGCTGACACATTAACAAAACATGGATGACATCAAGGGGGACATTCTTTATCTGCTGTAGGAGAAGCCCCAAATGGTGCAGAGGGCTGTGCCTGGCATGAACTCTGGTACCAGTGAAGAAACTGCTCTGCAGCTAATCCACCCAGCAGTAGCATTTTATAAAGCAAATGTTGGGTCAGGAGGTGGTTGGAGAGAGGAGAGAAGAAGGCACAGACCATAGTGGCAGTGTGACAAAGGATTACCTGATCATACAGACAGGCTGGCTCTGGGTCTTCAAGCTAATTAGTGAGACCAGATTAGAAGACAAATACTGTGGATTTCAAAATGGAGATATCTACCAACTGCTAGCCACATATGACCAAAGAATTGTTAATTTGAGCACTAAGGAAGAAAAACTCCTAAACTAGAATATTCCATCTGGAAACCTGCCTGAGAGCTTTGCTTGATATAGCAATAGCATTTTTTATCCTGATTTTCAAGGAAGAGGGTATAGAAGCTGTTGTCCAGAGAAGCTGTGGATACCCTAGCCTTGGAAGTATCCAAGAGCTTTTGAGAAACCAGTTCTAGTGGAAGGTGTCCCCGCCCATGGCAGGGAGGTTGGAACTGAATGATCTTTTACATTCCTTCCAATCCAAACCCTTCTATGGTTCTATGATGTTGTGATATGCTATTGCAATGTCTGTGTGGGGGTATGAACCTCCCTAGGCCTCCCTATGACACCTGAACCCCATGGCCAGTATTAGACAATAGCTCAGTAATTCTGATCACCTCCTCACCACAGATCAGCAGAGCTTGACTGGCTTCTTTATCAGAGAGGGACAGAGCAGGTTTGAAAAGGGGGAGTACCTCCTGCAACTTCAGTAAAGGAAGCCTGCTACTGTGGAGAGTCTTCTGTAAATAGAATCTGGCTTGGCCTAAATGCACAAACTCTCCAACTAAAGCTGAAGAGGTTTGCACGCACCCTCATTCTGAAAACATAATGCTAATATAATACCATACTACTTTGTCTTCCCAAGCTGCCGCTTTTCCTCTTGATTGGCCTGTGTTTGTTCACTCTTTGAATGCATAAAGGTACCTGAAAATAGAATACATATACCATTTTCAAATTAATCTCCAAACTCCAGTTAGCCGTAACTTCCATTCAAATAATTGATCAATCCTATTCAACTTTACAGTTTAAAAAAGTCCTTATCCCTAATTCATGTCATTGCAACTTTTAAATACATTATGATGTTCTCCATAAGAATTTTAGTACATCTAAATGTGCATAGAAAAATGGCCTTTCCAGAAAAATTCAAGTGTATTTTTTAAGAATCACTCTTAGTCCATTCTTAAAAATGGTTACATGCCTCACCTGAAAACAATTTCTATCCTCTTTAGTAAATTAAACATTTCTACACTATTAAAAAGTCAACATAACAAGAATGATGGAGACCGTTGAAGAAGAACACATTAAGATACACTGGACTCCATTCTCACCTCAGCTGAAGCAAAGTAACCTTGGAACACCCCTGTTGGAACCAGTGGGGTTATGACTGGGCTGCTTCTGCAGTCCACAGGCTTCACCTGTCTGTGGCTGCCCACCTTTTGAAAGCAAGGGACAGTGAGCAGTATCAGACTTTGCTCTGCCAGCCTCATGCTCTGTTGTTCATTTCCTGCAGCCAAGAGCAGCACTGAAGAAACTCTCAGGAGACACATTGCTCACAATCAGTGGGTGAAGGGCTGTGAGCCAAGCCAGCATCCTTAAAGAACTGCAGTATTCAATATCTAGATCAGGCTTTGTGTTTGCAGCCAGTAAGTCACCTGTCTGCTCTTGGCATATGGCTTAGTGGAATTTCTGCAAACTGAAGGGTAGGTAGCCATGCATGACTTGACCAAGGTTCTTCTCAAGTCAGTTTATGTTGACTTTCTCACAGACACAAGGTGAAATTCATGCTGCAGTAGCTGCAGCTAAGTGGTTGCATAAATTGGGACTATTTTCAGAACCCCATTCAATATTTTTACAACTCTTCACACTTTTACACACATACAGACATACATATGCAGCCACTATCAACTTCAGAGGATTTAATAGTGGCTTTTTGTCTTGGGTACTGGCAAGATAATGACTATAATAATATAGAAATACCAATATAATTATAGGACAAAAAGTACAGATCTCTGTAGGCTTTTTTTTGTCAAACTTTCTTACAACCCCGCATGTTTTATTTGTGTTAAATGTGAACTTAATTAGTAATCAGAATGCTAGGTCTCTCTTTTAAGTTCTAAACCTCTGATACAAAATATTTTAATATTCTTCTTTTCTTTTTTTGCAGCATGCTAAGTGAGGCATTGAAAATTCAACTTTATACTTGATAGCTCTTTCTTTAAAATATCCGGAGAAGGCTATAATTATTTAAATTTTAATTTATAAGTATTTAAACTATTCAGAAATAAAAGAACTCAAACCTAATTAATCATATTTTGACTAATAGAATACTTTAAAAGGTGATTTTTGTTGCCTGGGTTTAAACAGATTTAGTGGTAATTTGGAATGAGGGAATGGTTTGCTGTAAGGATCAAGTTTAAGGAAACCAAGCAGCTGAGAAAAGGAAAAGGGTAATGCCTTGCAGTCACCAGTAAGCCTCGTGTTAGTCAGATGCACAACAAGGTGGGCTCAGCTCACGAGAGGCAGGGCATCAGTCACAAAACCTGCAGGTCATTCCCATGCAAACGCAGAAATGAAGGACCACAGTTAATAATAGTGCCAGTGTGCCTTGACCCAAGGTGAGCAGCTGCTCACAGGCTGGAAATCACAGTGTGCTCACGCCTAAATTAGGGTACAAATATGTTCCAGTATTTTAAACTTTTGCCATACCCCTTCCTTAGTCATCCATGCTGGAATGAGGTGACAGAGCTCACGGCAGCTAAGCAACTCACTTGGACTACTCATTTTTTCAGAGAGCCAGATGAGGACTCCTTTAAGTGTCAGTTTAAACAACTTACTCTCCTGCATCACCAAGCCACAGCTGGTCAGGGAGCTGTGACTGGAGACCTGGGGCTGGGTGCCTTACCATGGGTTGTTCCACCATACCTGTGGTGAGAGTGGGTAGACCCCATTGTTGCTGCAAGGCAGGAAATGTCTAGCTCTAGTTAAACATTGGAATAGGCTGTCTAGGGAGACACCAGGGTCTCCATTAGGGAAGATTTTTAAGGTTGAAAGTCCAGAAGCCAGGCAAGGTTTAGACACAGCACGACACACACTGGGGCAGGAGGCTGAAGATGACCTCATAGCTTTCCTTAGAGCGGTATTTTTTTCTGAATACGTCACCGTGCTGCTGCTCAGGAAACATGAGGTATTGCACAGGGTCCTACACTTTGGCTACAACAACCCCTTGCAGCGCTACAGGCTGGGGACAGAGTGGCTGGACAAGGGCCAGGTAGAAAGGGACCTGGGGTGCTGTTTGACAGCTGACTGAACATGAGCCATCAGTGTGCCCACGTGGCCAAGAAGGCCAACAGCATCCTGGCCTGGATCAGCAATGGTGTGGCCAGCAGGACCAGAGAAGTCATTCTTCCCCTGTACTCGACACTGGTGTGGCTACACCTTGAGTGCTGTGTCCAGTTCTGGGCCCCCCAGTTTAGGAAGGACTTTGAGATGCTGGAATGCATCCAGAGGAGTGGATCACAAGGCTGGTGAAGGGCTTGGAACACAAGCCCTATGAAGAACGGCTGAGGGAGCTGGGGGTATTTAGCCTGGAGAAAAGGAGGCTCAGGGGAGCCTCTCTGACTGCCTGAAAGGAGGGGGTTGGCTTCTTCTCCCAGGCAACAAGTGACAGGATGAGAGGACATAGTATTAAGCTGCACCAGGGGAAGTTTAGGCTGGACATTAGGAAAAAATTTTTCACAGAAAGAGTGATAGGGCACTGGAATCGTCTGCCCAGGGAGGTGGTGGAGTCACCATCTCTGGAGGTGTTTGAAAAAAGACTGGATGTGGCACTCAGTGCCATGGTTTAGTTGATAAGGTGGTGTTAAGTCATAGGTTGGACTTGATGATCTCCAAGGTCTTTTCCAACCTAGTTAATTCTGTGATTGTGTGATTGTGTGATTCTGCATCTCACTCAGAAATACCCCACACAGATGCTTAGAGCTCTGCAAGCCCTCAAGGGAACATGAACAGAAGACCATCCCTGTGAAATAACAGTAAGGGCTTCTACAAAAAAAGAATTGCTACCCTGCCTGTTTCAAATAATGACTTCTGTGCAAAAAGGCCATTTTCAAGAAATGTTTCAGTTTGATGCTCCAAGAGGCCAAAAAATACCTTAGAAAAAGAGATTGAGCATACTGGCTTCTCCTCAGGAACTCAGTGAACTACTGCTGCAAAAGTCCCTGTTCTTACCAGTTATGTAGGCTGTATAGAGCCTGTGATTCTACTCAGTGCATCTCTAACTCAAACTTTTCCATGAAGATTTGATCAAAGCTTGATGAAAATCAAGTCACACAAGAAACTTGTTATTTATGAATGTTTCTGGTGGCTCCATGGTGAAAAATATCTTGAAAATATCACCAGCTCAGGGGCATTTGCAAGTGTAGTTAGTTCAGGTAGACCTTGGTTATTCTCAGGAACAAGGAAGAAGACAGTGTATACAGTGGGAGAAGGGGTCCAGTCAGGGATTTGGGGGAAGCTGTAGGTGTGTCAGTCCTCCAAACTGCAGTTCATGGAGGTAACTGTTATGGGACACAACTGGTCATTTGTCTCAGATCTTTGCTTCCCACCTGACACCCCTACACACCCACCTTTCTCACATATGGTAAATTAGCGCACTAACATCAGTCTTCATTACTGGATTCCTCTGATATGCAGATTGCCTTGTTTTGTCCTTTGATTGTGTTGAACCAATTCATCCCTATTGACCTCCAGCCATCTAGCTAGTCTCCTGCCTTCCCTTGGAAAGAAGAGACATTGCCAACATCCTGTCTGTAAGATTCACATTTCCCAGGCACTATCCTCAGTCCGGCGTTGACACTTCTCACTGATAACCCACCTGCACACCAGCACAGCCATCACTGGTGATGGCTAGTCAGATCAGTGAAAACCCAAGACTTTGTGTGAGAAACTATGTGAAAGACTAAGCAGTCTGTCCCAGTGAAATTTGTCCTTTGCTGTTCTTGTCCTCATATGGTTAAATGCCTGATAAAAATAAATTATATTGCTTCTGAAGCTGACAAATGATTAATAGTCATTTCCCCACTGTTCATCACCGTGGTATTTTGAAAGAGATAATGAAAATTCTCCATTAAGTTAAGTGCTGGGGTTTCTCTTATGGGATCTAAAGAGCTATTGGTCAACTCGGTTTCAGCAAAGAAAAGTTCTTTTTAAAGAAGCTGACAGAAAAAAACTGAAGGCAAATAAAAGAAGCCCATTAATCACTAATTGCAAGTCATGTCATTATTTTTAGGTCTAGTTTGGCATTCCAGGCATTCCTGTCTTCTAACATTATCTATGAGTTTGTACAATTCTTTAACTTTGGGGAAAGGGAGGAAAGAAGGAAAGGCTATCAGTAATTTACTTACAAAACTGTGCTTTTTGGTTTTACCAATATGGATTTTTTTTTAAGAAGAAAATCTTTACTATCTGTACACTGGTAAGGGTGGTGAGGCACTGGAACAAGTTGCTCAGAAAGTTTGTGAATGCCCTATCCCTCGGAATGCTCAAGGCCAGGTTGGATGGGGGTCTGATCAATCAGGTCTAGTGTCCTTGCCCATGACAGAGTTAGAAGTCGATGATCTTTAAGGTCCTTTCCAACCCAAATCATTCTATGATTCCATGAATTATATTCAAACTGATGTGAAGTGTGGGTGTAGTGGAATTTCTTCATATTTCCCTCACTCTCTTTGCCCTCTTTTCCTCCAGGAGAAGGAAAATGTTTTGGAAATATCCATATTTTGTAGATGTCATTTTAAAATGAAACATTTCATGTTTCCAGAAGTGTGGAAGTAGCTGAGCACTAGTTAAGATTCTACACTAAGGAAAAAGAAAAAAACACTATAAATTTTTATAATCCCTTTTCTTTCCCAAACACCCTCACATTTCATGGCCTTTGGTATCTAAAATACACAGGAAGTTTGGGATATAATCATCTGAATACCACATAACTGATCTCTTTTTTATTGTCTGAGATTAGCAGCAGACTTCTTCCTTCTTGAATTGTGAGAAACAGCTGCACTGAGAATCAGCTTTCTAGAGACAGACATTATGGAATGTTCAGCCACAGATGTTATGGGATGTTTTCTCTTGTACGTAGACATATCCCTCGAAAATGGGGTGAATACAAGTTATCATTCCCTTTCCCTCATCTGAGTGCCCTATGTATGAAGATTAGTGAGTTTTGCACATTCTCATTTTTTCTCTGGCCCCAGAGTATTTAAGTTCTGATATAAATTGGAACAGTTTCAACAAGACAGATGAGAAAAATCCACCCCCAGTCCTGACGTCTTAAAGATGTGGTTGACCTTCCCTGCAACTGTGCTCTGGCTCATACAGAAAGGAGACTTGATCCTAGACTTCCTCACTCAGAGCCATGGCTATCCTTGTCATGTTAGGGCACTCCATTTCTGAAAGATATATGATTGAATTGAATTTCTAAATTTTATTTCCATGATTCCAAAGCATCATGGGACTTTACCTAGGACTGGAAGAATGTGAGTCCTTATATTTACACCATGCAGCTCTCAGGTTATATTGCTTTATCACACATTTAACCAGCTACCAGGTAAGTAACAAGTACCCAATTACTGGACAAATTGTACAAACACAACTTAGTTCTAAAAAAGTATAGTTCATGACTCCTCTTTATGTTAATGATCTGACTGTTTAGCAACAAAGCCATCCTTAATTTCATGCTCCAAGGTTTTATTCCAAGTAGGCTGCCGTGCTTTCTTATAGAGAGGTACACATCTACAGGGGAGCAATGGAAAGTAATTTCCACAACTGAGCTTATAGTTTGCTAGTTAGAGCATGTATCTCATGGTAAGATAGCATCTCCAAAAGAGGCATGGAAAAAAAGGGTCTAGGGCTAGAAAAGCATCAGAAAGTACATTTAAACCTGGAATATCTTCCAGTGACTGAGTGGCTGCTCTTATTATGCAGGCTGGCAAGCAACATTTCCATTTTCCAGTATCTATATCCCATTTATCATTTTCATTCAGCACTTCACCATAAATCTAAAGAACATCAAAAGCTAAAGGGCAATCATGAGAAAAGATATACAACTTCAGCCTGCTTTAAAGCAATAAAAGAGTATTTTAAATTCAGTTTTTCTTTCTGTATGTTGATTTTACATCTTGTCATACATTAAGTCAACCTCAAGGAACTGATCTTGGCCTTTATTATTACAAAGATCACGCACAAAAGGTGCACGAATTGATAACCCAGTAGAAATGTAGCTTTTAGCTACTCACAGAGGGGCTGAGCAAGTTCTCTCTCAGTTATTTGTTCTTTCCTTCCTATTTCATAAATTTTCAGCCCAGTTTGTACCAATGTGTACTTCAGAAAGCGGGATGCTAATTAAGGGAGCTCTTCCTTCCCTCTGCTACCTATTCGATACAACACGTATTCTCAGTAATTTGAACAGATCATCCCTTACCAGCACAACATGAGTCAAGGAATGTGATTTCTCTTTCCTTAGGGACCAGTAAGATTCCCCAAACTGAACAGAATGACAGTCAGACTGATAACACCTACTCTATTCCACCTGTTTTAAATAATTTCCCACTCAAGTACTACTCTCAGTGGGGGAAGGAATCATACACTGATTAATTCACTGCTAGAGCTTCCACAATCACTTTTAAAATTTTCTCCAACTCTAACACTTGGCATAACAAGGACACTCAAACTCTTGTACACTATGATTTCACATACTGTTTTCAGTTAATCCTCTTTAAACACAGTCGAATGGTTTTCCCAGAGCTTTGTCGTCATAGACACCAGAAGCAAGCAAACGTCCTTGGGACAGGTACCCAGATCTCCAACACATCAGAAGGGCTAACTCCAGGATGTGGTGTGCACTGTGGGAGAGCAAATAAAGATAAACCAGAGCTTACCTCTTTTCTAGCACCTGGACTGACCCAGAACAAGAAGCAATTCGTGTTGCCTCACTGTACATACCATGTGTTTGATGCTGTGCAATTGTCTGTGTATAAGTTTTCACTGAAAACAGTCATTGTGAGAACAGGCCTGAAACTGAAATCATTCTCTAACATGCATCACCCTATCTTGGTAAAAAGTCACATCTCTTTCCCACTTGACACAAAATTAACTGGTCACATGAGGAATAAATATGAATGTCCTGCTGATGATGTCGGTGGGTTTCTCAAACTCAGTTGATGAATCTTTATATTTCTAGCAGTGACCTGCAGAGTCTTCAATTTTGCAAGCATGAATTAACACAAGAGGAATCCAGAGACAACTGGAGTCCAAATTTCCCCGTATTGCCCAGTTTACTTGTCTTACATATATGTATATGTAAACCTTAAAGAATGTAAGCCATTCCAGAGGGTACCTTCATACCAGTATATTATTTGGATAGCTCTCTTTACAACAGCTTTCATTGCCTTACGTGCCAATGCCTCCTTCAAGGTCTAGCCTGGTGCATTGTGAGGGATTGGTTACGTGAGAAAGGATATATAGATTCTTTGCAGCTTACTGATCTGAGAAGCTGGCTACGTGAGAACGGGCACATAGACCCCTGCAGTTAGCTGAGCAAGGTCTCACAGAACACTGCACCACACATCTTGTGTAACAACTGAAGTTGCAGAATATTACATGTATCTTGCTCAATAACTGAACCACCATTGAGTCTTACTGCTGAACTATGGGTTTATATGCAGAGTTAGCAAGGATAGGTTTTGGCAGCAAAACAATAGACATCTGTGGTTAGAAGGCCAGAGAAAAAGGAGAACTGCTGACCACAGAAGGGGAACTAAAGGAGGGGTTAGTGATCAGCTTAGACGACGTGAACCACTTAGAATGTGCCTTTAAGAATATGCATGAAGCCTATTATTGATAGTATAAAAGAAGCTCTGGTATAATCAATAAACGGATTCCTGGTGATTGCTCATATTGAGAGTCCGGGTCTTCCCTCTATCGTGACAGTGCCTGAAGCTTTTGTCATGAATATGCTTTAGACTGTAGCTCTAGGATGCAGCTCTACAAATGCACATATGAACTCTTTACACATATTGCTACAGAAACTGATACACATAGGACTCCATTCATATAAGGTGCATTTTCATTTTTGGAAACAGGTATTAATCAAATTCCTATTTTTAAAAATTAAAAAATATTCCTCAGTATGAAAACTAGATTCCACATTGTTAGGCCTAAGTTACATGTTTTCCTATGCCATTCAATGTCCACGCATCTCTCTTAAGGTTTATCTTTTTCTTAATGTTCAAAATCTTTCTTTCTTCCTTCCACTTCAAATTGAGTACAATTTCATTCTGCTTTCCAGGGTAGGAATATCCTCATTGCAGCCTAGATTAAAGGAAGATGCTTAAAAATACCAGTGCAAAAATGTTGCACTGTGCAAATGCTCACTTGAAAATCTTTGGTAATTTAACACTTAAAGTTTGAGGCTTCTGTTTCATAATCTCTTCACAATGTTACATGAAGTTATAAGTCTCAACAGAGAAAGGAGAGAGAGGCAATCCAATTCATCATCAAGTGGAAGTGTTGATTCTGTAGCTGGCACTATGAACCCCAGCTTCCACACAGCACTGGTTACAGTGCCACACAAGGAACCACGCTTCAGAAGAGCTGCATGGTTGAGGTCCTGACAACTTCGTGGGTATCAACAGCCTCAAAGAACTTGCTGCAAGAAGAAAGTTGTTTACACAAGTGAGTTGTCCAAAGAGAATCAGCCGATATCCACTGGCAGACATCCAAGGGAATCCAAGCCTCTTGTTCATCTTCTATTGGGTGACCATGACCTCTCTCACATTTATCTCAGAGCTACATCTGACAAGAACAAAACATAGCTCATACCACTTTCGTTCACTTTTACATTGTGTAGATACTAACAAAGGAGGATTTATAAATATACAGATATAGAAATAACATTAGGTGGTACAGAAACTAAATTTATCTGGCACCTTCTGGTCTTTTTGCTATATCTGGAGTAGAGACTTAGAGTATACTCTATTTCCTTGGAGAAGATCAAGTACTGAGTTTTGCAGAAAACAAGGTTTCCAATTTCTTTGAGAGTACCGCTTTTATAATCTCTGTGTCAAGGAGAGATCTGCAGGGAACATCAAAGGTTACTGGACCATCTCTCTGAAATAGTTCTGGCAGTTGAGTTGGGAAAAAAACGACAAAATAGCCTGTGCGGTATGAAAAAGCTGAGATTGCTGGGGAACATCACTCATTCTTATGCTGATTACTTTTCTGCGTGGTTTTTCTAAATTATTTATATATTTATTTATTGTTTAGCAGCTTGTTAAAGGATGGCGCTGAAGCATGAGAGAATTATGTCTGTGTAGCAAAAAGAACTTGTATTTTGTTGGGATTTTGAAGCAAAGTCATATATGTATAACAAATTAACACGGCATATACAAAACAAGCAGGTATTTGGTGACCAAGCTTGCCAATGGGAAGGTGCAAGGGCGTCATTTGGCCAGATCTTGCCTTTTGCAGAATAAAAGTTAGCAGCCACATGCAAATCAAGGATGTTAGAGCAGTCAGTCCTGTTACAAGTAAATGAAAAAAAACAAATGTTGTACCAAACCCAGCCTCAGCTGCTTTTGACATGTGTTTACTAAAGGAGTGAAGGCAGACTTAGAAAAAGTCAGAAATACAGTCACACTTACTTCGCTGAAAACTGTCACAAAGATTAAAAATCGAAAACTGCTGTCATTTCTCCTCAAAAATGACAAAGATTTAAAGAAAGAGACACTTCAACCAGTCTCGAAGGACTGGTTTGAGCCAGCTGCTTAAAAGACACTGGGCTTTATACACAGAGCACTAAAGTTATCAAAACTGAGGAATCTTCTGAATCCTTGGCATTTTACACAGTAGTATTTTCAGGGGATGCTGTGTGTTCTCAATGGGGTGCCTCACACAGAGGAAAATCCCCAGAAGATGGCAGGAGCAGTGCTTGCACCTGGCTATGACCAGCAGAGAAAAGTGAGTGAACTTTGGAGACTGACCATTTAGGAGACCCTACACTATGGGGGGAAAAAAAAGGTTTTGGTTCAGCATATAATTTGCTAAGAGTTGTATTTTCATTAAGTAGTCACTAACTGACTGTTCTGGAAGGGAACAAGTCACTTGATGAGGGATATCCAACAAATGGTAACTGAGCAGGGGAGAATAGCTGAGAGATCCACTTGTGCAGAAATGAGGTTATTTGCATTGTGGAAACAGCTAAGGAGGGAGGAGATGGGCTGCAGGAGACATGTTGAGGAAGAAGCCACCTGCAGAAGTGCACTGCATTCCTTAGAGGACTCATGAAGGAGGAGGGAAATGAGGCATTGAATTGTGTGCAGGTGTTCTATAGCTGAGCCGCAATCTGTGGTTAAACTCTGAGTTAAAAGCAAGACCAGTTTTTTGAAAGAGTCTACAAAGCTTGGGCACAGTTTGCTCTTATGCATCTGTCCCTGGAGACTAAATTGTAAATTCAGTCTGCTCGGTGGTAGAATTTCTTGGAAATAAATGTATTTAAACTTCTGGCAATCTGAAGACACAGCTTCAGTGCAGGTGGTCTGGGGCTGCTGGGCTGCAAACCTTCATCTCATGAGGAGGAGAGAGGCAGAGACCCTGTTCTGGGCAGAGAAGCCAAAAGGAGCAAGCAAACCACAATCCATTCAAATGAGAAAAAACTAAAGGGAGTATGGAACCAGTCTGCTGTAACCCAAATGCAGCAGCTGAGGAAGATTCCCCCAGGAACAATGATTTTTCATCGTCAAAAATTAAATGTTCCTAATTAATCTGGGCCTTATCTTAGAATTTTTGTGAAGCAATCCATAGAATCCATTACTTCTGAGTCACTTTTAGCCAGCTGATCATCTGTGACGTGTGCCAATGGATTTTTGGAGTGTGTAATGGACTGTGTAGGTCATGTGAAGCCAAACATGCTCTCTGCATGACACAAGGGGAAGGAGAAGAGTGAATAGTGACTCATGCATACCAAAAAAAAGCAAATATTCTTTAAGAATAGATGTTCTTACTTTCATATAATGTACAAAGGACATATGCAGATATGTTCCTTTAAAGTATGCTACAGCAATTTCTTATGTTTCATGGAAGATTATATAGACCTAACAGCTGGGACATACATTTCTTAGCCTGCAGAAATAAGATAAAACCACCCACAATTCTTGATCTGTTCAATGCTACTTTAGATTAAATAAAAATACAAGAACTTTCACACCAGGCCAGATCAAAGGTCCTTCTGGCCCCACTAACTTGACAGAAATAGCAATATGTTTTCAATAACTTTTATATACTCCCCTGACTTTCAGTAGGAGCTGAAGATTTTCTCTTCTGGATGAGTGATAGTGATAACAGAAGTATTATCTTTGGTTTTAATGAGAATTTTTCACTAAACTCTTTCATTTTGGAGAAAGAAAAGCAATGCTGAAGGCAAATATGTCTTTACTTGGGATTTTTTGACTTTTGTTTAGCTCTGCCCCTGGGTGCACTTAGGAAGTTATCCGGAGTGAAGAGCCAGACAGACCATAAATGGTGAGATGGATATTCCAGAATTATAAGACATGTGAAATAAAACATGAAACTTTCTGATTTTCTGTTAGAAGCATTCTTATAAATGTTCCGTGTCAGTGACTGTTTTCTTTTCATGCGTCATATTCTGTAAGTCATTAAAGGTCCAGCTTGGAAAGTAAGGGCAATGCTCAAGAATATCTAAACTTTCCCTTCCAAAGAGGAAAATAACATAAAACTGGCAGAAACTAAATAGATTTTACTTCCAGTCAGTCAAATCCTTATAAGAAATCCCATTTACAACAGACACGTTTTCACCCAGGTCTGGTAACCAGTCCCAGTGCCCATTCACACTTGTAGGCAAACATTGCAGGCTGCTTTGAACTAATTAATTCAATGCAGACTCATTTAAGCTTTTCATTGAGAAGACCTTAGCTGAGTCAGAAATGTGTGCAACACTAGAAAATTCTTTTAGAAGAGAGACAAGGAACCAGTGTCTTGATATTAACTGCCTAGATTTAAAAAAAAATCATAGAATTATAAGAGGAAAGCAATCAAATGTTGCCCGCCACTCAAAGGAAAGACCTTCCTGTTGAACTTCTCTTAATACAAAAAATTTGCACCCACAGCTGATACCTGCTGTCTTTACACCCTGTGATCTAGGAATCTGATCTACATTCTCTTTGTTTCTTTTTTTCCTAAAATACAGTTCAGCCTCCTAAACTTCAGAGCTCTGCTATATTACACAATCAAATTATAAAACTCCAGCTTTTTTAAGCAAAAGGCGCACAACACAAATGGCTCATCTGTCAGGGTTTGTTGTGATCTGACTTAGCATTCAATCCAAAGGTGTTTCTGAGACGTGCCAGTGTGCACAATATCATACTTTAATGCATGAATGCTTGAATTCTCTGTGCTGTTGGCCATTATTTATTCACTCACGTGCCCTTCCATTTTCCCCTTTGGAGCAGTCGCCTGTCTCTCAACAAAAAGATTAAAGAAGACCTTTCAAACCCAAGATCAAATAACAATGGCCCAGATTTTGTACATTTACAGCATTGAACTACCTTCTCCTCAGAGTGACACTGATGCCTGCAAGAGGAGAATCTAGTGTTGGGTTTGCAATTATATTTGCCATTAATTAAGGATTTACTATCACTAATGGTTGTAATAAGTGAGAAAATGCTTACTGTTTGGGGGAATTGAATTTAATTTTGTTGATGAAATGTTCTCCGTTTACAAAGAAAATGTTGTTTAAGAAAGCATAACTGGCACTCACTGCGCATCTCAGGTCCTTCAATACAACATTCTTTGGGGTGTGATAAACTGGGGATCTTGATTCCAGCTGAATGAAAGGGCTTAAATAGCACCTCTGGCCACCCAGCTAAGGGTTTCAAACCTGGACTAGACTCCTGAGATTCAAATGTTAAGGCCTGGTCGGGAGCAAATTTAAGTTTATTGCCTTTCTACCATGGTACCTAAGCCTTGAGCCTGAGATGCACCCTGTGAACAGACTTCTGCTCCCAAGTTGTCACCTTTCTGCTGGGTACCCAATGCTGCCGCGTTCCTTGTTTTTATGCTGAAGGTGATAGAAAGGGCTGGTGATCAGGGCAATCACCCAAGGAGGGGGAGACACAAATTCCAGTCATCCTCAGGCTGGATGAATTGGGACTGATTGCCCTCTTGTTAAGGGAATTCCTAAACCCCTGGGATAGCACCAGGGCTCCCACAAAATCACTTTTCATTTGTCTTGATGGGTCTGTCCTCCCAGTTGTGAGGGCACATTTGAAGAATCAGAAAACAAATGAAAAAAGAGGAGACTTTGTGGCCCACTAATGAGAGTATAAAACACAGAGAGAAACACAGATTTCAAGGCCTGATTCTTGAGATGTTTCTTTGGCTTTACCTTAAACTACAGCAAGTGAAATTGAAAATGAAATGTTGGGAACAGTCAAATATCAAGCTCTGTATCTAGAGCAAGAGATGCAGCTTCCATGGTTTCTGAAACCCCAGGGACAAGGCTTCAAAATGGACAAGCTTGAGAGCAGTGAGTTCTCACTGGGGATGGCAGGAGCAACTGAAAGAAGCAGGCAGTGGCTGGCAGCTCAGATCATTCCTGTTTACAGAAATTGTTCCTGGAATAATTTGCTCAACTCAAGGATCAGAGAAAAAAATGGAGATTTTTTAAAATATTAAATTTAAATGATTTGAGGACTGTGGAAAATACCTCACAAGGCTTAAAGCACTCATTGCGGCTGCTGTATCAAAGAAGAGGCTGGAGGGTGATTTGACTGTAGAGATGTTCAGTACCACATTCCTTCTTCATCTTGCAGAGAAAAAAATTAGTTGCAGCAGCTAGAAACTGAAGTCAGATGTATTTAAATTAGAAATAAAGCATACAATTGTAAGAACAAAGATGGTTAACCAATGGAACACATGACCAAGGAAAATGGTATGTTCTTTCCTCCTTTGTAGTGTCACATGAAGGCTAGATGGCTTTTGTGTGGCAAAATACAAGTCCTACTGTGGTCAAGTACAAACTGCTGGGTGCAAAGCAGAATGATGGGTCCTGTGGTTTGCAGAAGGTCAGATGATGTATCAGTAGCACTTATAGAACAGCCACTCCTGCTAAGCATATATGCTGTTAAATATATGTTAGGAAATTATCTGCAGTTGCCTCCTGTGAGAGCTAAGAGCACACAGCACTGTGCCCTGCTGCTGTGGTCAGGCTTTCTCCACAGGAAAATCAGGGTGCAGTTGTGCTCACCCATACCTTCCCCTGCAAGGTGGTGGGGTGCAGCCCAAGCAGATGCCAGCACCCAGCAGTGTGCAAGTTTAAACTACAAATGTCCATGACACAGTGGATTTGCAGGAGGAGATCTCAAAAATTCCAGCCCTGTTTATTTTTGTATTTAATTATATATCTTTGAAACAAGAAGAGGGAAAACCAAACAGGTTTCTACACAGGGAATGAGGGGTCCTGTGGAATATTAATTTCTACATTTTCTTGGCCAGTTTTCATGTGGAAATATCCTTTCTGTGGGGTGTGTCACAGTAAGTCTGTCGGGATACCTGTTGGCTAGTCAGAGTAGATGGGCTGACAACAGGTGCTAGCAGGGAGAAGTGGTGCCCAAAACAGTTAACGTGGCATGGTGGCTGCACTCCTCCCCAATCCCAGTCCCCTTTCTTGATAAAGGCTGTGCTGTCACAGACAGAATGATGTCCATAGTTCTTGGGGTTGAGGAGCAGAAAAGGCTGTTAAGGCCCAAGGTTGTACCACAGTGACTCTGGCAACACACACCCCATCTGCCCTGCAATCAGAAGGACATGGACAATCCATCCTTGTAGGCACCTGTGGGACAGGTTGTCATGCAGCTAGACCCTAGAACAAGTGTTTCAAGGTTATTACACATGTTCACAGTGACATCAAAACTGATGACAGAACAAAAAAGCAGAAAAGGAAGATCCCACATGGGTGTCTTCACAGCAAGAGCAGGACAAAGGAGCCAGCTGAGGAGATGGTTAGCCATGGCTGTCAGGTACAAAATGTAAGTTCTCTTTTGACTATTCATAACATTATTTTTGGTCCCTATGAAGTAAAAGCAATTAGTACATGCAGCAGTTGTTAAAATATAATGCAAGTAATCCAAAGGGGATATGCTGGCTTCTACCAGCGGTTCTGCTTCTTCTTAGCAAGCAGGAAGAAATAACTCATCATTATAATATTTACACCCCATTTTACAGCCTGTCTTAATGCAGGCTCCCAGAACCATAACAAATCCTCAGGCTCTCAAGACAAAACTTCATATCATTGCTCTAATTTGCCTTGTTGAGAAATATAATGATGTGTCAACACACTAAAAAATATATACTGCCTGCATTGCATAAAAGAGAGCTACTTAATGTCACTATCCACAAGGTTTTATGTGTAGTTTGAAGAGACAACTTTGCATCCATGTTGGCAGCTGGTGGTTAAAGTTACGTACATGCTTAGTCTCAGGGGCACATTTTCATCCCACGCTGTACTAGATTAATGCAGGTAATACAGACAAAGAGTATGATGGAAATAATCTACACCACATACAGTCAGTTTGCAAAGAAAGGAAGGTATTTTTTTCTCCTTGCACAGGAAAGACACTAACATAATCAGCTGATATTAGTCTCATCCTGTGCAGGTTGTGCCTTGCCAGGAGACTGTGCTGTGGTAGCTGCAGTGTCACCTCCTGCCAGGAGCACATAGGGAGCATGGGAACACAGCCCACTGCCCTTCAGCACACATGTAGGGCTTCATCTCAGGCAGGGAAGGGATACAGGCCACTTCTCATCTGTTGCAGGTAAAGACAGCTGAAAGCAGGTCACCAAGTAAGTGAGAATGACTCAAGTCAAGTAAGGCTCAAGTAGCAGCTACAGTACAGGCTGCCCACAGTCTCACTTGGGTCAGGCTCAGGGCAATGAGAGCACTGTGGAATAAAAAGCAGCTTCTCAGTGGGCAAAGAGGAATAGCAACCACAATATCTAAATCTTTATAGATCCTGGAAGTTTCAGATTACAGTATTCTCCCGAGTGGGGCGCGCAAAGAGAGTTTGATATGTTTATACCCATCTATTTGTAGTGAAACCAGGTGACCCAACGTGTAGAAATCTCTTGCTGGATCTGAAATTACCAGCTTGATTCTCCACAGGAGAAGGAAGCCACTCTAGTGAGGTCTTGCACAGTCTCACAGGTTTCCGTGCTCTGCATTACATGTGCCTCACAAAAACTAAAAACATGGTCACTGATGTCAAGACAGGACGTGCCACTGTCCTTACACACTGCCTGTGAGCACAGCCATAACTGGCCTGGCCATCTTCTCACTGGAACTGGGCAGCCAGGAGGGCCAAGTGTGTCCTGGGGTACATCAGGCACAGCATCACCAGCTGGGCAAGGAAGGGGATTGTCCCACTCTGCTCTGCACTGGGGTCGCCTCACCTCGAGTGCTGGGGGCAGTTTTGGGTGCCACAATATGGATGCTAAAAAAGTGAGCAGAGAAATTTTCCACCTTTTACAGTCTTCTGTGAAAGTCTCCATTCTCACACAAACTAAGCTGAGAGACGGTTTGCTATTTTGTAAACTATTTGCAGGTGCAGGGTGTTGTGAGAATGCAGTGGATATTGTTTTGGTTCACTGAAGAAAATATTTTGAAATAGGCATTGTAGCATTCAGCCAATCACTCTGGGAGGTGTATGATCAAGCACCCAATAGTGTTATACCACTTTTGTGAACAGTGCTATATAAATGAGTCCATAATTAATTAAATAATGCCATTCCATCCCATTTACCCTGGACTCCTGTGTCATGATTTTCGCCGTCCCTGTGGGTTACAGCAACACCACAATATAAAAAAGATATAAAGCCATTAGAGAGTTTCCAACGGAGGGCCATGAAGAGGGGAAGGCTTATGAGGAGTGGCTGAGGTCACTTGGTGTGTTCAGCCTGGAGAAGAGGAGGCTGAGGGGAGACCTCATTGCAGTTACAACTTCCTTGTGAGGAGGGGAAGAGGAGGAGCAGATGCTGATCTCTTCTCTGTGGTGCCCAGTGACAGGACCCGAGGGAATGACCTGGAGCTGTGTCAGGGGAGGTTTAGGTTGGGTATTAGAAAAAGGTTCTTCACCCAGAGGGTGGTTGGGCACTGGAACAGGCTCCCCAGGGAAGTGGTCACTGCACCAGCCTGACAGAGTTCAAGAAGCATATTTGGACAATGCTCTCAGGTACCTGGTGTGAGATGGGTGGTCACCTTGGGGTGTCCTGTGCAGGGCCAGAAGTTGGACTCAGGGGACACTGATGGGTCCTGTCCAACTCTGCATGTTCTATGATTCTGTGATTCTGTGAACTCAGAGAGGGATGTTTCACACTTCCTGCTCCCGGTGCTCCTGCAGGTCACGGGGGCTGACAGCCGCCAAGCCCTCTCACAACAGACTTTCTTCCAGAGCGTCACCACATGAGTCACAGCTGTAATTCTGCCTGTTCTGCCACTTCTGACTTGCACAGGAAATGGCACAGCTGACCTGCAGGTCTACAGACTTGCTCCCAGCCAAGACTTTCCAACTTATCTTCTGAGAGGGAGATATTATTTGGGGGTAAATTAATCATGCTGCAGCAGGATAGAAAGGACCTTTTCTCCACAGGCAAAGACAGACCTCCTCACCAACTGTCAGTTCCCAGTTAGATAAAATTTCCTGTTTCCAACATATGCTGAAATAATCATGGCTGATAGATTACAGTTGTCACCAAACCTTTTCTGGGTTTAGTAGTGAGCTTTTTTCTTTGAAGAGTTCAACCAGTCCACTATGCTGAAGAAATTAATGTGACTGAGGTAAGTCCATGCTCAGCAGCCCTTGGGTTCTTAATCAGTAAAAGCAAAGCTTCTACTGGAATCATTTAATTTCCTTAAAACATCTTTTGTCAATATTATTCTCCTGCCTTTCTATCCTGTAATCAATCAAATCGGTCACCTGCCCTTGATGACTGCTCTGTCCTTGGCTCAGGTGGTGAGGCTCAATGCCTTTCCTGCATCCTTCACACCAAAGTGGATTCAAAAGTCAAATAGGCAAACCCTCTTCTGACTGTGCTTTGTGACATCTCTCATTTACTGATTTGACTCTCACACAAAGTCAACCAAGCCCTGTACTTGCATAAGCTCATGTAAGTTTGACTGCAATCAACACTATTCTCCAATGTGTGATCCATGGCTGTGCAAATTTCCTGCAATATGCTATTGCCCTGCCTTGCAGGAACTGTACCTATTTCTGTGCCTAGGGTTTTTTTTCCAGTCTAATGGCTAAGACTGCTTTTTGCCCTGGTCACAAACACCCTGTAAGTAGGAAATAGAAGCATTTGCCCTCTTGAGATTGGAAAGAGAGGTCATATCAACTTGACAGATTGTAACAAATGGCCTCAGAAAAGGTGCTAGCTGGAAATTAGTTTCCATTTCTACTGACCTGGGTGAATTTCAAAGTGCTAAGCTCTTCATAGCTTCCATATGGTTACCCATAGTTTGAGCCATTCAGTCCCCTCTGCGTATTGATTTTTTCACCCTGGAATATTTCTGTTCTGAACAAACGTTATCCAGCAACTGTTCCATACAAAGAGTTTTTATTCTTACTTACAAACACTGAATTTCATAATAAGTTATGGAAATATTTAAATCAGAAGGAGGAACTTCATATAATTGCAAATGTCTCCCTTTACATTTTTTCCCTATTTTCAGATTTCTTTTTCCTCCTTGCTCTTTCTAAGACAAGTGTTTCACATCTGGGCCTCAGCAAGTTTGTGGGCTGTGCTAGTACAATAAAGAATATTTTTTTCCCCTCAAACTGTAGCAGGCAGGAAAGAAAATACTGTCAACAGCTACAGACCCCCCCAAGGAGGTTTAAGTACCACTGTGGGTAATTTCACCGGGAGAAATTTATTGAGAAGCAAAGGCAATGCCTAAATACCATTTTATTTGTTCATTGCTCATTTGAATAACATCAGCATAAACATCCCTCTTACGTGAGCCTTTTTCTCCCTTCTGAGAGATTGGAGGGGGTCTGGGAGAGGCAGAAGGGAGAATTGTGTTGCTCTACACTGTGCAACATTCAGGCACACTACAGGACCTTTCCCTCTCAGCACAGTATGTAGCAAAAAATATCACTATAATTACTATAGGGGAGTGAATAAGAGAGAGCTGCCTTAGCCAGATCTTGAAAATGTGCATCCTCCACAATGGGTTCGTGGGAATCTCACAGCACAAACAGCTCAAAGAGCATTTGTCAGTCCCGGTGAGAGTGAGCCACATGGAGCCTCTTCCTGAAGAGATTGCTGGGACTGAGCATGCAGCAGGAGAGCATTTTCTAGGCACAGAGCTGGGCTGCCACAGCATGCCTGATGCTTACATCCACCAAAGGCTTTACAGGTTGACATAAGAAGCAAATGGATTTGGAATGGTTTCCCCTGTCTCTGAGCCCAGCATGTTCAACTATGTCCCTGAAGTTTCACACCCCTCTTTCCCATCAAATCCCATGGCACACTGCATCTCTTTGTTCCTAGAAAGGTTGTTACCATGTAGGGGGCAATACATAATACATCTGCACTCATTCTTCATTGCTGCTAGCAGCAGCAATCATCTCCCACTTCTGCCTTTTCAATTCTTCTCATCCCAGATGCAAAAGGAATCCAATCCTGCAAGACAGCAAAAGTGTCCCTTAAGGGTTTGAGTGCTTCCATTACTCATCCAACTGATCTAGACAGATATTTTTTATATTTATTAAACAGAAAAAGCCACTTAGTGTCATTCAGCTGTGAGGATTCTCTTTGCTACTTGTTCAAATTACATATTCAAACAAGAACTTTCTCCCATATAGCCAGATTCTTACGATTTCACCTTGTAAAGAAGTCATCATCCTTTGTTACAATGGCTGGTCTGCTACCTTGGTAGCTATAACAATTTACATATTGCTCAGTTATAAGAAAAACAACCTTCAGTACACCTCAGAGGAGTAAAAGGTGGCTACACTGCTCAAGGAAGAAAAGGCACAGCACAGACTCCTGCTCAGAGTGGTCACTTTACCGCAACATGCTTTTGGCTCTGGAAATTAAGGGCATGTTCTGGACAAAATTTGAGGGATGACTAATTTGCCAAGGATTCTTTTTGGAAAAGAGGCTGCTTTTGTTTTGTGTAAATCATCATCACCAACATCATCATCATCTCTCAGCACAATAATTATGAGCTCAATAGTGCCACAGAAGCCAGCAATGGGTAACATTCTTACTGCAGTCTGTTAAATGCTCTTAAGGTACATCCACGCCAGTGCTGCAGTTGAGATCAAGAGCGCACACTGCAGCCACCCACTTTTTCTGTGAACTATAAAGTGAGTCTCAGGGGATACAAACTGGATCCTTTCAAATAAAGGTTAGCTAAAGGGCCGTGCCTGTCCCTCCCCACCATTGTCAGCACCAAAAGGACCAACACTGAAAGCAACACCAGTGTCCATAAATGTCCTTAGCCTGCTGAGAGGAGCAAAGAATTGGCACTGCAATTGTATTTCTGCTCCACAGTTACTGGGATCAAAGCGTACTCCAGTAAGCATATGGAGGGATGGGACTACCCTTTGTCCTTGACATGGCCACAGTAGGGAAAGGTTTCTAAAGCTGCTAACCTGTCCAAACTACTGTGTCTGTATTAGGAGAGACAAATCCCACCTTCTTTCTCTGTCCTTGGATTGCGAGAAGAGACTGGCTCACATACAGACATCTAGAATCAGGCCAGATACTTTCTATCTTTTATGGCCAATCATGTGCAAAGACCAGAGGACAACCTGACTTTAAGAGTCAGACATACCTACAAACAACACATGCTTCTCTGACAAAGGGCATAGGGTCTGATAGACAGGGACAACCTCAGCCATGGAGCCAGTGCAGCTGCTGGTGCTCAGGGCCCCTGAGAGCCTGGGGATCCCCGCATCACAGGATGGATAATGCCTGTAGTGGCCTCCATCCTGACTAGGTGTTGTCTAGCTTGGGGCAGGCGGTGCCCTGACTGCAGGCCAACAGTAACTGTGTGAGCAGGAGGCTTCTGGCAGGAGCAGGCTTCAAGACAATGCAGACAAATTCTGTTGAGTGGAAGGGGCAGATTGGTTCAGCAGTCTTGAAAATATGTGTTTCCTGGTGAATGAAAGTTAACACTGAAGCTGTGAGCTGGGCTCTGCCTGCCTCAAGTCATTAAATGAAATAGGCTTGATTAAAAAAAAACAGCAGTGTAGTGCAGCAGTAGTGCACCTTGGGCTGCTGGGTAGGATGGCTCTTTGTGTTAGTTTCAGCCTCTCAGTCAGACGGAGGTGCATCCTGGGAAAGCTCCCTTATTGTTCTGTATTGCTTAGGATGACATGTTTAAATAGCAGAAAATGAAGTGGGTTTCATTCAAGAAAGCTGTGAGCATCTGCCACAAACCCTCCCAGCAATGCAGCACCACTCAGAAATGGCAAATTTACCCCTGGATGTACTGGAGCAATTTTTTCCACTTTCCAATCATTTCCCTTTCCGATGTGTCACTGCTGGTCTGTGCCCACCTATCCCTCTGCAGATTGCACCCACAAGGTGTCTCAGGTTTCCCTCCCGAATGAAGGACCATGCTGTGACCGTCTGGGCCAGCTGGAGGGGCTGCCACCAGCCAGGCTGCCTGCACGGGGACAGGGCAGAGCATCTCTGCCACCATGGGGAGCTGTGACACAGTTGAATCTATCAGTCACTTATTTTTCACCTAGTACAATAGGCTGTCACATACTTGTCTCAAGGTCACTGGTGTCCCACTCCACCTGATCCTTCTCATCAGAGGAGAGAGCTGAGGAATTCTGCTATGATTAATAACATTATCTATCCCCTTGGGCTTATTTTTTTCCCTCCATTTTTAATTTTATGTTCTGCTTACCAGCTGCTCTTGCTCATTAAAAAAACAAACCCTCTCTAGTTCTCATTAGCACCATATGTCTGCTGGTTATTTGAGAAATGAACGCAAAATATATTTAAAGGATTAGTCAAACCATGATAGGGAAAAATATTGAAAGGCAAAAAGCTAAGGAGATGCCATTAGGCTCTGTCTTCTTGCTGCTACACTTGCTGTCCCCAGTTAAACCCAATACAACACCCCACCACAATCCTCCCTCCCTGCTCCTGTGCCTCCACAGCCACAATGAAATTGCAGCCACGTCTCTGGCTCTCATTTAATCCCCAGCAGAGGTTTTTTTCTCCTCACTCCTTCTTCAGGGAAGTTACCAGTGACCCAAAACTGGCTTTCAAACGGGAGCCAAGAACTAGTGCTCACTGGAGACAGTTGTTTCTAAAACACTTGCAAAATTTCTCAGGGCTGTTCTGAAGCATTCAGAAACCTGTGCAGCACAAAACACAGGCGGCTGCTGTTCTCTGCATCCCCCCTTGCAACCCTCAGCATGTGCTGTCTGAAGCACTCTCCTTCTGAAATCTCTCTATCATTCCACAACCAAACATATTTATTTAATTTAAACTGTGAACACAGATAATCAGTTTTCTTGGGGACAAAATAAGGCAAAAAGTCTAACCTTTATCTCTCTCTCCAAGAGCTTCTGTCATGCAACAAATCCTGTTCCAGTATTTATAAATTCAGTCTGCATCTGGATACCCTGATTGGTAAAGGAGACTATAAACAGCCCAGAATTTGGCTTGTCTTAACGCCTCTGCACTTCTTCTGAGAGTGTGACATCTCATCTGATGTGCATTACCTCCAGCAACATGCTATCCCTTGGCAAAATGAACGTGTCCAGATTTCTTAGACAATCTATTACCATCAGACCCAGAAGCAACAGAGCTGCTGAGTGACGCTTTTACAGCACTGGTATTGAAATTCATTGTTTAATGCAGACCTGCAAACAGCTGTGCTGACAGGAATGAAAATGTTTATGTTTACATATATGTATGTGTTTACATATAGATTCGTATAAAAATTTTCATAGGACAAACTATATATTTCCTCTGGAAAATTAACCTGTAATATGAACAGCATTACCAATGAGGATCCTTCGTTTTTTTGTTTATTGTTTTTCCATAGGAAAAAAATAGCAAGCAATTCATAGCCTGAGAAGAGACTTCCTGCCCAGAGGATACAGGGAACAGTAATGGCTCTAACTGGATCTTCTGCAACAGAAAATATTGTTTAGAGTAATAACAAAAACTTGCAGTTTCTTCTAAGAGGCTGAGCCTATGCTGGAGGTGGGTTATTTTCATTTCTCCCTAAAGCGCACCTGGAAAAAACTGAAGCATATGAGTCACTAAAGATAATGCATGAAAATGTTGAAAAGGAAGGAAAAAATCCAATTCTGATCACTCACTCAGCGTGCTGCACAGAGGGCTCCTTACAATCCATTACAGGAAATTTATGTGGTAGATTGATGGTAATAGTTTAGGGGACTGGACAAAAGCAGTACGGTAGAAATGGCTTGCAGTGGGTGCTGCATGATTAATACCACATTCATACTGGCCATGGGGGAAATTGTAATATCTGGGTTTAATGGTTTATAGCATCAAGTCTTCCTAAGGTTCACATAAAAATATTTAATAGCTGGCTTGATTGATGTGAGGGAAAACTCCAAGTGCAATTTAATTATATTCAAATTATTTCAGATCACATATTTAATTTCTTAGATGTATGATTCTTTTCTTTATTCTTCCTACTACTCTCTGAAAGGTTTCACTAACCCTGCTTCAGCCCAAGGGTGGAGACCTCTGACTCCTGCAGCTGACAGTGGGTGCCAGACCCATGCAAATATATGGCTGCACCCAGGCTCCCCTCGGCACTGCACCAGGGCCCAGTTCACCTGGAGTGGGTCCAGGGGGCAAGAAGCACCCCAGGACTGTGCTGCACATCCAGTCACCCACCCCTGCTCCTGACTTCCTGCTGCTCCTGGGGCTCTCTGTGCATCAAACTCACCAGAACATCAGGCTCACCTGTCCAACCCCCAGCATCACCCACAGCCCCAGCAGAGCTCTGTGGGTGCTCTGGGCTAACTAAGAACTTCATCACGGGCAGAAGGGCCATGTATACTTTACCTTATTACTCCTCTTGATAAAAGGATTGTTGCTTGCAAGAGGGAAAGCTATGTGGTGATGGTTGTTGGTTTTTTTTAAAAATAAGCGTATTTAGGGATTGAATTTTAGAGATTGTAATTTGATCTCTGTTGGGAAAACTGATAGTTTGAAGAATGTGTTGAATAACTGCAGCATCAAGAACAGAAGTATTTGACTTATGGCTCTCACTTAGTACCAAGAGATCTGTCTGCACTCTGTTGCTCTCAAAAGTACATCTGTTGATTCCTCCATGGGCAAACTGTGATGCAGAAGAAAGTATGTTTTCAGTTTTTTGTTTATCAAATCAGAATTTCAGGCAAAGATTGTCAAGGGTATCTAAGAATGACTAACTCTGTTCTGGATCACTGAGGACAGGGAGTCTGTGTTTTTGTATAGTTGAGACTCAGCATTTTATGACCAGTCTAAGTTTCTGTGTAGTTGTCAATTAAGTGTCATCTCTTCCCTTCCCTTCCCTTCCCTTCCCTTCCCTTCCCTTCCCTTCCCTTCCCTTCCCTTCCCTTCCCTTCCCTTCCCTTCCCTTCCCTTCCCACAGAGCTTTTGACACTACCATTTCACTCTCCCAGGAGAATAAAACCTGCACAATGATGCATTTCCAGACACTCACATCTTAGAGAAATTTTTCCTTTACCCATCTTTGAAAAATGAAGGGTACTTGGGATGAAATTGTCAATGAAAGGCACCAAGTGTACCAAAGCAGTATAAATCTGATATTAGAACAAAGATTAAATACCACTATTACCATGTGTCACTAGATTTACAGGAGTTTGTAAACTAAGCTGGTGTAGCTGTAATTATGGAAGGAACTGTTTTGCCTTTTTAAAGTGCTCTTTCAAATTGACATGAACCGTATTGAAAATAATATGATTGAACACAAAGATAACGCATCTTCCAGGGGTTCCTGTGCAAAGAGGTGGTTTGGGATCTTTTTTAAAAAGATGCCCTTTTCTCAGGAGGCAAGGCTGAGGACTTAGCATGGATTTCTGCTGGGATTCTTGCACAATTGCAAGCATTCAGGCAAGACTGCAAGATGCTGTTATGATTCCATTTGTAGGACACTGATGGAGAGAGGGCATTAGCATGTGAAATCATTCCTTCGCAATGTAAATGAAGAGCAGAGTGCCTCTTGGTATCCATACTGATAGACCAGTTCAGCATAACACTGGCAGTTTATTTTCTTAACTTGCTGGTCACCCAAAATCCATTTATTATTTTCTTTAAAAAATAGTCCAAAAGAGCTTTTCTTGAGAGAAAGTCAGGCCACTTCAAAAGGTTTTGTTCATTATGGCCTGCAAATTTTACTATTTTTTTCTTATTAGTACATTTTTATTTTGCACATATCATGTTAGTGTGAAAATTAAGGCAAGCACCAAATGAATGTCTGAATGCACAGATTTGTGGTTTTGAACAGTTAATTGAACCCCTTACCTGGATTGGGTATTGCAGGGGAACCTGTGGCATAAAGTTGAAGCTAGTTTATTCTTCAAGGGTACGGGTTAATGCTGGGATGAAGATGAGAATGCAAATGTAAGGTCTCAGATTCTCTTGGGTCATTCCTGTAAATCCCTGATGACCTTCCTTGCAATGCACAGGCAAGGACGTGCTTTGTCTTTATGCGGCAGAGATCTCAGCACAGAGAGTCTCTGGGTCAGGGACAGCAGGAGACTGATTTCAGCCTGCCTCTGATTAGGCTGCCCTATTTTCTGTATCTTCCACTCAAATCACTCCTCGGTAGGAGCAGGTATTTGTAAAAGGCCTACTTTGCACATAATGGATAATTTTAAAGGAAAATGGCACCTTTGGCAGCAAATTTTCCTTCTGGAAAACTGACCAGTCTATCTATTGACACCTTCGTGGTACTAATTTAATTTAATAACTAGATTTTGCACTCCTGTAGCTCCCATAGGAGTCAAGCTCAGTGCAGCGACAGGTAGTACACCCAACCAGCCTTTTTGTATGTGCCTCTACTTGATGCATGTGTCTGGACTGGGGAGTTCCAACACAGCAACTGATGACTGCAGCAAGATGAAATGAAATCCCACTCCTTTTTCTCACGAATCCAGAGAGTTGAAGTCCTTTTGGAAACAGCAGGTTCCCTCACCTCACCACAGTTGTCACCACTACTACAGGATATTCTTGCTCTCCTCCTCAAGCCTGGCAATCTGTGTTCAACCCGAGTCTTCCAGAGAAGTATCCTGCTATTGTTGGGAGTCCTCCAGAGGTGGAGACTCTGCTCCTTCCCTGTCTGCCTGCTCTAATTCATGTCAAATTCATATCAGCACCTTATTTTTTCCTACTCAAATTTTCCATCTTGAGCATCCAGCTACTGTAACTCATCATACCTTCCTCTGCCCTGAGCTTAATGAGCCATTCATTAACTGATGTTTTCTCCCTGTCAAGGTTTTCTGGGTCACAATTAAACAATGTTTCAGTTTTATTTCCAGCAGTCTGAACATCCCAAAGCCTCTGAAGCTCCCACATTTCAGCATTTGCTCTACATATTACATCCTTTTTTGGGGTGTTTTCTGTGTTTTCAGCAGCCTTTCTGCATCCTTTATAAAGCCCATGCTTTAGGATGCAGCATGCCCCTCTCCAAAAGCACCTTCGCAGATTAAAAGGACAGCAGAAGATCCTGGCTCAGATGAATACCACCCTCATAGTGAAGAATTGCTTCCTAACATCTAATCTAAACCTACCCTCTTTCTTTAAGTTCATTTAAATATTTAAATGGATTCTTTAAATCCATTACTGGTTGTCCTCTCACTACATGCCCTTGTAAAAAGTTCCTCTCCATCTTTCTTGTAAGATTTTGCTGTATTTGTGCAGTGAACTTCTTTGAGCCAAATATTTAACTTAATGCAAGATGAGCACAATTGTTTACTAAGGCAAATAAAACTTTGAGCTGTTAAAGGACTCATATTCCTACATGCTGTTACAATCTCTGGACAGGATAATGTCTGGTAAAACACCAGCAACTGAGTAGCAGGGCTGTGAAACACAGACAGAGTATTACCGAATGTTTTGGTTGCTCCACGTCTTCATCTCTGACATGGGGACCATGCCTTGATATCTGATCAATGGCAGGGATTTTCCTGCTGGCCTCGGTGTGCAGGGAAGTCTGAGCAGAGAAGATCAGAGAAACTGGGAAGAGCAAAGATGAAGAGCAGCAGCCCTACAGTAGGACAGGAGAGGAGCCACCTCAGGCCTTCAGAGCAGCAGTGTGGTTCAGCAGCGAGAGCTGTCTGGAGGAGCAGGAGAGGGGCTGGGACACGGTTGTACACTCAGTGGAGACCAACAGCAGATACCCAGTGTTAATGCAGGTCTCCCTTGCTATCATTTGCTGGCTGGAATGGCCAGAAGAGAAGATGGAACTTCATTTAAGGGAGAAAGAGATGAGAAGTGAAGCATGGAAAGAGCACAACACTCTGGGCTGGGAAGTTAGATGTTTGCTGCTTTTCTTCTGTCAATTTAGATGGCCAGCATTTGTACATTTACAAGGCAGCTCACAGCTCACAACCCTGCTCTGTAGTCAGAGTCACTGCTGACAAATGAATCAGTTCACAATGAGACAGCTGTTGCCAATGCTCCTCTCCTCAAAACACCACTGCGTGGGGGTGAAGGCAACAACCTGGCAGAGCCAACACGTCACAGAGATGCTCCTGCAGGTAAGGCAGTTTTTCAGGAGGTTTCTTGCCCTTCCCAGCAACCCATTCTCCTCCTTCCCTGCAACACCATGCAGAAGAAGATTTTTGCCTTTGGAGACCTTTTATATTTGCTGTACCTTGGTGAGTTCAGATGTATCTTATGGCCTCGGTGCTCCTCACGGTGACTAATGGCTGGAAGGTTGCCTGTGTTCCACACAGCCATCATCTGCATGATTCAGGGCTCCGAGAGACGGAGTAAAGAGGGTGGAGGGTGAGTGAGCACATGGATGGCATATCTCAAACTCCAGTGATGAGTGAATGCTTCCTTTTCTGCGAGTGCTTAAAAGGACTGCAAACACAACAAGCAGTACTTCTGAAGATCTCCTGAAGGTGATTCTCAGGGTCCACAAGAGAAAAATGCTGTAGGAAAGCACTTGGTACCCTCATGGTGATTGAGAGAAAGAACCCATGGAATCTTCTCAATAGAAGTCCAGAAAAATTATCCAGGATTTAAAGCATCCCTAAATCAAGCTCTAACCCAAAGCTGGTCCTCGGCTAACAGGCATTCAGCAAAGAGGCACTTGGTGCAAAATCAAAAGTTGGGCATAAAAGCAATATTCACTTCAGACTGCAACATCACAGTAAATAATCGTCTAGGCTGCTGTTATATGGCTCTAAACATCTCTTTCCCAAGATGCTGGATTCCTAAGGGCCTTTGTCGTTTAATCTAAGCAGAAACTGGGCTTTTTTGTGGTTGATGTTGCTACAATGAAGGAAAGTATACATCCTTAGAACTCTGGAAGGTTTTGATATGGTAGATGTGCCCCAGCGTGTCTAGGGGCTTTAAGGAAGCTGAAAAGTGCTGCAGGCAATGACTGGTCTGTTTTGTCACAGGGACAGTAAACTTCCCTTCTAAGGTGGATCAAGATTTTCCCTTGTTGCTCCACTCTTTTCACATCTGAAAAATCTGACTAGGACTCCTCACCAGATCTGGAATATCTCTGCAGTCCTATGCCTTGGGAGAGCTGGTGGCATTACCTCACCTCAGATGATATTAAGTGTCATCCAGCTTTGGCCATTTGGATCAGCCAAAGGATGAAATCTGACTTGCACCTTACCTGATTAATAGCTTTCTCTTAGTAGGTAGCTCTAAAACTTGGTCTGCATGCCTCTGGTCTTTAGTAAGGATTGAACTACTGCTTTTGGAGTTTTGTGATGTTTTTTCCTTTCTCTCGCATCCCAGGAGGTAGCATGCACTTGCAGTAATGCTAGAGCAGCACTTTCTTTCTGCTGGCTTCTTTGTTCCTTGTTTAATTGGGATGCATATCCTACATGGCAGTGGCTCCTTTTATGTAATGCTCTCTAGCACAAATTGGGAGACAAGTTCGTAAGAACATGTCTCAGAGACCCACTTTTCATCAGACATATCACAAAGCTATCAAAGTCCATGGCTGTGGCCTGCATTTGCCTGCATCCAGAGGTGATGCTGGCAGGCAAAGCCATTCCTGGCTGGTGCATACGTCCCAGTAGAGCAGAGAGCCTGGCTCTCCATATCACCCCCAGTTTGATGCTGCTCCTGCAGCATAAGTGCTGAAATCAAGGACACAGCTTCCAGGGCTAATGGAAACAGGACACTTGTCATGTTGTTATATGAAATATGCTCTAAAATTCAATTACATCATTGTATTACTGGTTTTATTCATCTCATGAAACTTAGTCCCTCAAAGGACAATTATAATGCAGATGGCATATTATAAATATCTATGCAAAAAGACCACAGGTCTCCTTGGGAAGAGGAGTTTAAACTATAATTGCCTATTCACTGCTGGTTTTCCTGCAGCTTTCATGCCATAATTTCTTCCACTGATTTGCTGGACATCATCAAAGACATTGCCTCACTACCCACCATTGCCTGTCCATGTTTTTCCTATATTGATTGACTCTAAACTATTAGAGGTCAGGGTGGTTTCTCACAGTGGGAACACATATAACACATCTAACAGTGCTACCTGCAGCTACCTTCTGTTACCTGCAGCTCAAGGAGATGCACCCAGGTTAGCTTCTTCTTAGGAAAGCCCAGTGCAAAGGAGCAAAACCACTTCAGAGGCTCACACTGCTCCAGAGTACAGATCAGGCTCAACCAGCTTAGACTCCTACCCCAATACAACCTCCGGGCTCACCTACTGAGGTCCTGCACAGGTGGTGAAGGAGCCTTTCTCCTCCTGCAATAGCTCACAAGCATCCAGTCGGTCCCACCCATCCTCTACCTGCTCAGAGATTATTCTTTGCCATCCCTCCTTCCATGCAACAGAGGGCTTGGGGTCTTGCCTCCAGGGACAGTTTCCCTTCATCCTACCTGATGCTGTGTAGTGGGATCAGCTCTTCCATCAGTCCCTTCACCTGGAGGTTCAATAGTTTGACTGGAACATAACCCTGGCAGAGATGTGTAGATCATCCCTGTAGAGGTCCCAACCAGTTCCTAGGGTACCCTGGCCTTGCCAAAGCAAACCTGTATCAACCTGCCTGGGACTTTCATAAGCTATCTTGAACTAAATTTAAATTTAATTTATTTTTTAAAAAACCCAAAATTTCAGGAAGTAACTCTTATTCTTGGAGGTAAGCATGGGGACATGAAACAATAGGTCATCTCACAGCTGTTTCTCAATCTGTTTTCGCTTCAAGAAAGTGTTTGTGTCCCCTCTCAAGCCCAGCTCACTCCCCTTATGCAGTCCTCATGAGCTGGGTGTCACTCCCAGCATGAAGGACAACAGCTCCAAAAAGAGCTGCTCACCCCTCTCCCTCTCTCCCTGTGCCAGGAGCACAAAAGGGATGGCCCTCTCCCTCCCTGTCTGCTCTGCCCCAAGGAAAGCGTGCAGGACAGCCAGCGAACCAGGGAGGGATTTTGCCCCATGGAAGCAGAGAGTCCCCAGAGCAGCTGCCATTCCTCGGGTCTCCACCATCCAGTCCTGCTTTAGCCCAGCTGGGAAGGCACTGAGTTCACTCATGGGGATGTAATGAGAGCTGACAACTGTTCCGTGCTCCCGCATGAAGTGGAGATTATGCAGGGTCTGGGAGTTTTGTGTCCAGCTCTTGTTGCCTGCCTGGCTCCTGGCTGTGGACAAGGCCATCTGCTTTGCAGAAGGGACTGTGTGCACAGAGAGCCCCCACTGTCTGGGAGGCTGTGACCAAGCCATCAGTTGCCATTAATACTCATTGGTCACCCACAGCCAGTAGCCCTGTATCAGCTCCTTGGAAGATTTTTCTCTCTCTGCCTGGAATGTGTAACCTAGCTCCAAGCTGAAAGAACTGCATTTTATCCTTCAAACAGAGAACAAACAGGGTTAGGTCACTGCTAAATCTCAGACTGGTTTCCATAACAGAAGCAGAAGACAAGGATGTTGTCACTGATGGACTATATTTTACAGGTCCTGAGTCCATATTCACTCAGGTAAGCTCCACCTGAGGGCACTATAGTTCATATATATGTCATTCATAATAAATAATTCTAGCAAGCAAATTCAGCCCAACACCTGCTTCTGTTTAATTTTAAGTGTTGAAAGTGACAGAACTATTTGTGCACCTATATTAAGCCTATGTTCAGTTGCTTAAATGAATTGCAGCAGCGCTGTATATTTAAACTTCCAAAAAGAAAGAACTTTATACAGTATTAATTAGATGAATCATTATAGTTTTGTCTGGATTTTATTTCAACTTGCTCTGCTCACATTCTTGAAGACACTGAAAGAGTAGGCAGGGTTAAACACAGATCTGTAAGAAGTCATCCTCCTAGTGAATTCGTAGAATCATTAAGGTTGGAAAAGGCCTCCAAGACCATCAGGCCCAACCTTTGACCAAACACCACCATCCAACTAAACCACAGCACTAAGTGCCATGTCATTTCTTGAACACTTCCAGGGGTGGTGATTCCACCACCTCCCTGGGCAGCCTGTTCCAATACTTAACCACCCTTTGGAAAAAATTCTTCCTGATGTTCAACCTGAACGTCCCCTGGCACAACCTGAGGCCATTTCCTCTTGTCCTGTCACTGGTTGCCTGGAAAAAAGACAGATCCCTACTTGGCTACAACCTCCTTTCAGAGAGTGATAAGGTCCCTTCTGAGCCTCCTTTTCTCCAAGCTAAAGGAAGTCTTCAGCCATGACCTAGTCCTAAACTGCTAAGAGAAGTGGGGTGCAATTGCACAAGAGGAAACAGATTTTTAAGGGGAAATCCTTCTGCCTAGACAATCCCTGTTACATGCTGGTAGTCCCAACTACTAAGGAGAGCATTTAAAACAACACAAAGAACACTTGAAGATGCACAACTGAAAGCAATATAGGCCTGGGGAAGAGATCATCAGCATAATTATTGTTTCTGTTCTCGTGGGTTTTGCACTCACTGACATGCTTTGGGAGCACAATTAAGGACTTTCCCATCTGTAGCTCACACAGTTCTGTAAGGTTTCTCTAGAGCTTTTTAAAACTGAACTTGCAGGGAAATGGGATTCCAGAAAACGTCTGAATGCTGCAAGGCAATTCTGCCATGTGGGATTTAAACTTATTTTGCCCCATGTGAGAAACTTGACTGAGTGACAACTGTGGCATTCTTTTTGTCAGCATAAAAAATGATTTGACTATTCACTGTGTATTTTGCAGGTTTGTGAAAGCTTTTGGGATTATGCTGGAGGAAAGATTTAGTTATGTTTCTATGGAAACCATAACACTTATATAAAAGTCTGCTTAACAAGCAAGAGTGTGACACTGTATCTCATTCAAGGTGAGCCACCTCTGAGATAACTCATTGATAAACTTCCAGCTGGGTTTTAAAGTCTGGGAGGACACCAGTGGATTTCTTACACCTCTAATAGGAGTGAGACTCAGCAGGTACTGCTGGATAACTACTTAGCACCATAGCATGGGTGTTATAATCTCACATGGAAAGTTGCAGTCATTTGGTTGGACTTGAAATTTTTCGTCAGGTTGTTTATACAGTAATGATTCCTAAGTTTATGTCTTTCTTACTTTTCCCCTACTATAGAGATGTGCAACTTCACTACCTCCAGCATGACCCAGAGGAGAAACCCAGTTATTTTTTTCCATAAAACACTGATGTGTTCCCAGATATTTGTTTGAAAACTCCTAGAAATAGAAGTGATATTTTCTTCACTTAGGTTCTGCTTTTCCTGAGATGAAAGTTTCCTTTAAAATTAGAAAATCTTTATCCCCTTGACACTGCTCTTCCCAGCAAGCACACAGAAGTTGCTATCACAGTGAAGTACAAACTGTAGCTAGCAGGAGACAGAATTTATCTTTGTCTTTTCTCCTCAGAAAAGAATATGTTCAAATCAACTTTTAAAATCTATTTTGTGTTTTCCCATTGACAGCACTTCTAGCCATGTTGTGGATTCTATAGCAATAAACTAGAACCAGTAAAAGTGGTCTTATTTGATAAGTGGCAAAAGCTGAGACGGAAAGTTGCTTTCTAAATTACTTCTGGTTATGTCACCATAAAAACTTCACTGACATAAAAAAAATTGCTGGCACAAGGATTGAAGGGCATTCTAGACACAACATCAGATTAGGGAATTAATTTTTTCATCTACTTCTACTACTTGCAAAAGGGAAATCGGTTAAATTATTTTTGACTGTATGAAGAGGCATTGTCCTTTAGGGTAAGAGTGGCCCATTCTGGATTTTACTGAAGCCAGTTACGTACAGTTTTGTCCATGGACTTCTAAGTCATTCACAGCCAGCTGCAGAATGCTCCCCCTGAGAAAGAGGACAGCAGAAACACAAAGGGGATGTCTCAAGTGTGTTCAGGGCCTGATCCTGAAATGACTCACGCAATAACCTGACTTCTCATACTGTCCCATTCCCTCTGAAAATGTTCTTTTCCACAAACCGAGTTAATAAACTCACACACGTGTTCTTGTAGCACCGCCACTTTTTTCCTTTGTAACACAGCACTAAAGAGGCCATTGACGTCCATTTTGCTGGTTTATGTTCATTAAGAAATGCACCAAACTACCTCTATCCTGTTGCTGATGTTGAACTGGTTTTGAGTGATGAAAAAGAAATAGTTGCCACCCTCTGTTGGAGAGGCCCAGCTGCTAGTGGAGCCAAAAGTCACCCAGCTTGGTGGCCTACTGTAGAAGCCACCAAGCCTTAGCAGGCTGTACAGAGTCAGTCTGTGTTGTAAGGGGTTATGTGTTGACTGATGTCTACAAGTTTTGCCCCAGTATAATGTAGAAAGCTCAGGGAACTTGCACCAAATGTGAAAGTCTCTAAGAAAGATTCTACATTATCTGCCCAAGAGCAATATGTTTTCTATATATATGGTGTTGCTGCCTTGCCGCTAATTGTGTTTACGTGTTGCCAGACAGCTCATTCATTTCCCCCAACTTTCACTGAGCCAGCTACTCCTTCTTCCTGCCAGGACAACCGCTTCTAGCATTACTTGCTGGAGCCTGGACTGCCTTGGATAGGCTCCCTGTCTGCAGAGATGAAGATAGGGCAGGCAGGTACAAACCACGCAACAGCTCCTCAGACAAAAAGTAAGTGTTCAAGCACAATACCATAGATATTCAGTCCTGTGGGACAAAGGCACTCCCACAGGCACTGTGCTGTGGGGGAGCATGGAAGCCAGAATTCAGTCCTTCATGAATCACCTCTCCAGAGTCCTGCTGTTTTTCTTTTCATGGCCCATAACTTAATGTTCACTGCTCCTCACATTCTGTAGCAACATTTCCAAATAATGATACTCCAAAAATTCTAAACCAGATGTTTTTAGTTGTTTCTTCATTGGCAATCACACTAGCTAATTAGGGTTGGTTTTACAGGGTTGGAAAACTTACTAACTATGGCAGGTTGAGCATGAGCTTCATGGTGCACTCATCATGTAGAGTATTACCAATGATATGTATCTAAAGCATCTTCAGGTGTTTTCTTTGCAGGTCACAAAAACTAACAACTTAAGCCTCAGAGCACCTGTGATGGAAGGAATATCTATTTTCCTTTTGCAACAGGAACAATATGGCCATAAAGGCTAGGACTTCTATGGTCATCTTTCTCAGAGGCAGACTCAAAGCTTGGTTCACTGGAGCACCACTAACACCAGGCCTGGTCTTGGTCTGATTCAGTCTTATTCAATAGAATTGGCTTTTAAAAATTACTTCGAGAAAGCTCCAGGCCTGCTGCTTATGCCAGTCTCCCTGGGAGCTGTGCCACGTATGCATGGATCAGTGGAAAACTCCTCTTTGCCTTCCCCAAGCCTACTCATGCTGCAGATCCAAAATTGCCATGTTATCAGTAGATTCAGGGATAATTCTTGCTTGGTCCTTGGTGTTGCCACCAGTCCCACTAACATTCCACAGGAACTGTGTGTTAGTTCTTTTGCAACATATTCCTGTCTCATAGATGTGCCAGAGACACACAGTGACTTTGTAAGTCATGCAGATGCAGCTACTCACAGATTCCAGCTACACACATTTTCAGCCACACCAGCTCCAGCACACTTTGATGATGCTTCTATACCTTCATTTCTGTTATAAGAATGTTTTGTCTACTCTGAATGAAGTAAATGCCTGAGACGTACTTTCTAGTTTGTGTATGACCCATGTTTTCCAAGTGGGCCATCAGAGGACACAGAGCTGGAAGTATTCCGTCAATATTCAGATGATAAAAAAATAGCCGTTTGATTTTAAGTTGCTGATAAGTACATGAGAAACTATGTGAAGAGGAGATGGTATTCTGTTTTCCAAACACTTCTTGGAACAGCTCTCATTTGGAGTGTCTATTTTCACACTAATAGGAAGCTGTGTTACACCTGGCACAACAGGAAAGCATAAAAGGTCAGTTTTTCTGGCACTATGAATAATTCTTCCCACAGTGAAACCTCAAATTTTAACTGAATCATTCATTTGCAAAGAAGCAGCAGATGTTCAGCATCTTCCAGCCTGAATTACTCTCTGGAAAAGGAATGTGCAATATGAAGCTTAAGTTTTTCCACCATCTACATTTACATGTACACACACACATATAAGAAAACAGGCACTGCTTCTTGAACAAATCACTCAAAATAAAAGCAGTTCCTTCTTGCAAGCACCTCAGCTCAGTGGCAATGGTCATTCCAAAAATTAACTCTTAGAAATCTTCTCTGTCTGGAGATGATGAACTACCTGACCTCTTTTCCCACACAAAACTGGCTGTACACACAATTTAGATTCACTCACGAAGAAAACCAACTTACTCACATGCTAAAAAAAGCCGCATTTGAAATGTCCTGTTGTGAGATTTGCTGGTGACACTGATCATACAGTGTTGTAGGATTGAATACTTGATGTTTTTTTCTTGTCCAACATGCTCTGCTGGAAGGTGACCAGTAGTTGGCCCTCTAAGTCTTCCATGAAGTCCATGGAGCCGCCTCTGCCTCACCAAGGGGATTCCCCAGGCTTGGAAGCTGATGTAAACAATCATGTCAGCATGATTACGGCTCACTTTCATCAAATTAAGCCTGTTTTGCTTAGATCAGTGCAGCTATTTTTACTTTTATGTCCCCAAATATTGCCTCAGTAATTATACTGGATGTCAGTTTGCAAGCTGAAATTATTCCTGTTTCATAGGAAAATGAAAGCCAAGCAACGAGATGCAAACTAAAATATGTCCTCTGTGGGACTTGAAAACAGTCATTTTGGAAGTTAATATTCAGTGTGGTCACTGCTAACTCCAGTTAACTGTGATAACATCAGAATTTAGTTTTATCTTAGTTTGGTTTCCTTGTTAAAAAAAGGTTGCGATTTTAGAGTTGTTTGGTTTTGTTGGGGTTTTTTTTTGTTGGTTTTGTTTTGTTTTGCTAATTCTAGAGCTGAGGGATTTAAATGTTTACAGAGAGCTGAATATATGATAAATAAGGATTTTTTCAGAAACTCCCAAATTGAGATGGAATCTAGAAAATGGTTCCTTGAAGCTAACAATCAGTATTTCCAGTGATGACTGGGCTGGCTATACAAAATAAGCATTTAATAAAGCAGTTGCACACTTAAAATGTCTGCAAGAGGAGGACAAAAAGCAGTTAAAGGATCATTTAGAAATACCAAATTATTAAAAAAAAAAAGTTTTATATGTTAAGATCCTGAGATTAAACAAATCAGAGGTATGAAAATTTGCAGCAGAAGGTCTGACTGGAAAATTTCATATTAATTTTTTTTAAATAAAATCATTCCAGTGCAGGAATCTTTCAAAGACTTCTTCTTGCACTACGGAAGCTTTGGTAAGTGCTTCACTGGAAGAAAGTACAGTTATTATTCAAGTACACATGGGGCAAAATAAGTTTAAATCCCACACGGCAGAATTACCTTCCAGCATTCAGACATTTTCTGGAATCCCATTTCCCTGCAAGTTCAGTTTTAAAAAGCTCTAGAGAAACCTTTTAGAGGTAGGAAACAGTAAGAAAAATTTATATGGCTGAAGAGCCAGAGTGGTGATGGCTATGTACGTGCTAAGGAGAGAATGTCAACTGGCAGAAGCAACCCCCACCATCAGCTCTGTGATGGCTGTGGTCCTGGGCACAACATCCCCACAGTCCAACACAAGCAGTCACCTGGAGAACGACACCACCATGCCCCTACCTTTTTACAAGCACATAAAGATGCACAATGCATTGCTTTGAGGGAATAGCAACAGCTACGCTTCCTCAAAGGTGCTCAGAGAGGCAGCAAGTCTTCTCAAACTCTTGCCAGAAAGGCTTGGTGGGTCGATAGAGCGTGATAATGATCTCCAAACATTATTTTCCCCTGAATTTAGAGTACATTCTTTACATCCAGAATATCGGGAATATTTTCCAGCTTACCCAGTAAATTGGAGCATAAAATACGGATGAATGACATAGAGTTTATTTTTAGTTTGGATTCTCCCCCATTCTATTTAAAGCATGAAGCCCAGAGGCAACAAACAAAATCCAAGTCCCATGAAAATGTTTTTCCCTGGCAGCCAGGTGAGCCAGCAGAACACACTGCAAAGCAGCAGCAAGGGAGGCCTAGGGAGCTGCAACCCACCCAGGTGATGCAGTGCCACACAGATGAATGCACAGTGTAAACACACTTCCTAGCCATGTTTCCTAAGGCAGGAGCTCAGGCAGGAGCTAACAGATTGCTTGCAAAAAGCATGTACAAATCTTGAGGCAATTCAAGCTAGGAATGGGCAATGACAGCAAACCTTTGATGCTTCTCATAAATCCACCCAAACTTCTATTTCACCTCATTTGAATCAATAGGTCAAATATTATTTCAAATGAGGGAAAAATGGGCAGAGCAAGCCTCAAGGAAACTTGCCAGCCAGAGTAAAAGAAAGTTGAGAAATCTGTTGGCTCTGAGCAATTGCTAGAGACTGGGCATTTTCACAGCAACAAACCAGCAGTACCTGATGCAATGATTCAGCTATGCTAATGTAGCAGTAGCTGTAAAATACATCATCATCTAAGGCCAGAACAGCAAGATTCAAGCAGTCAAAACATCACAGGCATGTCCCAGTATAAAGCTAGAGCAAAGCTTGACTGATGTTTCACTTGCTGCGGGATACGGGAGGTGTAGGCAGGGATGAAGGCGGAGCAAGTGCTCATTTGCAGCAGAAGAACTTCACATTGTTGAGTGCTGTGTCATCCTGAAGCCCCTGTGGGGGCTCTACCTTGGTCTGGAGACCGCATATCTTGCAGCTGTTGGTCCACGGGCCAAAGCTGCCCCACGACAGTCCATCACCCACCAGCACAGATTCATCTGAGCACCGGAACTGAATGTTGTTGGCTGCTGTGTCATCACCTCCTCCCTGAGACTTCTCTGTTCTCAGTGAAAAGGAGATCAGGTAGCCTCCAGGGCAGACTTGGAAGCTGGTCCAGGAACCCCACCTGACAAGAAGCAGAGGGAAGAATGTCTGGGCTCTGTGAGCTGCTGGGAAGTGCTCCTTTGCCTTGTCATGTTGCTTCCATGACACAGCGTCCTGCTGCAGTCTGGGACCCCTTACTTTCTCCTTTTTTTTTTCTCTTGCCTTCCAAAGATGTACTTTTCTCTTTATTGATATCTCATCAGAAAAACACCAGGAAGTCTGAGATTAGATAGTTATGGTTCTGGTGGAAACTCCAAGGGCAGCCTGATCTCAGATTTTATGATGCATCCCTGATGTGTGTGACAGGTACACACCAGGCAGCAGGGAGAGCAGCCATTCTGCCTTCCAGAGGTGCGGTTCTGTTCCCTGCAGCTGGGGCAGGGCTTCAATCAGGCAGTCTCTAAATGTATGGTTAGAAACCCCTTTTCCCAAATTAGCCCCATGTGTTGCAGATTTCCAAAGAAAGACTTTAACCCTGGGACCATACTTCAGGTGTTCACAGTGCTCTGCACAAAACTCAAGGGCAAACAAAAAGTGGTAAAGTGAGGTAATCATGTTTAATAACCCTCAAAATTAATGAACACAACCCCTAACCACTTATTTTAATTCACTATACTACATCACTATGTATATAAAGAAAGTCAGAGAGAAGAGACCCCTGCAAATGGTGACACCATGGGTATTTTGTGAGCTGATGCATCACAAACAGGAGAGAAGTCACAGTGTTACTTACTCCCCCACCAAGGACTCAATGGTTATTGAGTCATCCTGACAATGCAGGCGTATGCCATTCAGAGCAGTGTCATCTCTTCCAAACTGGTCGGGCTCCACCTGCAATGGAAGTCACACAGGGACAGAGGTAAAGGCAAGGGGCAAAAGACCCAGGAAAAGTCCTTTACATGGCTGTCATAAGCACTACCAACTTCTTTCTGTAATGGGAAAGAGAAAATGTCTTGGGAAGCACATGGGAAGAAACGGCTATCACTGGGAAACTACCTAACCCTTGTAACATATTCTTTGTGTTTTCTAACTATTTCTGACCCAGCAGGGAAGGCAGACACTCAGAGTCTCAGGAGAGACAGTGGTGGTGGATTCCTCTCTCCCTGAATCCAGATTTTTGCACTCACGTGACTTCTCCCAGCAACATCAGCCACATGGAGACCTCTGGTTTACCTACAGTGGCAACGTTTGCCAGAAGACTCATAATTTTTGTACAGAGTATCATACTCAAGAAGAGGGAAAACCTGCAGAAAGTCCTTGGGGACAGGAGATGGTAGGGAATGGAGAGAATTTTACCTTCAGCGCAAATCCATTGGCATAGCCATGATGGCAAAACTGCCGGCTGCCCCACTTGCCCCAGTGGCCTCCATTGGGCACAGTGAGGACAGAGGTGTGTTCACGCACCCCTGTTCCTGGCGAGCAGAGGAGGAGCAGGATGAGCGTAGCTGGCATGAGGAACTTCATCTCTCGTGCTCTGCATCTGCTGAAGGAGAGCTGGTGTATGGACTGGGGAATTTATAGCCTTCCAAGGCTGCTTGCCTTTCCCTACCAGTCTGTCGACAAACACCATTGGAACAATAGTTTCCACCCAGGCAGTGACACAGCACCTGGTGACCTGCTCACCGTGCCCATGCAGCAGATACTGCGGCCATAGGTGTATCCACCATCACTGAAGGGCTAGGGGAACACCTACGTGCTCCTTGCTGTGCTCGTGGTAGAAGCTTAATATCGATTTCTGCTTCTGGCTGTGCAGATATTTGGCCATTGGAATGTTTGCCTTCCGAGAGTAACTTCCATAACCATTTTACCTATTGCTATTTGGCAAGGCAGGTCAAACTAGATGAAGAAACACAAGGGACCTGGTCTGGAACAAAGAATAAGCAAACTCAAGCCCCGTGTCTCCCAATACCTTCTGTTGAATAGGATTACTGGGAAGCTCAAAAAATTAGGTAATTTATGGTTTTAATGTCCTTCTTTTCAATAGCCATTTTTATCTCAATAAAGAACTGTATGCTTTGCTTTTGCAGCAAGCTTAACCAAAGTCACATATGCTGAGATACCCACAGAGATTCTCAGGGCTAAATGCCACTGGGGAAAAGTTGAAAGGCAGGGTTTCCAGAAAGGTAGTACTGAACCTGAGGGCACAGTCTTTGAGGAAGTTACAATGCAGGGAGAGGTGAATTTGAAAACCCGGAGTTGAGAGTCTCTTAACATAGAGTTAACCAATGCTTCGGATGACCCTTGGTCTGTCTTGCAGCATCTAGCAGAAGCTTTCCCTCTGTTCAATAGGCAAAAAAGAGAGAATATATTTTAGAGAAGTATCTTGATCCTCAGGATTTTATAGCAAGATGAGTTGCCAGATGTTGAACTAAAAGAAGACAAAATTTTCCTCTTCTAGGTTTCTCTTCCAATCCCTGTTCTACTCCCTCTGCTCCTGTCCCACTAAAAGGTGATGTTGCTTTTCCCACTCTTGACTCTGCATTCCTCTTACGCTTGTCAGTGGTCTGTACAGGTGGCAATACATGCAAATTAAGACGATGGCAAGTTGGATGATCCTTTTCGTGAAAGGCATCAAAAGAGCACAGCACGTGATAGAAGCACAGCCTGTTTTCTTTTTTCAACCAGAACTTTTATTTTATTTCTCCAAAGGGATGTCAAAATCCAGAGGAGATGTGTTTTCTCCGACAAGGACTGTGCAATCACATCTGGCAATCCAGGTGTGTTTGTTCAGGCAGGGTCACAGAGTGGTAGCCGAGGACACTCAGACCTGCCCTTGGCAGCACATGAATGGAAAGGAGCAGAAGGAGTCAGACAGAAATGGCTGGGACATGGTTAAGGTAACAAAAGAAGAAGCAGGACTCCCCCATTCATTTCTCCTTTGCTGGCCCAACACCATCATCCTTGGCCATTTCACCTCTGGCAGCAGTGATGCAGGTCCACAGCCTGTCAGGACCCACCTTCCCCCTCAGACTCTGCTCAAATCATAAGATTCCTGCCTTTTCGCATCCCCAGAGGAGGATCCTAGGGCACAGTGAGCCCTCAGTGTGCAGGGGAGTGGGATGAGGCAGGAGGTGAAGCTACCTTCAGGGATTTGGCCATGAGAAGTGGCTCCTGTGCACACTTCAGAAGTACAGGAGAAAATGCAAGCCCAAGAGGAGAACTATTGGAGAGCTATTACTGCAGGGCTTGGGAAGTACCGTTTTCCCATTTATAACCAAACAGCTGGTAACCTGGGCTGCCAAATGTGAGATGCCTTGGACTTGATTTCACAGCACATGGCTCAGATAGCACTTAATACGTGCAGAGCAGACATTGATTTCTGCTATGGCGTAACAGTACCAATTTTGCTTGGATGCCTCAACAAGCTGCCAGGATCAGCTTACACAGACTATCAAAATCAAAAAAAGTCTACAATGGTGAGATCTGGATCTCTTACTGACACACCTACCCTGCTTTCTTGCTCCCTCTCTTGTATTTTAATACCCTTGAAAATGTCAGAACAGTTTTAAAGAAAATTGGAAAACTGATGAATTTGATTAATGAAACATGACTTCAGTAAAATTATGATGACACAAGGTATTTCCTCCTTTCATTATTCATCCAGTTTAATACAATTATTTTTGCAGGCAGAGGAGCATAAAAATCTTGCCACTACTTTTCAGCTTTTATAAAAACTTCTATTTTTTTAATAAACAGCTTAATATAATATTAATCAGTATATTGATTTTATGAAATTATTATTGTGATGCTATGACATATTTAAAATCTACATGGAACATGGAAAATGAATTTTATGTCTATAACATACAAAAACACATACCATACAAAATTTGCTTATTTTATGAAGTTATTGAAAAAATTACATATTAGCTGTTCTTGAAAATTCATTAATTTTTTATTTTTACCCCTAAAAATACCACACACTTAGGAATACAAACTTCGTTTGGCAGTGTTGTGTTGTCTTTCTCATATTCTCAGATTCTCATATTCATGTAAACCTTCTGCTGCCCAAAGGACACAGATCATTTGAGTCGTTGGACTCCTTTGAGTGAGCTGTAGGAAGGGTTGAAGGCAGCAAGTGCCCAGGAACTCTGAATAGGAGTGGAAGTAAACAGCATTTGCTGAAGAGAGGTCAATAAATACAGAGGAATGGTTTTGACTGAATGACTCTGTGCTTCTGGGTGCTCTAGGCCATTTTACACTCCTCCCACGCTGTTACCAAGGTACTGGTTGCCGCCCATCAGCTCTCAGTAGCCACGTTCCTCAGCAGCTCTGATGTCGAACTGACCATTACAATTGGGTGTAAATCAAGTGTAAATCACACAGCCTGGCTCTGCCAAACCTTCACCTGCAGCATGGGATGTAGATAAAACACTCCACAGCTGACTGCATCCTGCAAAGGAGCACACTATCTCATGGAAATGGTACATCAGCAAACACAGAAGCCACACCTAGTGCCAAAGAAACGTGAAAGGGCAATAAAGAATCTATTCTATTCTGTGAAAATATGAATAAACAAAGGGTTGCATTATTTAGAAAGAAGAGGTGCGATTCTGAATGAACACAGACATCTACAGTGCCGATGTCTCCATCTGAAATAATCACAGTGGGCTCCCTTTATAGCTGCTGAGAGAGACAACATGACAACAATAGAGAGGAACAGATACCTTCATATGAGCCTCTCCCTAAAATCATCTACTCATCTCTACTGACGACACGGAGGCATGATCCCCACCTGGACTAGTCTTATAACCTCAGACTCTATTTAGGCTTTTGCAGGCTAAAAACAGTACTGCTGAATGAGAATTAGTTTTCAATAATATGGGCAAATGTTTAAGAGAAAAGGAGTAATCAAATTATGTGCTATCTGGTCCTCATTTTCTCATTTGCTAAATTGATTCAGATTAATAGAAAATTGAATAGCTGGGAAAATATAAGTGAGAGACATCAGAAATGAGACAAGAGCCAGGATTTTCTAGATGCATGAGCAGACAGGGAAGCTTTAAAGCAAATAACATAAGTACAGCCATTTCTCATATGTAAGAGGAGATAATTTCGCATCAGTGATAGGATGTAAAGAAGACCTGCATGTAGAGGTGGTGCTCCCCTTGTTGTGAAGTTATTTTCAGGTGGTTTCCCACTGCCCACAATCCCCGGCTTTCATATAAAACTTTATCTTAAAAATTTAGACATTTTATTTATCTTACCTACTAGGCCGAGCATACATTATTGTTTTTAACACAGCAATTACAACTTTTACAGTTTCTCACATTTTTTATTCCTATACAATTAATAGAACTAATTTCCTTCATCTATGAACTATGTAAGTCTTCTTTCTATTGCCTTATTCTTTACTTGTTCATTGCAATTTTTGTTTACAATTACTAATAACATTTAAACACATTCTTGTGAAAGCCTGATTGCCCTGCCCCCTGTCATGGAATCTCTCCATTTCTTTCAGTTTCCAATTCCTGTCTGGGACTCAGCATGCCAAAACTACTTTTTTTTCTTTTTCCTTTTTTTTTTTTAAGGCAGTGCAACAGAACAATGTTGCACTTTTGTTTAAGCACCCTGGAACAATTCCTATCATTTTCACAATGGTATGATAGTGTTGGCTCATACTCAGGTTATGACTCGCCTACACTGACAGAGGATTCCTGCCCTTTTCCTTCCTACTAAATTAATTTCAGCATTACCTGCCCACACAAGAACCGAAAACGCATAAAAGCTCCACTCGTCATTGAAATCTCATTGTGATTTGCACTTGCACATGATGGCCAGCAAGCAAACCAAATATCCTTAAGAAACCTGCTGAGCAGAAAGAGAGCAGAGACCACAGCCAGTACCAAAGAAATTGTTTTGCTTATGTATCATGGTTTTTTACATCTTTTGCACTGACACATTCACTTCTTTTCCTCACAGCTGTGTTATAGGCCAGAATTAGCAGGAAAGGAGGTTTACGAATAAGGACCAGAAAACAGTAGCTAAAAAAGTCAGAGTATCTGCTCAGGCAGGATTGTACAATGGTAGCCAGGGATGGAGAAAGTACTGTCTGGCTGCAGTCCAGGTGTGCTGGAAAGAGGTGGAGTGAAGCTCTGAAGACAACACCTGGGACCTGCAGATAAAGCCAGAGCAGACAACTCAGTCCATTTCTGCCCAGAATGCCCAGGACACCACTGGGCAAGAACAGAAACCAAGGCATTGCCTCATTTGGTACTGATCCTTTACCCTTTCTGAAGGTCTAATCCCACACACACTGCTTTCTAGACATCTCAACATTTTTGCTGATCTCTTCTGGACTGTACTCTGTTGGTCAAATGCTGTTTTGAACAGCATTTCAACAGAGATCTTGTCACTGCAGCACAATAGTTGAAAGGTGGAAGTTTTCTAATTGTTAATAAAATACCCAACATTTTAGCAAGGGTGGTACTGGCACCACTCTTCCTGTAGAACTGCTGCCTCACCAGTCACTCTCAACTCCTCACCAGTCAGCTCTCTCACTCTCTTTGAAAGTGACTATTCTCATGTTAGTGCAATACTTCGCACCTGTGCTTATTTTGAATTCTATCCCCAATCCTCTAGTGTCTTCGTCTCCCAGGCTGAGGACATCTATAAATTTAATAAGCAAACTCTCTATTCTACTGTGCAATAAAATAAAAATATGAGTAATTTCAGACCTAGAATAGTCTCCTGTGGGACATGGCTCGATACGTGTTTTTACAGTTGTATCAGGCTTTCAACATTTTTTATTATTGAGTCTAATTGCTAATTAACAAAAAAACCCACAAAGAAACGGAGACACAGACCCTCCTGTAGTGCAGATTTACTGACAGCCAGAGACCAAATGCCAATTTACACCCACTGCAAATCTTCAACTAAAGATCACTTCACATAGCAACTTCTTCAGAAAATTCACTGGGAAAAGTTCTCAGGAAACCTATCCTTAACCACAGCCACAAGGCTGTTGCACCCCCTTGAAACTGAGTGTGATCCATCCAAAGTGATCCATCCAAAGTAATCCATCTCCCTGCTCTGTGTCAGGGCTGCACTGCTCTGGTTTTATATTTTGCATACACACTGGTGCACACCTGGGCTTTCTCCTCCAGTAAACCAGGTGGTTCCCTTGGTGGGGGCAGACTGCCATGAATTACAGTATCATCTGCATTGGGATCAGAATGATCAGCACTATGGGGCAAGCCAGGCCCCACCACTTGGCTGTGGAAAGCTGCCTGGTGCTAACAGCAATGCCAGCAAGGGTATTTCAGTCCCAGAGTGCCCCACAGACTAACACAGCCCCCTGCAGAGAGCTGGCACCTCTCAGCTGCTCTTGTCACCAATGTCACTTTCCCCAAGCTCCTACTGGTGAATCTTGACCATCCCCCTGAGTTCCTTTCCTTCCTCTTTAATTGCCCCGTGAAAAACAGCAGCATGTGCAGTGGCTGGGTTTTGGCCATGCCTGCAGCAGCAGGGTGGCTCTGTGTGCTAGCTCAAGAATGCCAAGACAAAAAAACAGGCTAAGCTCTACTGAGAGTTGGGGGAAGGAGGGAGAGAGGAGGAAAAGAAAGAAAGAAAGAAACTGTGCAAAAAGCTCTGAAAAAAAAAATTGCATATTTGTAGATTATTTTCATAAGTACCAGATCATTCAAAGTTGCCTTTATTTTTTAAATAAAGAACTTTATTAACAGATCCTGAGCAAAGGTTAAGGGGAGGATGAAAAGACAGAAGAGGGCATGTCTTTCTTTGACATCAAAATGTCTAAATATGTTTAATTTATGTAAACACTCTTTTTCTTATATCAAAATTTTTTATCTCCTAAGTTAATTCAGGTGTTGGTTGAAAATACTTCAGCCATCACTCTGAGCTGCATTCTCATAAAAAGAGCAGATTACACCTTGATCTATGCCCAGAGCCAGGGAATGCAATGGTCTAGACATGCCTCCTGTTTTGACAACAAGTCTTGAGGCCATTACCCATGGAACAGAGTCCATATTCTTCCAGGAAATCCATATGTGGAATTACAATCCCCTTCCAGTCCAGAGCAAGGCAGAAATAAATTATGGTCATTGGGAACTACCATGTGCAACTACTGCTGGCCACTGCAGTCTGAATGTTTGCACTTTGAGAAAAGACTCAAGCAAGAGTCTTTTCTCTCCCTCAAGAACTCTTCACAGACAGTCGTGCTGACCTAGGGAATTTACTGCGAAACAGACCCTGTTGTCTGTAGTTAGGGACCCAGCTCTGGAATTCAGACTGCAAAGCCTTTAAGCACAGCATTAATCTTCTGGACTTCTGGACTCCTGGACTCCTGGACTCCTAAAGTTCACCAAGTGCTAAAGGGCTTTGTTGTACTTGATCTTGCAGCACCTTAAAACTGCAGATCTTCAATTAGCAGCCTTCAGATCAAGGTCCCAAAGCCCTCACCAGTGACCAGTGAAGTGACAACTTGGGAGGCAGCCCTGGTCCTGCTACAGCTTCAGCAACTTTGCTGATGGGTTTGTCTGGGGTCTCTGTCAGGAACAGATTAATATGGGGGAAACATTGATTAGGCACAGATTAACCCAAGATATCCTGTACCTGGGACTAGTTTGGAGTGGAAACATGGAGGCTAGTCCTGCTGAGTTATGAACAGGTATTTTTGCTGTGGTTTTAAACCTGCTGTATGCCTGACTTCAACTGCAAATGCACTGATCCAGACCTATATCCCTCACCCCACCTCCATCATAGCTGTCAAGAGCGAGAATTGGTCACCACCTTCAAACAATGGTAGCTGTTCGGGGCATGATCCATTTATTATTTACACTCTGTTAAAACCCTGATCTAGAAAGGTCCAGTTTACTTGGTGAGTTTCCATAGTGTTCTTCACTGAGGTATCCAAACATTAGTTTCTCTTTTGAAACAAGGGAGTGACATTTCTCCAAGCAATACTCCAGGCACCAAGGTGCACAGACTAAAGACAGAAGCACCCATTCACTCTGAGTGCTAGATTTCCTTGACTATATTTCAGTTTCGAGTATTACATAGGATATAATAATTCCAGGCAAAGCTACAACTGCTTGTAGAAAACGCCATTCTGAAGTTGAGACCATAGTGCCGCATTGCAAACAACTCAGACAACAACCAATGATTAGGAATTCATTTATGAATAAGTGAATATAATCCACCTTGAACCACCAAGGGAGTCATGACAGATGCCCAAGGCAGCATTCACAGTCAGGACTCAGGTTTCAATCCCCAGGACCTGTCTTGCTGCCCAGTGATACCCAACTGACCACATCTAGACCCTGGCTCCCTGCACCTGATCCTGATGCTGAGATCCACTCTCCTTTGCAACATTTTCTGCTTTGTCCCTCACCCAAAGACTTGGAAAGGTGCCTTGGGGTGCCTTTATGATGTGTATCCCCTGTCGCTGCTCTATGCCCAGAAAATAATTTTGTGCCTTTCTGTGCCTTTAAACTGAGCCTGAGAGGGGGGAGAGGAAAAAAACCAAGTGAATGTCTCAAAGCGGTTGTTCAAGGATACAGATACACACTCCTCTGCTTCTGAAGCAGCAAGAGTAGAGGAAGCACCCTGCTTGCTTTTCAGCCAACTTTCGGCCTCTTTTCTCTGGAGGGAGACGGAGAGTTGAACTTTGTTTTCCTGGGACTTCGGGGTTTTTTTCCCTTCTTCTCTTCTGGACTGTTTGAACATCAGAGCACCTTGGGAGAATTTTCTACTGAGGTGGACGCCCTGGAGGTGGGCCCACACTAACCCAGCTTCGAGGAGGAGAAGAGAATGTCATACATGAAATCCCTAATTGTGCTTGGTCTTTGCATATTAAGTGCTTTAATTAATTAATTCTGAGTTAAATATTTTAAATGTTAAAATTAACCCATCAGCCCAGGTACAAAAATCAAGTTCCATTATCAGTGTTTTCAATTGTTCAAAGTAGTTTATTAAGACAGTTACACCCTTCCCAGTTAAAAATTCCCCAGTTAAAAATCCCCAACTTATGCTCCCTTTTCAAACTTCAAACCACCTGTACACCATAAGAGTTACCTTTCCTGTGTTTACTGTATACTTTTACAAGTGTTTTAAGATGTGTTGGATGTATTTTAATACTTTTTCAAGGGTTTTTACTTTGCACTTTAGTCCAAGGACTAACTCCAAAACCCCAGTTTCTAACAGTCAGCAGCTATTTTTAGCCCCATAGCCTTTACCCTGCAGGCAAGCTCCATGGCAACCTGAATTTTAATGAGGGCATTTTAGCACCCTTATCTCAACTGATACCACCCCTCTGACAACGATGAGCTATTGGTGGACAGAGATGATCTATCAAAGGGAAAGCACCAATCACTTTAAACCGAAGGGGTGGGCTGTGGGCGGGCTGTGGGCGGAGCAAAGGCACTATAAAAACAACGAGACAGGTCTCAGAGGGGGAGAGTCCTCTGCAGGCTAGCTGTGGTGGACTTTGGTGCTGGGCATTAAAAGCCTTACTCCTATTAAGGAGCCTTTAATAATTTTTTTCCTGACTTTTGGACCAGCTAAAAGTCAGCCCAGCACTGCAAGTCCTTTTCTCTACCTGTGGTCCAGTGCTGCCTCAGCCAGAAGATCTCAGATCCCTGCGCTCCTGGGGCATACCATCTATCGAGCTGTAGCATCCCAAATTTTTATATTTTTCTAATTTCTGTAGTTTTTCAATTTCTCTGTTTTCAATAAATTATTTTAATTTTTATTTAATTAAGAGTTGTCTCATTTCTTACAAGAGACCACTCCTACAGAAGGACTCTTAAAATTTCCCAGGTTTCTCTCCACAGCAAGAGGTTTCATTATTTAGCATTCTTTTCCTGTGTGTTTGCTAAATAAATAGTTTTTATCTCTTTTGCTTTCCTCTGAGGAAAATTTCTTTTCCTGAACCTGATGAGGGAGGGCTGGTTGTAACCTGCCTTCTATCAGAGGGTATTTTTCCTCCAAATTTGTCCAAATCAGCACAAAAGAGGGACAATTATCCAAGCATCATTGAAACTGTAGCTCTAAATGGGGCATGTGTGCCATATCCCACTAACTCACGCTGTCACGGGTGATGTTGAGAGTTGCAGGGAGCAGGAAAGTCCTGAGGAGGTAGAAGGGGTGTTGGAGACACAGACCGAGGAGGCAGATGTCTCTGTCCTGGCACCAAGGTACTGAACATGGACAAAGCAAGGAAAGGCCAGAACAGCCACGGGTAGAAGGCAAGGGAGACACTGTCAGCCCAGGAGAGGGAATCATCCACGTGCCTGAAGTGTGCTGTGGGATACAGGAGCCTCTCCCACCTCTTCCCTCAGCCTCGTGTATACATGGAAGCCCACCTGGAGAAGGCAATATTGGCTGGGACAGTGGGACCACAGTGCTCGCTGGTAAGAGGAAGCTTCTCTTCCAGTGGCTTACTGTAGGTCCCCATCTCCTTACCTGGAGTGCTTGCTTGCAGCCAACTGTTGGGAAGGGAGAAGAATTGCTGTGGAAGAGATACTGGATATGAGGCAATCCTGCATCCTAGAAAAGGCGGTGGTTTTCTCTCACCCCGGCCCCTACCTCCTGTTTCAGACCACGTATGCCTATTTTTTCCACACTCCCCATGTCTGATTTCTGGCCCCTCTGTGTTTTCTTTGGGAAGTTCTGAACCTATACTGTCTGTGTACAGCACAGGAGGATTTCAGGAACAGGGGAGGCTGTGTCTCTCCTTTCTGTCCAGCACCAAGACAGGTAAAGGTGTGCATCAGCCTCAGATGTTGTTGCAGCAATACTCCTCCTCTGCTCACGGCTGAAATTTATCTAGCAGGGATGGAATAACCAGTCCAATTAATGCAAGTGCTGCCAAAGCTCATCTGCATAAGTGAAAAAGGCAAGTTTTTTTGTTGTGTTTAATGTTCACGCTAATTAGGGATGACACTGTGATGTGGAGATGGAATTCATATGATGGATACATTGTCAGAGTTCACATTGTTCCAAAAATACCTGTTGCTGAAATGTTGACTTTTTACAACAGGGCAGAAGTCTCCTAAGAAAGACCTGAAGTTGAACAGAGAAGTTCACAGCACAAGAAGTTTCACCACAAATCTTTCCGATGTGACAAAGCTACAGCCCATGGAAAATCACTGGAAAGGAACCCAGTCAGGACAGCTGTTATTCCTCCCCTCCAGTGTTTCCTCTGAATCCTCTACTGCTTCTGAAAGATTCAAATGATAATTTATTTTCTTTTTTTTTTATCAGAAGCCAGTTACCCACATCCCTACCCACTATAACTTGCACTGAAGCCATGATGGTTTGTATCACTCTCCTCCTAGCTGAAGCCAGTGGGCACAAGCTTCCTGATCCCTTCCTCTCCAGAGTCACCTCAGAGCAGAGGTACGCCCCACACTCATGGGAGCTGACAGCCTCTGAACAGACTTGAAATTTCTGTGGCAGTACCCATGAAAATCCCCTGCCCTGAGAACTTCTCACAGAGAGGATACGTGCATGCAATGACAGCTCATCTTTATACATGTTTGTAAATTTATATGCGTGTACTATAAAAGGGTTAAACTCTTTTGCAAGTCCCCACCAAAGCTTGCCACTGCAGCTGATCCATGCAGGGTCTTGCCCACAGCATGTCTCCTACAGGAAGGCCACCTAACTCTTTCTCTTTGCTGCCACAGGCAGGTTTTCAGACAGCCCCTAGAGCTTCTTCTCTTGGAAGACTCATCACAACCATGATGTTGTGTTGCTCTGCTTTGTTATCTCACTGCTCTAAAGAGTCTGCTTATATGCACTTGGCAGTCGTGCTGGTTTTGGCATCTCCTTGAAACCCTGACACTGTTTCCATTTCTTCCCCCAGTGTTCATCCCTCATAGCATACTAGAGGGGAGAGACCCTCAGGCTGAGCACAAGGGCTGAAGGAATACTGGAATGCTTGCAAAGTGGTCACTGTCACCTTGAGGAAGGACCTCAGGAATAGCAGAGGGAGAGAAGAAAGCAGACAGCTTCTTTTATTCTTTTTATGGCATCACCTGCAGGTCTAAGCCCTTTCTCAGAGGTTCTCTTCACTCCTTCAGGTCTTTGTGGGCTGCACCCAAACAGCAGGTCTGGGTGTCCCTGGCTGCCACTGTGTCACCCTGCCTGAGCAAACACACCTGGCCCTTCAGCAACTCTCTTGGGTTCTTGCTTGGTTTCTTATTTCAGGGAAAAAAAGTGAGTTCCTTGATGAAAAATCTCCCTTTCTCAGGTATTTGTTATGCTATGGTCCCTTCTCTTTTGCACTCAGACAAAACTCCCATGTACCAGGTCCTTTTGGAGTGGGCCTTTGTATCCCAGTCCTGCTGCCATTGGTCCCTTCAAAAATTATTTTTCTTGCAACACTTTGTTGAGCCCATCTTTCCCTTGGTATTAAATTAATTACATAAAAATACTGAATCAAATGAATAATTGGTTACTCATTATATACTAGTTCTTGGGTTTCCGATGTACTTGTTAGAGTGTTTAATTTTCTAAGCAATTTACAAAGGAGCTATAACCCCTCAAGAAATTCACACTGTGGCATTCGTAGAATTTAAATTTGCAAAATTCATGACACAAACCTCCACCATCTGAGTGGGATCACTACTGTAGGAGAAGTAAGTTGCCATTTTAGTATATAATTTTTTGTCTTAGTATATAATTTTTTGTCTGTCTCCCTCGAGCCATAGGCTTACCACTGTTCCACAAAACTTTCCAGAAAAACTTTTGCATTGAGTCAGACACAACAACCACAAATGGAAAATTTCAGCACAAACAGATATAAGCTGCAAAATCTACAAGATACTGAAATCAGTCTTAGAGAAGCAACAGGAGGAAATCTCAATTGGCATTGCTAGCCGGGCTGCACACAGCAATAATGCATGTAACTCCTTCTAGAAGAAAATTCTAGCATCATGCTGAGTCCAGATATCTTGCAGTTCCTTTTAAAAATTGAATTTTTTCTCAGATAGAACCCTAGATTTTTTTTTTTTTTTTAAAAAAGGTAATGTGTTCAATGTGGCACCTAATAGGCTTTGTTTAGTGTGCACACAAAGACTTGGGCTGTGCATGCAATAAGCACAGAAAACATGAGAAAAGTAAGAAAGAGAAATACACTCTACAAATAAATAAAGCCGCTTGCTCTTAATGTACCTTTCAGCAGCACCATTCTTCTGTCCCATGGCAGAGTTAAGGTGGGGTCAGGTTTAGAGCCTGGGTCCCAAGGTTCTTCAGGGCTGGAGGTCCCCCTACATCTTGCTTGGTGGAAGAGTTTGAGAGATAAAACACTATGGTCTAGATAAAACATGCCTGGAGAGAAGATGGAATTACTGCCTGTAAAGATCTGAACTTGTTCAGAGTGGTGAACAATTAGAAGTAGTATTAGAACGGAAAGTTTGAACCTAAGAAAATATTTGCCCTCAACAATCTTTAAGTGTCAGGCAAAGCTAAAGAATTCAGCCATTGCATGTTCTCTATCAAAGTTAGATGTACTTCTGTGCTGGCAAGAGGTAGACACAATTTCAACAGGGAAAACATGCTATCACAAGGACTTCTTATTTCCTCCAAGGGAGGAAAATGCTGCTACACACTGCTTGCTGTGAAACTTGCCTTGCCTCTAAGAGCTGCCTGTGTGCAGCGCTCCAGGTTTCGCAACCACGGAAGCATTCCTTGGCAGAAGGTTTTGTTCATCAAACACGTAATTCTCTGTTCATTTGGGGTTACCCCGGGTTCCACCCCTCTCTTCAGAACTGCTGGAAGCCCCTCACAGGGCTCCCCACTTGGGCTGCCAGGCAGTGGAGTGAGCAGAGGGAAGCTGCTAATGCAAAACACTGCTCCCAAGCTTCCCTTCCAGAGCCCAGTGTCAATGGCAGCCAGGACAGGTCACTGAAGACCTTCTCAGCTCTGTGTCGAGGAGCAATGGCTGTGTTATCAAGGCTTGGTCTCCTTTCCTCCTGTTGTTTCCAGCGAGCAGGAGCACAAAGCGCATTTTTGTCATCCCTGTTCCTAATGAGGAGGCTCTTGGGAAACCGGGGGAAATCTGCACTATAACTTCAGTGGATGCACTGGATTTGTACTACAGGTAAAAGCCTTCTTTGCTCCCAGTAGTGTTTTATGCCAGCTACCCATGTCATTAACTCCCTCTGAAAACCCTCCTTGATTCCAGAACATGATTTTCCACTGCACTACCACCTGCAGTGACTGCAGTAGTTCACAGTTCCTAGGCTGAATGCCAAAAACTATCTCATATCTAGATTTCCCTCAGAATGCCGAGTTTTCCAGTAATTTTATGCAGATGGAGTACGGATTTCTTCCCTTTCCTGAAAAGTTATGGACATTTCTCAAGAAAATCTTGCACAAAAATAGGGCAATCCATGAAGACGTGAATCCTGCTAACCTCCCATAAAAATGCCTTATTTGAGCCAAATCAGCCTCTGTTTCCCTCATCTTTACCTATTCCTCCAAGTAGGATTGCACTTGGTCTTTGAAGGGCTTTGCACTACAAATGGTATCTGCACGCTTCACTTGAGTAACACTTGCTTTGGGGATTTTTCTCAATGCTTTGGTCATTTTGTCCCTTCTTCACCCACAACCAGGTATAGAAGGGCAAAACCCATGAGTTTCTTGAAATTCAGGTCCAACCGGCTTGGCCACAGTAGCTTCACCAGTGAGGCTGATGGCTTTTTATTTTAACTGTATCCCTACATGAAACACAGTTGCAAAATTTTAAAAAAGAAAAAGAAATTTCAAAAAATACCACCACAATTTTCTTTCCAAACTGGGGCAAGTCACTGTGGAAAAACACTCTGTTAACAGCATGAGTCTCTTGTTCTGTGGCCACATCTGCACAATTTTGTCATGTAATTAGACCTTGGCTCTGGCCAGTGAGGGATCTATTAGCTAAAAGTTCTTCAGACAAAAGGAAGCTTTAGTGCATAAATTAATGCAAATCAAGCGTGGGCACTTCCCTCCCTTGATGCTGAGAGCTGTTATGTTCTCTGTGTTGCTGCAAGAAATGAATGCTCTGCTGGAGCCTGGGGACCATAAGCTGATGAGAGGGGAGACGAGGGCAAGGCAGAAGACAAGATCAGGACCTCAGCTTTACAGCCAGCATGAGAAAGACGTACTCAGAAAATAGTCAGCTTTTTGGACTGGTATCGAAACCACGCAGTGTGTTCACTTCAGATTCACTTGTAGGTAACACAGAATTCAAATGCTCGCCACTGAAAATGCCTTCTTCAGGTATGTCAGGAACTGAACATGCCTTGACAAAACAAAATGGGGATGGCTCAAATCTCCTTAGCAGCACAGCAAATTTCAGCTCCAAAACCCCAACAAGTCCCAACTGGAATACACTGCACCTCTGCAGAGGTGAGCAGTGTTGATGAGTCTCAGCTGCTGCAATGGCACTGGCTGCTACTGGTGCACTGGAGATCTGCTGTCCAGGCTCCCACATCAGGTTTTCACTGCAGCTGCACCAGGGACACACAGTCTGGAGTGGTTTTCCGGTCCCAGAAGAGTGTTGCAAAAAAGTGAACATATTCCAAAGCACACAGTGCAAGTCCTGTTCCTTAAATTGTTCACTTAAATAATTAGTCCAGGTCTGGCAATTGTAGAGCAGCTCAAATGGGATTATTTTTGTAGGTTGGTTTTTATTTTGAGAGAGTTTACACAAGTAAACCACTGTTTCTACTCTCCTTTTCCCTGTTTCACCCCCAAATGTCCTTTCACCTCCCATCCCTACCTTAAAAAAGAGCTGGTGCCAGTCTGAGAGGGAGTTTCCTACCCAAAACCCAAGCCAGATCTGTGCCAGTGCTCAGACAGGTTCACGGGCTCACCCAGCTCCATGAACAATGCTGTAGCTGGAAGAAAGTGCCAAGTATCCCAGAAAATTGGCTTCATGGTATTCCTTTCATGTCAGTGCTAGGCAGGATTTATTTCTTTGTTTATTTTCTTCACTGCTGCTTGGGGGATATTTACACTTTGCTAGGCTTACATTGCTGGTCAGGAAAAGGACTCCCCAGGCAGCAGGAATTTGATGTCCCACAGTTTCTTATCTGCAACTCTAATCCAGCTTGTATTAATAAAGGTTGAAGATTATTTAGGGCCTCCAGTCTGCTGGCCAGTTACAGAGGGGATGGGAAATTCAAGATGGACTTACAGGAAAACGTAACACATGCAATTAGTGATTTTACTAATATTCTCATATACTTAATCTAATAAACACAGCACATGCTGTAATGCATACATGGCCCTGGTTACTTACATTCTCCATCAACAGTTTGCGTAAACAAATCCCAGCTGTTCGACTGCCTTTTCTTGGATTCCTGATATTTTCCCAATTTTACCCTGGAAATACAGAGAAAATAAACACTTTGTAATGATGCTTTTGGCAGCAGCCTTCACCCATTTACTAGTGTGAAGCTCCCGTAGACTCCTGTCACTTGACATTTCACACTCCACTCTCTGAGGCACCCAGAGGCTTGGGTGCCTGGGAGCACAGTGGTGCAGCGGCCGAGGCAAGCAGCCAGGCAAGGCCCCAGGGAAAGGTGTTCCCAGCAAGCCTACAGGCAAATGTGACATGATCCTACATGGCTGAGGGGGAGCATCGGCATCTCCCTCCCACCCCTGTCCATTCACTCACACCTCCAGCAAACAATACCTCAGCCGAGAGCCTGTGGCTGCAGAGTCCCCGTGGTGCGCACTGAGCCATGCCCAGGAGAGCTGCACTGCTCCCCATGAGGCTCTTCCCACCTGGGTCCCCATCAGCCCTAGAAGTTACATGCCCGGTGAGTCTCCAGAGAGGAGAGCAGCTCCTGGGAGCTCTGCCTCCTGAAGGTCAGGATGGGCTCTTGGCTTGCAGAATTAGTCATTTGATTAGAGCAAACAGGTTTGGAAAGTTGTTCAGGAGGTTTTCTAGTGCATTCCTACTCCAAAGCAATCACTGCACACGAGGCACACTGATGCATGTTTGCTCAAACTTTCCCAAAAATCCTCCACTGATAATCTTGCAACCTCCCAAGGCTTAATTATTTATTAAGGGTACTCCTTGGTCAGTCTTAGCCTGCTGCAGTACTCATCCATTATTCTTTGTCTCAGACAGACAGAGCCCTGGCCATTCCATTCCACCTTGCAGCAGTATTCTGGACTGTTGCAGGCTCTCATCCTGTCCCTCTCCTGCAGCAGCTGTGACTTGTTTGCAGTGCGTGGGGACTTGCGAACCTTCTCACTCCCTGCAGGCCTCACGTGACTGCGCTCCTACTGTGATATGGTTTCTAAGTCCCTGGAGCAATGCCTACCTCCCCAACACATTCCTCCCCTACCTCCCCTACATCTCCCCCTTGAACAGGAGTTCTGTACAGCCACCTTCTTCACCCCTTACAGTTGCCACCTGTAGCCTGGCTCTACATGGCATGGAGGGAGCCCAGTGAGGAAGAAGACAGAAAAACCTGGGGTAGACTTTGTCCCCTGAGCTCCCTGCATTGTCCTTCCCACATCCTCCCATGGTAGCACTGGCTGTAGACCCCTGACTGAACTGCTATTCCCACGACTCCCTCTCTGCTATCCTCCCACATCTCGGTTACACGGTCCCAGCTCTCATGCTCGTTATGCACAGGTCATGTTTTCCAGTCTCCTGACTGGTTTTTTTGCTTTCTATTGGACTCTATCCAATTGGGCCACATCCTTCTGGAAGTTCAGTGCCCTCAGCTCAGCAGAGCAGCCCCACTCTGGGCTCACACTTGCTGAGAAGAAAATTCACTCCATTTGTCTTGCAGGCTGTAATTTGGTTGGTATTTCTCAGCATGGAGATGACCTGACGCCGCTGACTCATGCATTGCCTTTGATCTTTTATGACCCCCAGACCCTTCTCTGCAGAGTGATGTCAATGCAAGTATTTTTCTTCATGCAGCTGCTTATTTCTGCAGAAAGTGGGAGCTCATCCTTGTCTCTGCAGAATTGCATCCTATTTTTCTCAAACTATTTCTCCAATTTGACAAGACCATTTGTCAAGCTCAAGCGGTGTCTTCCAAAGTACTTGCAGCCTATTGCAGTTTGCTATGGCTTGCAAAGTTAATAAGCTTGTTATTTATTTTATAGACAACCATTAATAATGACCTGGCCCAGCATTTCCCTGCTAGTGAATTTCTTCCCAGAGGCCACCCTGTTCATTCTTCATGAAGTCTTTCTGTGGAAATTGGATTTGGTCAGGCAAGAGATAGGAGGAAACAAAGCTAAACTCAGATTATTATTCATTTCCCATCTGAGGGGAAAAAAAGTAGCACATAATGCATATCATCTACTTCATTTAGCAGTCAGAGCCAGTAGCAAGTCACAAATGTGTGTCCCTGTGCTGTGGGTGTGTCACACAGTCACCAAATCAAGATCACCTCCCATGTGCCAGCGTGCCCCAGAGAGGAGCTGAAAGATGGAAGGGGACGGTGCATGCAGTGGCTGGGGCAAAGATTATCAGCGAGCCTGGGGGAGACCACCAAAGCAGGACAGGGGTCAAAAGGCAAAAGCCATGGGACCATAAATGGGACAACAAAAAGAGAAAAGCTCTCTGGCTTCACCTTTGCTTGGCCAGCTGAGGACCTCACTTATATCCAGTCTGTCTGTTTCTCCTATCAACTCAAAAAGGTTGCCCAGCTCTCCCAGGTCCTCAGCAGTCATGGCCAGTCTCCTGCTTCGCTGCTGCGCTGAGCAGTGGCTCTCCTCACCCTGACAGCTGCTCTCAGATGAGACAGGAGCAGATGGCAGCAGTGGTTATGGAGGCTGCATTACCCTATGCTGCTGCAGTATAAACTCTCTCGTTTCCAAAGCTAGGAGCTACCCAGTGACTGCTCTTTCTGTAGGCTCAAGATTGACATGCACACCCTCTGCAGCCGCTTTCTGCTGGTTCTGTTCCCGCATGCTCAGGACAAAGGAGCTCAGCAGCACAGCCCTGTGCCTGCTGTGCCCATGGAGGCTCCTGGGCTCACAGAAGGATTGTTCCTCCTGTGGATATACCAAGGGATTTGCAATGACAGTAAAGAACCCCTCCTTTTCTGTGATCTACCTCCTGCCCTTGTACTTGCAATACCCTGTCTCACAAGGAGAATTCATTTGTGATTGAGGTATTTTTCTTGTGTGGTGTTTTGAGGTTTTATTCTTCCTGTCTGTTTGCAATCAGCAAATGGGCCCTTGGAGTATAACAGCTACAAGAATATCTGAAACTTGGTTTTCAGACTGGAGGGATGTTATTAAAGAAGAATTTTGAGGCTTTGAAAACAAGAATAATGGGGATTTAACTATTCAAATGTCCAAAGTTCCCAGACAACAGAGAAAATACCAGAAGGAAGTGCAAAGGAAGAGCTCAAAAGGATAAATCTGTGTGGTTTAGGAAAGAGAAGGGATGAGATAATGTCTGGAAATTGATTAAAGTAGAGAAGTGACTGTGTAAACTGGGAGGAAGAACATAAATCAGGCAAGAAATGTGTTCAGAATTAACTCAGAGGACAAGACCAGAGAAGAATTTTGCTGTCACAGTTATGGCAGTACACTGTCATAAAACACTAGTTTTACACCAGTTCGGTCCCAAACAACATCTGAGCAGACGTGGCTTTTTCACAGAACTTGAGCGCCCTGGTCAAAGGAGGGACAACTTCAAAGGAAGATAAAGTTTCTGAAGGTCATATCCAGTCAAGTTTTGAAGATTTCTTTTTCTCCACAAAAAATCCTTTTGTCAAATTTGTATATTTTCACTCTTCAAAGTGAGCAAGAGCTGGCAGCAGTACATCATACCAGGATAGCTATGGCTTTGCTTGGTATGAAATACCAACAAAACTGATAAAGTTCCCAGGGCTCACCACCTGGAAGGAATTTCTTGGCAGATTTCACACACAAAGAGAAGTACTTAATTCTCAGTTAATTTTAATTCACTTTTGCATCCCCCATCCTCTCTTCAGATCTTCAGAAAAACTCTCCTAGTGTTCTCTCCAGGCTGGCTGTGGGGCACCACCACAGCTGCAGGATGCCCATCTCTCTCTGCATCTCAGGGCTAAGACAATGCTGTAGGTCTCTGTTGCCAGGTCCTCAGGAGTGCTCAGAGTAGTTCCTGGCTCTCTATTCCTCTTGCTCACTGAAAAACCACGGATACAGACCCTGCACAGGGTCCTTCTCCATTCTTCCTACCCAAGAGCAATCTTCAAAGGAAACCTATGGGCTTGTGGACTGACTGACTGCAGGAGTGGCCTGAAGGTTATGGTGCTGGAAGTCCAGGACCAGGAAACGCAAGTTATTAAGTTGTACTTGGGGAAGGGTAAAAGAAGATTGTCAATGTTAAACCATAAGGTAAAGGAGGCTGCAGGAGACAGTGAGTGCTATTATTGTGGTCAGACGGAAAAAATAGAAGTAACATATCTGGTGGTAGATTGCATGTGAAAATATGGCAGACAAAAAGCACTTTGAGGAACAAATGGCAAAGGGAATTAACACTATCAATGTTTCTTCACATCAAAGATTCAGGACCCCATCAGAAAATCTGTTGGACCAGCTGATATTATAATAGATCATAGCAGATATGGCCATTTTTTAATTATTTATTTGCTCAGTGCTCATAGTGGAAGAAACTTTGTGTTCAGATGGCTCCAGCCATTCTTGGGGGTTAGGGTTCTTAACAAAGATTAGGTAGAACTCAAAATTACTTCAGAAGAGATATTTAAAAAGTCGCAGAGTGAATAGCAGTGAACGACTGAAGCTGATACTAAGTACCCTGGAGGTCTAAACTGGAAGAGCTAAGATCATAGCAGTGATGAATAATGTGTCATTTAAAATTACTGGAAAGTTAAACAGAGGCAAACGAGGTCAATTTTAAAAATTTGCTCCAAAGGTGATCTGCCTAACTACAGGCCTCTTATTCCAGCTTAGATACTACAGTGGGGTCTGCCAATCTGTGCTGCATCTATGTGCTGTGGCAAAGTCTTTGTGGGAAAACTGCAGGGGTGGCTTCTGTGAGAAGATGCCAGGGGCTGCACCCATGTCAGACAGAGCCAATGCCAGCCAGCCCCAGGAATTACTTAGCAAAGCTGAGCCCATCAGTGATGCTGGTGGCACCTCTCTGATAACGTATTTTAGAAAGGGTAAAAATCCTGCACAGCAGCTGGAGAGAGGAGTAAGCATATGTGAGAGGAACAGAGCCCATGGAGGTCCATGGGGGAGCAGAGACCTTTTGAGCCACTGCATCTGTTTTTAAACTGACATGACAGCAACAGGAGTACAATGTCAGTCAGTGTCAAAGGCTGACTGATGCCCTTGGCAGCACCAGAGAATTCTTGATACTAGGTCTTTTATCAAAAAAACCTATCTTTAGTTTACAGATGTGGGACGAATTTAACTGGTTTTATCTCCAATGACATTACAAAGGCCATTGCAAGAATGTTTTCAGCCCACACACAACGTAAAGTTACTGTTTCTCACCACCATCTAAGAAGGTTTATGTTGCTGGAGAAGGTCAGCAGAGAACACAGCTCCTGAAGAGTCCCACCATCTTATAAATGGGCAGTAAATAACAAAATCTCTTCTGCCCTAGGGAAAGGGGGATCCACCTAACCTGAACTTAGGTATCTACAATGTCAGTGTGTACATGCAATGTCAATAAGGCTACTGCAAGCACTTCATTCTTTAATCTTGATGTTTTGGCTCTGTGATTACATTTTACTGTTCTGCCGATTTCTGATGATTTTGAACGCCTGCACTGTTTTCAAGTATTTTGTCTTCGTTGTAACTCTCTGTTCTTTTTCTTTGCCATAGGGTGGAGGACTTAACTTGTCAAAAAAAATACAGATATTTCCTTTTGGTTTATATGTTTGCAAAATTACAGAACTGATCTTTGCTCTCCACTGGCCATCTTGTCTTCAGTTGCTGAGTCTAATGCTATCCTGTCTTCCAATAGCTTGTTCAAAAGAAGAGAGGACATGTCACATATGACCCTACTGCTAGCTTCCATAGCTTGCCAGCAGAGACGTTGCCAGACTCACTGAGTTCAAACTCCAGCTTTCCAAAGTTACGTAATTGAAAATCCACCCATCCTAAGCTTGCCAGCTGGTACTTTTCCTGCCTAACTAGAAACCTGCAGGTTAACTGAAGAGAAAGAGAAGCAGTGGGTGAAGAGCAAGAGCTTTCCCAGATGATAAAATGTTAATTAGCAGGGATGTTAGAGACATCACTGGATGCTCAGGGTATCAGCAGGTCTACCCAAAAGTACTCATTGGTCCTGCACTCCAGCAGCACAAATTCAGCTGCTGATACTGATCCCATCATTTCAATTTCAGTCCATTCCTTACTCCTAGAGCTGGGGAAGTTTTCTGGAGGGAAAGGGGTGAGAGAGAAGGGGAGGGAAAGCTCTTTGACCCACAAAGATTCATCACTCTGGAAAAGTTAATGAGAGAAAAGAGAGGGAAATACAAAGCTGAGATTAGTTCCTTGTTTGTTTTCTTGCTCTCCACCGTGAAGTTACAGAAATACATCCAGTGTTCGCTTTCTCCCACAGGCAGTTAATTACTTGTGTGAATAGTTTTCACTGCTTCCTGCTGGAATATCCCAGAACCACCAACCCAGTGTCACTGTCTCTGCCACCTCCTCCCCACACAGCCAAAAGGAACAACAAAAAATCAGCTGAGCAGGGTCTTTTTGCAACCAAGATCTCCTTTCTGCCACCTACAGTGGCAGGACTGCTGGGGCTGGAGCTCAGACTGTTAGACAGAGAGGAAACAGGAGATGTGTGAAAGCAGAAGACTGAGAAAACAGGCCCTGTCAGTAAGAGGGACTCAAACAGAGAAAGATTTAGCTCTGTGAATATAACTACAAACTGTGAAACATCTCACTTTTTTTGGCTTTAGTCATCTTGGGGTTTCGTCACTGCTTTTCTTTAAGATTCTTGTACAGGTCTAGGTATCGCTGACACTGCTCAACCCTAACTTTCCACATATCCTGAAAGCTTCATCATGCAGCCAACATGGTTAATGGAGAGGGTTGATAATATCACTCATTCACAGCTCTTCACTGAACACAGAACCTGGCAACAGCCCATTGCTCTTGCTTGTGTCTGCAGCCACTCTTATGAAGAAATCCAGTCTAGACCTCAAGCTTAGAAAATTCTATGTCACCAGGAGTGGCAAAATATCCATGAGCTATCCATTCTCCTGACCAGAACCCTGACCACACAGCCCTTCATCCGTGTTGTTTTCTTTCTGACACATTCCTGCTGTCTACAAGATACAATAACATAGTAGGACATCTTTGTCTTCATTGTCTCCTGTGGGGTGCTGTGAGCACCTGAGGACCTTTACAATTCTACCCAAGGGGTAACATCAGAGGGTTTCAGCTGAAAGCACCACTTCCCCCTTCACCTGCACTAAGTGGCTCTTACAGAAGTAGGCCATTCCATTCTTCAGTAATTAAAGCCTGGAATAACTTTCTCCCTATTTTGGCTGTGCTTACAGTGCTCGTATATACTGATATATATATGTGTATATATATATATACTTATGTATTATACTGCTAATATATGCTGCTATACTGTAGTATAGACCTCACAGGACAACTCTCCATGGTGACATCATCACTGACTCTTCAATGGACTGGGAGCAGCTCCTCCTACTCTGAAATTACTCACAGGATACCCTTGATATTGCTGTCAGCAGAGGTTTCTTCTCTGGCTAGTCCCTTTGGAGGAACAAGGAATGAAACAGGAAGTCACATCTGAGAAAGGCACAATAGCAGAAGTAGGGTCTGCTTCTGCTGGACACTCCCGCCCTCTCTGGATGCTCACACCTCCTAAAGATACATCTGGGCAGCTGGGAGCTGCACAGCTCCATGGGATGATGCAACCACATGAAGTTTTGCTCCCACTCCCCCGCCCCCAGTACAAGATGCAAGTAAACTGAAGTGAGTTCAGCAAGGGCCACACGAGGCGGGTGGCAGCAGGAGCACCCATCCTATGAGGTGGACACACTTCATTTAGTCACCTACACTTAATGCCCGTCCCAGAGGAAAATGCAACGGCTTCCAGTGCAGGCACTTTCCTCAGCCTCAGTGAGATGGTGAGGAGAGAAGGAAAGCAAGGAGGAAACAAGTGAGGACTTCTACACAGTGAAGGACTGAGACTGCTTCATCTCAAGCTTTCCCTCAGCCCCTGAGAGGTTTCTTCCCCTTCCAGTCCTTCACTTCTCCTCCCACCCCTCTCTCTGTTCAACACCCTCCTTGCAGCATTGCCAGGACTCTCCTCCAAACCACCATCACCTTGGGGAATGATCCCAGCTCCACCTCCCTTTTCTCCCCTTGCATCCACAAGTTTTCACAGCGCTGTAAGTTCCCCAACCAGTGCATACCAGGAGGCCTCCCCACTGAGGGCAGGCAGTCAGCAGGAGCAGTACATAGCAACAATGAGCACTCCCTGGGAGCTTTGTTTACACTGCCAAAGACTCCCACCCACTCTCCTGGCCAATAAATTCCCCTGTGAGAGCACCTCCAGGCACTGAGCAGGTTCCCTGTGATGCAGCTGCTCATCCCAGCCATCCTCTGCCTGCTGGGCTCCTGCTGCCTCTGGGGCACTGAGTCACGGCAGTATGAGTCCATCCTCATGGTGCCAAATGGAGGTCCCTGGGGCTCTTGGGGGCACAAGCAATTTTGCCCCAATGGCTACGCAAAGGGATTTGAATTGAAGGTAAGTTTTGACTTCTTCAGGGTGGGGAAAAAACCTGCTGTGGGACAATGTTATTTTGTTCTGGTCATAGCAGGGCTGGCCACAGCACCTTGCTCCATCACAGCAGTTTGTATTATATCTGCATCATGCAGACTTCTCAGCAAGAAATCTCTCCAGGCTCCCTGCCAGTAAGCGATTTCTTAGCAAAGGGGTCTCTTGGGTAAAAAAATACCTGGGGTTTGTACAGCAGAGCCTGTTCCCAGGTGGCTGGGACAAGTCCCATCTGCCAGCACCCCAGCTCTGGGTATCACAGCACATGGTGAGAGAGTGGGCATGGCCTGGGACAGCAGCTGCCAAGTACTCCTGTGTCCAGAGCCCTTACTCCACCACTTGGAGAAAAACAAAGGTGGGCAACAGCAAAAAGGGCTTCCTGAGAAATGCCATGGAGCTGCCTCACAGCCCTGCTCAGCTGCACTGATGTTCTTGCTCTGTCCCCAAAGCCTCCTCCCCTCCCTCATCACGAGGGCTCGCCTCATCACCTCTTTTAAAAGGGGGACAGTGCTGACCTCTCCCATTTTCTTCCCTTCTTCTAAGGTCCAGCTCTACCAGGGGTTTTGGCTGTTTGGTGATGACACAGCTCTGAATGGCATCCGCCTGCTCTGCACGGACGGCACAGTCATTGAGTCCTCTGTGGGGTGGTGAGCAGCCTTCGCTTTCTCATCCTCCTTCAGGGCAGCAGCTTCTGGGAGCTTGAAGGGAAACCACTGCAATGGTTTCTCCATAGGCACCCCCACCCTCTGTGAAGGTGGCTCAACACCCTGCTTGAGGAGGTGGGTGAGTTCCCCTTGGCCACAAAGTGTCAAGGTTTCAGGGTAAAGGTCTGGTCCCGTGGAAAGGAAGAGTGCTTTGGAAAATTAAGGAAAGAGCATAAATTACAGACCTTAAACCTGTGCTTTCTCCTTTTCCTCAAATGCGTACTTTGGAAAGTACATTAAGTAACAGGGACAAAGCAAGCAGCTGAAATTGCCAAGGGGTTTCTGCAGGAACAGGGCAGCCTGGAGCTGGTGGTGGCTGGGCATCCAGGGGATAGTGGGGAAGGAGAGTGCAACTGGTGCTCCTAGAACCTGCCACCCCGGTGTAGGTCCCTTGTCCCAGGACTGCCAGGACCCCAGGCAGGTTGTGGTGTTGTTTGCAGCACAGCAGAGGCTGGACAAGCCTTGGCAAGTTGCTTTTTCCTCTGGCAGGTGGGGAAACTGGACTGAGGCCCAGCTCTGCTCCAGCAACCAGCTGGTTTCCTTCTCACTGCGCGTGGAAAGGTGGCAGCACCTGCGAGACAACACGGCAGTCAACAACGTGAGGTTTGCCTGCTCCAACGGGACACAGCTGGAGGGCTGGGGACTTTCGGGGGGTCACTACGGCCCATGGAGCAGCAACTGCACCTCTGGGGCCATCTATGGGCTCCAAACAAAGGTGGAAGAACCCCAGGGGAAGTGGGATGACACAGCTCTCAATGACATGAGAGTCTTCTGCTGTCATTAAACCTGACTCCCCCACCCCATGCCAGCGTCTACAAAGCTGCACAGCATTAAACCTTGAATCTGTCCTTGCACAAAGAGCAGTGTACAATTTTTTTCTGTCCTATTTTGTCAAGGGTAGCCAGATCCCATGGCTACAGCACTTCATAAGAAGGGTCTTTGTGTTTATTGTGATTAAGCTTTGTAAAATTTATAACCTACAAAATTCCTGTGAGGGAGCACAGGAGATTCCCACACCTGTTGGTAAGGCAGGAGGTGGGACTATTAGGGCTGAACAGTGAAGTAAAAGAGGGATCATCTGCCCTGGCAGAAACTGTGGTTTCAAAGGAGAGGAAGGGGAACTCTTCATCCTATCTCCATTGTAATGGTTAGGATGTGGAGGGATCACTATCAGATCCATCCATCCATCCATCCATCCACAAGTGAGTTCAAATATACCATGCAGCTTGTGGTCCCAGCTCCATGCCTCTCCTTCCAGCCTTCTCAGCACAGCACCTCAACGTCTGCAGGTGCCCTGTGCAACAGAAGCACCCTGAGGATTTTTGTTCCAAAGACTGCAATAATTCACTTGTATTGCAGTTAGAAATGTACATAGGTACCTTTCCTGTACCCACCACCATCTCCTTCAGCATCCAAACCTCCTGCTCAGTTCTCCTCTGGAGCTCATCTTTTGTGCCACTTCCTGAGGTTGTAGGCAACACCTTGTGAGTGAGGACTGTGGCCATAACAAGTGTTGGGACAGGGATCAGCCACAAACCCAGGTCTCACAGGGCGTTATGCAGGAACAGGTTGGTTGGAGAGCATTATGATGCACATGTGCAGGAAGGACTCGAGAAGGAAAGGAGCAAACAGCAAGGATTAGGAGAGTTCCAGAGAGAATTGCAAGGATTTCAACCAAACACTTTCCTCTGTCTCCGGAGTGCAAAGAGGAGGCAGAAATCTGAGAAAGGCATAGGAGGGAAGGAGAATATCCTCAACTCTGTGGAGTTCATACACTTTTCCCATGCTCATGTATTTGAAATTTGTTTACTACAGTATTCTCTCTGATAGGTAAGTCTTGCTTAGGAAGTTTGTGAGTGGTCCTCAGTTACACCTGTGAGCTGAGACCTTCTGTGCACACACCTGAACACACAGACGATGTTATCTTTGCTTAATCCCTGCTGGGATCCCAGATGTTCCAGAGGTTTCTGAAGCATTAGCTGTACCACCATGTGCCCTTATGCATCCAGAGGGAGTGCTTGCCACTTGGCATGCAGCCAAGAAAAGCTTTACAATAAGTATATTTACGAGCATATTTAACCCTTTCTGCCAAGTTTTTGGAAACAGGGGGTTGAAAGTCCAAGCAGTTATATTTTTACTGCCAGTTTGGTTGATTTCCACATGCTTTTCTTATTCCACACCTATACTGGTAAGCCCCACAGAGCCACCTATTATCTCAGGAGAGTACCAGATTTAAAATCAAAAGAGAAACACTAAATATGTGATCTGGTAATAAGGTCACACATCCTCATGGATGATTTCCAATTTTAAGAGGTAAAGGCATCTCAATTTTTGTTACAGGAATCTCTCTCTACAATTAGATATAATAGGAAAATGCATAACTCAGCTTTTCTTCCAGAAAAAAAGGTTTCCCTAGGGCACTCTGAAATACACTGAGACAAAAAGATGGGATTCTTGTCATGAATGTCTCAAAGGTTTTTATGTTATCTTTGCATTATTATATCACTTTCATATTACTCATTACTCATTCACTTAAGCAAGTTGCTGTACAAAGCGCTTTACATGGCATTAAACATGAAAGAGTTTCTGTCAACAAGGAGGTTCCTGCAAGAAAACTAGTCTTAAAAGTCATTTCATGGTCTCCCCACTCAGCCCTCCCCATCATAATAAAAACATTTTATTGGGCTGAATCCAAATGTCATGGCAGATCCTCTTGAATAATAAATTTCCCAGTTTCCGGGCAGAGGAGATCTAACAGTGAAATGCTGGAAGAGTTGTCCCTGTCCATTACTCCTTCAAATTCATTATTTGACTAGCATATATACTAGATTTTGTATGGTGTATGTCACTAGTCTACAACAGTGAACCCCAGGGCTTGTCACAGTCCACCAGAACAGGGCAAGGCTCATGTCAAGCACTCACTTCCTGTGCACTCACACCAGCATGTGACCACTCTTCTCTCAGGAAAACCTGAATGGAGTACCACATGGAAATCCAAGGCTTTTCAGTAATGGTCCTACTTCTTGCACGATTACTCACCCTGATGTACCAGCATGGGCTGGTTGAGATGTTTAATCTTACATCCCTCACTTCATACATGTTTTGCCTTTAGGCATCTGTGGTGAAAAGTAGCCAGCAGCATCCACTTTTCCCCCACTTTTCACTGGGCAGAACATGCACGGAGCTCAAAATGATATGTAAAGATATTCACAGCCACACTTCCTCAAAAGACACAGGTGATGTGCAGCAGCAACTGTTAATGAAGTAACACCAGTTATTCTGGTGTTATATCCATGCTGGCCTGGAGCACTGCTCAGCACAGGTACCCAGTATCCAGAGCCCAGGCAGCACTAGGCTCACAGCTGTTCAGAGCAAGCCCACAAAGAGATAGATCTACTTTTGTCCTTAGCCCTCTCTCTCCAGGGCTCAGCACTGCTTTCCCACTGCTCCCACACATTCTTCTGCATAGAATTTTTATGCAGAACTTTGTGCTTCCTTCTGTGCTATATGCAGGATAATGCCTGCTTTCCCTCAAACCTCTCTCCTCACTCACAAAAGACAGAGCCCTGTGGAGAATGGGAGCGTTCCTGTGACAGCTGCTTAGAGCAGCATTCACATTTGCACCTGATAGCCCCTGTACTATCAGAGAGGCTCTGTCTCACTCTTACTGTCTGTTCTGGTGACAGAATTCATACATGAAAACCACAGTAATGGACCAGGGCTCCTGTGTCATTTGACATTGTGCAAACAGGGAGCAGAACAAAGGTCCATGCTCTAATCTTTGCTGCAACTTGAGCACGCACATTAACAGGCATCCTCTTCACGTGCTGAGGGAGGTGACAGTGCGCTTCTTAGAAGCCACAGTCCTGTCCTCCAGCTGTCATGACACCTGCAACACCCTTCCTGGAGTGAGAGAATAAATATGAAATAGAGCAGGATGAAAAACACCTTGGAAATCTTCTTAGTGTTTCTCCCAAGAGTACTGAAGGAAGACACAGAACTTTTTTACCTTCCCCATTCTCATTCAAATGTTTGGTTCCCCTGGTGCATTTGCAGCCTTTGGACATCGCTGTCACATGACACAGCTGAAATAATGAATACTAAAGCTGGGAAATAGCACTATTCAAAGCTTTGAAAAATGTTCATGGCAGATATCAGAGACTCACTTCTAGGTACTGAGCATTTCAAACAAACTACCTCTGTAACGGTGGTCAGCCCCAACAGTCTCTTGGAAAGTTTGTTTCCTCCCTAAAAGCAGCAGGGGTTGGACTCCACTCTAAGCTGCACTGTGAGATGTTGCAGCCTAGAAGATCTCTGGTGCTTATCAGCATTCTCATCCTCTGAGACCACCACATTCCCTTCAGAAAAACTGCAAAGTTTGAACTTGGCTCCACCTTAAGCAAATGTCCCCAAAGTTCAAAACTCTTCCAAGCCAGCTTATTTCCTCTAGAACATCTTTAATGAAGTATTTCTATTTTCTTTGAAGTAGAAATACTGTATCTGATTTTATCTGTTATTTTTCATTTTAGTAGGAGATTTGGTTTTGCTTCCACAAGTGTGTCTTTGACCTGTAATAAAATCTGTACTGAAGTAATAGCTAATTCTGAACAAGCAAGTAACAATTCCAGTAAATCCAAGGGAGGGTACAAACAACTACATCCCTCTGACCTTTCTGTGCCCCTTTTCAGAAGCAAACATGTACTTTGGGCAAAAGAACATGTACTTTGAGCAAAATTTCTTGTGCTGTGGTTCTGCAGGGCCATAGCAGAGTGCTACCTGTACCCACATAATTAGAAGGAAGGTTAATGAATTGATAAGCACATGTTTCCAGTGGAAAATTCAGATAGAAAGCATATTTAGGTGGCCTAACAGTTTATTAAATTAGATTATAATAGACACTTTGCTCTTTGGAAAGTGTCATTTCAAGATAAATTTACCTCTGGAAAGTCCATTAGTAAAAGAAGGGCTGTCATCTCTACTGATGCAAACTAGTGTCAGCCATTATTTCTTTTGGTATGAATATTTTTCCCCTTTTTTCCTTTCTATCCCTTGATATTTTATATCTTCTCTTTGATTATCTAGCAAAAATAGTGTTCAGCCTCAGCCATGACTTCAGATACACACTTTCTAACACTTACTGCTGTATTGGAGATTTCCTTCTTCTGCTCAGCTTCACCAGTGTTTGCAGGGACATTTCCATGAGAGCAGCCACCTTCCTTGTGCAGGATTCAGCAGCTGATGTAGGAATAACCAGTCTACTGTGTAGCGTCCAAATGCTGCTGAGCCTAGGAAAGAGGTGTAGAGGGACCCCACACCGCCCATGCCAGTTCACCAATACCTACATCAGGTTCCCTTGGATGTCCACGAAGCTGAAGGTGGCCTTGCTGAAGAAGAGGAAAGTACACATGTCCAGGGAGGCTGTACCCTCACTGCTGTGCACAGGGACCAGCTCCAGCACTGCTGCCCTTTACACCCACCTGGACCTTTCACGACCATTTCAGTAGCTCACTTTACCCAGAACATTTTAGCACAAGAAGGGAGAGTTTTTCTGCCTAAGCTATGTTTTCCATGCAGCTGATTTCTCTGAGGGAAGATGAGGTTTCTTCCTACGGTTTGAGGAGATAAGGACATCTTTTGAAAGCTTCCTAGTACCAACCTGCAATGGTGATACTCTGAGAGGAGCGTCTTAATAGTAGCAAAAACCATCACCTCTCATTCCTCTTCTCTCTGGAATTATTTTCAACTATATTTTTAAAAAATTAGAAAAATTATTATATGAAGAAAGCACTTGCTGTTCTCATGGTGCTTTCAAGTCTCACATCTGGTTTTACAAGAATAAGACACCAAGGCGGTGCAATAATTTCATCATCTTGCTAATATCTGTGTCTTGATTGCAGTTGTACTACATCTACCAAAGTCTCATTATGCAGGTATTTTTTGCCATTTCATCACAAAGGCCTGTCAAAAAACAACTACTGTCTAAGCACCCAATTGCCCTTTTTCTCTAAATATTGCTTGTCTGCTTGTACAGATTTGTCTAAATGCACCTCAGTCATCTGTAATAAGGTAATAGACCTAAAAAGTACTCAGTGTCATCTTGCATCTTCCACCTCGGTAAAGAACCTGTTTTAAACCTAAACTGATGCCATTATCACAGATCTTTCTTTCTGCTCCTTGTAGCAGTTTCAGATACCAAGTCCCCATAACTGCAACAGGGAAAAAGAACATAAAGCCATTCCAATGTTAGTGTAATTTTGTTGGGCTGAAAAGTCATAAAACCACGGAATACCAGGTTGGAAAGGACCTCAAGGATCACCCGGTTCAACCTTTCTCAGCAAAACCATGCTGTAGACAAGATGGCCCAGCACCCTGTCCAGCTGAAGCTTAAAATCTATAGTTGGGCAGGGAAAATTTGTCCTGTTATCCATAAACATCAGTTTTCCCCCACTTATTTCGTCAGTTTCGGCCTCATTTTCTTTGGATTTTAAGCTGTTTGGGCCGAGCACAATCTTACTATGTACATAGGGTGTCTACTGTAAGGGGACACCTAGACCCTGCAACAAAGGATTTGCTGCCCTCCCCAAGGCTTTTCATGCAAACTTGGAAAATGCTGAGAGGAAGAAATGTTGTGTCTTGAGAGAACCTGCCTTTGACTAAGGAATCTGCATCTTTTTGTACTTCTGGATAATTTTTCTAAGAAAATTAGGCAGCGTCTTGAAGGCTGAACATTAAGTTGATGCAAATTTCAGTAAGTGAGTTGGAAATACCTCAAAAAATACAAGATTTATAATAGTAGAGAGACACAAAGACCACGAAATGGCTGCAGAGCAGCCATTACAGAGCCATATGTCTCCAGCATTATTTTTCATACAAAGTGAGTAATATACTTTTAGTCAGGCACAACAGCTACAAAAACCTGCGTCATTCCTTTGCACAAGAGGAATAAATTGTGTTAGGGGTCAAATTGTGCTGAGGTTCCTCAACAGAAAAACGTAATTAATAGATGAGCACAAGTCCTTGTTAGGTGATGTTGTACTGAACAGCACAGAAAAAGCAAGTCAAGAGCTAGTATTGTCCTTGGACTTGCCAGGAAATCTTTATTGCTGAGCTGCATGTGTTAGGCAACCCACACCTGTTTGGATAAAAGGCTGGTGGGAAAGTCATCTCCAGCTCCTCGGGTTGAATGTGTGTCAGTTATTTCTTTCTGTATCCTCAACTCAAGCATCTAAAGAAACTTCTTTTAGTACAGCTTCACAAGGAATGGTTGGCCAAATGAAGGTTTTCTAAAACAAAATCAGATTTGAGTTTCTTCTGGAAAATCACATTAAAAGAAGCTTGAGGAAATCCCCTGCCAGGGAAAGGCAGACTTTGTTGTACCTAACCACACTGTTAAAATCCCTAATTAATGGAGAAAATGTATTTCAGAGACACTATGATCTGTAGGTCCAGATTAATTAGGATAACACTTTAATTATTCAGTGGTAATACATGCCACCTTTGAAACCAAAATCAAAAGTGGGTGCTTGCAAGCTCAGCAACTACCCCAAACACATTTCCTTCTGCTTGTACTAAGGCAGCAAGTAGACTTAATGCAATTCCAATTTTCTCTGCAAGGCCTAAAGCCACCTCAGTTAGGCAGACTGATTCACAGAAGCACACCCTGAAAAGGAGAGAGGACTTTGCAGAACATTTCTCCCCCACATTAGAAGAGATGACTCAGACCTCTTGAAAACTCTTTTGTCTCTCCTAATCGTCATATTGATTGGGGTGGAAATAAGAGGGAAAGTATTTGCTCTCAGTTTCTTCTCTCAATTGCTCTTCCAATGTTTTGTTTTCCTTGTTATTTTCAAAAACCATTTTTGTACTTTCTCCAAGCACCCTCAGCAACCTCACCCAGCGTATTTTCAGGGCCATCAGAGTTCCTCCTTCATCCCCTCTGATCAACTTTCCCAGCACGTCTAGAGCAGCTTCCCCTTTTGTGCCTTGTCTCTTTTTTGGAATTAGCTTCTCTTCAGGTTGGCAGGACCTCCTATCACAGAAGCAATATCACCACCAGAGCCATTAATCAAGGCTCTGCCACAGATAGGAGCAGACACAAGCAGACTAGAGGCAGTCAGGTTATTTTATTAGCAAATTTCAGATCAAAACTGGACATTGGTCAAGTGGATAACTACAATTCCTTCTGGCTTCCAAATTACAGAGTAAAACAGCATAATTTTCAACCGTCTGGGTCCAGCAGCACTCTGGGGAGTGCATGATGATGGAATATGTACCTGGAAGTGGTCATTTTCTTTATGTGGCTCTGCCTATACCACCACGTACATCACTGATTTCTCCCTTAACTCTTACAGCTTTCTTTCTTCACTTTCTTGGCAGGTATAGCAGTTTCCCCTGAATTTTCCAGTCATTTTCTCTTCAGGTCTGAGTCAGTAGGTGCTGGAGCTGGGATGGTGGAGGCATCTATCACTAGAAACCCCACTGGAAACATTTTTCCCTCAGCCTATTTCCATGCTTGCACTCAAACATGCCATGGAGCAGAGTCATTATGAAAGTCATGCCAGTGAGATGTGTTGTCGTAAAATTGAGACCCCCACATAGGAATTTTGTAATTAAGGAATTAACAGAGGCAATGAGTCATTACATTTGGTGCTGTGGGAGTTTTAGGAAAGCATGTTTATAGTAACTCATGGAAGTAAGACATGACCTTTGACATGACATTTTTTTCTTTTATTGTTAGCACTTGCAGGAAGCAGGACACAGATTTTTCCAGTTACTGGCATTTAGGTGTCTCATACACAGTTGCTGACAACTAGACCTCCTCAGTCCTTCTCCAGACGCTGTCACTTGGACCTCTCAGCTCTCACAAAGAGCACAACAAGATTACAAAGAAAGTGATGCCTTTTCCTGGTCTTAAAATCAAGAGTCAAACATGGTTAGAAGGGGAAAAGGGATTTTACCTCTGTATTTATTTTAAGGATCCTTAGGTGCACACGTCCAGGTGGAATGCACCGAAATGCACACCGCAATGCACACCCCCAAAAGATCTGGTATATCATTATAGGTCTTACTAATTAGCATATTTATCAAAAATTCCCCAATGAGAGGCTTGAATGAGCCCCCCTCCCCAAGGAATCTTCCCCTGGATGGTTCTCTCTTAGTTTACAAAATGTGTTCTGGAGCGGACCTTGCTGTCTGGAGCACACTGATCCCTAACTACACAGCTTCTAAGATGTTTAGTCTCCTAGCTTGACAAATAAGTCCAAGAATGTAGGCTAAAAAACACTAAGAATACAGAAGTTATAAAAAGGTACATAAAAAGGGGTATAAAATAAAAGGCAAAATATCATCATGGCATCAAAAGAGTGGTTTGGGGAAAGGATTGAATACAAAGATAGGACAGGGATGCTGGGCAGGCACAGGGTTCAGTACATTGAGCCATTTCTATCCCTCCTCCTTATTGCTTCATGCTTCTCACCCATTTACCCTGATCCCTTCCCTTCCCATACACTTCCCATAATAAATTTTACATAATCCCACAAACCTCTTCTGAAATCTCATAATAAGTTTCACATAGACCCAAAATCCCCCTCAAATTCTGAACACATTTGCAATAATCATGTTTTCCCTCTCTATCAGTGACAAAACTGAGGCTGATGCCTTAAAGGCTGTGCCTGAGTAGGTCTTTTACTGGTCCATTTATCAGCGACCAAAGGTTTTTTGTATCAACTGGATTGTGTTGGCTTGAGTTCCAATTGTCTCTGTCTCACCAAAGGAAGGAATACAATTTCTAGGTATAAAGCTTTTGATACAAGTAGTTAAAAGTTGTTATGTACATGTCAACATGTCTCAATATCAAATCTGAAAGACTTGAAAATACTCAACAACCATCTTGAATAAAAAGATCCATAATCACAGCTGTAGCGTAACAGGAAAATATATCTTTTTGTACCTCAGTTTCCCATCTCTAAATAAAAGGCTGAGAGCCTTTCCTTTCCCACAGATTATGATGTATTTGGGACAGAAACTGCTCTTGTTCTGTATAATTACAGCATTTCTTGTCTAATCCTCTTGGAGACCAAAGTAGTAACAAAATAGTGTGTTATTTTCTCTGTTCTTCAAATCACTTTTGTTTCATCAAAGAAATAACTATTAGACAATAAAATCATCATGCTAACAGAAAACTGAGTTAGAGGTCTGAAATCAATATTACCAGGAATGAGCAAAGTCAGAAATACCACTGCATATCATTCCCAAAGTCTTGAGCCATTCCACCAGAATAAAGTTATAAAACAAACAAACAAACAAAAAAAAAAAAAAAAACAACAAAGCAACAAAACACAAGGATATCGAAAACTTCTGCTGCTGCAGTTGCAATCACAGTGGCAGTCAAGATTCACATAACAACTGTATAATCTTCTCAAGCTTAGGGAAAGATCTCTGCTACTTTTTGCTTGGGGAACTTTGGAGGACAGATGCCACATTGTGGGCTTTTTAGTCTGGAGCCAGGGACTCTTCTCAGCCCCTCGAGCAATAGATTAAAAAAAAGAGAGACCTTTTTGCAAATATAAGCTGTCATGAATCCATAATCAAACTCTTGACCTTTACATCTGTATGTTATTTTTACTAAATTTTCTGTTTCCTGATGCTCTTGCAGTGCATCCAGAAACATGAGCTACAAGGAACACCAGATCCTCCAAAGATACATATCCTATCTGAAATAACAGGTTCACTGTCAGCATAAGAGTCCAGAGCTCAAGGCCAGCAACTCCTCTTCTTTGCTGTGCTTGCTTGAGTACAGAGACCAGAGCTATCGTGTCCCTGGGATTTCTGATGACTTGACTGAAAGTGTCATATTACCCACAATGATGTGAAGCAAGAGATCTCACCTGTTCAAGGGCCTGTACCAGGGAAAGCAAAAAAAACCCAAACACCTGAAATCATTAAATAATATGGTTCATAAAAGTCAGCAAAAATTAAACACAGGGGCTTATCCTGTCAGAGGGAGAGGCTACTGACGTGACCTAAGGGAATACATATCACCATTTGTGCAAGAAGAACTTGAGAACTGGAACTCAGTAGAACACAAATCACATGTTTAAATTTGACCTAACTGGGTAAAGGAAAAAACATCATGTTCTTTTCATTAAGGGCAGGGGGACAAGGAGAAAATGGATGTGACTGCTACTGTCCAATCTACATCCTTCATTATTTTCTATCAACTCTGCTATTTTACCATGTTGTTTTTATGTCAAAGGCAGCAAAACTACATTCCAGAAGCATCACATGTTGCTACAATGCCTCATCTCATGTTGAGAAAAATGTTCTTCTGAGGTCCTTCATCTTGACTGTGGACTTAAATACAAACTCAAAGTAATTCCCATTCTGCCAAAATTACCTCTTTGCTGTTCTTCACATTTTCAGGATTGTGCTAAAGCTATAAAAAACATATATCCTAAACCTAACAACCACATGACATCTAATAGCATCATAATGATCCTCTGGATCCCACTGCTACACAAGACCAAAGGTGTGAATTGAATAGTGGAATGTACAAACACTTCCAGGGTTTCATTATTCTCATAGGTTGCTTATGGGAGTATCACACATGAGTTAGAGAAGCATAAAATTCCACATATATCATATCTATTGCTTTCTCTGTAGGCCACTCAAACAAAAAACAGCCTCAAGGAATTTTCAAAATCCTTTTTGTTTGTTTTTTTTCTTACCCATATATATCAACCATTAGATATTTTCTTGCTTTTTTCCCAGTTCCAAGGTAAGGGTTAGAAGAGTGTAGGTCCCTGGGTTCTTACAAAAATGTTTTTCTTCTGCAAGTCCTCTCAGATGTTGTCCAGTTCCTTTGACTTCTGAAATATAACTACTGGTTTATATGAAAACTTACTCTCATTTTTTGGGGGCTGGCCTCAGTTAAGATCCTGTGGCTCTAGAAAGAGGAGTGCTCAGTTCCTCCCACATTCCCCATCCCTTATTAGAATATTAAAATACATTAACAAACATTTAACATTCAATTAGTGAAATATATTAAACTTTCCCACCTTTAATAAGACACAATTTGGCTCATGTCTTAGAGCAAGAAAATTCAATAGTGTTCTGATGGCTGCAAGTATCACAGGAGAAAAGTTATATTCTAAAGGATATAACTCCTATGTAGGAGTATAAAATAATGACAATAGTTTTCTACATAAAAATACAGGCTACAGTCCAGCCTTCCTGGATTTGAGTTTCTACAATGCAGATGTCTACATGTGAGGCAGATGTCTAAATTCCCATTACAGCCCATGGAGAGCCAGGCAGGACAGGACACGGCTTGGAGTCCATTGACTCATCCCAAGAACACCACCCACACTGAGTAGACTGAACCACTCTCTAGACCCTGCTCACTACACTGACTGAAACTGGAGTTTAGACATCCTCCCTATACTGGTGGTAAATCAGCCCCCCAAACTTAAGGTGAGATGAATTCTACTCCTTGCATCTCACCACACTGAGTAGCAAAAAAGCTACACTTTTTGAAACATTTCCTAGTGAAACTGCAGAACTAAATTCCAAGCGAATTCTAACACATTCCCAAAGAATTGAAGGCTGAGGATTACTTACCAGCATGAGTAACACTGCCTTTGGTGGCTTCTCCGAGGATAAATGGTAAATTGTTCAACGTAAAAAACTGAAATCAAGAGAGATAAGGGGTCTTGCTTGAAATCCATCTACAGTTCCACAGTCATACATCAGGTTCTCTTCCAGAGGATACTGATGGACATTTGAAAGATATTTCTTTCCACATATGGACAAAGTATCAAGCAGATCTGTGATTTAGTTGGAAACAAACACAGGCAATCACTGAGGTACTCAGAACTTCACTAACTCTTGCTGATGCCTGCCTTGGAAAGAATACATAAACAGTGTCAGCACCTTCTCCTCTCAAGAGAGCTTGTCCCAACAGAAGGAAGGGATGCTTGGAGATGCAGACATAGAATCACAGCTCATTATTTTTAATTCCTAAGGGCCATTTTTCTGTGATACTACAAAACTTGCCAAAGGTGACTAGAAAATGCTGCAGGACTCCTGCCCTGCCTATGGCAGTTACTAAACATAAACAGAATGTCACAGGTGAGATTTACCTTTTTTTTTCCCCAGCAGTGGTAAAGTACAGTGGAAAGAAGAAGAAAATTTCCATGAAAGCACAGAGTTATTGGAATATATCCTTTTGGAAAAAGCTGTGGATTACTTGATTATAGGAAGAAAGCACACAGACGGCTTTCAGAATCTGAACATTTTGCTACCTGCAGCAATGTGTTCTATCTACTTCAGGGAATTTGGGACTAAAAAAGAAGCTTCATGGCCACTGGAGGGTGCAAAATTACCCAGCACAAACTGCAGGTTTTGTGCACTTCAAAGCAACCTTTCTGCTGCAGAAATTCCCAAGAGAAAAGTGAAAATTATACTCTCTTTCTTGGCAGAAAAGCTCTATCTGAAAGAAAATTTTCAAAGATGAATTTTATTTAGACTGCATAATGACAGAAAACTCAAAGTAGAAATATTGAAAGCTTTGCTTAGATGGAAAGGTAACTTTTTAAGGAAGTGTGAAAATTCTCATGAAGAGAACATAAAAAAACCTATTCTCTTTGAAAGTTTGTTTGCTTCTTTTTTTTCCCCCCCCAAAAAAGTCCTTGAGAACAGGAACAAAGCTATGGGATATAGGTCAAGGCAATTTTACACACACCATATTTGAATGTATCTGTAAATATTTATTAATGGTATTGTCACATCTCCCCCAAATATTCTACAGCATCAAGATAGTTTCTTGCTGATTTTTTAGAGAATGACATGCATGTAAGTTACTGAATATTTTGTTCTACCTCTTCTTTCCTCACTGCTGACAAATATTTTCCCTTTTGAAAACTTAATTGTATTTAGAGTCTGGTCAAAATTATTCTTTTTTATAAAGTTAAGAGCAAAAATTATTTCATATCTCTGTTGCACCATCAGTTATTTGAGAGCCTTCCTAACTCAGCCATGAAACCATGGTATCATTGCTTTCTTCTTAGTGCAGGTGTTAAACTTCTCGTCTTTCATGAACCTAAAAGTCACTAGATCTGCTTCACACTATCCCTTCTGGTTTTATCCCCACACATTCCCGTTATGCCCTTACATAGCCCTCTAATAATTTTCCTTTCCCTAATTTTGAGTGGATTATGATCCCTCCCCATCAAACATTGCCCTGTGCTGACCACATCCGTCCAGCAGGGACTGCACGCTGCTAAGTGGAACTCTGTCCCAGCTCTCATCTTCATGTCGGTCGTTCCTCATTAGCAGAATGGGAATGAAAAGTATAAACTTTCCTCTGCTCTGAGTGGGATTTTTTTTTAACTCCTTATGACATGCATGGCCTAATTATGTGACTTCACAACAGCCAGGACAACAGCTGATTCGGTCTGCAGCATGCTGATAGCAATACAATACTTGTAAATTCTAAATCATAATGTGTTTGCGGTATTTGAGAAACAGTTTCAAAATGCCAATACTAATACTATTCCTTTCCCATTATAAAGAGTAGAAAAATATATCAGAGACATATGATTGTATGATTTTGTTAACAGTTCTCAGTCTTCACTGCAGGCTGCAGATACCCAACTTTTCTAAGCCAACTAAATATTCTGAAGGTCAAGCACTACGAATAATTGCTAACTTCCAACTTCAAGACCCACTTGTTCAAGTCGAAAAGGTTCTTTCCCAGCTCCAAACTCTCTCTACACATCTTTGTATATTTGTTTTAAATAATAATCCATCAGGAAGACATCCTTTGTACAGATCAATTCCCTCTTCACGACTACTTGTTGCATTGGCCATTCATGGCTGCTACAGTGAGATATACTCAACCTCTGGCCAATACAAGTAAAAAGCTGGGAGTAGGCCTTCAAATACAGGGATCTTCACCACAGCATGGCAAAAACAAGGGTTTTGCTCAGAATTGTGACTACTCACTACATTTACCACAAAAGAGAACTCTCCAGCTTCAAATGGCGACTATGAATCTGTGGGCGAGTCAGATTTCCGTATCTCCAAACAAAATAAAACTCAGAATTAATTCATTTCTTTAATCAAAGAATTGAAAGGAATAGAAATTTTCTGCTAGGCATGCTGTCAAACTGACAAAGTGACTCAGCAAGCAGAATAATAAGTCTGTAATGTGATTAAATTCGGGGATTCAGGTTGGGGTTTAGACATGCTGTTAAAGACTAAACTGAAATAACAGATTTAACACAAAGTTGTCAGGCCTGCAGTTTTAAAAGGTCCTGCTGTCAGTCAATAAACAAGTGGGAACTCAGTGCAAAAAATAATTGGCTGCTGTGTCACCTTACTGGGGCTTCATTAGTAAATATCCTTAATAAGCTGATCCAGATGTGAAACACAGTTCCTGAGAAGGTGATAGCTTTTAGATTATTCCCCAAGACCTGTCCTCTTACACAACAGACTCCTTTCAGGAGAGGGAGATGATCAATAACCATGAAGCCCATCTCCAATAAACAGACCCTCTCTCCAAGACCCCAGCTATTAGGAAAGGGAGCAGCACAGGTCTCCAGGAACTCTCCAGGATCAGGCAGTGCCAGTCTACTTAACTAAGAGTCAGTCACATACAGAGGAGCCAAGCACGATATCACACAGGAGAAGCACTCTTGTTGGCACCCTCAAACACATAGTGCAGTCAATGTGTTACAGGGGAAGAAAAACCCCAGCAAAACAAAAAACAAAAACATGCAATGAAAACTGCATAGCCAGAAATCTTCTGTGAAGCTAAAATACATCAAACAGAAGTTGCACAAAGATGTCTGCATAACCCAAGTAATGCATATAGGGTAAATTAAGAAAATGAAACATTTTCTTAAATTGAACTTAAACATTTTCTTAAATTTTCTTAAATTGAATGAAACAATTCTATTGCCCAAATAATGCAGACACGTGAAAGACCACAGGACCGGTAGCATCAGAACTGAGGAATCACATGATGATAAAAACCAGAGTAGAGCAGAGGGGCAGAATGACATCCCTTGCCTGCATGCTGCTTTCAATGCATCCTAGGATACAACTGGCTTTCTGGCATGTGAGCACACAATGACAAGTCACATCCAGTTTCTCATCCACCAGCACCACCACATCCTTCTTGGCAGGGCTGCTCTCCGTGACTTCTTCTCCTAGTCTGTTCTCATGTCTGGGATTGTCCTGACCCAGGAGTAGCACTTAGACTTGCTGAACCTCATGAGGTTCTCATGGGCCCACTTCTCAAGCTTGTCCAGCCCCCCAGGATGGCATCCTGTCCTTCTGTTGTGCCAACTGCGCCATCCAGCTCACAACCTCTTTGTGAGTCCTTACAACCCTCTTGCATGTCCTTGCTTCCCAACATTAAAAAACAATGCAAGCTTTCTAGCATTGCTGTTTTGTTAGGCAGGGACTCACTGACCTTTTTTAAGTTAATTATTTAATATGCCAGAATCATATTATTGTTCTCATCTACCTGTATTCCTGTTTGATTTGTGTAAAAAATACACTAAGGAAGACAACCACACTGTTTAACTGCAAGACTCCACTTGTTTTTCATTAGTGGAAACGAAGACAACAAAATAATCAGAGACAGCAGCTCCCACCCAGATTTGATTTGGAAGCTTTGTACCGAAGCTAAAAATAAAAGACTGTGCAGTCATAAATCATTTAAAACTGTGTTCATGGACAAAGAGGACTTCAAGGCTGATGTGTTCAACTGAAGAGGATGAGATCCCAGGCGTGCACAAGGACCTGGGATCTGAGAGGACTTTCTAGGTGCTCTAAGCAACCCAAATCCTAGGCACTGGGTTGGGGCAGGGGATGTGCAAAGGCTTGGGGGCAAATTCACTTGGTCCAAAGAGACAGCAGACTCACAGCTGTCAGAGGGAGCTGTGTTTGTCAAAACCTTCAGACACACAAAGTTCATGTCTGCAAGAAGCTGTGAAGATCAAGGTCCTGAGGATGAAGATTTCCTTGGAGAATGCTATTCTTTTTTTTTTTTTTTCCAGTTTAGAACAAAGTTTTTAAAAGGTTTTGTATTTGATAGGAAATATAAAATGCTGTTTATCCATAGTCTTGCAGACAGCTACAGAGACGAGAACTACTCACACAGATGTGAGATGAATTCCATATCATCTGTTTGTCTTCTAATACTGGCCAAAGTATTCTTGCTCTAAAGAGAAAATAATCCAAAAGCTTTCCACAGAAGACTACACTTCAATAAAGTGGGGAGCTGGTGAACAGGAACCTCTCAAGAAGCCATGTGTTGTTTTTAAAAAAGAGGTAATAGCCAAATTCTCTGCCTTCCTTCTCTGCCTTCTGTCCACTCTGCCTTCCAAAGCTTATCAAGTTGTTTGGGGCTTTTAAAATCCTGAATCTATCTTCATTACAGATAAAATTTTCCTCAGTTTTCAGGGATGGCCAGTAGTATACACTTTTAAATTCAGCTAGCCTGATTGTAAATCACTCCAAGAACTCGTGGCACATAATAACAACCAAGCCTCTCAAAACTCCTTCCTGCTGGGTGGTGGCCCTGCCACTATCTGCCAGTAGCAAAGGGCAAAGCTTGCATGGTGCCGTGAATTAAATTTGTGACCAAAACAATCCTGATAGGACACTAAAAGTTTCACATATTGCTGAGCAGTGTTTTCACATCATCAAGGCCTCTCCTGTTTCTACCTCTGCCCCCTCAGCATGCAAGAGGTAGGGAAGGGGCACAGCCAAGCAGATGACCTGAGTGGGAATGGTATCACAGCAATGTCTCATTTTCAGCCCATTTTTTTCCTATGGAAAAACAGAATACAATCCTGGAGTTCATTTCTATCTCAACTCTCACAGACGTTTCTGACTACTAAAGCAACTCTTTCTATTGCATTGGGTACTTGAGATGCCCACAGCAGCCACACCTGTAGCAAGAATAATGGGACCAGAAGTTGCAGCAAGTCCATCAGCAACAGTCTAAGTGATAGCATGAAAACAGTTTAGCCAGTGCACACAAATATTGCAGGGTGAACATGGATGTGGCATCAATTGCTGGTTGCTGCAATACAGCATTACTGCTTAATTTTGCAGATGACTCAAGAGGGTGTAAAAAAATAATTTAAAAGCAGAAGTAGAATTCAAAATTATCTCATCAAAATGAAAATAAAAAAGGTCTATAAAAAGGAAATGAAGTCAATAACAATAAGAGCAAGAACACAGACTTGGGTATAATTTGCTATAATTGCAAACTGTGGACTGGAGAGCAGGAGAGGATCTGAAGGTTGCAGGGAGTCATAGGCTTCACTATGTCGTAGTCTCCTGAAATAGGCAAACTGCACTGGGGATGTGTGTCTGTGAATAGGAGGATATTCCACCAACAGTGGCATCAATCCTCTCATATCAGACACAATGCTAACACTTCTCTGAGATATCATATCCACTCTCAAGACTTCCATCACGTCCCATCTTAATGAACCAGAGAGACTCTAGAGCACCAAAGAATCACAAGAAGAATAGAAAAAAACAACCTACAGGAAAACATTGAAAGCAAATGCACAGTTTAACCTGAAGACGAGAATTTGGAGACAGCCTAACTGCAGTCTTCAGATATGCAAAAGCAGCCTCCAAAGAATGAAATAATGTTTCACACATTCGTAACAGACAAGACAATAAATACTGAACTTGAATCATGGACAAATCAGATTAAAGATAAGCCAAATGGTTCATGATAAAAACAGACCTAGGAATGCCAATACCACAAAGGTACCTGAATTTCTCCTTGAATCAGCAAGATAAAATTATCTCCTGTCCTCCTCCTCTGATTCTATGGATGCCACAAACCACTTATGAAAGGCTTAAAGTTTACTTAAGACATTTTATAAATCCAGTATTAGCAGATTAAGTAAATGAACAAGTAAAGTTGTAATTCCTTTTGAGTACTTAAATCTACCTTCTCCTCATGATAAGGGACATTCTCTGACATTTTTAATGGTGTAAAGCTCCATGTAACTCTAGTGAAATCCCATGAAGTCTCAGCACTTGTTCCCTAAATGTAACTAGTACATATCCCAACACACACAGTTACACAGAGACCTGGAGTGCGGGTATGTAACAAACAGTAGCCATGCCAGGCTTTGCACCTTTTCCACTACGTAACATTAGCAAACCCTTACTGTCAGCCATGGGAAGGGGTGATTCAGGCAAAGACCCAACATTGTTGTACAGACTGGTCAGTCTTGGTGGCTAAGAGGTTGAACCAGCCATTCCTAGCAAGTACTTGCCAAGTCTTAGCAAGTATTGCTGAGATGAGTTACCTAATGAAAAAGCAGCTTGGATAAGATAATGAAGATCTAAGTCCTGAAACAGCAGCCAGGAAAGAAGAGAGAGGGACTGAAAGATCACCATTTCTGATTCAATTTGCTCATGTTAACTCTAAACTAAAAGCCTACATACCCAGTTCCAGTTGGAGATGCCATCATCCATAAAGCCATTATGACTGTTAGTCGTTGTTGTCCACCTCACTGGCAAGTTCTCAGGCCTCCTGAACTGTGGTCAAACATTCAAAGAGCTGTTCTACACTAAAAGGGAGAATACTGGAAGAGATGGAAGAGCTGCAATGCTTTCAAACAACTGCAAAGCACACACCTGAAACTGGCTATAAAAACCATCTAGAGACATAAGAGATCACGTGGTAATCCCAAATGAAGGCCTGTAACCTGTGACAACAGCCAAGGGGAAGCTGTACAGCGGCAACTGTATTTATGCTCCATTAAATATTTATCAGCTGTTAGCTGCTCATATCTTGTCTTACAGTGCTGTTCCAAGACATTTTCACATAAAATATCAGAACCAAGTAAGATCTTAAAATCCCAGCAGAAAGAGCTAGGAGAGACTTGGAAAAGTCATCTTGTCTGGTCTGGAAAGCAAACTGTATCTATCTCTCATTCCAGATTGCCAGGTGACCAAGAGTTGTGCATCAATGGCCAGAAATCACAAAGCAGAAAATCTTGAATAAAAATACTACCTCAAAGACAGTGGTCCATGAAGAGTATCTTCAACTTTATTCTAAAATGTTAATTGTGCTTGTGGGTTTTTGCAAAATTTGTTTTTACTGCATGTATGCTGTAGTGTACTTGCTTTACAAAAGCTAAAAATTTTAAAATAATGAATTAATGCATTTTCAATTCTAATACAGAACTTAAAGTTGGCTCATCAGAGCAATTTCAGCCTGCTGCCCTCAGACTGCATGTACAAAGGCACATGCAGCTTGAGCACTGAGGAATGAACTTTTTACAACTACCCACCCATCAAGAGCTCAGACTCTGCTTTCTCTAACGTAACCAATGTGCGAGCTGTGCCTCTATGTACAGTGCTTAGGTAACACCCAGGAGCCAGGGAGGGTAAAGATGCTTGCAGGTAAAGATGTCTTGTACTCTAGTACCTAGTCCTAGTTTACCTAGGATATTAAAGATCTTGTTTACAAAACAGCTACACTTAAAGCAAGAGCATTGCAGCCTATGTTTCCTTGACTTTTCATAAGTAGTCCAGTCAGAATTAGAAAAACATACTTTAATGATAAAATGACAAATGCAGAAAACAGGAAATGCTGAAGAAAGAACTCTCAAGGGAACCATCAAAATTTCTCTTCTTTCATGAGATTTCAAGAGATTGGTGAACTCTTGAATTACTATTAACACTTTTTCCTTTCAGAAGAGTAGCAGCACATATTACACAATATTCCTGTAACACAGGGCAGGACATGGATATAATCCGACGCCTGTTAAATCACACTTGTAGATTCACCTGAAGAAAGAAGATCCTTTTCCTCCCTGGTCACACAAAAGAGTACATAGAAGCATATTTATAACAATGTAAGAAACCAAGCTTCCAATCCCTGTTTTCCCTAAAGACACCTGAATTTATATTTTCTACCTCTTAGTGCCAAAGAACTTAGTTATTGGGTATTCTTCCAGATGAAAGAGGTCTATTTAAAATATTTCAATATTTTTAAGAGTAAGTACTGAAGTCTAAGCATACCATGCCTCCCACAAGTGCCCTAACAAGCTGTGTTGACTGTCATGGCCTCATGAATATTTAGAGATACTAATGAAGAGGAACAGGTTAAACTGACAATATGCATGTCTGGTCTGTGACCAATTACAAGAACAAACTATTCTCAGTGTATGTGGAAAACACAGTCTCCCATTCTAAAATCTTCTAACAGGGTAAGAAACATTCTCCTGTATCACCAGCTTGAGTTACCCTTCTCCCATATTCCAGAGTCCTTCCCAAAGAATACCAGTAGTTTTGCTGAAACCAGAATAATAAAATATGCACAGACCACGAGTCAGAGGACTTTTCTACATACAAGTTGGATATCCTTTGGAAAACACACCACTTCCCTTGAGGAACACAAATTCTGAGAGAAGTCACGTCAGCAGAATTGCATTTCCAGCACAGCACTGGATAAAGACTTTTCCATGGCCTTAAAAGACAGTCACCTCTGCTGCTTCCAGCTGCCATCCCAGGGGGCAGATGAGACTGGAGGCTACATATGTTTTCAGAGAAAACAATTTTTAGTCATGCTTTACACCACCAAAGACTGCACTTTAGCTAAATTTGGTTCAGCATTACCACATTCTAAGCAACTACTGGCAGCTACTATTTCACATCCTATTTGCTAAGTAATCTTCCCAGTAGCCTAAGGAAAATCAAAACATACTGGAGAACAGTAGAACTGTCCCTTTTATCCATGGCTTGCTGGTGAACACAGTATAAATCAGACATTAAATCACTAAAATTATCATCAAAGCTTACTTTTAAGTTATTTCTCTTGCAGTGACACCAATTGACAAAGATCCTACAGAAAATAACTCACAACACAGCAGATTTTTCTCTCTACCAGACTTATTTGCCAAAATGTGGCAGTGGGGTAGGAACAGGGAAAGCGCCAGCTCTTCAGCAAAGCTGCAAAAGACCACCAAGGGACTAGAAATGAACATGTCATCAACCCTGTAATATTTCGTGATCCATTTCTTAACCTGAGCAGTTCACAATAGTTAACAGAGTTGTACAGAGCGATAGTTCAGCAGGAAAAGACACAGGAAGCATGTTGAGACAGTTACACAAAGCCTTAACATCTCCTATACCAAGGGCCTTCCACCTTCCATCATTTGCAGCCCCTCCCTGTAGCACTGTACACAAGTCTGCACCCTTTCCCTTGTGCTGCTGCAATGTTTCTATCCATGTCCTTCTGTCCTTGTCTCCTGTTCTCCTTGTTCTCCCAGCTCTGCACCTGCAAAGCCCAAGCCTGCTGTGTCAGGGTTTCCACAGGAAGTGGTGGACACTGATGCAAGAATCATCCTTTCCCCACCTCACCCTTCCTACTCTCATTTCCTAACTTTTACACAAAAGAAAAAACAAAATCTTGCAAATAAAATGGTGGAAAGTGGTCACTGAAATAGCATGCAGGCATTTCCTAGTGACATCCATGCTTAACAATCAATTAACATGCAACTCTTGCCTCTGGTCAGAGCACGCTTCAACCAGCTCTAATGGCATCACAAGCAGGAAAACAAGCAGGGATTTTGAGCTGGTCTTGATGAAAACTATTAGGGCAAAGTATTATGGCAAACCACCTGTGGCACTACAGGGGATGCCCAGGGGAGAAGAATCACCTAGGGAGATCCCTGTAATGATTTTCTTCGTTGTTGGCCATCAGAGAGCATTTTCCCTTGAGATTCTTCTTTTACTGTAATCAGAGTAACTGTTACTATTAAAGCTATCAATTGCCACCAGCTATGGACTGTCTTATTATCCTTTGTGCTTGAAACATACTACTTCATATTGCAAGAAAGTACAAAAAACTGCATTCATTCTTCTGCAGGAGGGCAACAGCAGGTTTATCAATCACATCCTTTATGAATGTTTGTGTTACTGCAATGACCTCAACTTAAAGACCACAAGGACACAAAAACCAGAAAACTATTTTCTGTACAATTTCGTTCTGCAGCAATGTATTTGTATTAACCAAAACATTCTTAAAAGATACACCATTTTCTACAAAAGTTCACCATGATAATTAAGCACTGGCTAAATACAATATAAAAAAAATATCAGTTGTCTCAAAGATTATAAAAACTCCAAAAGCAAAAGTTACATTTTTAAGAACTCAAATGGCCACATAGATATTATCCTTTTGGCTCAGCTGAAAAAGGAGAAACTAAACTCACTGTACAAATCTGGTTTTTCAGGCTTGCAGGTACATGTGATCCAGTGTCCGAAACAGATCATCAGCAATTAAACAATATCCTATACTTTAAAATATATTAGCAACACATAACACATTGGTGTTATCTTAACATCTGAAGTATCCTTTAGCAGAATTTATGGCTTATATAGTCCTCGACTCCAGGCTGTTCTCATTCCTTCTTTTTGGTGAAGTCATACGGTTTCCACCACTGTGCAAACTGTAACACCTTCTTCCTCTGTTCCTCAAAGTTCTGTCTGATTCCTTTTCTCCAGAGCTGTGGTTCCAAGTCCAGCATGCCACCAATAATTTCCTTTGCAAGTAAAAGTAAGATAGGTAATGAAAAATGGAGAATTACCATATTACTTAACACTATCTCATCACAGAATAAAGAAATACATATTTTCAAGTTATGAGATTGTCCATTTTCTTCAAGTGCTAATTAAAACTTGAAATTCTGAAAAATACACCAATTTAAACACAGAACTGCAGTTGTTAGATGGTTGCCTCAGCAAAATTCTTGTAAGCACAGCACATCAATGTACTGTTAAATATCCTAACAGTGCAAGATGGTTAATCCCTTTTGTGATTAAGGTAAAGTTCAGAGAAAGAAAGCTGCCCACTTTGCTGTTCCTGGTGTTATATTTCTCCTAGTCACTCTTCATGTTTTTGAAACACTGATCCTTTCAGAAAATGTTTGCTGTGACATAATAAAGAAAGGAAGAATTTACTACAGATCTCCCTGTATATACTATACATTGTACACTATACATATCACGAGGAGCAATTCAGCCACACGAGGATTTTAGTAGGAGTTATCTGTGAGTCTGTATGTGTATGCACACTAGTTTATACAACCAGGCATCAGTGCACCTATTTGTCAATACTATGGCCATGAAAATTCTTAAGTAGATGCAAGTATCTTCCATCTATAAGATTACATACCTATAATGTCAGATATTTACAGTTCCAATCAAATGAAAAGAAACACAAATTTAGAATCACAATCTCAGTATCAGCTAGTGAAAAAATCAACTACTCCTTTATTCAACAAGCCAAGTTAAAATGACTCATCAAGAAAAGACAGATAATAAACTGAGATAGAGTACATCAAAGTAACTGTTCCGGAAGCATCTGTTTTAATTACTTAATTTTCCAGAGCAGAGTATAATTGGTAAAATAATCTTTTACATAACAATACCTTTCCAAAGTAATGAGGGAAATTGTGTTGATCTTCAATCACATGAGCAAATCCTCCTTGAAGGCCAAAGTCCACAGAAAAGTATGGCAATCCTTTAGGAACCTACACGTGCAAAACCATACTTTCAGATGTTAACAAACTGTTGGCAATCAGTCAACCTCCCCACAAAAGAATGAATTTGAACATAGTTTTGCCATGTTCAAAACAATACCATATTTTATTTTAAACCACCTCTCAACATGTAGGACAAAATTGCAACAGTGAAACAGTAAAGCAAACAGGTAAGGGAAAAGAACAACATATAGCAACTGGACAAAAAGACACTGGAGAGAGGATGACTGGGTGGCAGAACCTCCAGAGGCCACAGCTGGAATAGCAGGTAAGAAATGGGGACACCAGGCAGCAGTGTGCACACTGAGCAAATGCCTCTCTGACTCCACATCCCTGAATTACATGGGTTTAGCAGAAATTTTAAGACAACCACTAGCAAATTTATTAAAGGTAAGATGTTGACTGGTACTAGGAAATACTTACCCAGCGAAAACACTGACACTCGGGGGAAGGGGAAACACCTCGCTTAGACAGCAGATTACCAGAAACCCCCTCGATGTGAATGGAAGGATATTATCCTTAACTTGACAAATCACACAACTTAATAATTTTTTCAGCCTGCAGGGGGGATGCTGGATATCCTGCCACAACAAAGACCCTTCAGTCTGACAGAAGTGGATCCATTTATCGGTACAGTACTGAAAGTAATTTCTGCTATTTCACTGCAACAAGTTATTTTTCACTCTTTTAATTGTTGAGGATGTTTCTGTACCAATAAGATTTACAAAGCCTCCAATTCATAAGCATTTCCTCTGCTGTCCAAATAACTATACAACTTTCTGGAGGTGTGTTCCATATATTGCTTGAAATAGTGACTCTAAAAATAATTAAGATTTAATACAGAGGAGCAATGTAGCACAGAAAGAAACATTTAACATTTTAAATGGACTTTAAAAAAATCGTTAAATAAGGAAAAATGGGTTGGCAGGTGACACCTTAAGGAAAAGGTCAGCTTTGTCTTATTTCTCACAATTTCTGCACACAATCCACCCACTAGGTGATGTCTCAGCCATGTCTGACCTTCATTCTAGGCACCACCATCTCCCAATACAATTCTCCAAGTTCCCAAACCTCAGCTCAGTCTCTAAGCTACACTCTACGATCTTCCTGAAGCCTACAGACATTTCTTTTACCCTACAATAATGCTAAAATCACACAAATGTGTAACAATTTATGCTCAGATACACTGTATTAATTTAAAGAACTGTTCTGACTTAATCTGAAAACTGGCCTACCTTCAAATAAACACATAGTGGCTACAAAAATGTATGGCCAGGAAGACTCTAGAAGAAATTGCATGTCCTAATGCCTTACAACATGACAAGAAAATGATACGTCACTTATTTGTGATAGATGTTGGCTTTCCTGTTCTGAAACAACTAGTAGAAGATACTCCAAATAAGCCCATTTTGTTTTATGTTTATATCCACCTTAAGTTTAAAGTCTTCCCTAAACCCTTGCTGCAAATTATTTGAATACCTTACTTTTCTGTATTTAATCTCCTTCTTTGTCGTATCAGGCTTCATGTCTCGTTACTAAAACTCATCTCTTTCTCATAAACTAGGGGTTTTTTTTTTAGTACAAAGGTGCTATGTCTACTAAAAGCCACTTTCAGAAATTAAGTATTATTACTATGCAGTAGTAAACTACTTTGAGGTAGAGTCTATATAACACATATCTTCCACCTCAATATTAAAAAGACAGAACAGTCTTTGAACCTAACAGATCCAGCATTATTTCTTTAAGATTTGTTTATACAAAGATGTTTCATCTCAGTATCCAGGAGACAGAGAGGGTACTGTTCCCTTGTTTTATAAAGAAAAGATTCATAATGCTATTTATATTTTCACTTCATAAACTTAGCAACACAAATGGCTGTTCTAGGTTAATGAAAAAGACACATCATATTTGTTCCAGGAAAGTAATTTGCAAATCTTTGATCTACCTTAATTCTTAAAGTTAATCAAGCACATTATGCCATTACATGTCCTCAAAGTGTCAGCTTTGTTCTCAACTAATGCTGGCAGCTTAGTCCACCAATTGTTGAAATAAATGGGAATCTTTTGCCTAATGTCAGTTAGGAGTTCAGACTGGTAATTCTCCTCATACCTATGCCATCTTCTGATGCACTAATCTAATTGTGTTCCCTTTCTTCTCTCTTTGAAACAATCAATAATGAAAAAAGCTAGAAGAATTTGATGACAAATTCAGGATTCAAAACACTTCATTACTTACAGATTTCCGAATATCTTTTGAAGAAAGGTCAATTAACTTCTTGTTCATGGACCACTCTTCATCAGACTCCATTATCGCTTTCTGCAAAATGATTTTATATAAATGTGAAAATAGTCCTTCATACAGCAAATAAAGAACTAACTGTAGTGAAGTACACTGTACTGCAAGTAACAATTACTTCTTAACAAACTTTATTTTTGGTAACTTATCTCATTTCCACAAGCTACTTTATAAAGACATCATATAGTATCTTCAGACCCACCCAACTCAGTTCCTCTGTTTCTTTTTTTATTTTAAGTTTTGCTTGACACAAGTTTCAAATAAAAGGTCATATTCTCTTTTTTCTCGCCCCATACAAAACCTCTTATGAGTTTATTACACTATACTAGCCTTCTTTTTCTTTTAAACACTAAGAGAAGAATCCAGCTTAGAAGGATGATTGCCCTTAAAAACCCAAAGCTGACTCTGTATTCCCCATAGTATGGAATTGGATACAGTGTAGGGTAGGTACCATTTAAATTTCATTTGCTGTGCATTTTAATGGTAGATACTTCTGAAATAAATTACATTGCTTTAAATCTTGTTCCTTCTCTTTCCTTGAGTATTCAAAGAAAACACAGCATCTGAAGCACAGCAGTCAGATCTAACAGGTGGAGCGTTTCAAATGTGGTAAAAGTTACTGTATTGTTCACCATACTGCTGCTCCACTTCATCAAAGCCCAATCACATTATTTCCAGAAAACATAAACAGTATTTCTAAAATCAAATAAAATAATTTACTTATAAAAGGCAAATCATGAGTCAGTTGCTGAAAGCTGAAAGGACTCTGTTCCAGGCAAAAGCCTCAATGTACCTTTTCTTACAGGGTCAGGGGAAAGAGACCAGAAAAGCTATAGAAGAAGTACCTATCATGCTGTAGAATGTTCATCAGAGGCCTAATATACATGTAAAATTTGGGCTTACTGAAATAAAATGGGGATGAAACAATATCTACATTGGTATTTCTTAAAAACAGTTAACATTATTTTCTACTTTAATGCTTTCCAAGGCACAAGTATTTTAAGTTTATACCACAGGACTTAAGTGAGAAGTATTGCAATCCTTAAAACACTACAATTCTCCTACCTTCTTCCAGAACTCGTCAGTGCAGGCAGATTTGTGACAAAAGCTCAGTGAAAAACCATTCTCCCACTGACTACTTGAAAAACTGAATTACCTCACAGAGCTTACTTTAAAATCAAGGGCTATTAGCAAAGAATGGATCCAGAAAAAAGATCAAAGAATACATCTTTTCAAAAACAGCACTTGAATATCTAAAATATTTTCCAGAAATAGATGAATTATGATACATATATTCAAATTACCTCAGAAAAAAACATTTTCATGTACCTTAAAGTAGATTGGAGCCATATCTCCTACTTCTTTTGGAAGAGGAATGCATTCATATACCATATGATACCGCTTCTTCATACTCATGTTTGTTTCTAGGAACACACAGTCCAAGTCTTTAGCTTCAAACATTTTCACCAATGCATTTCGGAACATCTGTTTAAAGAAAAAAAGTGTTATTGAAACTAACTTTTCAAATCTTTCAGATACAATGCATTATTTCACTAGGATATTATATTTGTAATAAGCTAACAACAAAATGGAAAACAATCATACTAGGAAAAATCTGTATAATTTACTAATTTAATATTAACGGTATTTCCTCTGATAAAAACAGGAAGTCTAGAAAACTATTGTGAGATACACAATGTAATTAACACTACAAACTTAGTTTTAATAAATAACACATATTTTTAGAGCTGAAATTGAAACTTTGTTGAACTTCTTAGCTGCAGTGCTCCATAACACAACATGGCTTTAACAGTAGGTCCCAAGCTTGCAATTTCTAAGAAGGTAATGAAATGACCTGACTACAGTTACAATTTACTGACTATAGCTACAATTACCCTTTTACTACTCCTTTCAATTATACAGTTGAACAAAAAAAAATTTCAAGAAAGGAAATTATTTCCACTAGGCATACTTGATCTTTAAGTAAAATATTAACATTGCCTCAAAAAATAAAGCCACCATCTTTATTGTATGGAAGCGAACGAAATGTAATAATCAATACATGTGGCCTCAAACTACATTTACCAGTTCCCTGTCAGAGGGATTAGGTGCTGCACCTGTTCAAAGTGTATTTCAGTTAACAATTCTGACAGCTCCACTGTCAGGGTCCTGCACACACCCAAGAGGTCCTGCAGCCTCTTCTAGCTGCTGGAGCTCTGGCTGCCCATGCAGGTGGGCAGCTCTGATGTGATGCAGTTGTGGACTGGATCAGATCCAGCAGAAAGAACTGGCGTAATGAAGAGTGGTGGGAAGTGTGGACCTGGCCCCCTGTCACTCAGGAGCTGCAATGAAGTCCAGGCTGTCACTTTTGGTCCTTGCCTGAGCTGTTTCAGGGAGGCCTGTGCCCAGCCAGGTACCTGGCAGTTCTTGGCCCTGACTTCATCTCAAACCTAAGTCATAACTGCAAACTTGCCTGGCCACCCCTGGGCCATGGATGACCCTGTCTACTATCATGGGAACTCTCCTGGCCTGGTACCACGGGACTGTGCCTTGTCAGTGAAATGACCTCCCCCACCTGCCCTGCCCATCACCTTGCACCCCTGCCTTGCTTTCCTGCAGAGCTGCTGGCTCTTGACAGTTGGCGTTTGCATCTAAGATAGGCAAGAGCATCATTCTATTGCTTAAAATGTTCAGATGCTGAACTAAATTATCAAGCACAAGGGATGATTTCTGAGAGTCATTCAAACTCATTTTCAAGTGCACAAAAGATCTAACTTTCTGATAGGGTGAATTTTTCTGAAAGTTTCTCAAGATCTTGAAAACTGTCTTTTAAAAATGAAGATTTTTGTATTACACATGCTTCTATACCATTTCCACAGTGTAAGCCAAGAAACCACTGAAACTGTAGGAGCCTCACAGAGCAAGGTACCATAGCCCTATGGCTCACATAATTTACAGGTAGTCCTTTTTGCACTGATATTTTTTCCAATTAACAATGCTCAGAAGTACAAACAGCACCATTGAAAGGCTAATCCCATCTAATGGTTTAAGATTCCTTATCTTAATGTAAATGGAGAGTTGATTAATCAAACATAAACAAATACACATCATCAACATCAGCAAGTACTGAAATAAAATAGAAGGAAAACAAATCACTACCAGGTTTTCAATGCAATAGGACTAGAAATTGAGCTCTCCATCCTTTCGCCATCTTGCACAGAATGAATCAAACTAAAAGTCTAAGAAATGTGGCCAAATATATATCTAAACTAGGCATTTAAGCTCTTCAAAGCAGGCCCTTGTGCTCTGAATTTTTCCTCACTAATGAGCTGCTCCATGCTGTGACTGGAAAATGCTACCATCATTCCCTAAAACAATTGATGAATTACAGCCAGGAGACACTACCCAGTGTTCCATGACTGATACGGGACTTCACAGCACAGAGTGACAAGCTACTCTGAATCAACAGCTTTTTGTCTTCTCCTTGTCACTCCAGCCACCAGCCCTCTACTTCTGAAACACACTGAAGCAAGCAATGTGGTGAGATACCAAAGGCTGAGAAAGACTATTACTTAGAGCTGCTACCCTGCAGTATCAACTGAAATGCAAATCCACCAAAAAGCCTAAAATACCAGCAGATGTTAGCTAACATTTCCCTAGCTACATTTTCTTGTTTTTAAATACATTGCACTTTTCCTCCAAATTCTGAGCAGGCCAAAGCATCAAGAATAATTAGGACTGGAAAGGAGAAAACCATCCATAAGGGCAAATAAGAAGGCTTGGCTTATGCTTGGATGCACACAACATTAATACATGCAACAGTTCAGTCAACACAGAATGTGTAAAGATTTATATCCTTTCATATTGAAAATATTCCATGCATATTGACTTTGGCAAGTGAGCACATCAGTCTAAACTACACAATATGTTAAATTCAAGTGCTTGAAGGCATACAGTATAAAGAAATCCTTTTTGCTTTACTCCAATATATCCTAAAAAAGAACCCCAGCAAAAATAGTTAGCTAAAACATGTACTTCATACAACATCTTGTGAATACTTAAAGTGTCACAATTTATTTCCCTTCAACTGTAAAAAAAATATGTCTCTGGCATCAGAAAGTTAGTTTAGTCACTGACTGTCTGCTTTACTCTTGCTAAAGCTTTTCAGATTCCTTCTACTGTAATACATAGAAGTTGGGGGAAAAAAATTCATGTATCCATCACTTTCCAAAATACTTTGCTGCAAAGAAATATCTAAGCTGTCTATGAATATATTCACAGGATCAAAGGATAATGGTTTTAGCAACTAGTGGCCTTTTCTAGCAAGTAAAAGACTAGTGTTGAATACTGGGACTGCATTTGCTTATCTTTTCCTGATCCTATTTTCTTTCTCATACAATTTAGAAAAATTGTAATTGTTTACTTAAGAGATTTGGAAAAACAGAAGATCAAGGATAAACATATTTATCACTTTTCTGCACCCTCTTCTGTTCCTCCTGATCCTACTTGTTGCACTTATTTGCTTCATATCCAACTTTCCTAGGCATTTCTGTCATATACAAGAGAACTCCTTTCCCTTCCTGGTTGAAGGGGAGCATAATTTACCAGGAAACACTGTATAAAAACAACTTCAACCATGAGAATCAATATGGGGAGCAAATTTGAAACGTCAGAGAATCCATCCCTAGACTTGAGGGAAGACCAACATTATTTAAATTATTTCAAACTTATAAATTATGCTGGTTTTAAATCTCAGCAACTACAACAATGAAATCTTTCTCTAGTCTGATATAGTCTCCAATATTTCAATATAAGAGGCTTCAAATTGTTTTCCCCTTGTAATAATCCTGATGGCAGGGGGTGAGGATTGACAAACACAGTCAATCTCTTAGGCAGAAGCTTTTTACATGACTCCCTTGATTTTCCATCTCCAAAGAAAACAGAACTCAAAATCTTCAAAATGTCTTCATAAGACAGTTGGAAAGCACAATCCATCATGCTTGGCACTTGATTTTAATAATTATTTTCAAAAAAGGTAGAAAATTGGATTCGAACAGGGATCTCATTGATTTTAAGAGTAAGATAGTTCTCTTTTAATTGATAATCCACCCAAAACAGATTAAAAAACTGAAGATATGTAAACAACATATTTGTATTTAATTTTAAGTGATCTCCCTGCTCTGATGATTCTTTTCTTTTCCTTGGCACTCCCAAGAAAATCCTATTAAGCCAGTTATTCTATTTTCTGTAAGGGATCAGCTGTACCTACTTCATTTCCAATGGACATTCCTCTAACACGGTTTCAAAGACTTCCAAGGATGCATGTTCTGCAGCATTCCAGGAAAATTTTTCTAGTCTTAATAAATTGAAAATTTTCTTCAGTATTTACCCTGCCTCTCTTTCCTGTTAATATTTGACCACTAATTTCCATTCACAATGCGAGAACGTTCTGCCCCTTAGTGGAATCAGAACAGAGCTGCCAGACTGCAAATCATGAAAATACGTACTCACGACAAGGATATTATTATTTTACAAGGATATTATTAAATTATTTTACAAAGCTCTTAGAATAGGAGACAGTTTCTCAGCAGACCTGGATTTCTTCCCAGATGTCTTCATCCAAAAGAGTGGCTGCAGTATGGTGCTGTAGAGGGGCTATCAGGCAGTGACCTTCAGTAAGGGACTGGCTGCTTGGTAGAGACAAGTACACCTAGGAAAAGCAAACAAAAACTCAAGTGCCCAGTTTTCCAGCATTAAAAACCTTCCCGTTGCTGAGGCTAAGAAATTAATCATTTGCTAATTTCAAACCAACAGAAGCAATTAGCTACTAATTACAGCACGGTATTAGCAACATTAGTGCTTTTTAAAAGCACCAGTATCTCAAACGAACCAGTAGTATCCAGAAAGCAGTTCCACCACCAAGGCAGTAATATCAGCTTCATAAACCAACTGGTATCATAGCTGCTATGAAATCACACTGTTTAGTCCATTCCAGTATTTTTAATATAGATACATCGCTGTATGCATTTTTAATAAAATATTTTTTATACATATATATACATGTAAATTGCGTATTCTGTGTCATGGTTTAACCTGGCAGGCAGCTGGACATCACACAACAACAACAACAACAACATACAAAACAAGTGATGCACAATGCAATTGCTCACCACCCACCAACTGTTGCCCAGCCACTTCCCAAGCACTGGCCCCTGGCCAACTTTCCCCTGAGTTTATCCACTGAGCATGATGTCATATGTTCTGGAATATCCCTATGGTCAGTGAGGGTCAGCTGTCCTGGCCATGTCCCCTCTCAACTTCTCATGCCCCTCCCGCCTTCTCACTGGCAGGGTAGTATGAGAAGCAGAAGAGTCCCTGAGCACTACTTAGCAATGACTAAAAACATCAGTGTCTTATTAGCATTACACTCATCCTAAATCCAAAACACAGCACTGTATCAGCTACTGGGAAGAAAACTAACCCAGCCAAAACCAGGACACTCTGTATATTTATCTATCTATTAGATATATAAACACAGACTATACACACATATATACACACAGATATACACCTGTATTGATTTTTATATATATATAATCTCTAAAAAAAAGGAATGTGATGTACCTTAATACATATCTATGCACCTAATTCCTTCACCTATAGATTCAGATCAAATAAAAACATCAATAATAAATGAAAACTGTAGAGAAAAAATGACAAAAAAGGCTGTATTGAAGTATTTCAGATATTATAAAAATCCAAACATTTATGCAACTTTTAAAAGCATTAACAGAAGCAGAAAGGTTTCCAAACCAAACTTTTGTCTATTTCGAAGGATTTTAAGCTTAAAAGTTGAATCCTCCACCTAATTTTCTTTGATATCAGATACAGTTCTTCACCAGTTCAAATTTCCTCCAGTGAAGTGTGATTTAGTATTCCACAAATCCACCTACAGTCTAATCTCTGCACTGAGATCTTTCATTATTACTCCTGTCTTCTGCGAATGTGAAGTCCTGACATCAAAGATTAGCTTTAAAATTCATGACAGATTTATATCTTTTTCTTCCTCACCCTTGACAAATTGGTGGAATCAACTGAAAGAGCAAGCAAAGTAAGATACAGAACAATAAATCCTTCCATAGAAGCAATTTCGTTCCTAATTTTAAGCACTCTAACATCATTTCTTCTTTATTTCTACATTTGTGTTAAATTGCCATTTTCTTACCTTGGTGCCAATTGCAATAATAAGATGTTTAGAAAGTTCACTGCTATCAAAGCAGTAGGGGCACTTTTCCATGCGTGCAGCAAGTTGCTGGTGCTCACGGATTGCTTTTCTTCTTTGTACTTCTTCCTCTTCCCCACTGCGCGCTCTCTTGGCTGCTTTGGAAACAAACATGTCATCCAGAGTGTAGTACTCTCTGTCAGTTTTTTCCATGAGCTGAAAAGATATACAGAAAAATTGCACGTATTTATAAAGTACCAAGAAAAATTACTTAGCTCTTTGTAGTACCCTTCATTGAGAAAAGCATAAAGTATACATAAGCAATAGCATTTCTTCCTTTCATATGGCATCTGCTGCAGATGGAATCATCAGGTGCCTCTCCTGAGAGCAGTCATACACAATCTTAGCACAGATATTAAAATATAGATATGTGACAGCAGTGAGAAGAGTATATTACTATATTCCATTTCAAATTAAGGGCTAGGTATTTCAATATTATCTTGATATAACTTCAGCTATTTTTAAATAGATGCACAATTTTATATATCATTTGTATCTTATATTTTATCCTCTCCCTTCTCCTCCTCCTCTCTTATTACAACTACTATTAAATCATCTTTTGTGAAATACCTAGACCATGACTCTGCACTTCATATTCACGTTCTGTGAAAATACGCAACAGTTATTCTTACCAACTGAATAGGACTAAGCCATTTTGGGAAGAGAACAGTCTTTGCTTTCAGTCCTAAGTCTTTCTCAGTGCACCTGTTGCACTCCACAACAGATCTTAATATATTTTAGGATACTGACTAGGGTAGCCTTAGCAAAGGACTACTGCTAACTGAAGGCATTTGGAAGGCATGCTATCATAACTGAAGCACAGTCTCCAAATTAAAGAAATTCTTCCAAATATCCCAGGCATAGTTTGTGTAGATACTCTGATATTTAAAAAAAAAAAGAAAAAGAAGGAAGATTTTTTTTTTTGTAGAGTACGTAAGTAACTTTCCCCAAAAAAGACAACAGCTCTCGCTTTTACCAAATACTGCAGTTCTCTAACACAGATCAATACCTTATTTTAAATATGCTCAGTACTTTCCTTATCAAACAACTGAGGAGGAGCCTCCTTAATATTCCTTTATTTAGCTATAATACACTTAACTGTTTATGTACATTTCCTACTGGAAGGCGCTGCAGACTAAAATCAACAGTTCAAGAGTCCAACTCCATTCTTTTTCTGTCTTACTGTAACGCTGTAATTCTATATTTAACAGAAAAAGGAGATTCCTGAGATTCAGAAAAAATATTTAGTGGTTTGGGTGTCTAAAATCAAGTCTCTGTTCTTCTGTCATAAGCATTAAAAAGGTAAAGTTAGACCTGCAGCCAAAGCACTGCTTAAAGAATAGCAGTATTTTGTTATAACTAAACATAAAGTCTGGGTTTTTTTAAAATAAAAATTCTGCCACGAGAATGGAAATACACAGGAAACATGACAGCTGGCAGACTAGAAAGGAAAGGAAGAGTGGAAATCACCAACTTTGGTTATCAGGAGTATCACACATAGCACAGAATACCATTACTACTTTGCTCTGCTTGCTCTTAGAAGTAGTCATGGAAATTCCTGGTTTGTTACACACAACCTCTTTTACGTAGTAATACTTTTCAAAATACTCCACAGAGTCCCTTGTGATAGAATAAATATTCATATTACTAAACAGCCTGGAAGATGCCTCTCTTCAACAGGGATAAAATGGTATACAACATGACATCTGGGACCCAAAGCAAAATTCTTACATACAAAGTAGCCAACTTTTATAAAGTAGGTGCTGTCTAAAACCCGGATTTTGTTTCTTCTGGTACAGTCATGACCAACAGATCATAGAACCATTGAATGGTTTAGGTTGAAAGAGACTTTAAAGATCACCTTCCACCAAGCCAAGCTGCTCAGGGCCCCATCCAGCCTGGTCTTGGACACTCCAAGGATGGGGCATCCACAACTTCTCTGAGTAATCTGTTCCAGTGCCTGATTTCCCGCAAAGCAAGGAATTTCTTCCAAATAACTAAACTAAATCTACCCTCTTTCTGTTTGGGCCCATTACCCCTTGTTGTATCTGCCTGTGTGAAAAGTTGCTCTCCCTCTCTTTTCTAATCCCCCTTTAGGTACTGGAAGGTGCTATAAGGTCTCCCTGGAGCCTTCTCTTCTCCAGGCTCAACAACCACAACTCTGTCAGCCTGTCTTCATAGGGGAGGTGCTCCATCCCTCTTTTAAAACATTTACACTTCTGTTTGTACAATAAGGTGCCCAGTGAGTTCTGCCAGTTGCATTATTCAGCTACAACTAAATCTCTCAAAAGAAGTTAAAGGGGAATTGAAAGAACAAAAAGAAATCATTCTCTAAAATGCCAGAAGGAAAGCAAGTAATCATTTAAATACCAATTTCTTTCATACATATATTCTTTCATACAAAAGACAAGAGCTGGTACACATCCAAAGAAGGAGCTATGCTGATGTATTAGAGTTGCTGGAAAGCTGCTGTTCTGCATCATAGATGTGGCATCACACCTGCTAAACACAAAAGCCAATGCATTTTGGAAGTTGTGTATTTAGTTCCCTTGCCATGATTGATACTGTTTGGTATTGTCCTTGCTGCTCAGGTGCTGCACAGAGATCAGAAAAAAATAGGAAGTCATTTTGATCTATCAGTTTAAAGTTGGGATGTCCTACAAAACATCATTGAATTACGTAAAGCTAATAAAGGAAATTCAGGTATCTATAAAGGCAATGCACCTGAAGTCCTTGTTTCTACCAGATACTGACCAAAGGCCAGAGCTGTGCTAATACTCATAAGACAGATCACTTCTACAGTCCCCAGTCTTCTTTTTCCTACTTCACTTTTCTTTATTCTGGGCTTATCTGCCACATTCTTCCTTCATATACACCCTCTTTTTTCCAGCTTTCCCTTTTCTTTTGACAAGCAATGTTTGACCAGAGGACAGAAAGGCAGCTTTAGGACTCTTAGCACCAGGCAAAATGACATGGCCTCCCACATCTCACAGCATAACTGTGCAACTGTGTCATTTCTACGTCCATCTGATTTTCCACAACCAGGATGCAGCTTTGGTTTAACCAACAGAGAAGAATCACAACTGTGCTTGCCCTGGCCAAGAGAGGCCTGTAATACACAAACATTTAAAGAGCAGTAAGGGAAGGCATCCAAACTTCTCTCAGGAGCCCTCTGGGCTCTCATGTGGATAGCTCAAATACAGTGCAAATGTGGCTGAAACCCAAGAAAAGGAGTGAGATCTCTAACCATTCAGCACAGGAGTTTAGAAAGAAATCAGCATCTGACTATGCATAAATTAGAATTATTTGAGAGAGGGAAAAATTACAGTGTTGTATTTTCTGATTAAATTCTTATCATGATAATTACCATGAATAATATGAATATATTACATGAAAAATTTCATTATATAACATTCTGTTTACAAAGTAATTGATGCCCTTTTTAATTTGTTATGTTAGTGAAGCCATCAGGCACCTTGGCATGGGGCTACTTCCTGAAGTAACTCTTGCAAATCTGTGCAAGGTCACTCCAGGGTCAGCCACATTTTTCTGCCAACCTGTGTTAAGACCACTGGAACCATATCTCATAGCTTAATTTTAAACCAGTTCTGGTTTTCTTATTCCACAGTAAAACCCTTGGAGTCTTATACACTCCTGGCTTCCTACACACTCCATCTCAAGTGTGCTGCACGTTGTGCCTCTTACTGCTCCCTCTGCTGCTATTACTTGCTTTTTGGGTGGCCCTTTGGAATAAAAAGCCCCACTAGAGAATTTAGTATCTTTGTGATACTGAAAGGAAACCTTAAGAGACAGAACTCCTAATGACAAGAGATTATATTTAATACCTCAAGTACACTTTTTTTCCCTCCTCAAATTTCCTTCAAAGTTTGAGGATGAAATGGGAAATTCTATTAAACACAATTAGCAGAGGAAAAAAAAGACACCTGCATGGTTCCAGTGTGGGTTATTTTCAGCTTCTTTATACTGTTTCTTTTCTGCTTATTTTCTTGTTCCATTTTGTATGCAACTATTGAACTTCTGCTTTTCCTGTTTCCTTGCTAACACAATCATAGCCAGAGTTACTTCCATGTAAGCTAATAAAAGTGCATCTGCTTGAAAAATTTCTGGAAAAAAAAGTCTATAGATTGTATAAAATGTATCAGTTTGGGTTTAAATTGTCATGGCAACACTGACGTCTTCAACTTTAAATGACAGAGTTAATATTTGTGGAATGTTGTATCATAATATATTTTAGGAAGCTGCAAAGAAGAATAATCTATTATTTTAGAATACAAACCTGAGTGACACAGGAATACATCTCATCACATTTAAATTTATTCAGCATTTAGCACCTATTCTGAACAACAAAATCACCTCCTAAAAGTCTTTCTGATCACAAATAGTATTTGCTTAAGCCAAACAGAGGCAGAATTTTATCATGTAAACCTTATTACAATTCCAGTCTCCCTATGAACACAGACATTTGAATTTGTAGGTTTAATTCATCATATAATTTAGCAAATAGGCATTTTCAAAATCTATCATCACACTGAATTAAAGAATATGTTAAACACATAGTATCAAAGGATTTTAAGATATCAATGCACAGGGCACTTTTAAGGCCTCTGTCACTAACAGGAAAAGATCACCCAACATGCCGGTGAGCAAGGTAGCTCAGGATTACCTTTGAGCAGCAGAAGTCAAGCAAAAAGCTGATGACAGAGGACTGCTCAATGGCTAGGGACCAGCCTCCTTTTTGTTTCTGCTATTTGAAATGAAAACTGTAGATTTTGCTAGAATTAGTTATTAGGACAGATAAAACTTTATATACAAGTCACTGACATGAAATGTAAACCAAACAGAATACCTTCAGCCACAGAATTCTGCTGTTAAAAGTGTGATTAGCATTTCACTTTACAGTTATCCCTGGCCATAATTTTAATGTCTAGGAAAAACTGTCCTGCATAAGTCTTCATTTCCAATATATCTTGTCATTTTAACCTAATTCTGGAAGAATGCTAAATGCTTATGCAGTCATTTAGTATGGGCTGCATCTACAGAGTTCTTACTGTTCCCAGGTTTTCTTCCCTCATCCAGCTGTTACTGTTGTTGATTTGTTTCCACATGCAGAAACAGCCTTAACTTTGTGTCCACACAATATACACAAAAGGATGTTTAGTGCATTGCACTGAAATGTAGCAGAACAAGGTGCTGGAAATTATTTCTCTTGGGTTTTCACATTAGTTTTTTACAGCAAACCATGCAGAGGATCTTTAAGTAAATGTAAAAAGCGACAGGGCACCAGAGCTTTGCTGGCTTTATCGTGTCTATTAAATATTGTGCTAAAATTGCTTCACCATGTGAAGAAAGAGAAGGAAAAGGTTTGTTACATAATAGTAGCAGCAGCAACAACATTTTGTATTTTTCACGTTAGCTTCTAAGGTTTTTCTAGACTATTTATTTTGGTTTATGATGATGGAATTGCAAAAATGTGAACAGGTAGATTTGCACAGCAAGTAAAAATGATAAGGCTGAAAGCAGTTTTCCATTTTACAGACTTTTACAGAAGCAAGGAAAGGCAACATGCAAATTTCCTTTTTGCAAACCTATAATACCAGCATACTTCTTGGCTAAATCCATAAAGGAAGGTCAGCATTAATAATAAAGCATTTTATTTTTCACTGCTGAAATTCCCATTAGGAATTACTGCACATATTTTAAAATAAAATTAGTTTAGGGCCAAAATTAAAATGTCCTGATGAACAACAGAAATTAATTGTTCTCATTTTCTTTAAGTAAAACATAAAAAGGGAAAAAAACCGCCTTAGTAGAATTAATATATATAAATACAAGGTAATTGCTCTTGAGGTAATGTTCTAGGAATCAGTCTCTAAACACCCACAAGTGTCTATTGACATAAGTGAAAGGATTACATAAGTCTTAACAGCATGAATTTGGGAAAATTGAACCACTTACAACAGTCAAGGGCTGAAGAAACTACAGACAGGGTACTTAAAGCTATCAGTGGTGAAAACCTAAGACTTCACACATATTTTGTACTCTAAAACTGTCAGGAAAAAAAACAGTTTTCAAATGTTTTGTTACTTTTTTGTACCCTAAAGTCATGCTTCTACAACAGTGAGAACCAAAACCACTTTCAAAGGTGAAGAAAGTAAAAAGTAGAAATAGTGATTTAAATGGGTGGTTTTTTCCTTGAGATATAACAGTGAAACATGAACAAATCAAACTCTAGGCCTGCTTTTTTCCCGTATATCAAAAAGATTAGTGTTGGGTTTTTAAAAAGCTTTTTTCAGCACTGTAAATTAAAGATTTGGGCGTTTTTCACAATATGCATACATTTGACATAATAGCATGCATGGGATGGCTGTGGGAAAGGCAGCATTCCAAACTGCTGTGCTGAGGTAAGTGACATCCACATCAGCCACCTCCAAACAGAGGCCAAAGGGCAACAGGAGGTAAAAGCCTCAAGTACAGCAGGGTTTTCTTAGAACCATGACTAGAAAAATAAGAATGGACAAGAGGGCAATAAAAAGTCAGAATCTAAATTTAAAACAAAGACTAAACAGGTAAACAAATAGCAAGAAGATGGCAAATTCTCTCCATCTCATCTCATCTCACTGAATTCTTGAGAAAAGGACAGGTGGGATGAGTACAGCTTGAATACTACAGATGTTTAGTCTGTTGATCTGAGTGGAAGTCTGGCATGAGATAACATACAGACCTTCCCATGCCAATGGGATTAGACAGAGGTTTCATGAAGAGAGATTTTGGGTCTACATACCGCTATTTCTTCCAAGTCGCATTTAAGAAAATAAATCCCTTCATGAATTATACCCTTCTACTTCAATATCCCCATCTTTCTCTACAAAACTGCAATTATGTTATTATCTTCAATAACAACTAGCTTGTATTTCATTTGAAATATCATTAAAGCACTAAATATCAGGAAAGTAACACTGATCTAGAGCAGAGCATTCAGTTGTGTAAAAGCCAGAAAACATGCTGTTTTCTCATTCTGTTCCCATTTTTGAGAGCAGCTATTTCCTCCATCCTCAACAGCCGTGCGGCTCGAAGTTTCTTTTGGGCATAGTCTGGGAAAGTGATAAAAGCCCTGGGAAAATCCATGAAGGAAACAATAGTGCCCTAGGCAATTCCCAGTGATTAGATGAACAAAATTATTGAACAGAATTTAATGGACAGGATCTCCCTTCTCCCATCCAAGGTAGGATTATCATTTGTAGACCTGCAGCAGTTTCCTCCCACCACTCTTCTGCAATACAACAGATTAATTTTTGTGGATAATTCTTCCATTTCTCAAATGAAGGCAGAAGGAGAAAGTAATTTGTATGTGTCAAATTTGTGTACTATGTTATCAAACTAAAACTGGCAAAAGAGGTTTGTTTTCTAGACTTCCTGCTAGAATAAAACACTTGCTGAATCCACTGAGGAAAGATGAAAGAATTTTGAAGACTATCTTTCTGAGCCCCAGATCATAATGCAGATACTCCATGTAGTATAGGTTTATAAAGTACATAAATAATCATCTAGAATACCTGAGATCATGCCCAAATTTTTCAGACTGCTGCCAACACTTCAGTGGTAATACTGATCTTGTGCTGTGGATAAGAATACATTCTACAGACATGGAAAGACATGGAAACCTCAGGAAGGCCTAGGACCAGTTTCTTAATTTAAGATTAAGAAACAATCACCATCTGGGGAAGACCATCACATTTTGTAGTGACGGGATCTGGGAATCACCTGTACAGAAACTACCAAAAGCATTTTAGACCTTAACGGAGAAGAAGAATTGGCATCTGAGGTACTTCTTTCTATGAAAACCAAACAAAAGTACCTTCAAAACCTAAATGTGCCATTGCATGGCACTGAAGGACTACAGTACCATGAATTAAAATTTGGACATTGCAACAGTAATGTCTTTGACAAAATATCTACTTTGAGCACATGCTCCAATAGACTTAGCCAGCAAATAAATAATATGGCTCCATCTTAGAAGGTTAGTCAAGAGCTAAGTATTGATTCAAGAAGCCTGCTCTAATAAAATAATGTGATGTAGTACATCTTTGACCAGTAACATAAAAGAAACACGTTACATAGCATCTGATCCAAAGCTCACTGAAATCAGTAGGAATTCAGAGCCTTCCAAAACTAAAATAAAGTATTTGCATAGGCTAGGAAATACAATACATTCTTGTAACACTATTAATAAATTCTAACCTTTAAAAAATAAACAAAAACAAAACAAGAAAACAAAAACAAAAACTAAACAAGGGGGGAAAAAAGGGAAAAAGGCTTTAGAATGAAACATACTAAACCCAGTTGCTTTCTCACCCAGTGTGATCATTTTATGTTGCAAAATCAGTCTCCAGCAATGGCTAAAATGCATGGGGGAAAGCTCATAGAACTGACTCTTCTGCTACACATATGCAGCTCTCAGCATTTACTGTGGAAATCCTGAGCCAAAACCTATCTAGATCTCCCTATTTAATATTTAACAGCGAAACTGTATTTCACTAAGTTGCTGTATCTTTTTTTGCTCCCACTCACAATTAAGGCCTCCACAGCATTTCATAATCTACAACACAAGTTCTACAATTTCCTTCTTCACTGAAAAAAAATCCCAAACCACTCCTTCATGTTAAACTTTGTTCTGTGGCCACTTCCCATATGAGAAACAAAAATAGTTGTATTCTATTCAACTTTTATGCTAATTGTTCTAGTTTAGCAGCTGCTTTCCCCTACCCATCCACTCACCCCCCCAAGCTGAAGAACTTTTGTTTACTTAGGTTTTCTTCAAATGGCCAACACTCTGTGCCTCTGATTACAGGGTATGCTTTACCAGTTTGGGTAGTATTCAAGATATGGGTGCAACCATGTGCTCACTACATGCTTTAAAATGTTCCTAAATTCTCCCTTTTCATAACCTCCAAAATTCTGCTTCTCCTTTTAATCACACCAGCCTGAGATGATGTTTGCAGGCTCACAATGACTCTCAAATCAAGCATCGACAGCCTCTTGTATATGTACAGTCACAGCTTCACGATTACCAACATTTGCATTCATCAACCCTGTCTTTCATCTGAATTTATTGCCTCAATACCTATAATGGGATCTCTTCTTTTTTATTTGAGAGTTCTATAGCCCTGTGTCTGAACTAGACATTTGAATTCCTTTTATACCCATAATGCCTTTCAGACAGCATTTAAAATAGGACAGGTAACTCACATCACTAAAATACTTACATCTCTCCAGGAGCTCTCTAAAGTGAATCTTAAGAACCAGCTCAGATGTTCCACAATGTTAGAAAAATCCCTGCTTTGTACTTTGAAATTCTACAATATACAATTTACAGTGACCCCTATTTTTGACAGTCCTGCATAATTATATAACCATAAACAATTCTCATCTTCCTGCAGGCCTTCCCTTTACTCAGGCCTCACATCCTCCCTGATATTTCTAATAACTACATGCTTAATTAAAAAGTCATACACACAACACCTTACCTTTGATGCCATACGCATGAACAGTGAGTTTTGATCCTCTGCTGTTCTCATCTTCTCATTTTTGACCAAATCCTTCAGGTTCATACTATCATCATCCTGAAAATACCTTACTCTCTCTTTATCTACATGAGTAGGGACCTGGAAGCAAACACATTAAAAATAAATATTAACCTAATGAGAAAGATCAGTTATAAAATTCAGACCCTAACAATTTCAACAAGTTTAAAGAATCACGAATCAAGCTAAGCAGATCAGAAACAACTGGGCTAACAGCTCCATTTTATCTAAGGAGAAGAACATCTTTCCTTTTCTTCAATTGCATCAGTACGCCTAGATGAAAACACAGCCTCTTTCCAAAGTCACTCTATCCTTTATATCCTTAAGGTATCAGAGCAACAACTCGGGAAAGATATACAGTGCTTCACTGAAACAGATAATAAGCTCATAAAAATGAAATATTTTAAGAAGCAATTTTCATTATTCACAACTCTAAAGCTTTTGTAAAGTCACAGACAGTACTGAAACACAGTAATCACAGACAGTAATGAAAACTTGTGTGAATATGGTACCTCTGCTGAGAAATGTTGCCATCTTAGACAGAGTGCACAAGAGAACAGAGATGCTCCTTAGGGCAGGACTAAACGAAATTCTGAAGGAGCATAGGGAGTGGTCATTAACATAAACTAGGATAGCATTTTTCAAAATGGAAACAGGAGGATGACAACAATATCCTCACCCTCCTGTGCCTTTCACTTCTCCATAGCAGTGTTGCAAACTGATCTGTCCTACTAATCAAGAACATGCTTGCTAGCAATATGAGGTAGTATCCTCATATACCTCCTCTTATCTCAGAAAGATCAAAGTGCTACTATACTTACTGTTGGAAGCAATTATCCTAAGAATAAAACACTGCTCCAGCTTCCAGGCTACTCATTGTTCCCCAAAGCATTTTGTTACAAAGATTAGGTCATAATTATTATTATTATCAGCAGCAGCCATATTTTTTATTAGAATAAAAGTGAAATTTACCCTGATACGTGAGTATCTCAGTAAAACCTTTCTTAATTCAGAAATATTCAGCTCTGGTAATCTTCATTATTTACATAACTTTCTGTAATATAAACTACTTGGCTAAGAGACTGTGATAACTTTTCCCTGAATGTGCATTTAAATAAGCCCTAAAGTGATCCCTTGGGAAATACAACCTGAAAATAAACTTAATATATTGCTTAATAAATATGTACTCTAACACTTAATTACAATCATCTTCTGAAGGGAACTTTTTAACTACCTATTGACATTCTGATAAGATACTCATTAATTATGGCATCATAAAAGTAAAACTACGAAATAATTTAAGAATTGCAGTTTAATACTCAGATTTGTAAAACTTACCATCTGCTGCTTTCTTCGTCCTCCTTTTGGCTCCAGTGGCTCTGCTGGTCCTGTCACAGGCCATGCCCTTCCGCTTCCATCTGTTCTGACAAGGACCACTTGTTCATCTTCTTGATGCCTTGAAGCCTGTGTCAGGTTTTAAGACGTATTTAAAACAGATGGTACAGATGAGCCAAAAGAAATACCTAATCCACATTAAAGAAATGTTTAAAATCCTAAAGATTAAGTAACAGATTCTTTACATTTTGCGTGTTCATTATAATTCAAAGTAGACAGTATCAACTTAGCGAGATATTCTATTCACACTCAAACAGAAAAAAGTATTCAGTTAGTTAAATGCAGAGGCTTTTTTCCAAAAGAACCAAATTCGTATTCTTGGTTTTTTCTCATAAAGCTTTATCTCCAAAAGACACACAATGCTTCTGGAAGACTTAAAGAGATAATACTGAACTAATATACGCCAGCATCATTATAAGGCAGTATTCCTGAAAACCATCTGAAAAGCTACAGCACATTACCACTTCTTTTGTCAACTAGGGGTGTGGAGAATGACTACCCTCATCTCAGTCCCCCAAAAAGCTGGAAGGTCCTTCAAAGGGCCCCCACTTCACAGGGGTGTTCTCAAACTTAAATAAAGATATATTTTATATATATTGTATATATATTTTATATATATACACACACAGAGGGCAGGAAAAAAGGCAGAAATTACCAAAAAGTAAGTACTTAACTTTCTAAAATATTAAGAGAAATTTAAAAAAATAATTTAAAAGCCTGAGCACTTCCTGATTATACTCCACAGATATTTAGGTGTTATCAGTTGATTAAATTAGAGCACATAATGGGGTCAGCACTTAATCAGATGATATTAGGACAGCCTTTGTCAAACCTTATAAACAACTTCATTAATCTTAATTTGAAGCTATTTTCTATCAAACTGATTTCCACCTGCCATCCTTGCCTAAGGAAAGCTTGTCCCAGAAACCCAAATAAAGTCTGTAAAATCTGTAGGTACTGACGTATACTTCAACAGCTTAATTACATTTTTTCCAAGAAAAATCATATGAAGGTAGAAGTTATGGACCAAAAAGCTGCCTAGGTAAGTCAGACCTCTCTCTTCTGTAACACCAAAGGCCAATCTCATTTTGCAAAGCAAACCAAGATGTTCAGCACCACTTTGGCTCCAATAACAATAACGATATTTTCTGAGAATACAACACAACTTACTTCTGGCATCAGCCAGGTAGATGCCTCACCTGTTACTTTTTCACAACATAAGGGCTTTTCTCCCTGTTGGGAGGGGGAGAGAAGGTGATTCATCCAATAGGAGAAAAAGGCTGTGTATATTCACCCCACATGTGTCACATCATTAAAAGGTCACACCTGGCTGAGACACAAACAGCCAGACTGGGGGGACCATGTTTTCAGGTCATCACTATGCAATAAAACCTTATTCACAGCAGATATGGAAAGCAAAGATGAAGTTAACACCAATAAGAATGTATCATAGGAAACTTCTTAAATGCCATAGTTCCTTTAAAACTTGGGTAACTTTACAAATTTGGGAGGCTGAACACATAACCATAGATATCACAGGGAAAACTCAAAGCCCCAAAGCGCTGCTAATTAGTCTGAAATGAAACAGACTTCTGTAGAGGAAGAAAACCAACCTTGTTTATTACTGTATCCTGCAGCCGTAGGAGAGGAGAGAAGATCCAACAGGCAGGAATTGTGCAGCAAGATTGATTTATTTAACGATTTTACAAACTCTTTTATAGACTTTTTTCTTCATAGTCTAATTGGACAAAGGATCAGCCACCCCCTGGGTGGACTGGCTAAAATCCTAAAATATCCATTGTCAAAATATTTTTCTACTGTACCATAAACAAAAGCTCTGCAAGGTCGCAGGTGTTCATAGCTTATAGAACTTCTGCTAATCTCTTCGTGAGAGAGAAAAGTATCCCACGGGCTTAGAAAGAAGCAAAATTCTTGCTAGCAGCAATATTGTATCCACACTTGTTCTAAACCACACCCACGTGGCCAAGTAGGGATACAAAGTTCTCACAAGAGGACTAGTCAAATCCACACAGCAGACCCTTTACAGTTTTCAGTGAATAATCAACCCAAGTAACCACTTCTGAAGGGTCCTGTTTATGTGAACTTCTCAGTCAGGAGCATCTTTCCAATCATTCAGCTCCTTTTACCTGCTGCCTCTATAGAGTTTCCAAAAGGATGCTGACTTCAGGTCTCTCCTTCCCCATACCTCTGTGTTAATGAGACAAGAAAATGGACGAACTTTTCCATTCCCAGTCTCTAAACTTTAACCTCATTGTATACATGACTTCCAAAAAACACAAATCACTAAAAACAACAGTCATTACAATAGCAGTACTTCAAGAACTGCAAAGAACAGTAAATGCCAGATTCTCTTATCAACTTACAACCATCTAGATCCTTTCAAAGACACCCATCCCAAAATTTGTCTTCACTAAAATTCTTAATACAGGCACTTCAGAAAAGATGCCATTGAAGTGCAGCCTGCTATTTTCCCAAAAGTTAATGGAACTCACAAGGTGTTCTACATGTCAGACTTTCTTTGCCTTTGAAGAAGGGCTCTAAAATGTTAGATCCAACATTTGCACTTTTTCTTCCCATTTCTGCATACTAATGCACTAACACACAAGCAGTAGGAGAGTATCTTCTGGATCTGAACCATGGAACGAGTTAGGACAGGGACAGGGAATGGAGAGGGGAGCAGTTGATATAATACATACTGAATTCTTTGAGTCAGAACCCTACAGCTGGCAAGGTTTTGTTTGCTTTATGATGGTTTGAGGTTTTTTCTCACTAATTTCCAAGAGTCTTGACACAAGGCATGTAATACTGACCATAATGTATTTAGATATAATATTTCAGAGGAAAAAAAAAAAAGGCAAAAAATTAGAGTAATTTTTAGCTCTAGAATACAAAGTACAAAAAAACAGAAGTGATCCTTCAAAGAGAAATTAAAGGAAGCAGATAAAAGGATAAAATAATTATGGACAGTATGAAGACTAATGTGAAGTCATGTTAGAGACTAACAGCAAATGCATACTAGGAACCAAGATGAATCCAATGGATGCAAGCCAAACATGATTATTCAGAAGATTAAAGATGTTATTAGAGGTAAAGACATCCTTCAGAAGTCAAAACCCTATCTAAATAGAACTGACTTAAAAACACAGCATAACAACAGACGGTTAATTGTATTAACGCAAAAAAAATTGATTTTTAGGAGGATCTTACCAACAGTAACTAGTAAAGCTATTTCTAAACACATCAGAAGCAAAAAGCTTTCTGGTAGAAAAAGATGCTCAAGTGGTTACAGCATTATCAGAAGGTGATATTTGAATAATAAATTAATTAATTGTATTTTATTCAACAACACTTTTTGAAAGAAAAAAGAAAAAAAACCTAGAATAAACTTCAGAAATCATCTTTAAACCGAAATATCAGTAAAAGGAGCTTTTTAAGCAAGCTGCCATGAAGTAATGATTTTCACTAGAGCTTCCAAAAAAGAATTCCAATATGTAATGTCCACATCTTTTAGCACATACTATATCCCTTAAATAGGTCTCAGTACAAAAATAATGGAAAGTGACCAATACAACAAAAGGCTTTAAAATGTGCCAAAGGCTGATTCTGGGAATTCTGGGGCAATGTATCTAACATCTATAATGGAAAAGTTCACACAAGTATATTAAGAACCAGAACTCCTCTACACTTTAACAATTACACCATACTGAGAAAGAGCCTTTGCAGGAAAAATCCACAACTCACAGAAGTAACAGACTTTTTCAAAGGAGCGTGGATAGCAATCTAACTGCAAGAATTACTTAATGTTCTCTTTCTATCTATTGATATTTTCTTTACACTTGCATTTCCGTGAATATATGACATGGTATATGGTAACACAATGTGGTCATTGTAATGTAATAAATACTCATTAGTAATTATGATCAGATAAATAATACTTCTATTAAGTACAACATGGGTTTAAAAACATATATTACAGTCCTTTAAATATGATACCTATTGTTAAATGTTACAGTTGAAACTGGAGAAGAGGCTCAGTCACTATCCCTGAATCTTGTGATGATTGCTAAACAAACAATGTAGTTTACAGTCTGAAATGAAGAAAAGAAGTATGTATTTCCAGAATGAGAGAGGAATTGTTTGTTGCCATTAATTAAGGAACATGAATTTTTACTTCAGGCCAATTAAATATGCAAAGTACACAGTTGTTCTCACCAAATGTACAAACCACTATATAGCAATTAACATCCAACTGAACAAAACAAGCAGACAAGTCTGGTTTTGAAAGATAAAAGCTTTAAATTAAATACATAAATAAATAACTAAGATGCAGCTCCGAAAAAGATTTTTGAACTCTCCAGAGATTATCCCTGTTCCAGAATCCAGCAGGTGGAAGTGGAAATCCTCTGCCACACGAAGTGCACAGCATAATCTGAGGAACAGACAGTGGAGCAGGTGAACAAATGGAGTAATCATCTGGCCATCATGGCCAAGTATCTGAGATAAGATCTACTCCATTAGAACTGTTTTTCAATGCTAATAGCTAAAGGGAATAAAATATATTTTAACAGTCAGTGCATTGTGGGGTAGGGAACAACTAGAGCTAGGAAAGAACAATTTTTTTTTTTAATTACTGAGCCAACAAAAAGCCGGATGCTGCATGCACTGAAAGCTGTCTGCAAGTGTTTACTGAGAGCTCCATTCAAGTGGTACAAGCGCAGTGTAATGAAGGAATAGCAAAGCTCAGGAACAGTCTTCAGCAAGGAACAAGCCTTGCTAGCTTTGTCAAATCAGATGCTGCATTAAGCATGCCACCTGTTTCCTTTCTCCTACAGTCTTTGGCAAAGTTGGAAATGCTTTGAATATTGTCTTATTCCTCTATTGGAAAAATCTGTCCTTACGTTACAGTATCAGTAAGCATCTAAAAGATATCTAGCACTTCTCAGAGTGCTAGGCTCAGCTATTTCTTCCACCCACTGTCTCCCTTTCTCTTCCATTGCTCCTTCTTCTCCCATTCCAGTTACCCCCCTCTTAGGTTCTCAGGTTGCACTCACATATAATCACCAGTCACCAGAAGGATGAATAAATCCCATCTAGAAAGAGCATGGGCTCCTTCAGTGCTGGCTATTCCTAAGGGCATCATGTCTCATATTCAGGAGTCACTGTATTCCCAACTTGGAGTGCCCAGGTAACAGGTTTCAAAGTATCTAAGCTCCCCTTCAGACTCTAAGATTTGTTGTGAATAATGGCACTGTAACCTTCAACATAATGCTTATAAAAATCAGTAGGTTAACCATTCTCTATAGCAAGACTGAGGTTTGGATCTCACAGGAAGATGAAATTAAAATGGTCAGAGGTCTGTCATAGCAGTCTATTGTATACATGTTGTATCTTTGACTGGGGTTTCTTACAGCAGAAAAAAGATAAGACTAAGAGAATCAGCAGCATGAGGAAGGAAAGCAAAAGCAAACTTCTAAAAACTAGGTTAAAAATTTAGTATTTTGACAAAGACTTCATAAATATATTAATGAGTCACTATTACATGTTCAAAAGGTGCTAACATAGTAATGGGATTTTACAAAGGTTTTACAAGATCAGAAAGTTGGTCTGCCATAATTAGGCCCCTTGTGTTTAACAGTGAAGAGAAGCATTAGAAAATCTAATGCAGGCTGCAACACAGACATGAACTATTCTATAGAAGAGAATCTTTATCAGGTAATGCTTGGTTTGTATGTAAAGCATGAGACTAAAAAAGCCCCAAAAGCTCCAAACCCTGGAAAAGGATTAGGTCTCTATCCTTTCTTTCTGCCAGTCAGTGAGTGACACCGGTTAGTAACACAAAATGTACAAAACTTCATTTGTTCTTATTGATATAAAGTCAGTTGCCCTTTAAATTCAGCAATTCTTTGTTCTTATATTACAAAAAGGTTATTTTGGCTAGACTATTTTTACTCAGAATAAGCAACCTGGTCTTCTTATTAATCTCCTCTTTACAACTAATGCCTCCGATCAGCCCTGCATGCAGAAGTCTTTCTATTTCCAGTCAGTACTTATTTTCCTAGAGCATCTTTAAGATAGGGTGATCGGAATATCATCTCTTCAGTAGAATGGACACACACAAATCTAAAGTCAAATTCAGTAAGAGTCATACTGCCAGCCTGTGGAAGTAAAACTGGAACTAGTAATGTATAACTTACAGCAGCCTGTAATGTGTCTGTCCAGGGACGCACTTAGTAATGGGGAAAACTAAAGCAATTAAGTCTAACTTTAAAATAATACTGGATATCAGAAAGCCACATAGCTTTGAAAATACAACTTTAAAAAAAGCTCTAAAGGTTCAGTTTGATACTCTAAATTATTAGCTATGCTTTGAAATGGTTAGCCTCATCAATGAGCCACTGTAGGTATGAGATGTAAGAAAACTTGTAAAAAATGTAATGGCTTGTTTTTACAGCAAGAACATCTGACACAAAACATATATACACACACCATAAGAAAAGAAAGTATTGCAGCATGTTGGTTCTTAAGTCCACAAATCTCCATTTCATCTTATCAACTGATTTAACACAGTGAAAGGGTAAATACAGCAGTAAAAATATGTAGAAATTTAACACGGTGTTAGGAGAAAAACAGAGCCAGAAAAAAGGGCCCCATCAGTTACAAGTGCTGCATGGCACTCGGATAGGGCTTTTGTCTCTGGTGTCAAAGCATACTTCAAAGTTTTTGTATTCTCAGTTTGAAATTTAAGACATTTTAGCCATTCTGCCCTTTTATACTTTTTACATGTACTGAAATGATATTTACATCATTTAGTTACTGCTACAATTTCTCCAATATGTTTTAATTGCAAAAGCCAATTTCCTATGAATTACATTCAGGAAAATAAACCACTTTGTCTTAATATGTTTTTGTCTTAAATAATTGCATAATCCTCTCTTACTGACATCAACAAGAGTGTTCAGGAAACACACTAATCAATAACTGCATACACCTACTATTTCTTAAAAGTATGTACTAATGATATGAAAGCTGTTCTGCAAAAGTATACCCCCTTCATTATTCCGTGTTCTGCTCAGAGCAAGTCAACTCCGTATGGAAAACACAAACTTTTTCTGGAGAAAGGATGGCACAGCCATCTTGCAGATAAGATTCAAGTGTGATGGAACAGCAGGAATCAGAAATTATGATGAGCTGAAAACATCTGAGAGTAAAAGGCCATGAGCCATCTGTTGCTGTATCTTCCTACCATCTGAGGCTCCAAATAAAATCTGAGATTTTTATTGTGCATTTAGTGAGGATCATTAATCCCCAGCTTTCTAGTTTTTATACAAGTATCTCAGCTATACCTTTCTGCAAAGCAATTTTAAATAATTTTTAAAGGATTCTTTATATATGGTAAGTCTATAAGCATTACTACAGCTGTATTTAGGTTCTGCATTAGTTAAGTCAGAATGAAAGTTATGAAAATATATTACAGGTAAATTTTGACAACCAAATATTTTCATTGCAGAAAAATATCTGTGTTTATAGTCTCAATTCCCAAACCTAAAATTAAACATCCTGGCACACCTGCAATTTTGAATGTTAATTTTCAGGGTGATTTGGCTTTTGCTTTTTTGTGTTTGTTTAGCAATGGTTTGGTTTCCTTTTAAATAAAAAAAACCCAGACATCAGAAGCATTGATTATTTTCCTTCTTTTTTTCACTTCCTACTCTGAAGTACTCATCACTGTCTAAATTTTACATGCATACACACATATACACAAACACACATGTATACACACACCCCACCTTACTGAGATAACTGTCTCTTTCTCCAAGGAATCACTGTCATTTTTAAGCTATTTGTGAACAGATCAATCTTGAAAACATATCAAAAATAAACATACATTCTTGTTCTCCCCATTATCATTACTAGAACCAATAGAATATTATTTCAGGTTTGTTCCACATCTGATTCCTCTCAGCTACTTACTCCACTGGTTTACTTGTCTCAGGATACTAACTGTGCTGCAAATTGTTTCTCTGGATAAAGATCCAGCATGTTCTGTCGTGTCTCTCCTGATGCAGAACTATACACAATGGGATGCAATGGATGCAATTTTATAGAATCATAAATGCTAAGGGTTTGGAAGGGACCTTAAAGATCATCTAGTCTCAACCCCCCTGCCATGGGCAGGGACACCTCCCACTAGACCAGGGTTGCTCAAGGCCCTGTCCAACCTGGCCTTGAACACTGCCAGGATTGGGGCATCCACAACCTCCCTGAGCAACAGTGTTCTACCTCACCACTCTCACAGTAAAAAAATTCTTCCTAATATCTAACCTAAATTTCACCTCTTTCAATTTGTACCCATTACTCCTTGTCCTACTGCTACAGTTCCTAACAAAAAGTCCCTCTCTGGCTTCCCTGTAGGCCCACTTCAGATAAGTAGGATTTGAGATTTAAGCCAAGCTGTTTTATTCAGTTTCTTTCCTGAAAAACAGTGTTAGTTCTTCAAAAAGAATTTTAAAAATATTATTTATACTGAGCTAGTTTCCATAGAATTCTCCCTCAGTCTGGAGTCTAATGCATCTCAGGAATCCAAAGTAAACATCAGACCTTCAATACATCAAAATTTGTGTTCAGATAGGAGGCGTTGGAAACATAATCATCCTTATTTTTTATACTAAAGAAGAATAATTAAATAAATAAATAAAATTAAATAAATAAATAAAAATAGAAGAAGCATTTGAAGTACATGGAGCTCTTAATACTATGAGGGTTTTCACTAAAAGATGAGCCCTACGTATGCCATAGGACTCACTAAATTAACTTTTCCTTGCACTATAAATCTTCTCCATCTGAGATGCACAAGCAATGGACTAAAGTCTGTTACTCTTACAGATGCAACAGGTACCCTAAGAAAGGTTTTCTCCTTTAAAGCAGCATCATGTCAGCCATATATCTACTGTAAAGTGAAACACTGTGCCTGCCAAAATTCAAGTCTTACTCTACGGATGTCTTCTATGCCTAAGAGGCTTCACAGAAGCACTGAACACTCTTCAGTAGAAAAACATTCATACTAGACCAAAGGCTGATGGATTTCCACAGAAAATTCAGTTATTCTAATGGAGATTTTTGATGATGAAATAACTCGTATTTTGCCTACATATTCTCAAATGCATAACAGAAAAAGCCTGTAGCTGTTTCTATTTTTCAGAACTCTCTTCTTTTAAATACTCAGTGACAGTATATCCTACCATGTTATTTTGCTTAAAGTACCACCTTCCAGCTCTCATTCAATGTTGTATTGATTTTCTCTTTCAAATGCAATTCATCATTATTGAAAACCGTCTCTAGCATTTGCTCAGCAGAGACTACTTTCTGTTTCCTGCATACTAATTAAGTCCTACAGAATACAGAAACAGGCTTAGGGCTGAGAAGCTTTTCTTCTAAGCCATTCCTCATTTGGGATTGAAAACAGTTTTAAAAGATGCATACTCTTATACTTTATTTATCTACCAGCATGTTGTTGGACTACATGTTCACGGAAAGTCCCTTCCAAAGGATATATTCTATATTCTGCCTCTTCCTCATTTCAACTTTTACCTTCCAATTTTTGTACTAGCAAAACCTGCTGTAAATTATGTCCCTCAAAGGAGTGCCAATGTTCCAGATATAGTTTGTTAAATAAAAATACTGAGTAAAAGTATAAATTATGTCAGTTGTGGCTGTTACTGTCAATGGCAGAGGCGACACCCTCATAACCAATGTAATAAAATCTAGAGTTGTGTAGCACTTTCAGAACAGAAATATAAACTGTATTTAAGAGTAAACTATGAACACATGGAAGTTGTCCTAAATGCCGAAGTCTCCAATTTTCTGCTGTCTCCCTACATTCAATAGGCATCATTCTCATCACCTATCTCAACTCAGAAACCCTATGGTACAGCAGCCTTCTCTTTACACAGTTTCACTAGGACTCAAAGTGCAGCCTTGCTTTCTCAAAATGCCCATGACAAATTAGACAATAAGCATCTGAAAATAAGCACCTTTTCATTCTATCCCAAATGAAATCAAAAGGTTTTTGATTTCCACAGACATTGAAGGTTGCCTCCTGCTCAAAGACAAAACAAGCACAATCTACATTTTAATTCATCCTTCTAAAAGGATCTTTGCATGTGCATTCATTGTAGTTATACACATGTGACTCAAATATTTAAGTACAATACCCATTAAGACTCCAAATTCCATTAATAGATAATTTAACTACATTCATACTAAAATTTATAGGGTTATATACTTAAGGCAGCCTGCAGTGAACAACAGAGGGGCTCTGCCCAAGGTGAGACTTGGTGAAGTATATCAGCTGAGAAACATAAGGTTTCTAAACGTCAAAACATCAGTTTTTCAAAACTATACTTCAAAACCACATTTTTGGGATTGCTTGGGGTAGAATTCTTGTCTAAGTAAAAAAAAACCTACAGAACTAGTCACTAAGTCACACTGCAAAAGCTATATTTGCCACTACTCTCACTTAGAAACAAAATAAAATTATTTAAAATTAAACTAGGATTTAAGCTAGCACTTTATAGTCTCTTCAGTCTGTATTTTCTTGATCACTTTAAGGCAGAATAAGCCAGCACCACTATCAAAAGAATTGATCCTGTCCTCTGTACAAACCCCAGCCATTCACAGACCCCCTTATACCACTCAGTCACACTGGGAACAGAATTGGGAAATTGATCCATGTCCAATTAATTAAGAAAAAAAACTTCCTAGGGAGATGCATTCAAAATTGCCTTCCCTGCTTCCTGATTTATCTCCCCAGCTCTCCCAAAAGAAATTAAAATAAGGCAAAGACACATTTTAGGACCTCCCAGCATGACACTGGCCATGCTGCTCTGCAGAAGCAGAGACAGACCTGCCTGAAATAAAATACTTCATGTTTGTTACTGGCAGTGGAGGCAAAGCTCTCAAACTTCGGGATCAACAGGACATCCATCTGGAAAACCATTTCTGTGGAAACTGCTTCAGGTACCTCCCTTGCAATACACTTGGCTGAAGTGGCTGAGGCTGTCGCTTGGGTGGTCTATGCCACAGGAAGGCTGAGTCATACAGAGTCAAACACGCCTGCACAAACCAGCTTCCCTTGTCTTATGAGATGGTTTCTGAACATCTGGGCTGTTGAGACACAGTGTGGCATAGCTGGCCCTTGATACACAGGAGTGCCAAACACATCCTGCTTCTGTCCCAGTAGTTCAAAACCAATTCAAAGCTGTAAAACCAGTAAGACTACCCTGGCATCACAAAGACAGGGCTTAGTCAGCTCTGCTGGATGGCTGACACTCAAACACCACGTAATACAGGCTAGAAGAAGCTACAAAAGAGGCACAGGCAAGGCATATTCATAAGTACTTACATTTGGTACTTTTGCAATGACTACATGCTGTTGGTTGTAAAAATGGTTTAATTAAAAATGAAGATAAAAATCAGAATATGGTTAAGACCAAGGCTGACCAAAATTGTTATTCATAACCCAGCTTCTAAGGAGTAAGTGTCCACCCACAACATGCTCTTTACTTCCCAATTTTAAAATCTGAATGGATTTTTCCTGTGTAATTACACAATTCCAATCCGATTTATTCGGGGTTTTTTTTACATATACAAAAAACATGCCAAAGAACTGCACTGCAATGAAGCAGAGTCTACCTACACAGAGCTTTTGTAATTTTAAATTCTTGTGAATTCAAGGTGTGAGACTTTAGTACTATTGTCACAAGGCAGCCAGCAAGAGGCCACACATTATCTTCCAGTTCAGTTTATATTTTAAAGATTGGAGAAATACTAGTCAGTGTATGAGGTCTGACATGAAGCCTTTTTGGAAAAAAAAAAAAGTTAGTGGCTTTTCAAACTCAACTCACTAGCAGCTGAATTTTCAGTGTAGAATTGGTGTCAAATTGAACAAGAATTTTAGTTTTTGCCTAAAAGTTTCCCCTCCATCATGAGGACAGAGCTCATAACTTAAGATATTAACCCTGTTTCCTTACATAACAGTGTTGGTATGGAAGAAGCTTTCTTACGCTTCTTAAATACCACCCTTCAAAAGGAATAGCATTTGAAGTGCCAGCTTCTTCAGAGACAGCAAAATTATTTAACAGCCAGCACACAGGAGTTTCATTTTTAATGGAAGATATATATCCTTGCTGAGAAAATACTATGAGTAAAAAAAATCCTGTTGAATTTGCTAAAGTACAATGGAGAAAGTTTTGTTTACCAACAAAAAGTGCAACTCAATTTGGACAGTTACTCACCTGAAGTCACGCCTTCTAATTTTCCTAAGTACATTTGATGTTCTCTAAATCAGCTGCTACCTGTATCATACCATTGTGTTAGTGCAAAGAAAAGAAAAATATTTTTCCACTTACCTCTCTGCCAGCCTTTGTTGGAATCTGTCCTTGAGTTTCTCTCAACTTGCGAGCATTGTCAAGTTCTGCTTGAAGCTCTGAAGCTAAATCCTTCAAAGAAAGTGATAGCTCAACTAATGGAGTACTATCTTAAACTTTTAAGAGACTTTTATATCAAAATAATTTTCATTTCATTTTTTGTGTTTTGATAAATATTTTAAATTCTAATGACACAAAAGACTAAAGAAAACATGCCAATAGAATTCACACAACTCTCTATAGGATAGAACATGAAAAAAAAGCTCAGAATAGAGGCATCTGAAGTATAGGAACAAGTAGTGCCATAAAAAGACCAGAAAAAGTATTCTTCAACATTATTAAGTTACATTAATATATGCTTTGCATAACTAAGCACAGATACTGTTTTATGTATAGGAAGCTAGATAAGGAAGCCTGAACACATCATATCCTTTTTTTTTTGTACACACACATACACACCTTTACACACATACATCCACTCCATGGGTCTAGGAAAATATCTCTCAGAAATTTTTGCTATGGAGTTTCACATCTCTCTACACTCCATGTCCAACTCTTGCCCTTAAGACCTTATTTTGAGAATTAAAATGTACAAGAGGTAGAAAATAAGAACTGTTTACACTCTTGTGCAAATTGGTTTTGATGCTCCTGTTCCCTTATCCATCTGCCTATTAAATAAATACAAGAATTTCAGAATATCTTGGATTGCTAAGAACTGCCAGCCTATCAACCTGTAAGGAATAGAACCATTTATACTCCGACCCCTCTGCCACTTTCATTGATTGGACTCCAACCATCGTGCCCACACCTGCCGCCCCAAAATTAAGTCACTTGATCAACACCAGGCAGCAAATCAGTAAAAAAAATAGATTCAGAATTCATTTGGCCCACATGGCCAACCTGGAGCTCCAGCCACCAGGACATGCTGTTACATAACCATCTAATCTGGTGTGTGGGGATGAACTTTTTTAAACAAATTGTATTTTCAATTGGATTAGAGAAAGACCATGAAAAATATTTAAAATGCCATGAGGCTATTTAATTTTATATATATTATATTAGCTATTTTATTATTTAAACTGTTGTTTTGTTTTAGTTTTTTTTAAACTAGGCTGATTCAGAGTGCATGTATAGAAAACTGGATATTTAAAAATAATAGGAAAATTGTAATACTGGTTTCTGCTACATGATTTGGGTCAAAACAAAACAAAATTATAGAATATTAAATTAATTACAGAAAACCTGTATATTTTTCATCAAATTACTTGTACTCAGTTCCTACCAGGTTGAAAAGAAAAAGACCAGATTTGTGCCCAAAGTTTTGTTTAGGCAATGGTATTGAAGCTGAGCAGTATTAGAAAAAAAAAAAAGTTTACTGATTTCTGCTTTCCATCAGAGTCTCTGGAAAACCTTCCCTCCCCAGTACTTTAGCAACTAGTGTATAGATAGCTTCAATCATTTTTCCCTGCAGGAAAATGTATTAAACAATATAGTATCTTAAGTGACTACACCAGTCCTTCACAAACCTATCATATAATTACATTCATAAACATATTTTTCCTCACTAGTGTATGTTTTTTTGTATTAATTAGGAAAACTACAGATTAACATATGGACACATCTATTTAAATCATTAACACTGTATCTTAGTAGGAAATACACTGCTTGAAGTGACTTTTAATTCACCTTTGAAGCTGATAACATTTCAAACGGACAGGATTTCTAGATAAGGTATTGCTGTTCAAACTTTCAAAGCTATCTATGTCTAAAGTCTGTGGGAAAAGAATTCATAACATAAAATGGGTTTGAATAGAAAATATTTATAAAATGGACACTTTCTCCTAACAAAATCTGAATTATCTGATAGGAGTTTTAAAAAATATCAACACCATGTCAGCACCACGTCCTAGGCCAGCAATAATGACAAAACATACTTAAACTTTCCACAAATCAAAGAATCAACAGCCATTGAGAAATATTAATTTACCACTTAGAGACATAACATGTTTTATATATTACTATAAATAAATATTTATTTATTATTTCTTAAAGATGCAGATTTTGGTGCAAATATTATGTTACAAGTGGCAAACTAAATAGCTGCAGTAAAAATTAATCTTAAAAAATAAATACAAAGGCCCACAGTGATAGCACTTGCTTCTAAAAATATGAAAATAGTTCCTTTTAAGAGCAGCTATTCAGAGCCAAACACTTGAAAAACACAGCTTAAAAACTAACAAGACTCTGACCTTGTTATAACAGAAACTTCCAGACAGTACTACTAAAGGGAATTAACTCACTATAGCCATGTTTAATGTAATAAATAAAACACATATAATTCCAGAATTTAGTGTTCCACAAGAGTGAAAGTCTTCTTCCTTCAGGTAGCTGGCTGAAACAAACTCCATTAAATATGCAGCTGCTTCTCCCAGCTCCACAGACCAGCCTCAACCAGGGCAGGACCACAAAGCATTCCACAGCTGTTCTCAATGCAGAGCTGGCTGAAATGGCATATGCTGTTCCTTTCAGTTTTACAATTTCCATATCATAATTAATAAGCTCACTTATACAGCAGAGCTCTGGACCACAAGCAACTACTTGTGACAAAGCTGATGAAGTAAATAAAGCTCCAGACGCTGCTTACCTTGTAACATAGACAGGGAGCTTTGTAGTTTTCACCAGCTCCCTTTTAAATAAAAAGACAATAAATACTACAAATATGGCAGAGAACAACTGGTTTTGGATATGCTGCTTATCCTACAAAGGCCAGAGTCCTGAACCCTGTAGTCTATGAACCATTGCGTTTAAAGCAAAAGTTACTGTAAAAGCAGTATCTTCAAATTCTACCCAACTTTGCAAGTCTTTCTTTGCTTGAGTAACACCCTTTAAAAAAAACCCCCAAACAATTAAATCACTTGGAGCTTTAAAGAAAAATTGCAGTAAATCATGACCATTTTTCACAGACATTACCGTGTCTCCCATGAGTTCTGCTTTCACAATCCTCGCTCCCAGTCTGTTCATCTCCTCTTCACTAAGGACCCGAGGCGGCTCATCCTTTGGTGATCTGTAAAACACCAGCTGCACTAAAGCCACAGAAAAACAGTGCAGTATTCACCTGTGTAATTAAGTATGATAAGCCTACTATACTAGTACACATGCTCCTATTGGCAAAATAATTGAAAATGATGTATTATAAAAATATATGCGGTCCAAAGTTGCCAAGGACTCTGAAACCAAAGCGCTTGAATAAAATTTTTATGAGGTTTGTTTCCTTTTACTTTTGAGATCAATTCAAATGAAAAACACTATCTATGAACATTTTCCCAGCATGAAAAAACAGTCAAGGGTCAGCAGCAGGTATAAGCAGAAAAACAGAAAGTTATTTCAATCCACTCTAATTCTTCTTTCTGGCTTTGGTCATGCTTTTACTTCTCAGCTCCTGCAAAATCAGACATTTCTGAGTTATTCTGTTTTCCAAATGGCCTTACCCCTCTTGAAAATTACTTGTTTTCTCATTTTATACCTGCTCACAGTACAATCCTTGCATCTGAATATGTTATGGCTGATACAGTAGAGTTTCCATGGAAAATTAACTGGTACCATTTTTAAAAATATTAAGTCCCCCCTAGAGAAGCCTCAGTTGGTAATAAAGACTATTGTATCTTAATTTTAATATTAAAAACTCAGCATGTGAGTTCTTATGGTATTTATTAAATAAGGACTCCAAGAAATCCTGCAAAGAGGCATCAAATAAGTTTGGCATTTGTTCGCTAACCCTAGGAAAGACCAGAACCGGCTAACTCTAAAATATCTAACAGAAAAGAGACATAAGAGTACAGTTATGATATTCATTCCTGCTGTTAGAGAGAATTCACTCACTAATTGATATGGTTAAACCCTGTAGGATTTGAAGAAATCAAATAGAGATTTATATTTGAAGAAAAGGGAAATCTTTGAAGATGGTATCATCTTTAACCATGAGATCTCCCCCGTCCTGCGAAAATTACCGAAGTTGCTTTTGATCATTTCAAGATGCTCAATCCAAACCCCCAAAACTCAACAGAATTTACTTCAATTTCATCCGAAACAAAACATTCAAAGATTAAGTTCTCACTTTTCCTTAAGCTATATCTTTCAAAGCAAGGCACACTATTCCAGTAAAGGGAACAAAAGGTGTTTATTAATTCATATAGGCTTTTTTGAAGTGGTGCTAGTGCTTGACTCATTCTCTGAACTTCTTGAGACTCGAGACATTGTTTTGATTTGCTTTTTAGCTTGTCTCAAATTAAACTCTGAAGCAGTCATATTATTAAGTGTGACTTCCAGCAAACACTAGCTGATGGACTTTTCCTCTGGGGAGATCCCTTGGACATCCAATCAGCACTTTTAATTAACCTGTGTCATAACTGTCCCAAACACTTTGATTTATAGGCTGAAGAAATGTCCTCTGTGCTTTAGAAAAGATAAAATTTAAAAGCTATACTTTCAGCATGAGAGATGAGGAACTGAACCAGCAACACCTATTAATTCAAGCCTTCACCTCAAAGATGATTTACTTTTTGTGACTGACAACACTTCTGAAAGAGTACCTTTATTACAAGTCTTGAAACTTTAAGAAGAAAAAGAAAGCAGCAGCTTAAAAATTACTCTCAACGGATAACTGTGGCACATATCCAAACCTGATATCTTCCAAAAGCCAGAATTTTCTACAAAATTCTACCAAAAAAAAAAAACAAGGACATCTGACTGAAGGAAACAGGAAAACAGGCTATTCACTATTTCAAACACACAGAATCTCAGGAGTTAAGAGTCATCTTAGAAGAACCTGGAAATAAGTTATATCAGTAAGCAGAGGCTATATGGTTTTGCAGGCCTAAGTAATCCCCACTTTACTAGTAAGTCAGCTTAGTAATTGCATTGGCTAAGAAATATGATTAAAATATCAAAGAAGATGCACAATTGGGTTTAACAGTACCAGAACAGAAAACACATGTGAAAGAAAATACCAGCTGAACAGTTTCTATGTCTAGTTCTCTTCTGTGAGGAAAAGAATAATCTTTTCTATCATAGTAATTGAATTCTTTGAACTTGAATAAGCAGACCACTTCCGCACACAATCTCATTTCCCAAAATTTGCAGCTTTGTCCGGTTACAATTAGCATTGCGCTTAGTAAAAGTGGCAGTTTAAAAAAAAGGTACGGTTTTTGTACCTGCAATTAAAAAAAGAGAATCACCATTATTTCACCAAAAAAAAAAAACCAAACTGAAAAAGAGTAGCTGCTTCTTTCAAGAAAACAATACTGAGGCAATGGTATCTACTCCATAATTACACATTCTGCTAGGTCTGGCTGGATGGGATGGAATTTATTTCTTCCACAGCAATGTGGTGGTACATTTTCTTCCACACTGTGCCTAGCCCTCCCCGTCCCAGGCCACTCTGCAATCCCAGGAATTCCCCTTATGCTTTGGCCTTTGTAGGCTAACGAGTTGGGCAGTAAAATATCCCTTGACTGTAGCAGAAACTCTAGCCTGGCTAAGGTGGGAGCACACTGCCTGCACCTGGAACTCCTGGTGCCTGCCACGGTGGGGAACAAATGCAGAAATAATCAGTCAGCCCCTGGCAGCCTCTGAAAATTATTCCCCTGAAGCGCAGCCTAAGTGGAATAGTACCATTCCCACTGAAATCTTCTAAATTCCAGTGACTGAGCCAGACTGTGGCCAGGATGGAAATTTACTGATGACTGAAGCCCAGCATGTGGTGACCCCAGAAAGAGCGGTGCTTTGTGAGGCCCTCTGAGCTCTCCTAGACCAAAGTGGGCTGTGCCAGCATCACACTGAGTGGGACACCTCTAAGAACACACCAATTCCCCAGTTTGCAAGGATTAGAGCACCATCACAGAAAGCTGAAAAGGGGGCCTGGGCTGAAACCCTCCACTCCTTGAGACTCAACTCCTGCTCGTTGATAAATTCCAATACATTTGAAGTATTTCACTGAACTCAAGAGGAACTCTTAACAGGCATTTTTTATATATTCACATACATATATTTTTATACGTTTACACACATCTATCCCTATATATCTCTTTTTGTCCATGTGCAAGCATGTGTGAATTAAGATACCTTACAGCGAGTATGAATGTTACAATCTCAGATCTATAATTGTCACTCTTGTGATTGTAGTAAATCCTATTGACTCACTATGCAAATGTTAAATTAGTCAATAATTAAGTACTGATAAAACCTTGTGATTCATCTTAAAACTGTAAATAAAGTTCAGACTGCTGCTATATCAGAAGCCATGTAAAAATTTCACCTGTGGTGAACTAACACTTTTACAACATCATACTGAGATCACCTCTTTCTGATACCTTGGACAGTGGTTCTTCAGGTGATCCTAATTAATTACAGATGTAATCCTTGAGATATAAACTGTTGATCAAGTCTGAGACAAAGATTGACCTAGCCACACCTAAGCTACACCCGGAGTTTAGAAAGCAAGGGTCCACTCAGAACCTTGTGACTCAATGGAAGGGTCCCCCTCACCCTTTTGTGTCTTCAGACTCTGCGTAAAACACTCTAAATCAATTTTAACTCAGTTTTCCTTTAGATGTTTCATCCATGTAGTAAATAATAGAGTGAACCTTACCACCAAACTTGGTTAAGTCTCATTTTTATGACTTTTATAGATTTATATTAAAACCACTTTTGCTAATACCTTAGATGGTGACTCTTTGAGCAACTCTAAACCACTCATTTGTGACCAGCAGCCCCTATGGTGCTGTGCTTTGGATTTCTCTGGAGACAGTCCTGATAACACACCAGTGTTTTGGCTGTTGCTGAACAGTGCTTACACAGCCTCAAGGCTTTCTTGGTTCTCACTGTGCACCCCCAGCAAGCAGGCTGGAGGGCGGAGAGGCTTTGGGAGGGCTCACAGCCAGGACAGTCAAACTGGTCAAAGGGCTAGCCCATGCTACATAACATCATGCCCAGCAAAAAAAACCTGGAGAGAGCAGTCTTTCCAAAGTAGCTGCTGCTCAAAGACTGGTTGGGCATCAGTCTGCTCATGGGAGCTGGAGAGTGACTGACTACCTTTGCATCACATGTTGTTCCTTTCCTTCACTCGTTAAATTGCCTTTATCCAATAATGAGTTTTTCTCCCTTTTGCTCTTCTGGTTTCCCTCTGCAGGAGTGAGAATGAGCAAGCAGCTGGGACATGCTTAGCTGCTTGCTGGGCTCAACACACCACACACACAAAGCAACAACCAGCTCCACACCTTCTGCCCCATCCCCATTCACACCCCACAAAGGAAGGTGGAAAACAACTGTGGATTGTTCAGACCTTGTACCTGAACAAAGTCATGAACAATCCAAGACTCAAGAGGTGAGGAAGTCTCATAGGCTTCACTTCAGACACACCATGGATTATTCTAACCAGAAGTTTACAAAGTGCATTTAACTGGTAAACCCCAGGCACTTCAGTGCAATAACTATTGGGGCAATACATAGGAGAAGAAAAAGAATCACTAAATTTGAATGTCTAATAATGTCTCATGCATCAAAGTTTTAATGCTATCAGATCATTTCTTCAGAGTAACTAAAACAACTGTAAAAATATACTTCTTATTTTCCAGCAAAACAGCACCTAGGCAAACAATAAAATAAACAACAAAACAAGACATGACAAACACTTAGGAATGGGACTTTCCATAGTGTGTACAAACTAGTCATACCCGATTTTGGAACTATTCCTGCCATGACATATACTCAAGCTCATGCTTTAAAAAAAGAAATAGATTAAGTGGACATCATGCAAATAATTTATACTTTTGCTATCAATGAAAATTTAAATTTAATTGGCTTCCACCAAAGTGCAAGTGAAAGCTGGAAAAAATACCCAACATACAAAATATAAAAAACTGTATAGACTAAGATGCTTGTTTCTGGTTAGCCATGCAGTACTGATTAATGTACACTTTTTCTTTGGAAATACACATTGAGATATATAAGTAGTACATGTAGGAACAATTATAAATAAAATAAATACTTCATAACCCCACTATAAGAAGTTTTTTCTGCAAATAACTGACATAAGCATGTAAGAAAGGAGTTATATTTGATCATATTTTATCAAATGCTTTTTTCAATCAAACCATATCATTCTTCTTACATACTCCAACCAAGAATATTTACTTGTTCAGCGTTCCCAAGCAATTAAATAAAATCTGACTCTAAAATATTTTTGCACATGCCTACAAATTATTGGAAAGATATGAAAGAAAGGATTCATACTAATAACCACACTAGTCAAATCACTGGAAGAGCCAGCAAGTTGCTAATACTGGAGAACAGGAGGCCTTGAGCAGAGCAAAAGGTCAGTTCTCCACAACTTAGTTGTCTGACCACCTCTCTGCTGTCTCTCACAAAAGCCAATCACAGAAAATTAAATTGCTGCTGCCTATTAAGTGTGTGTTTCCCTTCCACTCCTATTAATGCTTCCTCTTCACCATAGAAAATACACTTTCTAATCAATACCTTCTACTGTTTTTCATATGCTACTACTTTAGCATATGAGCTCATCTCACAAGTGGCAAACCTATCCCTGCTGTATTAATTATTCCAGTTTTTAGTCAGCATTTCCTAACATTTCAAGATTGCATTTTATAAATTCAATGATTGTTAAGATATTTTGCAGGGTTTTTTGCCTAAGAGGCCAATTTTACTGCAGCGTGAACTAACATTAGAAGCAGAAAATAACCTATCATCAGCAATTCTCAAATCTGCTGAGGAGATAGGTCAGGTAGGGGATGTTCACTACTTCTGCTTAACTTCTTCCAGCTGCCCTTAGCTGGAGTCTGACTCCTACAAACTGAAGAGATGTGGTATGATCAGTGCTTATACTGTCAAAAACAAGACAGAGCTTCTGTTACATTTTGCCATGAAAAATACAGCAAATAAAAACCAAGTAAAGATGTTCATAAAATACCTAGAGGATGATGTTTTACTGTCAGATAAAATCTGTTTCTTCTCAGAGGTATTGCTTGTGTGCTCCTGTCGTGACCTCTCTTTTTCGTCACTTGGAGCTCTTTTCCAGCTTTTGTCATCAATTTGTTCCCTAGTACCTGATGATTTTTGATCAGGTATTAATTTCTCATTGCTATCTTCTGTGTGTGTTCTGGTCCACAGTGCAGTATCCTCACCAGGTTTCTGGAAACGGCTGCTCAAGGAGCTATGAGCTGACAGATTGGAAGAGGAGTGCTGGGACTTGGAGTCTCTGGGTGCACTGTAAGGTGATAAATCATCTTCAGAGGGTTTCAAAAATTTGTGTTTCATGTTGCTTAGAGATGAACTCTTTTCCTGATTTCGTTTTTCACTGGAGTATTTTTCTGCTTTGGAGCTGTAGCCCCTTAATACTGAGTCCATTCTACTGTGTCCACGTTCCTGGTCTGCTCTTGATGCATCTCTTTTGTAACCCTTGTCTTCCTGTGCCCACCCCTTGCCATACTTCTCCCAATAGCTCCCAAATGTGTTTCTGTTTTTACCATCTTCATCTCGGGCCGCTTTTTCAATATGCTGTTCTTTCCTCTCTTTCTTCTCTTTCTCACTTTCTGAATAGTCAGTCTTCTTCCATCTTCCACTTCTATGATAATTTTCCGTTTTGGATGCAGCTTTTTCAGCTTCTTCTAATCGTGACTGAAATACCTCCACTGACTAAAGGAAAGAATAAAAAAGTCATACCACTTTTAAGGCCTTGGGGTATTGTGTAAGTATTTTAAATCTGCTATAGGATCCCATATATTAAAAACATTTAATAAGAAAAATATATTAAAGGCTGGGTAGCTTTAAACCCTTCATCACTTGAGAGAAGCTTCAGAGGCTGTTTTTTCCTGCTTCTTTTCACATGTCTTAGACTACACATTAAGTACTTGTGCCTTTATATGAAAGTAACCTTTTCCAAGCATCTATTAGTATGAAGAAAATTTAACTGAAGATCCTTACCCCATATCTCTCAGCTACAATTTCCTCAAAATTTCGTTTCTCTCTCTCAGCCTGCTCCTTCATCCTTTGGTATGATTTTCGCAGCCAACTTAATCCAGCATCTTCTACCACTGTAACTAAAGTAGAAAACAATGAGAGATTGTAGTTTCACATCTCAAGTAATTATTCCTATTTATCCTTACTCTGTATGTGACATTAAAGCTTCACCTAAACTTATTGCAAAAATTGAAGGAGTGCAAAAGAAAAACAGACTTAATATACAAATACAATCACATATTTTCATTAGTTAATGCCGGTTATACCTCAGCAATCCACTGATTTAATTTAAGCTTCTCTAGTTTATCATAGAACACAAGAAGTTTCCAAGACAGGAGTGGCAGATGAGAAGTTGTAGAGTTTCTTTATGACATTAAAGAACCTTCCTGTTGTTTCCATCTGTGTCCATCCTCGGGCATACCCCTTACACACAAACAAGTGAACTGCCTTTCTCAGAAATTGAATGAGTAACCTACTGTTTCCCATGTGAGAAGCTAGCAGAGGTCCTACCATTCTGAACACACACTTGCTGATGCCTGTCATCTCTTACAGATCGCTGATCTCTGTGACTCCCAAAAGTGGGCATGAGGCTAATGGTTTCTGGGACAGACTTTCCACAGGGAAAGGCTCTCAAAAAGCCACAGACCCCACTCTTTCCTGCTGACAGAATACAAAGACCCTTCTTATCACATAATAAATGTTTCATGACATTACGAAAAAGCTTTTTATTACTGTGTTTGCTGGAAATGGGCAGGATAACCCAGGGTAAGGAAAAAAGTGAAAAGGCTAGAGAAATAATATTTTTCACAAACTGCATCTGTAATGTACTTCATTTTGATGTGACTCAGCCTTCTGTGGGTGAATACTTTAAAACTATAATTTGTGCAATGGAATGAAAGGAACCAAATTAATTGACAACAATTTATCTTGTCTTGGTTAAATCATGCTTTTCTTTAATTAGTTCAAAATGGAGAATTTCTGTAAGGATATTGAAGGTCAAACTACTCAAGATTAAAAACCAGTGAAGAGAAATTCTGCAAAACAATGTACTATGATACTAACCCAATATTCACTATGGAATTTTCATCCAAATTTTACTTTATTACATATATTAATACATATATTATTCATAACTCTGTTACAACAATACGAAGAGTAATTTGTTAGCAACACAGAGAACAGAAACTAGAGACAGAAATTTAAGATTATTACTAAAAGTTGCTGTTTACCTTTCTTAACTGAAGTTTCTTCATCCTTCTCTGGTGGCAAACCTGTACCACCGTCTTTCCAATAGGGATTGAGTTCTCTCTCAGACAGCATGGCCTAAACCAGAAATAATTTTAATGTGTGCATAGCATATGGTTCATATTTTATAGAATATCTGATAAATTTTGAAAGACTTGTGTGTGAAGTCTGTATTATATTGTCAATTCATCACCACCACTTTCATGGCCTAAGCACCTGTTGTACACACTGTTTTGGGGACCAAAGGAAAAGCAGACACTCTGGTGTAGAAAACACAGGAGGTATAAACCTGCATGGACAGCAAGTAGTTGGGTGGGAGAGTCTATAGAAATCATACTTTCCTAGGATTAAGAACACATATAAATTGTCATTAACCATTTAATACATGCTGACATTCTAGTGATTTAAGATGTCCACATTAAACGGTCCTCCAACACCTCTGAAATAACATTCAGGAAAAAAAAATCATGCGGAGAAAAAAATGTTTGAAGTATTAATCCCTTGTCAAAAGACAATAACCAAGGCTCTGCATACTACACAAGAACAGTGATCCAGGTCAACCTGGTTCCCAGACACAACACAGCCAACTGGAAAACCTAATAGCAACAAACAGCCCACTGTGAGGTATGAGGACAAGGAAATATTAGCTAGTGATCAGTAATTATCTTTTCAGATCAGACTACTACATTGCATCTAAGGAAGTGAATGAACAAATGAAGGAGCCATCAACTGTATGTAAACAGAATTAATTCAATGACAGCAACCCCTTCTCCAGCCAGACCCTGAGTCACTCCTGTGTTCACCAACAACTGAAACATGAAAGGCACAACAATTGCTCTGAGTTCTTTCTTTAGGAAAAAACAAGCCTCAGCACCATACACTTTAACACAGTAACTTAAGTGAACTTTATCACACGAACCAATGGTGCTCCTTTTACACACCACAGAGAAGGCCAGACCAACAGCCTGTCATTGTTACTAACAGAACTTAGTACTAACAAAAGTAACTTTCTCCTTACCTAGAAGATAGTTAAAAGGCTTTTCTCCACAAGATAAGCCTGAAGTATGAAACCTTCCATCCAAGCACCAATTTAATTAAATTCATTACCACTTTACCAATTATCAGGCATTAGTTTTAATAATAAAGACTTACATATTCGAACCAATTTATTAGTTTATACATGACACAAAATTTAGTAAAATGCAGATAAAAATTAAGATATTAATTCCTCCTACCTGCTGAAGTTCTTGAGCTTTCTGTCGTTCCAATACTTTTTCTTTGTGTCTTTCACCTTTGACAGCTGCTACTGATGTTGTTTTCAATGACATGAAGTTTAAATTCATCCATTCTTCTCTCTTTAAAATAAACACAAAGAATTAGTGTTCATAATTCCAACAAAAACATGGCTTATGTACAAACCAAACCAGTGCAACTACTGACAAATGTTGCTGACAATAAACAGTATAGGTTCTACAAACGCATATGAAATACTTCAGTGAAAAGCAAACATGATTTTAAGAACCCTAATCTTCCAGTTTTTTAATACTCAAACAGATTTTGTGTCTCCCTGTAATATGAAATACATATTTACAATGGTATTTAAGACATTAGTAAACATGCAGATTGTACAGAATGCTAATTATTAGTATAAACAAATACTGTACAAATCATTTTGCTAATTCTAATCTCATGATCTCTTACATTTCTTCTGCTGTATAGAAAATCTGTGATCAGTACCTGAGCATAGTTCATACCTCAGATATCCAGGCACTAACTGCACTCTCATATTCAACAGTTCCACATCTAAATTCTGTGAACTCTACCCACAACAACAGCTAGAAAACTGCACCTACAAAACCTAAGCCAGAGCAAGGAGATCTTAAAAATGAGGACTAGTCTAAAGAAAAGCAGCACATTAAAAGCCTAGATATATCTACTACCTTTATACAGGTAAAACCTGAAGCCTCAAAAGCAAGCAGTGACATACACATTGTAAGCAATTACTCTATAAAGACAAGTATTTGGAGCAATTCTGTAATTCTAGTATGGCAACCAAAATGACAAGATTACATCTATTCTGAAACATGTCCTTGCAGAAGAATCTTCCTATCTTCAACAGAGTTCAAGTCTGAGTTGTCAATCTGAACAGATGCTATATGTCACTTTCTCTCTGTTACTTAAAAATTATGTTAGGCAACATGCCAGAGAATTTCAGAGGTGAAACACAACATTCAATTTCTCAGATCTCCTCCAAGAAAGAGAAGGAACTGAAAAATTATCTATCTTCAAGTGATTCAATAATATCTATGTCCAAATCAGCAAGCTATCTGCATCAACAAATGTGGATGTGCACGGGACCTCTGGCAGTCATCTGGTCCAAACCCCCACTCAAGCAGGGTCACCTAGGGCCAGTTGCCCAGGATCATGTCCAGATGGCTTGTAAATATATGCAGGGATGGAGATTCCACAACCTCTCCAGGTAACGTGAGCCAGTGCCTGATCACCCTTGTGATAAAACAATGTTTCCTGATGTTCAGAAGCAACATCCTGTAATTCCTGCTCATTGCCTCTGGTTCTGTCTCTGGGCACTACTGAAAAAAGCCTGACTCTGTCTTCTATTTAGGCTTCAAATCTGTGGTTTGGAGATTTTTGTTTCTGTCTTTCCTTTTTTTTTTTAAGTAAGCACTCTGGACTAGTCCAAGATGGGTCACATAGAGCACCTTAGGTGTGCTTTGAGAACACTTCTTCTAATTTAGTTTAATCCAACAGGATATGGATTTATGTGCTCCAAGAGCTCTTCATTACGTGGGACAAAAAACATAATGTAGGGATGACCATGAAATTTCTGTCAAAAGCACATTCTTTATCCAAAACCACACAAGCCTAGGAAACACATCATACAAAAACAACGCTTGAAAACAAAATGGTTTTGCAGTATAAATTATCAAGACATTACTTCATACTTTATACTTTTCCAAGATAGAATTGAGAGACCCTTTTTATTTCTCCTAACAAGATGTACAAATTCAGAATGAAAAGCAGGGACATTTTTCAGAAGAAAAAAATTGAGACACTAAATTAAAAATCATTTTCACATGACTAAGGATATCATGGTATATGGCTACACTTGTTTCTAAAATCACCACAGTTCATTTCAGTACTACATTACAGTATTACATTTTCTAGAATAAATACTGCTCACTGAGCTCAGAATTCACCTAGGAAGACCAAAAGAGGCACTGATGTCATAAGTACTATTGCTGAAAAGTTCTACATCTCTCTTTCTTGTATCTGTTTAAGCACCATAGAGGCAAAAATTTATTCAATCATAGAACAGCCACCAAAATTATGAAGAAAAAAGTAACATGTCTAGTCGAGACCTTTAAGATGATCTCTTCAAGAAAATCAAGCTAACTTGTTAGAGCCTCAAAACCTGATAGAAGGAATTGGTGCAGGGCAACATTAAGAGTAGTGCCTTGTTAAACACTAAGGATTATTAGGTAGAGAAGTCTTCCAATCAATGAAAAGTAGCATTTACCCAGCTAAACAAAGACATTTGTCTGTAAAATAGGTTTTGCTCAACACCCTGCAAAAGAGCTCCCAAGAAACCTAAGCACGTTTCACAAACTTTTATCTCTGGAGTAGCTGTGAGCCTGCTCACCTGCAGGGAAGGCTCTTTTGCAGCATCTGGTTGCTTGTTGATCTTCCAAGCCTTTTCTGTGTCATCTGACTGTGACACATTTGACTCAACCCATTCAACTGAAGAATCCTAAAAAGAGAGTTTAATGTAAAGAATAAAAATAATACCTTAACACCCTACTTGATAACATGCAATACTTAAAATTATATTGATAATTAAAATAAATGCTGATTAGCATTATTAATATAATACTGTTTAATATTTAAAAATACTGATAATAAAACCAGAATATTGATATTCCCACAGAAGATTGTTTCTTCATGATCCGAACACTCCACCACACTTCATGAGCACATCACAGTATGCAACACTAGCTCATACTGGCAGTTTATGTGCATAACTCTGCTAAAATGAAAACCAATTGCGTTTATGACATAACAAAAACAAAATTTTAAAAAATCTAAATTCATTACTAAGTATGTTTCTCATTTAAAAAGGGGCACAGCACAATATGAAGCACGGTACATACTATTGCCTGCTATTTCTGTATCTAGCTTCCTACACTTGCATTTGCAAACAGTGTACTCACATTTTTCACTTGAAGCCAATAGGACTGCATTGAACAGAGTTTCTTTGTTATTTACATGAACCTGTCTTAGGAGTAACAGAGTTTGGATGGAAGTTACAGCCAGGACTGTGTTGTATCCTAGGAGTCCCTGTTGTGATCTGAAGGGTTTTGGTTACTCCCATGGAGAATGTGGGACATTTGTGCCTTTGGTTACTTCCCACACTGGTATTATAGTTCATCTCTGATATCAATCCCTGAGAAATAAATCTCATTATAATGCACGTTCCTTCAGTCCATAAAAGCAACTCTCTGAAAATTCAAAGTAACAGTGCCACCTGACCCGCACCAAAAATGCTGGGAAGATGTTTTCCACAATGTGGCCAGAAGGCAGCAACCAGATTTCAAATGCAGTCTCTGCACTGTTTTGCCAGAGTGCCCTTCCATGTGAAGGCATATCCTTACAGATCAAATGTACAAGTCCTTCAGACCCATGTTCAACTCCCATGTTGTTGGGAGTGTCCATGGTTGAACATCTGTGGGAAAAGGCAGAAGTAATTCGTGCTTAAAATCAAAGTCAAGTGTTTGCAATTTTAGACACCTCTTTCTATCATATACCACAGACTATGGGGTACCTAGGAAACTTTCCTCTCTCTACCAGAATGAGGATTTTGTTTTTCATTTTCTCTCTGCTGAAAAACTATAAATCCCTTATAGTTCCTAATGAGTGGATTCAATATTATAAAATTCACAAGCACTCACATAACGGCCTATTTTAAATTGATTAAATACTCAGTATATTAGAACTGACAAATTTTGCCACAATTTTTCCCAATAGAAAATGATGAGACTAAGCCTAAATTTTACTAACCATGTGCATCTACAGGGACTAAAATGGCTCAAGTTCTAAGACTGTAATTTGAATTATTTTAAAATTTCTTACTTACTGAAGAACTATCAAGTAAGTCATCCTTCTTTTCAGATTTTTGTTTCTTACTTTTCTTCTTTTCTTTCTTAGCTTTTTTGGAATGTTTATCCTTTTTCTTTTTCTTCTGCACAGAATGTTCCTACAAGTAAATGTTTGTGAATGAGATCCAGTAGACCAAATCACCCATATACAAAAAAAATCATCAAAACCTACTTACCAAACCACACTGAAAAAAGGTAAAACACACATAACTACCTTTTACTACCCTTTCTCTCTTCTATGAAGGGAGGGGTGAGCTGGGGTGGGGTGCTGGGGCAGGGACAGCATACCTTGCATCAATAATCAATTTTTCTTGCCCTCTCAATATTTTTTTCACTGGAACTAAGGCACTATAACTATACAGATAGTATCTACTACACTACATTTACTTTGGTCAAACCTGTTTCTTCAGATATCACTACATTATCAATTCACATCCTTCTCTTGCTGAAATACCTGCACACTAACAGCGTGTGATTATTCAGAGGCTCCATTAAGGTTTCTCCAGTGAATGACCACAAATGAGACTGCTATGAAGCCTTGAATCCTCCAGATTTCTTCCCATGGAACTATTATTGTCTGATAGCACTTGCTCATCTGCATTTGGTAGAAATTAACACTGGAATTGAATGACAAAATTTCTTCCTCATGGTGAGTAAAAGATTATTACTACCTTAAAAAAAGCTAATATCAAAGCATGAATGAACCAGAAAATGGGATGCTTTTAAGGATCACCTTAAAGCCCTCAGTCTTCTGTTCATATAAACTTGCTGTAAAGGTAACAATCTAATTCAATGATTTACAATTCTATCACTTTTTCCAGTTGTTCCATACGTTCACTCACATCAGCAGGCATCCATGTATCTTCACCTCCCCGATCCTTTAGCAGCTTGCAACTCTCCTTCTTTTCATAATTAATTTTGGCCTAAGATGAACAGAGAAGAAAAATAACCAGGTGGAGCTCAGTAGCATTTCCTTACAGACACACCTCTGCAAGCCACACTGACACAACCATACACAATGTTGAGAACTGCAGTTCAGGCTTCAGAATGTTCCTCCCTTTCTGGCTATGGAGATAAAACTAGAAATACTTTTACTGCTTCTTCTGAAAAAATAACCATCACTGTAAACAGTTTCAATACCTAAAAAGGATTTTTATAAGCCACATCAATAAAATAATTATTTTTTCAGCCTCTGAAGTTCACTCTATTTTAAGCATAAATACGACTTTTGGAAGCAAGTTTACTGAAGTATAACTTGTCCTTAGGAAATTCTTTATCCCATCTATCATATGCCATATATCACCATACCCTGATTGAACAGGAGGAAAGTTATTTTATATTATAACAACCCTAATTTTGTGTTAGATAAGTCTTGCAAATTTTAACGTGCCTTTGGGTTTTTGTTTATTTGAGGGGTTTCTCTTAAAATAACTAAAATCAAAACAAAAAGGTAGAGTTTGGAATTTTTATCCTTAAACACCAACTTTTACCAGAAAGTGTTGTCAAACATAAGCCAAGAGAACACATACAAGTTTTAAAAAGACCAATATTTAAAACAAGCAAATAAAAAACTCTCAGGAGATTAGACAGCAGTTGAGGTCTTTCCTCCTAGTCACCTATCAGCTCTCCAGATCCAAGCCTGTTCCCTGCACCAGACAGTAACCTCCCTACCACAGGCCAGTTTCTCTTTTTTTGATATAGCCAAGAAGGAAATCTGCAGCTTTTGTCCTGACAGAAAACAATGCTTGCAGGAAGATGACCAATACACTATAAGGGTTCAAAGAACAGAAATATATGCTAAAAAAATAAGAAAAATAAGATTAAAAGAGGTTTTTTTTAAAGTGCTAACTCACAAGATAGGACTGCTGTTGTGTTTTTGAACATTGGCATCAGCATATTGAAAGCGGCACAACACAAAGAACTCAAAAAAAAAAACCCTACACATCTGTGCCCAAACAAAACACTCTTTTAAACCTTCATTGTCTACTTTCTCAGAAGCTCCAGGTGAAAAACTTTCCAATGCACTTAAATGCAAGCAAAGCAAGGCTGCTACCCAGACTTCTTGATTTTAAACAAAGGAATATTGTAAAACAAACAAAAAATAGTATAAATCAGCTTGAATAAAGAGGCCAAGACTGAGACTTCCATCTAGAATGAAGCTGACAGTCTACAAAGGTGAATGCTACCTCTTAAAATTCAAAAGGCAGGCATAAAGAAAGAATGAGTTAAGAATACATTCAGACACCTATTCCAGTATCAAAACATTTTCCAGTTTATAAGTAAACAAAGCAACAAAAGAATGAGCAGGACTACAATTCAGTGAGAGTGAAATAGCTGTTAAGCACAACATAGCATCACCAAAACCACCCAGGACTCCAAAAAATTCAGGTGTGTTTCCTGCTACCCCTTCATGATCCAGAGAGGTAACCCTGGCCACCCTAAGACATCTAGGACAACACCCTTGAAAATTCATGCAGAAATCACTGATTTATACATTCTCTTCTAGACCATATAGACAATGATGGCCCTTTTGTCTTAAAAATATGTTCATCTGAGTAAAAGTAAACATGCCACATTTTTGAACAAGTGAAGGATAATAACCTCAGCTATGCAACTCACAAAACGTCTACAAGCCACAGACTCCAAACTTAAGCTTATAACTGGACAGAGATGAAACACTGGATATAAAGGGAACCTGAATACAGTTCTAAATGGAAAAAAAATTTTTAAAAAACCAAATCATACTCCGTTTGCTCCACAAGGAAACACAAAACAAGTTGCCAAGATGTAGATTGGAAAAAAAGACAGGCTTTCCCTATATACCATTTCTCTTTTGGTTGAGAAAGAACTGCAGCTGGAGTCAACAGCTCCCTTCCACCCCTTTTGCAGCTCTCAGGCACATAAATCTATAAATGCCACAAATAAAAGTCACTCAAGATCAACTTGTCACCATGTCTTCATTGTATATGCTCTCTGCCTGTCATGGAAGATTTAGCCTCTTATAATTTCCTATAATGACAAGTATATTTTAAATAACATTACTATTTTCTTCATGCTACCAAAGTGACAAATAAACATTGAATAAAATTAGGTTAATGTTACAAATAAGGTACAAAAGGAGCTTTTATACTTTTTATTAGATCCAAAAATAAACAGAAAAAATGAAGGCAAGTATTTAAGTAATTGAGATATATGATCCTGATGAAAGAGGTGGATCATCAGTTTGGCTGAAGTACACAAATACTCATTTAGAACACAGGTTGACTAGAAATCATCATCAGACTATAGATTGCTGTCTCCTGAATACTGAACGAAACAGGACTGGGCAAGGCGAATGTGTAGTGGCAGACTGACCACCAGGCTGTTAGAAAGAGAGACAGAAACAAAAGCATCAGGTGAAAGTTTGTGTCGCCTAGACAAAGATACAAAATATAGAAGATTCTTAAGAACATAGCTATGCAAACTCAAAAAAAAAAAAAAAAGCTGCCTAAAGATCTAAAAATATGGAAGTTATAATTTCACCTAAAATATCATTTTAACACAAGACTAGAAAGTTAGCAGCAATACCCTCTAAATCTTTCTACCTCTAAAATCTAGCTCCCTCAAATTAGAATATTCATTTCTTATTGTTCGTGATGCTTTCCCCTCATATACACACAATTACTTCAAGTGGAAGTGAGGCGGAAAATCTGCCTACACTACTTTATTAGCTTCAAAACTTACCTTTATATTCTACTTTTCTTTTCAAAAGCTGCAGGGCTTACTAGGATGTCATAAAATGTAAAAAATAAAAAAAAAACCTAATTAATTTCCCTGTCAGGCTTACCATTCTATCTATGAGGACCAACTCTAATAGTTTCACATCTGTCAACACACAGGAGTCCAAGCATTTAATTCACATTAAGGTTCATTAATACTTTTCATACCACAGGAATATCCAATAATTTATACTTTCCCCTTTACAAATGAGGTACATTTTAGGTCACCACAGCAATATTTTTAAGTTTTTTCTCCATAAATACAGGATGATTCTGAAATACCCCTCTTTCAAAAGTAATGCATTAATTATGCAAACGCCTGTGCATGTACACATGAACACATTATGAGCAACAACCTGTCAAGGAGGGCAAGCATCATGCTACACTACGCGCTTCCGCAACACCCTAATAAAATTGCTCATGGTCTCCTTTGCTACAAAAACAAGGTGAAGTCTAAGGCAGGCAAGGCACTCTGCAAGCTCTGTTGATAAGATGCTATAAAAACCATAATTATTCTACAGCACTATGTCAGCATTTTTTGCCATGGTTGAAGAGAGCCACATTTTGCAGTCTTTAGCACGTAGGCGAAAGGGTTTTGAATTTCACAGATCCATCTGAATGTGGGAGGAAACCAAGTTCAAGGAAAGTGCTTTCTGGTTTTCATCAAGCAGGTCATTAAGGCCAGCCCGCCCAGTAGCTGACAACACTATCTACTAAATGAAGACTAAAATTTGCTCCAAAGCAGCCTGTAACACACTGCAGTTGCAAAACCCAAAAGCTATAAAAATTACATCATGCCACACCAGGAGGAAGCAGGAAAGATCAAAGACACTGCCAACAGCCAAGTTAGAGGTCACACAATAAATGGAGCTTGTTACACAGCAGTCCCTCAGGGATGTCCAGAAGGGATGGAGGGATGTCACCTAGGGCTAAAAATTCACTCCCCAGCTCACAGAAACCCTGACCAACTCTCTTTCCTGACCTCAACTCTATTTACTATTCCAGTTCTCACCAAGGCCAGGGGAAGTTTTCTACAGCACTACAAAGGCCTTGCAATTTTCCACCTATAACTGCGGTCAACCTCTAGTTCTTCAAATGATAATCACCACGATTCAATAGTCAACTTCTTCAGCCAAAAGAAGAAAAACTCCCTTTACCTCCATAAGCAATCAGAAGAAAATCTACAGCACAACATCAGATCAATACGGTATGACAAAAACATTCAAAAGAGAGAGCACCAGCCAAGCTGCTGTCCTGGCTACCTGTGGGAAGGGCAGGGCTCCATTCCCACATCTCTTCTCTCTGCCCCTCCAGTGTTCCCACCACCTCAGCCACCCAGACCTGTTTCTGTACTCCAGTCTCAGGGAAAGCCACTTCAAGGACCACGCTGACATAAAATGAATCCCACCAAAAGCAGGGTGTGGCTTCCTGCAGACCAAGCTTACAAGCTGCCACTCTAGCAAGGTCATCGAGGCTATCAGTCTAAGCACAAGGAACTAGGGGGAAAAGTGCACTTTGGGGAAAAGAACTGTGGAAAAAACTTCCTTTCAGCAACAGCTTTCTGTTAGGAAATTTCAAAAAATCTAACACCTAGCCAGTCCTTCAGACACCAACATAAGGCATTCAATGTATCTACAATCAGCTTTCTAATTTTAGTATCATCTCCCATGCTATCATACAAACCACTCCACTGTTTTAACTGTTTTGATAATCAACTATCAGAAAGGTTGCTGTGGCATGTATTACCCTCCCAGTTTCCATCAGTCCAAAGCTCAGGGATAGAGAGCCCTCATTACAACAAGTTCCCTCCAGGGAACTTGAACATACCCTTCTTAGCAGTTCTGATGCTTTTATACCAATTCTCTGTCTGAATAACACACTTATTTTTGTGAATGCTTAGATTATTTTTCTAGTCTCAATATTCCAATTATTGCTACATCCACAAAGATTTCTCAAGGAGGACAACACTGGAAACACAAGAAAGAGCTTAGCTTCCACCCCAACGTGGCAACTTGCAACTGAGTCAGAAAGCTGCCTGCACCACCACCTCCTCCAGACAAAGCTTTGCCAACTGGAAAAAGTCACCCCTCTGTCATTTTCACCTGCCAAATGCGCAGAAGAAAGGTCACTGGAGCAACTATCACTTCAATCATTTACACTTTTATGATCAATAATCAAAAGTCAGACGTGATTTAAAGAGCAGGCTGCAGGAGATGTCAGCCTTCAACCAGAAACATCGGCGAGGTAGCAGTGGTTCTGCTGGTACACATGCAGACACAACAGATAAATAGAAGCTACTACTGCTAGGACTGCTATTACTGTAAACAGGTATTTTGTGTTAATGTAGGACCTCTCCACTGCTGTGGCAAAGCAAGCTCCAGAGGAAGGCCTTACAGAATATAACAGTGAAGACATCTGTCTTCATCACTGACCTTCAAAAACGATGGGTCTGTTCAAAGATGTTACTTGCAAAAATGCATAGAGGTGCTTTGACAAAAATCTGAAAATCTTTTGTGAAAAGTATTCATTTCTCAGTACCATTACTCTTCTAATATCTCAGACTTAAATGCTGAAGTGTTTATTTCCTTCAACAGATAGAGTTAGGGATGTAACACTTCATGAAGGATTTAAAAGGGAAAGAACAAAAAGGAGGTGCTTAGTATTACAGCACAGAATAAACTATAACCCCTTACAGAGACATGTTTTGTTACTAATTTCTGCCTAAGGAGAGATTTCTGTAATTTTCCACTGAAAACTGCAACGTAAAATACTGCCAAGCACTCCATCACCTCAGCAAATACTGATCACTGCAAAGAGCCAACTGTTAGGCTTTTAGGAGGAAATACCTGATCATACTTCACGAGCAAAACCTGCTGATTTCACAACTTCTTTAGAGCTCTAATACTGTGAATGCAGTGATACTGTTACACACTCGTTGTTGGTTTGGTTTGTTTTAATTTTAAGTTGTATTTTCAAATAAAATAAAACAAAAAATGTAAACCAAAATTGAAGGGAGAAGTTGAAGTCAAAAGCATCGAACAAGATGCTTCCAAAAATAATGGCTTCCAAATCTCAAATCAATTTTTTCAGAAATATAAATAAGTAAAACTAAACACATAATTTCTTGTTTGTGCAACGAATTTGTTTGATGGTATCAATTTATTTTCACTGTTTCAATAATATACATTATTTGACTGAAGTCTTATTTACCTACACTCAACGTCCAGTCTGTCAGTAATCCTTAAAAATCAAAAGGCAGGATTTTCTGCACAAGGAATGGTCAAATCACATCACCCTCAGAGGCCAAAGAGTGAAAGACTCAAAGTCCATGGAAAAAACCCAAGTAACAGAAGAGCAACCCTAAAATACAAAAATACTGTATGATACCACTGGTGCAAGAATATTCCAAAATTTGAAGTCTTGATAGTTTGTACCAAGAAAAGAAGTGTTCATGTCTAGGAAAAATACACATTCCTGCACTTACCAAAACAACCATCAGATTATTTTCTTGCTGTAAACTTGTAAACCAAAATAGCAATGTCATGAACTATTGTGCTCATCAAAACAAGATGCTATTTCTGAAGCTTAATAACAATTTGCATGTCAACACTTAATTATTTGATTACTGATCATTATCATAAACATTATCAGCCGCTGGGCTTTATCAGTGCAGTTTGGAAGACAGACTACACAAATAAAAGAATACACCTCCAAAATTTAAAAGGGAAATCTCGATCAACGGATTGTGTGGCATTTTGGTTCTTCAAAAGAAGTGTAAGTTCAATATTTCATAACAAAAAGCTCCTTAAGGTGAGTTGGCTGAACATCTCATCTTTCCAGAAACAGAACTGCTAAAGTACAGTTATTTTTGCAAACTTCTCAGATTACCAGAAGCAAAGAATACACAGCTTTCAAACTGTATCTCCCAAAGTAAAAGGCTTCCAGGATCGCAATCACCAAATAACTGTCTTGACTATGTTAGCCAGCTGTGGTAAGTTCCTGAAAATCTCTTGCTGCCTTTCTAACCAAAACAATCAAAACACATTGAGAAAAAGTCTTGCAATAGTTTTCTCCCAGTTCTGTTCATAAAATCATTAAATATCCTGAGTTGGAAGGGACCCACACAGATCATCAAAGTGCAGCTCCTGGCCCTGCACAGGACAACCCCAAGAGTCACACCACGTGCCTGAGAGTGTTGTCCAAACATTTATTGAACTCTGTCAGGCTGGTGCTGTGACCACTTCCCTGGGGAGCCTGTTCCAGTGCCCAATCAGCCTCTGGGTGAAGAACCTTTCCCCAATATCCAACCTAAACTTCCCCTAACACAGCTTCAGGCCATTTCCTCAGATCCTGTCACTGGTTACCACAGAGAAGAGATCAGTGTCTGCCCCTCCTGTTCCCCTCATGAGGAAGCTGCAGACCGTGATGAGGTCTCCCCTCAGTCTCCTCTTCTCTTACACTGAACCAGCCAAGTGACCACAGTCAGTCCTCATACGGCTGCAACCTCTAAGCCCTTCACTCTATTTGTGGCTCTCCTTTGGACATTCTCTAATATTTTAATGTCTTTCTTACATGGTGGCACCCAAAACTGCACACAGGATTTGAAGTGAGGCTGCCCCAGTGCAGAGCAGAGTGAGACAATCCCCTCCCTCAACTGCCTGGCCGTTCCACTGCAGCAGGCAGTCCAACCATAATCCAAGTAAAGCAGAGAAAGTCAGTACACTTAGGACGTTAATCTGTTCTCACACAGGCAGCAACAAGTCCATTTCTGAAAAGCAGACAGCAGAGTATTAACGTGGCAATTATGACATCCTCACGCTTGCACATTAAAAAATGCTAAATTGACTTTTCACAGAAATAACAGAATAGCTACAGAAGAAGTCTTTAAAATGTTGCCCTTTGACATAGCTTAATATTTTGTTATTGGGTCCATAAATGGGAAGAGGAAACATGCAATGAGTTTAAAAAAAAAAAAGTTTAATTCCTAAATTTCTCTATTGGCCAAATTAGAGATAAAGGAATCTCTACAGCTTCTTTTGGCCCACATGGACTTGTACAGGATAAAATGCTTATGATACACTTTAGCTACATTCTAAAACTTTGGTATAGAAAAGGGGGCAGGGGGGGAAGCTCCCAATCTTCAATATGTCCTCTCCTTACTTCAACTTTTCAGTCTTACTGCAAAGAAAAAGAAGTAGTTCAAAGACATTCATAAGAATTCATTCATGAACACAGCAAATTCCACAAGCAATAGTAAAGAAAACCATTTGATCATTAATGTATGTTTCAGTATTACCCAATGCACTCAAGACAATCTTTGAAAATCAAAGAATCTGACTTAGCTTTAGTTTGTTTGGAAGTGAAAACATAACAATGAGGAAATATAACACAGACTCTATACTGTGACTTTCAGTAAGAAGCTGAAAAGTCACATTGGGGAAGTTTCTCATTGGCCATGTAGGGACCAAGCACCTATAATGGTTAAATTCTGTAGAAAACAACGGCATTGTCTCCAGATCCATTCCTACACTCCACAAAAAATGGATCTGAAGAACCACAGTGGCTAGTATTTCACAAATTATACTCCATTATGTTTCCCTGTATTGGATTTCTCAGTGCTCTGACATTCTCAGACCCGAGAATCTAAGCTAGTATCCTAACTAAAAAATGTCCAGTAATGCTCAGGAAAGCTGAAGTGTATACAGGCTTAAGTCCAAAGTGAGCCATCTCCAAAATATTCCTGGAACTTCCAGCAATCTGGGGCTCAACAACTTTTCAATCAATAACTTTGAACATGTATTTTAGATTTTAGGCTACTCTTATCTGGATGGAAGTGCAGTGCCAGTATTTGCAACATGCTATACAAGAGACTGTACAATTTCTCTGTGCATCATCTGAAAGTTCCCTTCTTTTGTCTGCTCTGAGTTGGCTACCTGCAAATCCCTTAATACAACCTAGTTCTTGACCTGAAAGGACCGGCAGACAGCACTTCTCTTTCCCTTCTCCACATCATTTAACAATTTACAGAATTCTCTTGTATTAACTTTATTTTCAGCCTATCTTCCCTCATCTCAAAACCTCTAGAGTCCTTGGACAGTCTGCACCAAGATCATCTCTGCACCTTTCCTCCCACCTTCTCCGAGGTTGTTTGGTTCTTCTTGAGATGCTGGGACCAGGACTGCATAAGCTAATTCACATTGCACAGAAATGATGTGCAATATGTCTGCGCAACCATTTGCTTTGTTCTTTCCTCTTCTCACAGTAGTTCTAACACTTCATCATCTTTTGTCTAAGCAACGAAGTAACATCTTTATAGAGCTATTTATTCCCCAGTTGTTAGTTTTGAATGGTAAAAGCCAACTCTGAGCCTACTGCTGTACACAGAAAATCAGTTTTGCCTTACTTTAGAAAATTAGGGTTGTGCATTCAGTTTTCTTTAGTATCACACAAAAATTGCACATATATTTTAAGATATTCATGTAGGAGTAATTTGTATTCATTGCATTTTAAAAATATGCTGAACAATACAATGATGGTCTGTTTCTCGTTCAAGTCAAAGAAAATGACAACATTCAACACAGATCCGACATACATACCTTTTAATATACTACATCTAAGCAATAAGAAAACACATCAGAGTTGGTTTCATTCTAAAAACTCCACGTCAATTTCTCTAATATTCTTCAGCAAGGCTGATGAGCAGAATATATTGACACTAAGAGTTAGGACCTGTGAAGCTACAGTATCATCAAAGGACTTTTGAGACATATCCTAACAGTGTAGTCAGAAGTGTAGCCCCTGTACTCAAGATACCATGCTTTTTAGCAACAACTCAAACTCTGCCAAAAACAACCTGTGCCCTTTCTCCCCACACACTGTCAGTATGAAGAAGTGTTCTCATTCCCAATGTCAACCTTTCCCCTATGAGAGTGGCTTTGGCTCATTGCTGTTGTGTTTCTCCAGCAACCAAACCTCCTTCCACAGCTTGACTGCCTCCCTAAACTGAGACCTACCCAAACATGATTAGAGGTTAAATACAAATTCATTGCCTTTTCCACAGATTGCAGCATATTTAACACCAGTTGCTATAAAAACATCACAAAAGCATTTAATGCTACATGTAAAATATTCTTACTTCAAATTAACAGTATTTTAGAGGTAGTAACAAAAGAAGTTAAAAGCATCCACAGAGATTTTGGTAAGAGGAAGTTGTAGCAAAATTTTTATATAACATCCTCACAGGACACTTTTATTTCATGTTAAACTGTTGATGCAAACGGAAGCAAATAGGAAAAGAGGAAAACTATGATTTCATAAACTACTGCAATGTCTGACCCTGTAAAAAGCTTTCACAAAAATTAAGCATTTATCAATGTTTTTTAGTCAGGCTGGCAGCTTGTCACAAGTGGATCCTCCAGGATCAATACTGGGCTCTACAGGCTCAACATCTTCATAAATTATGTGGATGATGGGACTGAAACCTCATCAAGTTTGCTGGTGACACCAAACTGGGTGGTGGACATGTCACGAAGGCAAGACATCCTACAGAGACACCTGGAGAGGCTGGAAGAGCAGGCTAGCAAGAAATGTATGGAGTTTAAGACAGTAAAGTGCAAGGTCCTGCACGTGGGACGACATAATCCAAGAGCCTGGCACAAGTCTGGATCTGCATGGCTGGGAAGCAGCCTTGCTGAAAGGGATCTGGGGGTCCTGGTGGACAAGCTGGCAGGGTCAGCACTGCACTGCTGCAGCAACAAAGGCACTGGATCCTGGGCTGCATCTGCAGGGGCATTGCTGGCAGAGACAGAGACATCACCACCCCACTCTGCTCAGCCTTTGTCAGGCTGCACCAGAGCACCGTGCCCAGCGCTGGCCCCCACTGCTCAGGAAAGACACAGATAAACTGGAGTGTCCAAAGAAAACACATGAAGATGATCACAGGGCTGGGAAACCTGCCCTGTGAGGGAAGCCTGAAGGAGTTAGGCCTTTTCTCCCTCAGAAGAGACACCTAAGGGAGGAAACTCATCACAGTATTCCAGTAAAGGGTGTTCTATAAAGAGAACAGAAGTTCTCTCTCCACAAGCAAGGAGCCACAGGAAGAGGACAAGGCATTCCTGCTGAGGAATACCTTCGGTGCAGACAGCTCAGTGTGCAGCTGCAGTGTGAGCTGCAGGTTGGGCTCTGGAAAATGTTGGGAGCCCGAGGCAAAAGGCTGTGAACTGGTGCTGTCCCTTTGCACAGCAGACACACCTTTGGGGCCAGCCAGGAGAGCAGGCACTCAGAGACACTGCAGGAGCCAGGGACTCAGCAGGAGCACCCCAGACTATGGCACAATTACGACTGCAAGGGTATAAAAGCTCAGGCATTTGGTTGTTCAGGGTCCCTCCCTGGAGGCACCCAGCTCAAGCTGGCTTGGTGTTCTGCACCACAATTAAATTATTCTAAGGATCCAGATGTCTGTGACTCTGCTATGGAACACCTGAGGTCAAGCTTGGTAAGGGAAACTTGTCTGACTGAGTGTGAGTGGTGCGTGTAGGGAGTCAAGCAGAGCACGCATTGGCTCACTGGAGCTGCCCTCTGCAAAGGGGCTTCAGTGCCAGCAGTGACAGCCTCAGGCGGTGGGAGTGGGATTCAGGTGGGGGACTGTGCTTCCTGAATGCTCAGAAAGGAAAGTTTCCTTAACCCCATCACTGGAGTTCTCAAGACATGACTGAACAGAGCACTAGATAATCTCACCTTGGCTCCCTTTCCCACAAGGGGTTGTCCAAGTGATCTTTCAAGATATTTCCAATCAGAGCTGCTCTAGGATTCTAAGCCAGTGGCATTGGCCCAGACAGCTTGCTGTAAAAGTGGCACCAGCTGAGAAGGCAAGGTAGAGTAGGATAATAGTGTCCTACATAAGTTTTGCTTGCTGTTAAGTGTATTTTCTGAACATCCAAGAGGTTGAACTGAGCAAAGGAGCACTCCTAAATACATCAAGTAAAGAAAGCAACAGACATCTTAACAACATCAACAAACTTTTGCAGGGTAGTGTGATTCACTAAGTTAAACGTATTTCCTTTCAACTGCTTGTCAAAAGGGGGGAAATCACTGAAGGGAACTTTTATTGCCAAGAAACTGTTCCAAAACTGTACAAGAGAGATGCCCACATGATACATTACATGAAATCCTCTCTCTTTCTGCTTTGCCTTGAGAAAAGGCATCGCTGTTGTGCAACCATCAGGCTACTCAGGCCATTTTCCCACTACTTATTTTCTGACAATGTCTTTGCCCAGTAAGATTTGGTTGCTGCTTACTCTGGCCTTCCTTTTGTCAAAAGCCCATCACCACAACCTCATACTCTTTCCATACTCTGTCTTCCTCTTACACTTTTCTTGTTATTCCCCCTTAAACTCCAAAATAAGCCATGTCACCTAAGTGATGCGCCATTTACAACTTCAGCATTCACTTTACCTACAAGTCACAACAAGAATCACCACAAATACCAAAATCAGCATATAGGCAGATTTTGAACAAAATTCATCAGGATTAGCACGGGTCTCCAAGTCACAGCAACTCTACCAAAGCACCTGTGAGTGGGAGCCTCCTAATTCTTGTCTTACACTACAGCAACATACCAGGCAAGTCATCAGGCTCCCACTTCTTAACACACACACACAACTTCAAGTTATTACCACTCCATGACCAGAGTGTTGCAATGGAGAGATACAGCCTCTTTAGTAAAGACAGACCACAAGACAAGGAGGAGATGCCTTTCATGTCTCATTTAGGAAAAGGCTGAGAGCTGGGCCTGTTTAGCCTAGAGAAGGACGGGGAGTGATGGTGGTGCCATCTTACCAATGTATAAAAAAATCTGAAATGAGAATGTAAAGACGACCGACTCCAGCTCTTTCCAAAGGTGTAAGCACAGAAATACATAATAAGTGGAACACCAAGAGGATTAATACCCAAAGTGGCAAAACGCACGAGATCAGGTGGGTGTCACGCAGAAATTCCAGAGTGCGTCCTGCCACTCCCGGTGCCGCAGCCCAGCTCCCCTCGGCACAGAAGGGGCTCTCCCCACGTTGTCCCCTCCTCAGGCTGCCACGGCCGCGGCAGCCTTCAGGAGCGCCCAGCCTAGGGAACGAGGGGGTGCTGAGCGGCCCCAGGGCAAGGCTGGGCCAGGCCGGTCACCCCACCTGAGCCAGCAGCGCCTCCCGCTCCCGCTGCTCCCGGCTCCGCTCGCCCTCCAGCCCGGACGCCATCGGCACAGCCCGCCGGAAGCCGCGCAACGGCCGTACGGCAGCCCCGCCGCGACACTGTCGTGAACAGCGTCCCGGGCAATGGCGGGGCGGGGCTGCTGCGGCTCCTGCCGGCGGGGCCGCGGGATACGGCGGGGACAGCGGGAACAGCCGGGCACAGGGGCACAGCGGGCACAGGGCGTAGGGAGGGCACAGCGCCCGCCCCGCCCGGCGGGGACCTCCCCGGAGTAGAGCTCTGCTGCCGGGCCCCTCAGCCCCTGTGCGGGCTCCCCAGCGTTCGCCGCGACGCGCTCAGCTTATGACAGGGTTGTAGAATCACAGAATATCCTGAATTGGAAGGCGCCCACAACGCTCATCGAGTCCAACTCCTGCATAAGAGCATCCCCAGGAATCACACCATGTGCCTGAGAGTATTGTCCAAGCGCTTCAGGCTGGTGCTGTGACCATTTCCTGGGGAGCCTGTTCCAGTGCCCAGCCACCCTGTGGGTAAAGAACCTTTCCCCAATATCCAACCTAACCTCTTCTGACTCAGCTGCACGCCGGATTCCTCGAGTGCTACCACAGACAAGAGATCAGCGTCTGCCCCTCCTCTTCCCCTCACAAGGAAGCTGTAACTGCAATGAGGTCTCCCCTCAGCCTCCTCTTCTCCAGGCTGAACACACCAAGTGACCTCAGCCACTTCTCATACAGCTTCTCCAGTCCCTTCACCATCTTCATTGCCCTCCTTTGGACACTCTTAGCAGCTTTGTATCGGTCTTCCATTGTGGCACCCAAAACTGCCCCCAGCACTCGAGGTGAGGCCGCCCCAGTGCAGAGCAGAGCGGGACAATCCCTTCCCTTGCCCAGCTGGTGATGCTGTGCCTGGTGCACCAGGACAGGGTTGGCCCTCCTGGCTGCCAGGGCACTGCTGACTCGTGTTCAACTTGCCACTGACCAGGACCCACAGGTCCCTTTCCGTGGCGCTGCTTTCCAGTGTCTCATTCTGCAGTCTGTCCATACATCCAGGGTTGCCCCATCCCATGCACCCAGGTGGGTTCCCCACACCTTGCTCACAGCTCACCAGCCTTGCAGGCAAAGGTCACGGCAAACACCATGTCATGGCACAGCAGCTTATTGCAACCCTGTGCTGCTTGACCAACAGGACCACACAGTCCCAGGATAGGCATTAAGGAAACTTCCCTGCCCAGCCATCCAGAAGCCACTCCAGCAGTCACACTCATATCACCTGAGTTGGACCTGGCAGCTACATACCCCACAGTCAGACAAGGTTTCCTTACTGGCTCAACCCCAGGTTTCCCATAGCAAAGTCTGTGACATCTCAATCCTTAAAATATTTTAATCATGATACCACAACAAAACAACAATTTGAGCTGGGTGCCTTCAAGGAGGGGCCCCAAATGAAGAAACCCCAGGGCTCTTATACCCTCACAGTTCAAGCCCAGTAAAGTCTGGAATCCTTGGCTCCTGCCATGCCCCTGAGTGTCCAGGCACCTGGCTGGCACCACAGGTCCCTGTGCCCTTTGGCAGTTTCACAGTCTCTTACCTCAGGCTCAGACTTCTCCCCAGAGCTCAGCCTGCAGCTGCACACTGAGCACTAAATGTATTCCTCAACAATGGGAATACTGACCTCCAGGCTCATCCCTCCTGCCGAGCTGAAATTCCCTTACACAGACCCTGGCCTGCTTGTCCAGACCAGCATTAATGAGAGCAAACAAACGTGGCCCAAAAGATGCTCACAGGTTCCACACAGTGCCCAGTGCTCCCCATTGCTGTGAACGCCTCCAGGTGATCTTCCAGACACTTTCTTGCCCGTTTGCAGCCAGTTCAGTGCATCCATGCAAGACCGTGACCTCTGTAATGTCAGGATGGCGGCTGCTTGGAATGTGCCTGGGTGAGTGGAGGGAAATTCAAAAACAGGCGTGTTCAAGCACTTAAAGTTGCAGTTGGGCAACAGTATTTGACAGGGCTTCTATAACTCTGGTGAAGCCAGTGTTTATCTGGGACATAATTTCTTTGGGATGAGATCAGAGCATTATTAACGTTTCTGACACCAAATGTGTCCACAGTTGCCAAGTAGTAACATTTAGGCAAAGGTCAGAGTGGAGAGCTTGGGTAAGTTGTTAGCTATTTGCCTGGGACAGTATGTTTTCAAAGTGATAACAGTAATTTAATCATCATCTCCGTGGTGGTATTAAATGTGTAAATTGAATTTGCATATTTGTTCAATTTATACTGACAGTTAACAACATCTCAAGAAAAACTTGTTGTAGATCACCACTAGGTGTAGAATGATAACTGATAGACTTTCATAGGCACCATTTGGAAAAGCAGCATGTGAACCCTCTTCAGGGAGCCATTTACAGAGCAAACAGATGGATACCAAGATGTTTCAGCAGGATTGACTAATGCTACTTTCAGTCCTTAGCTATATACAGGAAAGTACACTGCTTGAGAGAGGAGAAGCAAGAAAAGAGCATGTTTGGCCCATTAAGAAAGCCTCTTCTTGATTGTGATGTGCTCTTCTCACCAACAAATTCGTTTCTTTCCATCCCAGTGCTACCACTTGTTCCAGGCAGCCAGCAGAGTATCTCAAGTGGATGCTCTCTAACTCACTCAGCACACAGCCAGGCATATGGGCTTAATAGATTTGTATTAAATCTAAACAGAAAATTGATAGTCCATGAGCTGAGCCAACTACTTGTGACTGACTCAGTTTAAGAAGTATTTGAAAATGAGAACAGAAAGTCTGGAAACTGTGGCATAGCGTGGATAGTGACAGATGTGGACAATCTGGGAGTGAGAACAGGGAATGTGTATTCTACAGCACAAAGTTACAAAGAAGAGCATTCAAAGCATGGGGTGAGCTCTTGCAGTGTTAGGTGCTACTCTTCATACCTGTAACCCTCCATGTCGTTAATAGGGTGGTACTGTAAATTTTAATTTTAAACCATTTTCTAATACTCCTGTTTTTAGGAAAAAAACTATGATGCAAATACACTGTATAATCTCAAAAACTGAAGAACAGTAAAACCTAGGAAGTTCTTTCTGTGAGCTGCCTTTAATTTTGAAGTCAGCAGTTAGGGAAATGGTGACATAATTTAGCTTTGTTTCCTCTCCTCATTCAAGAAAAGCATTTTCTCAAAGGAAGCAGGTAAAAAATTAAGTTTAGCCTTATTTCTTTCAAGATATTAGTATGTCTGAGAGGTCCTCACATGCTCAGAAATCTTCAGTGAGCCTAGAGAACTAGTTCTTGGTATACAACTTTTAATGGTCAGCTGGGAACCTCTGTTCAGTTGTCTCATTCTCAGTGCCAAAATTAAACAGGCTAATAAAACAATAATGCCTTGTAGATATTGATTTTTGATTAACTCCTTCAGGGAGGAACTGACCTTGCCTAGTGAAGCATTATTTTCCATTTAATGGCACGTTTTACACTTTCTCTGAAAGAAACTGGTGACTCTCCAGCTGACCTGTGTTATAAACCTCCATGCTTCTAACTTTCACTGCTTGCCTTCAACTCTCAGCTTGATGTTTTCTTTTTATTTCAAAAAGGTTAAAAAAATCGTCTCCACTTAGTGTGATCCTGTGCAGTTTTCTTTAAACAAGAGGCAGTGTTTCCCTAAGGGAAAAGGAGTTCTTTTACTCTGAGAATACAAAATGTTTCTCTACAGTGATGCTGTAGAGAATTTCTTACCTCAGTTATAACAACATATTGTGAAGTCCTCATACTAAAGAAAAACAATATCCAGTAAGATGCTAGTAAGAGGACAGAAAGAGGACACACCCCAGTCATAATGTAGTTTCAGTTATTCTGTTCATTTTTAAAACCACCTAGTTTTCAGTTGCCTTTGGTACTGCCGAGCAGTCCTTTACGTTCAGTTCTGAGGGATTAATTAGACTCAGATGAGAATTTTCATTGTCTTGTCTCAGAAATAAAATGTCAGTCCTTGGAGAAATTGCAGGGGAAAAAAACCCAAACAAACAAAGAATGATGCAATTACTGGGAAAAGCATATTTCTTTCATAGAAATTTCATTATGTGTACTCAGGAGAAAATTAAAGCAACTGTGTCTAAATTCAGTGCCATAAAATGATAGAACACCTCATCCAAAAATCAATGCAGCAGCAATGCTCGGATTATTAGTTGCTCTTGCCTGAATTGTGCAGTGAGTGCCTGAATTGTGCAGTGAGCACCTGAATTGAAAAACCAGACGATTTTCTACTGTCCATCAAGAAGAGTGCTCCTGGCAGCAACAAAAGAGCCCCAGTGACATTGAGGCTCTTGACAGCCTCTCTTGGAAAGGAGAGCTCAGCTTGCAATGAGAACAAATGAGGAGGCTGGAACAAATGGTGGATCGAAGAATGATTCACCCATTGTTCCATATTCAATAGCAAATTGTGAGTTGCCTGCCCCTGAGCACTTGTTATTTTGTTAATTTCCTCAGCTTCTTTGAAAAGAGATGATAATTTCAGCCATAGTTCAGGAGACCAGGGGGATGGGGTTTAGAAACATCCATTTTCCCTCTCCCCACCCAAGTTTCATGACTGTAATAAAGTGAATCCTTCATCTGGGAAATTCGGTAGTGACAACTTGGCAGTTCTGGGTTAGTGGTTGGACTCAATGGTCTTAGATTAGAGGTCTTTTCCAACCTAAATGATTCTATTATTCTACTAATAAATGTTTTGTGAGGTAGCTGTTACACATGTGAAAGAACTTACTCAGTTCATGTCTTGAGGAGCTTGCTTTGGTTAGTTTTTTTTTCCTTTGAGAAGTTGAAAACATTTTTGTCAGACAGGAAGCTCACAGCAGGGGTAACACTCATCCTGTCCATGATTTGCTGAGACTGGTAACACACCTTTTTGGGAGAAATTACTACATCTTCTGGTGCCTGCTCATCCTGGAGAGGTCCAGAGCTGCACATGTCAGGGGGCTTCAGATCAGCTACATTGAAAGTGAGGCACAAATACTGACTCAAGATCACCTGGCTGGGGCAGGGATTAAAGCCCTGGGGCTTTCATTTATCAGTCCCTATCCATCAGACCAGTGCAATAGTAACTAAAATACTCTTAGAGTTTCAATGCAGGGCAATGGGTTGGTTTTGGTTTTAAGTGAGACTAAAGCACAGTTTTAGTTCTTAAAGGTAGGCCTTTAAAAGGTAGGCCAGAGGCCGTGTTGTAGTGTAGTCCCACAAAGAGCTGTATCAGCCCATTGGTTACAAGAGCAGCAATACCTTAAACTGATACTGGAGACAGTGTACAGAGTAAGCACAGCCTTTGGCTGCTCCTGAGACCTTGGGGCTGTCTTTGTCCTTTTCTCCTGCAGTGCTGTAGCTCAGTCCAGTGCACACGCATGTGGGCAGCACACAGCAAACTGAAGGGAGCTGCAGTAACCCTCCCAGCTGGACTATACACATGGAGTATTGCAGGAGAGTCTCCTCCTTTCACTGCAATATAGAGAATCAAAAAAAGTTGGGAGCATGTCTTTTTCTAATGAAAAGGTGAGCACTTGTGGGAAAAAATTATTGACACAAGTGAGGTCTTGCTCTATGGAAAGGGCTTCAAGGCACTACAGCACCGTGGCAATAGTTGTACAGAGAATTTGACTGCCACAGAGAGTCTTCGTAATTGTCTCTTTCAGCAGCAACTTGAGCAATTTACTCCTCTCCAATTTTCACCCCACAATTCCTGAAATTGCTTTTCATTTTTCTTTGTGTTATACTTCTCTGTTTAGAGGGAAGGGCAATTTCATATCTAATTCTTGTCTTAGCCCTTGACCCTGAAATAGCTGTAAATACTGAGTAAAATGCCTGACATCCCAAGTCACTGTCTTTGTCACTGTTCTTGATAGCAAACCCTCTGACAAGCATGACACTACCAGCTCGTCTTGCCACTCACCTCATTTTGAAGCACAAAGGCCCCTCCAGGCCCCTGTTAATGCTAATACAGAGGCTACACCAAGCAAGCATATCTCCAAGCATATGCCACGGTGCTGGATACCACTGAGCTGGAAAAGAGACCCTAAGTAGGAGGACGCTGGATTTCTTTTATTATGTTTTTTGGGCTCTTCTGCCCTAGAAGTTTCAGAATGGGAGAGACCATAGTATCTCCCATAGTCAAGTTCCATTTAATATTTCTCTATGATGTGGTTTCAAGCCCTCACCCTGCCTTTCAGAAGCATCTTAGGAAGCTGCTGACAGGCAAGATAGAAACACATCCCTGCAGGGTGTCCTGCCAAGATGGTGGATTCAGAAAGGGATTCGTCACACAGAAATAATGTCTTATTGCAAAGTCTTTATGCCTTATAAAGCCAAGCATTTTTTATATAGGGAAGATGGGTGAGAGTGATTTTTGACCCTATGTTTCCTCCTGCCTGTTCTCCCAGGAGACTACTTGGAATGTCAATCTGAACAAGTGGATTGACTCAACTGAGAGGATTATTTGGAATGAACAAAGGTGAGGCAAGATCTCTGGCCATCCTAACAAACCTCCTACCAGGGATCTTGGAGTGATAAATCTAACTGTGGCCTGCAAGCTGGCTCCATGTCTTTCAGATTTTGTAACAGAAATGAGAGGGAATGGGAACAGTGCCAGAGACTGCAGAATTGTGTTTATCTAATCTGTGAGATATCAACAGAAAGAAACAGATTAATCTCAGTGATTCCTCTAATTTAAGGCATACAGATAAGGTACATGTCCATAATCAGTATTTCTGCATTAAAAGGAATTGGTGCAAATGTTTTTTACTCCAGAACACCTTCTAATTTACATCCTTGTCACGTACAGCCTGAGACCCAAGAAAGCCTGAGACCCAAGAAGAATGCATGATAAACTTTTTTTTTTCCTTTAGTGTATTTTTAATACTCAACAGTTGGGCCAGAGGAAATATATCCTCTCATTCTGGTAGCTTGGTGAGAGGCATTGATGAATTCTGAATAAAACACCCTCTGAACCTTCCTCAGAATATGGGATGAAGAGTGAGGAAGGTAAGATGTGAAGTGAGTCCATGCAGCAGAAATCATTAAAATGGCAATAAAAAAACAAAACAAAACAAAAAAACCAACCAACCAAAAAAAGATAGGAAGCATTCTTCAAAGAAAGCTCTCTTGAAGGGCATAACCCCTCAACAAAAGAGTCATCTGGAAACTGCTAGGAACTGGTTCTTATGATATATTAAAACCAGCATCAGGCTAGTTACCAGATGGGCTACTTAGTAAAAGGCTTTATGTCAAAATTTCCCAGCCTGAGATGCCTGTAAGAGGCCCAGAGGTAAATAATCCGAGGAGAGGATTTGAATGCAAAATAAAGAGTATTAGGATTTTCAAGGACTCAAGCATGGCATTACTCATGAGTCAAGGGGTTATTTCTATATTGGTATATTAGGAAATCTAATGTGGGTGAGTATTCAGAGGCCATGGGACCAGAGAGGAAATATGTACATAAATAAAGGTGAAAAGATGGATGGCACACACAAACAAGTCCTCAGAAAGGGATGTTGTGCACAAAAAATTGATTTACAAAGGAAGAAAGAGGGGGGAAACCAGCAGATTTGTGTTGGTAGATTTAGAGAGAACAGGAGAATGTATAAAAACTATGTACTGTGCAAATCACTTTCAGAAACTAAGCAAGAAGCAAGCAGAAAAAAAAAAAAAGAATGAACAACTTCTCTGTTTCTTATCCTTACCATTTTTAACTAGAAGAATAAGGCAGTGTGAAAAGCTGGGGAGCTTTGAAATTGGAATGGAAGGCAGGGTTTGCCTTCTAATAGCAAGAATGTGGGATTCACTGTAATTGTTCTAACAGAGCTTCAGATATTGCCAGATTGTAACTTGAATTACTGCCAGAGAGAGCTGCAGCATACTGTAAAGGACTCTGCCTCCCTGAGATGGGTGCTTTAGCAGCTCCCTGGTTGCAAGCTTATATTTTGAACTCATCCAAGTGTATGAGAAGTCTAACATTAAGGACTGATGTGTATTTGAGCAGTCAAATGTGATGAGAAACGTGCTGCTTCATCTTCTGCTCTGCACAAGGCATCAAAGATGAACTATCTGAGAAGATAGGATGGCTCAGCAACAGACTGTGAGCTACTTTTATTGTTAGCAATTTCTAAACTCTCTCTAGGCCTTGGAATCAGTTTCAGTTTTGATCTAGAGTCTGAATAAGACATCACACAAAGAAGCACACAATCATTTATAAAAATATCTATTTCACATTAATTTATTCTACTGTCTTGTGCTTTGGTTCAATAGTTTTCCTTTTAATTAAATTTCAGTAGGAATATAAGACAAAGACAGCTAAGAATAAATTCATCTATGTAGTTGATTGTTGTGATAGAAGATTGATTTGGGTTTTTTTTAGATAAAGGGCATTCATTTTTTAACAAGAGTAAGCTTGTCCTCATGTTAAAAGTAATAATACAGAGCATTTCTGCATTGCAAGGAGAAAATTAATTACTGATATTGCAATGACATATCTCTCCAGCTTATTTGCTTGTGAATTGGAAATCTCCTGCCACAGCTTTCATAAAGTCAGAGGAAAAAGTACTGCTGTCATTGGGGTTGCTGTTTTGTAATGGTAGGCATAGCCTGCTTAAGGAGCAGAGAAGAGTTTCATGTCAGAGCACTCTCTCTGTGTCCCTGATCCAGTCAGTGCCCAGATGTACCTCCACAGAGCTGCCTCCATGGAGGGGCTGCCTACTGGGAGGTCCTGATACCCTCAGACCTACAAGCACCACCCCCGCCTCTGTCATCCTACATCACATCTGGTATTCCCAGCCTGCTGGCTAAGCCACCTACCTCAGAGCCTGATCCAGAGCTCACAAGAGGCAGAGGGGCAAGTCTCCATCAATTCTCAGGATGCTTTAGAAAAAGCCCTAAAATAAAATTATTAGACCACCTTATTTACTAGAAATGAAGGGAAGAACAGAGAGGACAAGGAAACCCCCTGGATTGTCTCTAGCTTCCTCCTTGTGTTATCCTTCAAAGCCACAGCTATGGCTGACAGGTAAAATGTCCAGTTTTAAGAGTCAACTCACAATATCAGATACTTGATATTATGACAAAGTCACAGGTTAGAATAATTTAAACAAGGATACCTTTAAAATAGCTTAAAATACTTGCAAAGTTTCTGAGAATTTTACAGTGCTTGCACATCAGTGGTAGCTTGCTGCAAGTGCAGAAGTGTGACAGAAATACTGTACCAAATGATGTCAGCCAGACAAAAACAATCCAGGGTCTTGCTGTTGACCCGAGCTGTACACTTCAACATAGGTGTCTTTTACAGTTCAGCGATGAGAGCACCATCAGGCACAGGAACAAGCTGTCTGCCTTCAACAAGCATCTCTGTAGCAAGTATCTGTTAAAGAGGCAGGTGAGAGAAGGAAAATGATTCATTTGTGGGCACTTGAGATGTCAGGTATGGTCTTTCAGAAAGCTTGGACAAAGCAATGCAATTCTGATTCTGCCCCAAGAGGACATACACTAGTTAAGGCAGAGCAAGTTATTTGCATAATAAATTAGTGTCCAAATGCTGACATTGTCAGTATAATCACTTCTTTTAAAGCATAAAAGAGATTTGTAATAATGAATGAAATGTCTTTCCCTCTCTTCTCCCCAGTAAATTATAGAAAACCATAGTGACACACAGAAAGTGGTAATGACAAGAAATCCGTAATTGTAGCAGCAAGAAGAATACACAAAACAAACCACACTGGAGACAGTAGCTATTAATCTTCTTTAGTATTCCTAGACAAATCTTTACAATTTTCACTTTGCAAGTGGAAAAGGTTTCTGTGATATTTACGGGTATAACAGAACTGGAATTCTGAAACGAAAAGTTTTTTTAGATTCTGGTAAACATGAAAATTTTGTAATGTATGGAAAATGTTACCACTCTAAATCTCTCATAATTTAGGTGTTTGGGAAGGTTCCCCATCCACCTAGTACAGTCTGGGGAATAGTTTGCAAAACTCAGAACATTTGCTGTATGCAGTGACAGCTGCGTGACGTTTATTTCTGGCACACGGTTCCCCAAACGTGCTCATTGACGTTCATTTTATGCGGAGAATGTCTGAGTTCTGCTTGGGAGAGACTTACGGACACAGCTGACTTTCCATGTCATCTGCAGAAATTCTCTTCATCCTGTATGCACGCCAGCAGCTTGCTTTCACTCAGATTGATTGCTGTTTTTCTAGCCTATATTTAATATCTCTGATAGATGCTTAATTGCTCCCACTGGGATCATGGCATTTAACTGATCACCATTAGTCTCCACTCTCTGTCATGCTCTATTGATACTAAGTTGTAGTTTCTATTCACCATGCTCTTCCCTATAACTTGTTCTATAATCTCTCTGCTTTTCCATCTCTTAGTACATTAAAGAAACTTCCTGCTTCCTACACTGCCTTATAACTCTTAAAGACAGAAATATGAGTTATTTACCTTATATCCAGTATCAACACCCTCAGCCAAAAGCCAGTAGTAGCAAGATGGACACTTTAATCTTACTTATACTTATGAAGCACATCTGTATTTGTACTTACATGGATTAGAAGTTTCACATTCATAATGCTTCTTTGAGAGGAAGAAGATGCCTAATCCTGGCATGAGAACAGGAAGCAGCTGCAGAAACAAGATGTGATGAAGTGACCATAATCCCATTCCCCATCCCTCTGTGTCACTGCAAGGAGGAGTTAGAGGATCAGAAATAAAGTTAAGACCAGGAAGAGGGGAAGGGTGGGGGCAAGATGTTTTCAAGATTCAGTTTTACTTCTCCTTTTTCTACTGTTTCACCCATGATGGTAATTAGCGAGTGATCTCTCCCCGATGTTATCCCAACCCATGAGCCTTTCATTATATTTTCTCTCCCCTGTCCAACTGAGGAAGGGCATGATTGAGTGACTTTGGTGGGCACTAGGGAGTACAAGAATTCATCATCTTCTCATTGTGCCAAGGCCAGTCCTTCAAGTTCTCTTAAGAAAAGCTGTGGTCCCCATTCAGCTTTTTGTGGCTCTCATTCAGCAAAGCAATGCAATCAGCATGTCATCCCTTGCCATCTGCTGTCCTACACCTCTCCCTGCTAAGCTTAAATTGAGCATTTCCAGGGAAATCCAGCCTCTCCAAGGTCTGGGGGAGTTTTTGTCACTGGCTTGGCTGCATTAGGGCATCAGTCTGAAGAAACCTATGAAGTTAAAAGAAGCCCTCCATGTTTTGCAGGCTTCATTTTTTGCCTGCCCCAGGGCAAGAAATCACCTCATCGTGTCCTTAGCTTTGAGCCCGTGGATGCTCTGAAGCCCTTGTTTTGTCAGGGCAAGACAGTGCAACACATGGTACAGGTCTGCCCAGTGCAGGGTCAGGGCACCTGATCTGGGGTCACCTGGTGGTCTCTGGAACAGGAAGCTGGGAACAAGGGGGACAGTAACCTCTAAAACAGCCACCTCTGGTCACACCACCAGATGTTTGCCTGCCCAGACCTAAACCAAGGGTCATATCTGGGCCGGAGCAGAAATTCCCACCTCGCTGCTCCTGGGTACACCGAGATCTGATGATGACTGGGACATCAGGGAGGACTGCCATAGGACAGGCATTGGCATTCACAGCACAGGTCATACTCACATGGAGATGAGTATTTGCTTTCCCTTTATCTTCTAGGCTGCAAATGAATAACCATTTAAACACATTTGTTATTTAAGTAAGGCCAAAAAGGGAGCATAATTACTATGAAAACCAGTGCACTGTGAAACCTGTAACATTTAAATCTAACTGTTGACCTTAAAAAGTTTCATCTCATTACACTTCCAGGAGGTAAAAAGGGGCAAGTGCGGTAGTGCAGAGGGCAGCTGTGGTGGCACGTAATTCTGTGTTGTAAATCCCTGCAAAACATTTTGTTAACACCTACCTGCCCTCCTCTCTTGTCATTTTTTCCATCACCACTTGATTCCTCTTCGAGCATCTGAAGAGACTCCCTGACTTTAACCAAAGAAATACTTCATAACATTTCCAGGCCTCAGAGGATGTCAGAGTACTTTTAACTTTTCTACTGTCTTTGAAGAGATGACATGCTGCTGGGACTGTCCTCTAGCTCACAGCCCTCAGAAATGCCAGGAAAACCCTCTTTGGTAAGGAATTATGTATTGTATGTTCAACCCAGTGTGCCTGTCCATGCAGTGTTGACCAAGCTGGTGTTCTCCATGCCAGAACCTCCTTCCAGAACCAGGACCCACTGAAACTCACCACCATCGGGCTGCCTAGGACAGGGAGAGTGACACTTTCTGCTCTGAGCCAGCATGAAATGGATTGGAAAAGCTGCTGTGATTCAGCTAAAAGGAATACCTTGCAGGAAGAGAGATGGCATCCAAAAAGGCTGACAGCAAAATATGACTTGTCTCTCAGACATCCCAGGTGCTTCACTGCAGAACTGGTGAGAGGAAATTTGACCTATTCCTACATGTGGCAGTCAATAAATGATGTTATTCAGCCTGGAAGGCAAGAAATGCTGAATGTGACACCAGACACTGCCTAATGCTGCCTCTGCCAGGGAAACAGAGAGAAAGCAGGAAAGCTCTACAGGAGCCACAGGGCCTGCAAAAAATAGATCAGTGTTACATAAAGCCCACGTTCAATTATTCAGGCTCTGTCTACTTGATGCATTTGAGCCCCAGGTTAGAACAATGCATGACCCTGTGTCCAGTCAGAGCCAGCAGTGAATTTGGAGGCAGCACCTCTGAGCTATCCCCAGTCAGAACAAGGGTACATTGAGTAATGGAGCACAACCACAGACCTGATTCCTAATTTGTCACACGAGGTCAAGATACGGCAACACTTCAGAAGGACTTTCAAGAAGTAGTTGTTCCTTGCCAGAACACTGTATATTCTTAGAGTAAATGCAGCTACAGGCAATGTACAAACGCAATGGCAGCTGCTGTGTGCTCAGCAGGAGTCCAGGCACCAGCAAACACAGGGCCTTGCAGACACAGAGCTTCAGAGATGTGTCCTTCTACTTTATTCTACATGAAAGCAATCCACATAATCAGAATAGGGAGCCCAATTTAGTAAGTTAGTCACTGCACAGACACCCATCAGAGGCTGTCCCTGTCCCTTCTCACCAGTGCCACACCACCATCATGTAGCACTGCACCCTGGAGCTCTCCAGGCTAGGTCTGGTCCCACAGTCCAGCCGGTAAAGGGGTGAGTTCCTGCACCCAAAAACACTGTGTCCCAGTACTGAAGCCAGCTCAGGCTTTGATGCAAGACATGCTTCCAGCTATGTGATATTCATTGAATGTGTGCAAATCAGCCCCTGAACATGCCCAAGAAGGCTCATTGCTACAGACATGCTTCCTTTGTTGTCCAAAGGAAAGAGATCAGCTAGGACAAGGCTGCTGCTACATGGGCAGCATATGCAGCTGGGGAATGAGACCTTCCTTCCCAGGGGCTCTTTGGAAGCAGACAGCAAGCAAAGGTGAATTGTGGTGGCAGCAAGCTCCTCTCCCACTGCTAGCATTCCCCTCGGATCTTCTCCATTATAAGATGGGAGCCTAGGAGAAACAGTGACTGCGAGCAGGCTACCAGCACAGCAGCCTTTAGCCTGCACATGGGAGGCAGGCAGGAGTAGGCCAAGGGCACACAGCTGTCCTCGAAGTCCCCACATGATTTAGGATGGGCACTCATTTTAAATGCCATTATTTACAGAAGCACAACCTGCCAATACCATAGATCTTGCGACAACTACAGGCGATAAATCACTTAGCAGCACTGGTTTCCAGAGGCACCAATAGCCACTCACCCTACAAAAGTCAGCCCATTATTTTAGTTCCAGAAATGCATTGCAGGTGGCACGTTCCTTTGGTACCACAAGAGTTGTATTAAATAAATTGCCCTAGTCCTTGTAGGCAACAGCCAAAAGGGCTGCTTTGAGTCAGCCAGCCCAGCATCAGTTCCCTCTACTCAAGCCCTTTGCTCTTCTGAAGTGCAGTAAATAGAACTTGCTCCACTGCCAACATTTAGGGGTTGAAACTACCCAGCAGAAAACCTGCACCAATATTGCCTTCACTTTAATATTTTTCCCTTTTTCCCCCCACAGGGGATGTCAGGGTCACCCCACCCAACGAGTCCTGGTGCTACAGGCACAGAGATGTGCACTCATAGGAATGCAGGTGGGTAGCAGAGCTGGTCTGGCTGTTCCAGCTGGGCTGGAACTCACACTTCAGAGGAGCTTTCACACTACACTACAATGAAGAGCTACAGAACTCTGGGGACACACAGCATGAATTGTAGGTATTTGAGAGCCAAGGAAGAGAAAAATGTCTGCAGTGTACCCACTGACTTTCCAGCTCTCTTTGAGGAAATCATTATTACCACAATCCAGAGAGTAAATTCCAAACTGAAAGAGATCTGTCACCCCTCATGGACACCAAAACAGGCAGGACCAAACTTGAGGCAACAGTTTGACTGTTCAGCTTAACTGCTTCATACACCATTCACTCCCTCGTCCCTGATCCACAGTTTTACACAGCAAACAGCTCTGCCTTTCCTGCCCAGAGCTCCATTTCAATTAGTTGTGGACTGCAGGGAAACCACTGCAGCTACCTCAATATAAAATGGTGTAAGAGAAGGGAGAACCAGACCCTTTGTCTTTAAAAGCTCAAGACTTTGTGATTTGCGTGGGCAGTATTTTCCCACTTAATCCTCTTCACTGTAATTCAGAGAAGTAAAGCAAACACTCTGCAGAGGAAGTAGATGAATTTGGCCATTATTTTGTTAACATATGCACACAGTGCTAGCCACTATTATTAACTCAATACACAATCTTTATTCTGTTATTTTAAAAGAGGCAATAGCTGCAGCCTGCATTAAAAATATTTTTCACAAAATACCTTTCACTGTAAAAAACCAAGAAAACTCTACAGATGGTAGAGGAAACACCACAGGCTACAACTTTTCTAGAATCACACACCAGTTTCCCTGATCATAGTAACTCTTTTGAACCCTGACACAATCCAGGGATCTGCACGCTGCTTCCAGTTCCCCTTCACAGAACACATGGTAATAGCGGTGGAAAACAGGGCTGAGTTCTTGTGATTCTTTGGAGCCACCTGGAACTAATACTGTATCAACACTTTCTTCTTTCTTTTTACTACCACCTTTCAGGTGCCAAGGAACTAGCAAATCTTGAGAGTGAAAGGAGGTTCTGTTAGTGTGAACAGGCAGTCTGAAGTCTGCTACTGGCTTGGCACTACAGCTTTCATCTTTCAAGCCATTAAGGAGTTGGTCAGACCATGCTGAGTCTTGGCTGCTGTTATCAGGCCCTTGGTCATTAAGTGGTCTCTCGGCTGTGCCAGTATTCATTTCCTTCTCTTTGTTTTTATTACCATTCTTTTCCTTAAGGTATTTAGACTTCTGGTTTTTGTATTCTTGTTCCATTGCCCAGACATAAATGAGTGCTTTTCCACCAGGTCTTAGAAGCCGAGCTAGTTCATGGATAGTAGCCAGTCTCCGCTCCTGGAAAGGAAAAGCAAAAGTGTGAAGTCAGTACATAAACAAAAAGTCAGGAGAATGGAATGGCAGCAATTCCTCCTTGCCTAAGATACACTAAAACTTGAAAGGAAGGTGTTTTTTCCCACTATTTATTTTCATTCATAATATAGCCTCCATCACTGTGTGCAAGCCAAGACATTTTCCTAGACATAATTTCTTCATCAAGACATCACTCATGTCAAGCATTGGAGCAGGCTGTCCAGGGCAGTAGTGGATTCACCACCCCTGGAGGTATTTAAAAGACTTGTAGATGTGGCACTGAGGGACGTGGTTTAATAGTGAACTTGGTGGTGCTGGGTTAACAGCAGGACTTGATGATCTTAAAGGTCTTTTCCAGCCTCAGTGATTCTACTATTCCCTTTCCATTTGAAAATAGTTCTGTGCTGAGCAGGATTTCTTGGACATACCAGCCCACCTGGAAAAGACAAACACCTTTTCAAGAAGGTGATTCAGTATTTAAAATCCCAGATTCAAACCTACTGTACCTGATGATGCACAGGCTAAGTTTGCACCTGAAGGGGTCAGATTTACAGCTTAAACACAGGTCTTCTGACCACACAAACAAAGATATGTCAGCCTTCTCCAAAACAGAGTTCCTTCTATTTTTTTGTACTGGATTTGGAATCATTCACTGCGTTTCTGGTATGGAAAGATCCATGGGGCTTCTCTAAGATGGTCTGGAAGCTTGTTACCATGGCACAGTTCCTGCCAGGAGAACCTTACCCAGCCCAAGGACACAGCAGACTGGTGAGGAGTCTCCCTTTTGTTTGAAGATGGACAACGAATGCACAGATTAAAAAACCCCAAATCACAAGATCTGCCCAAGATATGAGCCTGGAAGCAATATATCTCTTGACTCCCACAGCAGAGCCCCCTTCTCCAGTGTCATTAATTGCAAGCACACAAAAATGAAACCCAAACATCAGGACCAAAGCTTCAGGGGGAGCAAGGGTATCTGAAAAGCAGAGAAAGTCTAAGAAGCAGCAGTAGCACAACAGCTTAACTCTGCTCTGACAACTGCTTACACCAAATGCAAACCTTGGATTTCTTCCCATTTTGTTCTTGCCTTTGCTTGTACTGTAGTATTGGCAGCTCTGCACAGCAATACAACGGTAGAGTGGAGCAGAGAGAGGGGTGACTTACTGCTGTTGAGAAGTGGTGTATTACAGCAATGGAGATGCAGGCGTCACAAGAACCACTGCGGATTGGCACTGACAGGGCATCACAGACAAACGCCTGGAAATGTTTTTCTGCACAAATATCCACCAGGTTTTTACTGCGATCACAGCCAACCTAGAACAGATAATGTTTCTTTAAGCTTTTCAAAAGAGGATAATTATGAGACTGGAATATGATTCTCACTTGATGCTTAAAGTAATAGAGTCATCACAGTCTCCCACTGAGGGAACACAGTTTAAAATCAAAACAAGAGCAAGTGTGAGAAAATATCTTTAAGAGAAGTATATAGTTCCCAGGTATAGACAGAAAGAAAACAACCTTGATGCTTACTTAAAACAAAAATGAAAGACCGGGTAGTAGCTTATTATAGCACGCTGATTTTGAACCAGCTTAAGACGGACCAGGTTTCAACCTAACTTTTCTTCAAAACCCATTTAAGGTGTCTTGAAATGAGCAAAATGAGAGGTGATCTAACCTCAGTATTTTGTTTTCATTCAAACTGCCATTTGTAGTTTGACAACATTTCAAGTACCCAAATACTGAACTCACAAAAGCTGACCTACAAGTGTAAACAACTATCCAGGGACTTTGGTGGCATCACTGAAATATGGCATACAGCTTCACTCATCACCCAGGTTTTGTCATTTCAGTGTAAGTAAAGAAGTGCTCAGATATCTTCTTCTTACCCCTCAGTATCATGATCCACAAAAATATTTAAGCACAACATAATTTTCCAAGGTTCTACACAGTCCAGTGAAGTGACCCCTAAGAGCCATTTCAGAACACCTCATAAAACATTAGTCTTTTTCCCCATTAAACCCTGCCCAGTGTCCACATCAAAGACAGTAACACAAAACTTAACATCTTTGAAAAATCAGCATCTAGAAGTGTTTTTTTACATGCCTGCATAAAAGCAGTAAATCTAAATTGATCAAGACACCTTCTGAAAGAAATAGAGTGAGGCATGCGCCATCCTTGTTTTCATGTCTGCCATGCACACTGAATACTCAAACCAAAGCCCTGCTACCAGGCTGTATATTAAACTTTGCTTGTATAAGAATAATAAATTTGTTTCTTTTCAATGACCAACAACAAGTAGATAGCAGAGAATAGGTTCAGAATCCTAAATAATTACTGTTGACAGTGTTTGTTGCATGACACCGAAAGAATACTAAACCATCTTTGATACAAGAATAGCAAACAACTTACTCTGCTTAATCAACCCAGAAGAGACAACAGTACCACTAAAATTGAAAACCTCTTTTGCAATGATTAATGAAAATATATTTATTTTCCATCATAATTTTTCATTTTATCCATTCAAATCCTTTTATCTTTCAGCCTACCATCACAGTTTTGAAGAAAACCAGAATTCTGTTCCAGTCTTATGTCCTGAAAGCTTACCAGTGAGCTGCCTTCTACTCAGGGCCCTGACTTTTTATCCAAAGTAAATGAAACGGTTGTGAAAATGCCAACCTGACAATACAAGATAATCCTCCACAGAAACTATGAATATGTATATATTATCCTGCAGTAAACAGACCTGGAAAGATCAATCCTTCAATCAATTGCTTTCTTCACATTCATTCCTTGGTCTCTCACATTTACTAAAGCACTGAGTGAATTGTGTTGTTTATGAATAAAAAAAGGAAACTCTTGTTTACTTGAAAGCAAACAAATCCCCATCATTTGACACTGGCAGCCAACTGAAGTGTCTTTGAATTACTCTGACAACCTGCATGTTAGCGATTACACACCTCATTACTGGTACCTTTAACTACTTCTGCAATTAAGACATTGGCTTGCAGTACTTAATAATAAAATTCAAAGGACGAAATTCACTGCTGGCAGAAGAAGGAAGAAGAACATTTGCAGCTTCCACTGACAGCAAGCTTTCCCAGAAAGAATTGCTTTGGCCCTCTACATCTAGAGTAAAAATGGGCTGGATAATGGAATACAATCCTCTGTTCCCAAAATGACCTTGAAAAGGACTACAATGTATGCTGATGAAATCCAATGAACTGAGAATGAGAACAAAGGCATGACTGCCAGAATGCAAAGTCCACATTTGCATCTAAATTATATCAAATATTATGAAGTCAGGTTTACTTGTATTGACATACTTTCTAAAGCAAATATACATCCAAAGCAAAAAGAGGCTGTTTCGCAATGAAAATGGAGACTTTGAAACAGAACACTTTGAACACACAGCTGCTCTAGAATAGATATATTAGGCTAAAACTTTACATGGTTTTAAATGTAAACATGACAATAGGTGCTATGCATATATGCATAAACTGTGAACAGAGGGAGTCATCACAGATGCCTGGTGCTGAAGCTAGGCAACTTTAGCATGCTTACTAGAATTATCTCTACGTGATATTTCAAAATAATTATAATCCAGACATCTGTTCCCACATCCCTGCCTTTTTGGGAAGTACCTCTACCCCTCTCTGCACATCTTTTTTGTGATGTAAACAATGGCTCACAGGAGCTCCAGAGTGGCTGCTGACAGGTACTGTGATTGAAATCCACTTGGATTTCATGCGCTGATTTTCAGTTTATAAGGATAAATACTAACTGCACCCAACTCTTATTTTAAGACAGGAAATCTACATTAGTATGGAGGCCTGTAACTCTGTAACTAGAACCCCAGCAAACACAAAACTTAGGAAAGGGGCAAAGGTATGTCATCAGGCATACCACACCCTCTCTGGGCACACTGGATAATACAAACCTTTAAACAACCAAAATATATATGTAAAAAAAGACCAAGATACAAGAGGAGAAGAGAGGGAGAAACAACTATAACACCTGTGACTTGTCCAAGTTTGCAGCAGCTCTGTACTGGCTTCCTGGAAATGGGTAACATATGCAGTTATGCCATCCTGCTCCTTCATGTTCCCATACACCTTCACCTCCACTTTTTCAGCAAGGAGTACCTAAAGTAGATTTTATAAAATCTGCTTAATGCAGTGGTTTGGTATAGATCATTAGGGGGCAAAAGAGACTAATAAATAGCTTGCTTTGTAATGATGCTGCAAATCTGCAAAAGATAAATCCTCCTGCATGCTGAAATAAAGATAGGTAAAGACAGCTAGACATTACCCACCACTATGTATTTTCTTTCTACATTATAATTAACTCAGCCTGGTAGATTTAGTCCATTTAAGTATCTGGGAACCTGATTTATTCAGCACATTACGAAGCGATGAACAAAATGACATCTAATTCTGAAATCCAGCCACCAAATGGAATTATGTCGCTCTCCAGAGAAATGCCTCAGCTATAACCAATAGCATGAGAAGCTCAAGAAACCAAATTATGAACAATTAGTCTGAGTCAGGCTTTCAGTATTCCTTTTATGTAGTGTTTTGGTTTTCCATTGCATATAGTCAGGGTATCTCTGAAAGCAAGTGCTATGCCTAAGACCCAGAGTTCATTTCTCAGTGACAAAGCAACAGAACCAAGTTGACCCATTCAGCATTCATTCTGGTTTTGTGCTGCTCTTGCCAGTTCCTTCTGAGCTCTCTCATCCATTTAATGACTGTTACTCATTGAGAGAAAAGGGCAGGAAAGGTTCATCTGCCTTGCCCTTCAATTGCTAAGATATGGTGAACTTACTCCAGGTGTACCTTTACTAATTGGTTTTGTCCCTCCTGCTTTTACCCACTACTAAAATATCCTTGGGAGAGAAATCTATTCTCAATCTGTACAAACCCAGTGCAACTAAAACCCACCCAACATTATGCAACCACACCACGGTAAATATTCACTCTCTTTCCTCCCCACACCCTGGAAAAACCAAATTTTTATATAGTTCTAGTAGATCACAGTTTGGGCCAGTAATGCAGAAAACAGCGATGCACATCGCACAGCAAAAAGGTGTCTTACAAGGTTTTGTGAAATGTAAATTACGTTACCAATTACCTCTGAATGACACACAACAGAAATATGAATGTCTGTATTAAAGCAAAGCATTCTGGCTCCTCTATTGCCAAATTTTTTTTCCTATCATCAGTACTCTGTCACGTAATTTCTTTATATAAAAAGAAAAAATATCTACCCTATGGCATTTTCAGTTGTTTGCCATTGAATTTCCCACCAATTTATCAGTTCGATTACAAATGTAAACCACAAATTTGAAAGACTTCAATGACTTTTCATTCACACTTTAGCCCTGTGAGGATGCTGAACATTCCTGCAGAGACTTACACATCACCACACCTACCTGAACACTGGAAACAAGGAGACAAAGCTAAAGCATATAGAAATTGATGAGATCATTGCCATAACATCAATGAAACCCTTGTGGTAATTGGGGGAATGCCTAAGACTGAAACACAGTGTTCCATAAAAATAAAAGCTCTGCTTACAGATATGAATATTAAGGTTGAAAGCACCTAAATAAAATCTGTTAAAATAATTCCCCCAAATGAGGTTGGATGGGGAGAGAATTGTGGAAAAACAACCCTAAGAACATGTCTCTTTTTTGCATTCATTTTAACAATAAAGAGGTGGGTGAGACAGAAAAAGTAATCTGAAACTCTATTAAATTCAACCTTTCTCCAGCCTTTGTGCTAGCTACATCAGACATGGATTCCACCTCCAGCTGAAACATTCTTAATCTGAATTTGTTTGTCATGAAATTGCTGCTCTTGCACGGTGTCAGAATAATGCAGCCATTACAGCACTGTCACTTTCGCTGAGCATAGATGGACTCGTGCATTTCATTGTCACATTGGATACTCAAGTAGATAAGGCTGCCTGTAATCATCTGGAGAAACTGAAGCAAGTACAACAGCACAGGCCACAGTGGAGACGTTTTCAGACAGTACCTGAAGATTAAAACCATCAAGAGAGCCACCTTAGCCTTGATCTACCATTAGCACTGCTACCTAAAGCATAAAAGTGCACAATAACCTGTAAAGCATATTGCTTGCCTTCAGAAATGCTTGCCTCAGGTTTTCAGTACTGCTGAGTCAAAACACCCCAAGCTACAGAGCTGTGCCAACAGTGCTCCATCCAATCCCTACACAACTCCTAATTTTGCAGCACTGCTTTATTGCTTCTTTCCCAACAGGACCTGGGCTAAGAGCTCCAATACATTGTGCACAAAAAAAGGATGTAGAATTGACTAAATTTATGCCTGGTTTTCATGCCTCCAACTAAAGAGGAGTAAATGAGGGAGAAAACTGATGCCCTGCATCTAGGGAGCACTCCCTTTAACCCAACAATGCACCTGATATATAAAACATTCTGTAATCCCTCACCCTCAGCTCCATGCCTAAACCATGGTAGATGGAATTAACAGCACTTGAGATACCTTGTCAAAAGTTTAAAAACACCTGTAAACACAATAAACACAGGGTTTCTTTAACCATACTTTGGAGGCTACATAAAAATAAGTCTAGTAGAAAAAAGGAGTCACATCCATCATCCTGAGGCTCTGTGCTGACTTGTAGATGAAAACAACCAAATGCAAAGTCTAGAGTCTATCTCCATCTAAGAAGCACTAGCTGTCTCCAGTGGAAAATAAAACATCTAGGGAGGTCAACTGAATGAAGCAATTCCCAGATTCTATTTTTCAACTGTTTCAACTGCTTTTCTAACAGTTTCCTCCATTTCACTGTTATTTTTCATGTTTTTTATCTCTCCTGCAGACACATATGAAATGAGGTGAGTCCTAAAGTAATAGAGGAGAGGAGCTGGCTTTCCTTTGACTGCCAGCCAATGTGATCTTTCCTTTCCTTAGCTGGTTAACTGCAGGCTCCAGAAAACAGACTGGTGCTGGCAATTCCTGAACACAGCATCTTGCATTAATTTCACTTTAAAAGTCTACCACAGACCTCCACAACTGCAATTTACCAAATCCATTCTAGAACCAGTTGAGCTTCATGCTACCCTAATAAATGTTTCTCCTCTCTAGTTAGGCTTGTTGATTTTTCTTACAGGAGTCAGGACTGAAAGACTGAAATGTACTGAAATTAATAATTATACTCAGGCTACAGCAGTCAGGCATAAAGATGCCTACTCATTAATTGGATGATGTTGTTCTAGCCCATAAGAACAGTAAGGGAGATAATTTACTAATACAAACAGGGTTGTAAATAACAACTTATCTTTTTTAGCTGAATATAAATAGCAGGACAGCAACTCCTGAGACAGACAAACAACTCCAAGTTTTAATATCAATAATGAATGCTTTGCCCTATATAGAAGTTTTAAAGCCTGACAGATTTCAGAGTGTTTCAGAGGACAAACCTGTGAAAGAATCGGACAATCCTGGGAGAGAGCAGATACCATAAGACACACTTCTCGGAGATTTCTTTTGAGTTAAAACAGCAAGTTTGATTTTTTTTTTTTTCCCAAAAAGGTTTTTTAAATATTTGCAATGAAAGCTATCTCTTGGTTCATATTTGTATATACTTCATCTCTCCCTGACAGGAAGGGAGAGATGTATAACTGGACTAAGTACAGACTGTGAGACAGCAGAAGAGAGAATATGAGCAAGAATGACGTCAGAATTGTCTAAAAGCAAAGAAAAGGGAGAGAAGGGCCAGAAATCTGTACCAAAGTTTTCCCTGTGAATTTTATGTTGGTGTATTTACTGGGCCTGTGCACAGAGCCAGAGGTGGAACAGCCAAACATGACATCATTCACAAATGAGACGTATCACAAGGAACTGAAGAGGACAGGAAAAATAGTGTTGCCCATGGAGATTTCACCCACCCACCAACCAAGTGAAAATCTTGTTGGAAGCATTCAGATTGCCCAACCATTTAATAAATTTATTCAACAACAATGACAAAAATGGCTAAACCATCCACTAGAATTTTTCAATCCACTGCACCCATTACTACTTTTCTCAACATATTTTGAATTACAATGCAAAAGTGGCTTTGAAAAAAAGAAAAAGGCAACACAGATAATGAATACATGTGGAAACTTAAGACAATTGGTAATTGATCTTGGATCAGGAAATAGCTTTCTGTTCTCGGCATTCTTCCAATGCCAACCTGAACCTCCAGTATGCTACAAGTGTATGACAGAATAAACACCAGAACCAACAAAAACAAATTACAGTACCTACTACTTACCATGTACAAATCCTCGTTGATGCTTAGGTACTTCCCATTACCACAGCCAATATCAGCCACTATTGACCCTGTTGGCAGGGACCTGAGAAACTCTACAATTCGGGGCCATGGGCTATGCCTGGTACTGCTGAAGTGTGTGGCAATCTCTTCATACACCTTGTGCACATATTCTTGCTCCAGCTTTGAGGCTTCCATCTCATTCTGGGGAAATGAAGGCTGCACCAGTCTATGCTGTCCCTTCTGGCTGTCACAGACAGATGGGTAAACTAGATACAGCAATGGATACAAAATATTAACTTTTTTAAGCAACTCCTCGTTGATTAAGCATGTTTAGAAAAATTAAATTAAAAGTGAAATATTAAAATGCAAAAAAATGCTTCATTCCTCCTTTATCTTTTAAAAACTGAAACACAAGTCAAACTGCAGAAGTGCTTGATGACCTGAAAACAATAACCTGCCCACATGTATCAGAGGCTGTTTGCAGTGATCATTAATCTGCTGTGTTAATGATGTTTATGCTCTCAAAACTGAGATAGTGTCCCCAATGCCAAAGACCACAACATCATCGCAATTCAGCCTCAGAAATTCTGTTCTAAGGGCATAAATGGACTTCAGTTCCATGTAATCATTGAGCCACCTGTCTATTATTATCTCTACTGCCCTAAGGCACTGTACATGGCTCTGTCACTGCAGATACGACTCCTTCTCTAATGTACTTATTTTCTCAAAATTACAGGCCCCCTCAAATAAAAAACAATCAAAAAAAGGAGGAAAACTTGAAGAATAGTTATTTCTATTTTGTTACATTATTAAGCACTTGAAATGCCAATAAAACGCAAGACTACAGATTACTCACCTGGCTCTGGAGCAAGTCAAATGCCTTCCTGTATAGAGAAACTCCAGGAACCACATGAATGCAACCAATTCAAGCCATATAGCACGCTATGAACCATCCAGGAATAACTATGAAGACTACCAAAACTACTCAAAGGAATCAAATGATTTGCTCAAAAACAAAAGCAGCTACCTATTGGTGATAAATAACAATTTTGACTTGAAGGTTGCCTCAAGACACTTACTGCAGTTGCAAGGGCTCCTCCTCACTTTCCTGAATGTAAATGATGTCCTTGTTTCCCTTCGATTTAATGTTAAATCTCCAGCATCAGCAGTGATTGTTCCAACTTTTTGCCCAAGCTCTGATGCTTGAATGACATCATATTTTCTGGGTGTGATCCTAAAATAAAGCAAGAGAAAATAAAGGAATAATTCAATTTGCATCAGAAAAAAACCCAATCCGCCTTTGTAAGAAGGTAATTTTTACACTCTGAGAGAAATGTGACTACAACATCCTATTTCACATACTTCTGCCTCTCAGTTTTCCACTTATTCAATTTCAGAGAGAAAAGAGATGACACAAACTAATGACATGAATTAAAGTGTTGTTTAATTGCATGTAATTACATTTCCCTTCCCTTCCTCCCTCCATTTTCTTCCATAAAGTTTGATTGTTTATTTGTCTAATACTTAATTTTTAAAATATATTTATTTTTGTCCTGGTTTTGGCTGGGATAGAGTTAATTTTCTTCTAAGCACCTGTGCTAACAGCAGCAGTGCTGTGTTTTGGATTTAGTACGAGAATAATGTTGGTAACACACTTATGTTTTAGTTGTTGCTAAGTGGTGCTTACTCTAAGTGAGGACTTTTCCGTTTCCCATGCTCTGCCAGTGAGCAGGGGCACAAGAAGCTGGGAGGGAGCATGGCCAGGACAGCTGACCTGAACTGGCCAGAGGGATATTCCACACCACAGAGCATCATGCTCAGTGTATAAACTGGGGGGAGTTGGCTGGGAGGCACCGATCGCTGCTGGGGGCAGGCTGGGCATCAGTCAGTGGGTGGTGAACAACTGCATTGTGCATCACTTGCTCCTCCTGGGTTCTGTTCATCTCTCTCACTCCCTTTCATTACTATTACAAGGACTTCTCAATGCCAAAAATAAAATGCTGCAGACCCTCTTGCTTGGCACAGGGAGGTTTTACTATTTCAGTGCCAAGAATAGAGTTTTGCCAGGTTACCCAACCAAATACGAAAAACATCACCAATGAACTTCATCAGAAAAGTCAGAATTTTACTTTCACCTATGACTCAAAAAGAGAATACATCTTTTGTCCTCCTTGATGACACTGCATAGCTTATTTCTAAACCCTGTGTTTCTCTTTCAGAGAGAACTGAACCAAAGCACTTTTCCTGTGCACTTTGTTAATGGGGTCAAAACGAAGTCTCTAATTCCTTGGCATTCCAAGTATACACACTGAAAACATGTCCAGAATAATTTCAGAACTGACTCTTTTGCTCTTATGATTTGACTTCTGAGGTGTAGATAAAAGGCATCACAAATGTTATTAAATACATTTTGACATTATGTAAACAAGTGAATTAGCTATAACTTCTCGCTGGATGATTAATTTTGATTACGATATGACATTCCAGTGGCATGACGGAAAGCTTACTCCTGTTGAGTATCCTGACCCACTACTGCTTATAAAAAAATATAGAAAAACTGTATTTAGGAAAGGTGGACAAGAACCAGCATGGGAATCACTTGTACTTGAGTAAAAAGATCTAGGATCTTCATTTTCAATGTCATTTGTTCACTGGTTCTCAAAAGACAACCATCACTTGAAGGTATAAGGGAGTTAAGTAATCATCTCATTGCAGGTGTTAATAGACAGGTACACTATTCCAACTTGAATGGCTGCTGGCCAGTACTGCAAGCGCCCAGCACGCATCCTTCTACCTCCTGGGACTGTGGCTGCCCAGGGCCAGCTTGGAAGGAGCAGAGCTGGTAGCCCTGGAGAAAGCTGAGGCCTCAGCAAGGGCGAGCCCTCCTTCCCCTGGGAGCTGTGTTTAAGCACAGGCTGTCCCACTGGGCCATGCTCCAGTTACAGCCCCAGATGCATCCCCAGCTCTGTGTACAGCCACTGCCTTGACCCCTGGTTGGTGTTCCAACCTGGCCTCAGCCCAGCCCATGGAGCTGCCTGAGGCCTGGGGTTGGGGACTGCCCACTGGCTTTCCTGGCCAGCAATGTCACTGACACGGAAACTGCACTGTGTTCTCAGAGCTGTATGTAGCCTTTCCAAAAGGCAGCTGACAGTATTTGACAGGACAGCATAAGACACTTACAACGCCGGTACCTGTGTTCAGTCCTGGATATCAAACAACAAGGGAGTTCACTGCCCTGGCCTTCTATAATGATGCACAGCAGAAGTACTGAGTGCTTTTTACAACTCTTCAATTTAACGAGGGAATATGCAGGTGGTATAAGAGCTCTATAAAAATTAACAACGTAAAGATTATCAAGGAGTTCATATTCACCCTTCTTCATAATACATATTAACCAGCAAAATTAAAAGGCAGAAGATTTTCTGCCAGTAAAAGGATTTGGTGTTTAATTTACACAGAATGTAGTTAGTGTCGCCAATTGACTGCTGAACCAGTGACTGCTTAGGTCAAACAAAGGAAGAAATGCTTACTATGGGCATTTCTGTCCAATTCAGGGTTGCCATACTCACCTGAAGTGCGTTACTGTCACACTCAGAGCTCACCAAGGTGCTACACTTTTTGCCAATTTCAGCACTCCAACTGTAAGTATCTCCCAGTGGTGTACAATTTAAAAAGCATGTACTTAGATTCTGCAATAAGCAAAGCCCCAAGACATATTTCAAGAAATCTCTTTCCAGCTTCCCAAAACTGCTCAATGCAGTCTTACCAGCAGCTAAAGTATCCCTAAAGCAGCTGGGAATAGCTCAGGAAGACTCCCCTCCGTCACCCTGAGGCTCCCAGTGCAGGGAAAGTCACTCTCTTAAACTAGCCCCTCTCTCAAGGCTTTGGCATATGTGATCCAATGAGAAAAGCTGTGAGCTGAAAAGAAAGAGAATGGTGACACTAATTGCACTACAATCAATTCTTTGCAAGCTCAGAGTCATTGAGAACTTTCACACTGCAGATGTAAGTGAGAGCAATTTCCAGCTGAAACTTCACTTGTGACAGCAGCAGGAAACTGCACCTCAGGGACTGGCAATTAGCTCCTTAAATCCCCAAGTTCTTCAATTTAACCTAAGCAGCATCTGAGCAGCAGAGTGAACTTGTATATTAATTCTAAAACTTGATTTGACTTTTTTCAGAGTAATTTTAAGTACAGAATATAATTAATAAAGTAAACAAACAACATTATTATTCCTCTATTATCAGCAGTGCAGGGACTCTTACACATACCCATGTGTCCATAGGTATCTGGATTCTCCAGTCATCACCAACAAACTACATCGGGGCAACATAATTGCCACTGTACGGCCATCAGGATGTTTGAAATCCATCACAATCTAAAAAGAAACAAAACCAGTCACCACAAATGAGCATGACTTATAGAGCCTCATACATAAGCCAGGTATTCTCAAGTCCTAGCTTTGTTTGTCTCTCTAATGTGTTCAACTGAATATTTCTGTTAAACAGCTACATATTTCCTAGGGATGCAAAAGTCTCCACGTCTCCTGTCCTAAAGCTCTCTCCCTTTCCGCACTATGTTCAAATATCAGTAGTCACAAATATATGTATATAGAGATAACTAAAATTACACCTCTGTGTGTATCTGGCAGAAAGGACTGCCATCCTTCAACTAAAGGCAGCTGCATAAGAGGAAGAGCGGGCTCATTTGCTGTATCTCAAGCATCTGAAAGTTATGTACCTGGACTAAGGCCGTCAGGTACTGTCTTTTTGTGATATCTATGCAGAGAGACAAGTTTCTCCACAGGGCTATTCATCCTAGTGTAAAATGTACAGCTAAGTGATGTGGAATGACCCTATGCCCTCTGGAAATGCCTATCCATTCACAGCAGAGGAGCGGAGACAATTAACTCAGTAGATACATAACATTCAGATAAGCAGTATTAGGTGAGAGAAATAATTTCCAACCTGCCCACATTCTTGGAGGTTTGAAGCACAACAAGCACATCCCCAGATCCTGACTAACATGCCAACTACCAGACCATCCTTTTATTATCTGCCATCTGGCTTCCAGCCATGGCAATATACTGAGGTAATGCTTTCCACTTTATTCCAATTTCACAGCCCAGATGGCAGTGGTACATTTTGCTTCTACTTGGGCTAGGAATGTTACCCTTTTACATTTCCCAAATGAGAGAAACTCTTGCTGTGGAAAATAAGGAGCAGGTCATTTAAGCAAGCCAAATGAGTTACAGAAGACCTACTGAAAAAGAAAAGTGGTCAAAAACTATTCAAGTCAGCAGTTCCTGGTACACTGGAGAATTAGCACCATGAAAATGCAGCCATCTGATTTGTAACCTACTAAGTAGGCAATTTAAAAGCAGACTTACTCCAGTATGCCAGATTGAAACAAATTAGGCAGTTCTATTTCTGCGTACAGATGTGTTTAACAAAGAGAAAACAGTGGTGCAACAATCAGTCATTCAGCACAAAAACTCAGTAAGACAGAGACTGAATAAGCAAGACTCTTAAACACTACAAATTGCCACTAACAACAATTACTATTTAATGTGCACACTGAAGCAAAGCACAAGGGACTTCACATTTTTAGGAAAAAAATTTTTTATCCTGTACTACCACTCACATAGAGTGACACAGCTTCTTCTCCTGTTGGGTTATCTAAATTTAAGGCAAGAAGTGACAAGGGTGACAAACAGTGGGGTTGAAAGGGGTAGAGAGATATCAGGGAAGAGGAATAAAGCGTAACTATAAGCTCTGATTAGTGATCATGAAACATTTCAATAGCTACACAAATAGACAAATGGCAGCCACTTGCTACTGTACTCCTTCCCTTGCACTTCGCAATTTCTTCTAGGAAACCTCCAAGAAGCATGGGGTGAAGAAGAAGAAAATACAGTGGCTTTACAAATCTGATGGAGATGCTGTCCTGTAAAGCACAAGTAGCAGCAAATCTCTTTAAAAAGATGCAGCTATCTGGCAAGGCAAATAAACCAGAAGATAACTAATCAGGAGCGGCACGTAAGGAAAAAAAAGCATGAAAAGAAAAGAAATGGGGAGTGAAGTGGTAGGATGAAATGGGTGAGATGATGCCACAGTCTGTCTTTTGCCTCTCTGGCTCAGTGCTGCTGGGGACAAGTGTGAGGGGACAAGATAGAGACTGGGTTCTTCAGCAGTATGGCAGAATAAACTGAACATATGAGTGCCCACGTTCCTTCCAGGAAGGAATCCCATTACCCCACTGGTCCTCTTTCTGAGTCAGTAGTAACTACAAACATCTGTTCTTGCAGATGATATTAAAAACCTGCACTTTGTCCATGAATCAGTGAGAAGACCTCTACTGGGTCCCCTGCATTTCCAATTCCCATCTCCCTCCAGGGCCCAAAAGAGGACCTTGCTCCCTTTCACTCCCACATGCCAGGCTGGCGACTCCATATGAAGTAGTGGAAAACAACAGTACCCCCAGCTCCCTGCCTTCTCTGCTGTTTTACTTCATGCATCTCCAATTCCTTTTCCCCCACCATCTGTGTGGCCCCAGAGTCTCTTCACAGGAGATGCTCCTCAAACCCTGTCCTGTAAACAACTGTGCATCCAAAACAACAAAGGTTCAGAGTGCTCTATAGCAGGTTACACACTGGCAATGAGAGGCCACAAAACTATCCCTAGCAGCTGGATTTTCAGACAGCAGTTGCAGGAGAATAGAGAAGAGAAGAGCATGTTCTCCTGGCTGAATTTCAACTACACTAAACCAACAAGAAATACATGAAACAAAATTTCTGATGGTGCAGAATTTGAGGCTGAAAAGCAAGAATTTATCTTGGTAACATCTAGTCCTGACCAGAACAGAATCCCAGCTGTGTTCCTGCTCCCTACTTTTCTGGGAAGGGAAAACTTCTGTACTATAATTTCATTTTGTGTGGCTGCTCCCCATCTAACTAAATTTCATCCTTATGAGAAGCTGGGATGATTTGGGAAGGAAAATATAAATAAAGGATTAATTTACTTGGAAATGGACAATGACACCAAGTAATTTGCAATAATTAAAAGAGTCAAAAATCTAAATCCAAAACCAACTTTTGCTCATGAAGCAGACTGAGGTCCTCAGCTAGAATATATTAAAGTTTTGCACTGATCTATTAACAATAAATATGACATTGCAATTGAGACAGAATAAAATTTAAGGAACACCTGAAGATAATTAGTATAATTCCTATGCTTCATTCCTTTACCTAGATTAACTGCACCTGAATGCTTAAAAAACCAAGGAGTACTTCTTCTATCCTTTGTTTACAGCACAGTAAAGAATATTTAACCCAGAAGGATTTTTTAAGAACTCTGTTCTTATCTCTGGCAAGCCTGTTACTGACTGAAGTAGATAGCATTCCCACACTCCTCTGTGTGTCTTTATCCTGGGACAGCATTCTCAATTCTAACTGTCAAACACACATGCACACAGAAGATTAACGCGTGTGGTCCTCTTTTTAATTTACTAACGAATTACAATCAATAAAGCAACTTTGCCACTGCTGAATCAATCTGCTTCATGACAGCTTTGCTCCACAGGAGCTATTTCCAATTACTATTTTTGTTTTCACCTATTTTCTTTTTTCTCTTAGATGGAAGAGTCAATAAAGATCAAATTTCCAGCTAGCTCATGGTGCATCATCCAAGGATTACAATCAAAAAATAAAAACAGTGGATGCTATATAAGTTTTACCATTTTTCCTTCTACAATGAAAAAAGTGTGTCTCTAAATATAGCAAAAAAACCAAAACAGTTAATACCTATTTGTGTTTTTAAATAACTTGTCATGATGCCAAGTTATTTAAGAGAGAGTGTTCATGAGAAGGGAGCACATGAAGCAGTAAACAGCTTTCAACGATGGCTAAACATCAAAGCAAAGAGACACCCACATCACAAACATTGTTCCTGTGGCATAAAATATGGCAAGGTGCAAAAATCAGAAAATAATCCAACATAAGAAGGGAATAAAGTATCTTTTTCTTAACACCTCAGCATGCAGAAGTCTGCACCACCTTTCAGTGCAGTGGTACTATACTTCATGAAAGAGTAGGAGGATGAAAGTGAGTGACTGGTCTATAAAATAAGTAAAGATTCAAAGGCAAAATAGAAATAATGCAACAGAGCTATAAGGACAGTGTTAATAAGAATTTCACAGCTACAGTGGGGAATGACAATTATTTTTCTAAGCTTTGTCTCTGATGCAATTTGTATTTGATGTTAATAGACTACCTTAGACGAAACACACACTAAAGCTAAAAAAAGTATAATGTGGAATGCTTCTCAAGACTCTGACATTATTTACTGAATTTTCAGAGAGCAAAGACAGCCAGCCTACATAACAGTTTCCCACATGTAAAACAGATGAAAAAGAATGTCTACTTCAAAGACAGCTGAGAGGTTTAAAGCCCACACACGGAGCTTGAACACCACAGTGGGGCTCTATGCAGAGACAAGAGCCTGCTGGCTCACGCAGGACCAAGGCAATCAATTGGTAACACACAGCACCTTGCACTGCAAAAAACCATGCTAAATTCCAAAACTTGGGACTCAGAAAATGCTGAAATTTTAAAGGAAAGCAATTAGGACTATCTTTCCTGAATAATCCACATCATAGCAAATTAACCTTATGTAATGTATGCAGATATTTACATCCTATATTATGTTCTCTGGCCATACTTCAGAAAACGAGTGCAGCATTGACAATCGTGACGATGAACTACTTCAGCACTGCCTTTCTCAAAAATCTCTCAACACATGTGCAGGCCTCCCCCGTATCAGATTTATACCAAAGTAGACCATCTCTTGCTAAGCCTATTTATCCACTTAGGCACTATGGCGATGTTACTCAGATGCTTAGTATACTTACTAGGCTTCCTTTCTTCAAAAATTGTACTCAATTTTACATCCATCTTCCTGAATTCTCTGTGTCATTTTAAGTATCTATGCATTTCTTCCTTTAAATCGAAGTCTAGCACATGAGTGTTTAAAAAATATTTCAATATATGACAGCACTTCATTCTTTATATCTGAGGTCTCACCTTGTTATGATTTTCTTGATAAGTGGAGTTGAGTGCATCCACTGAACAGCACACCAGTATCTCTCTTAGCTACTCTGTATGCTGTTGACTCCATGATACAAATTCCCTTACTGTCTGGCCTCTGTTTAAAAGGTTCAGGTAGTGCACAAGAAGAGAAAAACTACTGCAATTTTCAAGCTAACCACAGTTGGATGGAGGAGCTTCAAATCTTCTAAAGGCCTTGTCACAGCTAGCTGGAACATACACCACTCTCCTTTTGTACACAGGGATTCATTTTTGGAAGTTCACCAGCTCCAAGTTATTAGAAATTACCAGTCACCTCACTAGCTGGATGCCAGCTCCTTATGATGCCCAGCAAGGTGGCCGCTCTGCCCAGCCTTGGCAGAGGATGGGATGCTGGTGGTACCTCTGGCACTGTCCCACCAACTTCTGACTGCTGCTCTTCCCACTCTAAGATCCCTCACAGCTGCTACAAATTTTTGTGCTTCACTCCTATGTCTTCTCAAGCTGACTCCGTGTTTCAAAAGCCATTAAATATGTCAGTTCCTACTGCCTCTAAAATACCAAGCTTCTTTTGTATGTCAGGACATTACCTGTGGTCTTTGCACCTTCCCAGATCATTACCTGTGTTAAAACTCAATGCTTAATATTAGACTCACATGTAAAAGGCTTTTCAATCCCTACAGTAAAAGACAATAGCTACATTACCACTGGTTCTCTCTCTCTGTCTCCCCCAACAGGTATAGATTGCTCCTTTCTGGAAAGTGCTATCCCAACCCAAGCATAAAACCTTGATGTCCTTTTGTGAATCCAAAGAGTCTTTCTCAACAAGAACCAATTTATTTATTCTCACTAACATTTCATCTTCATCCTTTAATAAATTGCCTCCCTAGCTCTTAGCTTAAATTCTTTTAGTACACAGAAAGCAAGCAGCTAATGCTGTTAGTCTTTATTTAATTTATTTTACTGACTTAGCCTCTGCAGTACTTTCCATTCTTTCAGTCATACATCTTCCTTTAAATCCATGGGTGCTACTACACTGACATATAGGGAACTGCATCCAACTATACCAGGGCAGAATGTGCCAGAAATGCACCAAATCATTCATCTTCCCTTCCAAAGGAAAGGAAATTTCTAAGGTTTTACATCAGTTGCTTTCTAATGGAGTACATTTCAATGGAAGAGCACAATCATCCTGACCCTGATGGGCTCCAGAGAGCTCAATCTCTTAAGATGTAACACCCAGACATCATAAGAAAGCAGTTCTGTGTCCTCGATTACATCTACTCAGACTTGCACTTAATGTATTACTCTGTGTCCTGAAAGCAAATAATCTTATTTACATGTTTAATACTGTACCAAATGTCTACCAAGAAACCACTGAACAAGTCCTTACAACACAGACACAGCTGTTCTGTAATAAGCACAAATTTATATGCAACTATGATATTTGGAGGATCCTGGTAGTACACGGTCTATGTGGTGCCGTGGCATATCTGTAATTCTTCCACACATTTAGAAAAGGTCTCAAGAGATTCTCAATATCTAAGTAGAAAGGGGAACAACTTCAGTATTCAAAAAGCACATGGCACCTTTCTAAAGCATTGATGGTTTACAAATATCTGTGGAAATACACACAATTCTCACGCTACTGAGGTTGCATATACACATAAGCAGGACTCCCTTCAACTGTAATTTTACGTCCATTCCACATTACCTGTACATTTATCATTTTGTCATCAACCATTATAGCCTTTAATTGCAAGTTTTCTACAACAGAAGCAGTGTGAGGAATTGTAAAGCCTCCATTCAGTATAAAGAATAATTGATACAGCAAAAACCAGTCTTTGGCTGAGTAATATTGCCAAACATGGAATAAAACAGGAAAGTGTAATTTGCAGGAAACAGGACCTGAAATATTTACATTCAAAGTGTAGACTCATACCAAGTATTAGTGTGGCACAGACCTGCCAGCTGTTGTAAACAGCCCAACTCCTTGCAGGTTCAGTGTATTTCAAGGCATAGGTAAAACATGCTGCGTGTTCATTACCCTACACTGTGGAAAACCATCTTCCCTCACTCTCTACAAACACTGGGATTGCTCATCAAACCTTATTCTCCTCTGCAGGTCTCAGCTTTCTGCTTGCAGTGCTGTAGTACAGGAATTCAGGCTAACGTAAAGTCTGGGGTGGAAACAGGCAAATCAGTTCAAGATAAGGACCTACATTTGGCCTTAGATTTTAAAACAACCCATTAGGGAACTGAAACCTATTAAATGAAACAATAGATGTCTAACTCAGCATGAGCTGAATTACCCATAGGCTGGACTGACTCAACCCCCACTGATTAGAGAGGGGCTCAGGCATGCAGTGCACAGGTACACATGCAGTGCACACCTACTCGTAAACTCTAAAATTCCAGTGCTTTAATCCCGGACTGAATGCCAATGACAAGAAGTTATTAAATAAGGCATCCAAGTATGGATTCAGCAGATGCTTCAACTCTGTTTAAAAGAGTTCTGCCTTAATTAAAACCTCTTCCTGCACTATTATCATCACTAAAATCTTGGCCCCTACATTCTGAGACAGTAGTATGGAAACAGTGTGGTGCTGAATACCTGTAATTCAAAGGGATGAAATGATGAATTTATTCACTCAAGAGTTTGAAACAAAGGTCAGCTAGTCCTTCTCATACCTGCATCTAACAGCTGTCTCAGAGATCATTACAATAAAAGAGAACTTCCAGGATACACGACATGCAAACTGTGCCTTCCCAAACTAATTTTTGCATCATATCTCATAAGGGCTGACAAGACATGGTTTTTAATCTATTGCTATAGAAACTACCATATGGCCTGTTTCTTAATCCTCTACATCTTCACTGTAAAAGGGAAATCTACTGACGAACAAAGATCTGGGGATGAATTTGCAGAAATTCCTTAAATACATTAAGAAACATCATTCCTTAGCAGTCAAAAGCATATAACCCTCAAAAAAACCCCAACCAACCAAAAAAAAAAAAAAACCCAAACAACAAACAAAATAACCCCCCACAAATAAAAAAAAAACAAAAAAAACCCACCAAAAACAAACGAACAAATGAACAACAACAACAAAAAAAAACAACCAACCAAAAAAAAAACAAAGATAAAAAACACCAACCCACAAAAAAACCCCCTCAAACAAAACCCAAAGAACTAATGAAAGCCATCTTCTTAGTTAATGATGTCTCCTGTGGCCATAAAGTATAATTCAAAATGCTGCATGACACAAAGACACTTCTTTAAAATCATTTGAAGAAAACTGTTTTATCAATTACTCAATTGCTATGTTTCACCCCACAGAAGTCCCACACATCTGACATCTAAATACTATTTTAAAGCAGGGGAAACAACCATAAAGGGAAAACACATTCTGAAATCTGGATAGGCAGTATTCTAACACTGCTGATTTTCATCATAAATAATGTCATCTCTTTCTTTTGTCATTCCCTCCATCTGCTGTGGAAGAGATGAGAAGACAATGACTGTCTTCTCATAATGCAGCCAAAAGTTACACAGAAGAGCTCTAACCAGGGCCTCAACATCTGGCCCTGAATTTACAACAGACTGCATGAACGAACACGCACTGCAGAGATGCAGGCAGTAACACGAAGGGCAGGAGGAACACGAACACCTCACAAGGAACTGTGAGGTGTCCAGCTCTCACTGTTTTCTGCTGCACCATCAACTTTGGTTTCCTCCAACCATTCCTCTGCTGCCTCAGCAAAGAGGCCAGTTTTCCCTGCATTGCCTCTGGGCAGCACCAACAGGCTGCCTGCCTACTTGCTTCTCTGCTAGGGGCAAGACTCTCCCACTGACAGAATCCTTCTGTCAAGTGTATCAGCATCACAGGTCAGACAGCTCCAGCACACTTTAACTGCTCAAAATTGCCAGTTCCTCAGCAAAAATTCAACTCTTCTGCAACAAGAGCTCTGTGGAGAAACTCCTCCCAAAATATAGCTGGTAAGAAAAACAGAAACAGAACATTACAGCATGCAAAATACTCAGATTTGTAAAGGTAGTATAAATGCAGACAGACTTCAAACCCCATTTCCTACACTTACTGGTATGACAAAGTTCTGTCCAAAGCAAAGAGAGACAATACACCACAGCAGGAGCTTAACAAGCTAAGCTTGTTTCTTTGCTTATAGGCTACTTGTGATTGTTACTATTGACTGACTACTTGGCATTTCTACATGAAATTTGCCACAGTCTTAAAATAGGCTCCTACGACAATAGAGATGACATCACTGGCTAATGAAATTAGATTTCCTTATTCCAAAAGGAATTGAATTCCAAAACTGAAGTACAGCTGAAATGCAACAGCTAAAGATAACAAATCTTTAATGCTCCAGTTCAGCCTGTTTGCTGTTAATTGGTAGCAGACACCAGGATTCCATGTCACACAGCGAGTACCGACCTTCTAAAAATAACATGGGGAATTGAAATACCTTCCACTGATGAACCTCTTGACAAAATAAAAAATGCTTTAAAAAATTAAGAAATTATTATCTACTAAAAAACAACACAGAGGTTTCTATAAAAAAATGGAACTACATTTCAAGAATGACAACTCAAAACCTGACTCAGAAACCATTTTAGCTGTAAAAATACCAACTGAAATGTAAATTCAAATACTCTGTTAGTTTTCACAGAATCTTAGAATGGTTTGGAAGTGACCTTCGAGAGCACCATGGGCAGGGACATGTTCCACTACACCAGCTCAAAGAAGCATCCAACATGGCCTTGAACACTTACAGGGATGCGGCATTCACAACTTCCAGAGTCTTACCACCCTCACGGTAAAGAATTTCTTCCTAATATCTAATGTATATGTCCCCTCTTTCAGTATCAAACCATTACTCCACATTTTGTCACTACACTCCCTAATAAGGAATCCCTGTCCAACTTTTCTGTAGGCCCTCTTTAAGTACTGGAAAACTCTCTAGAGTCCTCTCTTTAGGTTGAACAATCCCAAGTTTCTCACCCTGTCTTCATAGCAGAAGCTCCAGCTCTCTTACCAATTTCATGATCCTCCTCTAGCTTCTCTCCAAAAGGTCCTTGTCCTGCTTATGTTGGCAGCCCCAGAGCTGGATGCAGTATTCCAGGAGGGGTCTCATGAGAGCAGAGTAGAGGGGGAGAATCCCCTCCCTCAACCTGTTGACCACACTGCCTTTGGTCTCCTGTTTGATGCTTCTTTTCTTTTATTACAATATTTTTTTCACTGGAATTAATAGAAACTTCATATTTAAACAGTTAATTCATCTCACCACCGTGGAAGAATCGCTCATGCATCATAGTGAAGGATACATGGGAAGCATGAAGTACAAAAGAGAGAAAAAAAGGTTTTCATTTAAAACTAGCAGTACTGTACACCATAATGTAATATTTTCCCAAGATTTTTATCTATCTATATTTTTCCTACCTGTCCTGGGTTGCAGTGTATTCTATTATCATCCTCATGAGCTGTTGAAATCAGGAGGGGCAGTGTTTCCTTGCCTCCTCCCCCCAGACTATCTTTCTGTTAATGGCCCATCATTGCCCTGCCGCCTGACTCAGAGATAACTCCCTCTGGACTATCTTCTGTTAATGAGCCTAATCAACACTTTGCCTCATGACTCATTACCCCATTGTGAGATGCTCCACCCAGAGGGAGGAACCAAGCATCCCATCGTGGTTATAAGCTGGGACTCTGAACACCAGAGACAACCTTTCCACTGGATTTCCAGAGGACAGGAGCTACATAGCCACCACTAGACCTTCTGAGGAAGAGCAGAGCCTTTCTACTGGATTACCACTTCAGAGGACTGCAGCTACCATTCTACCAGACTGCTACCACCATCCTGCCTAACAGGTTGTATCTTGACTCTTGTCAGTTTGAACCAGTGTTTTCTTTTTTTTTTTCCCCCCTTTTCTTGAATTTCCCCATTAAATTGTTATTCTGACTTGGTGCCTACCACTAGTTTGTTTTCAAACTAGTACACCACCACATGAAAACCAATTAGAAAAATGTAGCAATAGCTATGGAATAGCAAGACACTTTTTAGAGAGTACATTTGCTTCCACTGAAAAATTCAGTATCTGTATTTGTGTGTCACAGTAGTGCCTTAACAGCCAGACGTCTGAGAATTGAAAATGAAATGATGCTGCCTCAGCATACAAAATAAGCACACTACAGAAACAGCAAATAGCCTGGTGACAACAGGTTCTGTTAAAACAGAATCAAGTTGGTAAAGGAATTACGCAGAAGTTTTCCTTCATTATTTAGCAGTTATGACCCCAGTCAGAAAATCATAAGCCCTACTGCAGACTGCAAACATTTTAGAAAGTATTTCACTCACAGTAGGAGTTTTCTCACAATCACACAGAAATAACTGGAACCATATGACATTTTTATAGCATCTCTATATATTTTTCTATGTGATATTGAGTGATTTCATTTTCAAATTCCTCCTAATTGCCATTTCTTTTATCTTTCTTTCCACATTTGCTTTGGATGCACTGCCCAGAGGAGTTCAGGAGACAAAGAGAACATTCTTCCCACAACCCTTTCTCAACACTGAAAGGCTCAAACAAAACACAGGATGCTAAAAAGAACAACCAGCTGGCTGTGAAGAAAGCAAAGGGGTATGAACCAGGAGGGGCTGCAGCTCTGTCTTCCCCTTCAGTAGCCAAAATAAGGGACCATGAACAGGAAACAAAACCACTACAGAGAATGGAGTAAGGCAGCTTCCCAGTCTAGCAGACCCCGGAGAAATACTCAGCAAGTCACAGCACATTCTGCAGATCAGAGATCCCACAGCAATCAAACTACAGGGTGCTTTCCTTCCTCAGCACTGATGTAGTTGCTACTAGGCTTTGCATAGTGGGGAACAGCTTTATGGAAAGAGATGGGAGATGGTAAGTTTCTTCCTTCTGTGGAGAGGAAGGCAGGCTGGTATAAATCTAACAGAAGGGAGACAGGAGACCAATCTTTGCAGAGCTACTTGCCTGGTATTGGCCCCCTGGTGGTAAATGCCCAATCTCAGAGAGAGAGAGAGGCAGCTGGAAACTATGTCTCACCAATATGAAAGGGAAGCAAAAAAGCATATTTTTACATACAAAACTTTGAAATGTGGCTCTATCATAGCTTAGCTTTGATTTTGTTCTTCCCAAGGAGCTTAGGAGAGATCAGAGAAAGCAAGATTTCCACACTGCTGTCTTGTTTCTTCACAAATTACCGCCATACAGCTTCCAGAGAAATAATGCTATCAAATCATTTTTCTGGGGGCAATTTTGACCAAGTGCTGCTCTTGTACCATCTCAATGCAAATTGAAATTGGTTAGCAGATTCCTGGACAGCACTTGGAAACAAATGCTTGTCTGCATTAATTGCACACAGTGGGTGCCTTGCTCTTGTTACCCTTGGCTGAAACAGGAGTTAGCCTATCAACAACCAAGGAGTCTTTTTTTTTTAACGCAGATTCTGTTTGAACAGTTTACATCGCAGTTGGGCTTTCAGGATCTTTCCAAAGGTTAAAATAACTCATCAGGTAGAAGCATCAGGACATGTTGGTATCTATGACGAGAATCCTGTATGAAAATGGGGAAGAGACATCCAGCACAGAAATAAAAATTCAGAACAGAAAGTTTCACCTTTCCCAAAAGAGGCAGTTAAGACTGTTTTAAGTATTCCCACAAAGGGGCTGCAGGCTTTGTTGCTTATCTCAGAGGGCATATTTCAATGTTCAATTACATTAACAGGAAGTTCTTCCTTTTTTGGTGGTTCTTGTATCTCATCCAAGCTCAGTGACAGTATGGTATGACATGGATAGAAAGAAACACACAGGACACAGCTATAAAAAGCAAATGCAAACAGGAGAGACAGACTTATGAAGCCTGATAAATTTAATTTACGGTGCTCAGGATACCTTTCACATGGAGCAGCTCTGCATTAGTTTTCAAAAATGAAATACCACTTTAAATGGAACAAACCAACTAAACTTGGTATACAAGTATAAATAAAGTCCATTTGGATTTCCAGCTAAAACCACTGCAAGTCACTATTCTTCAAGAACCAATAAAATCCATGTCTGTAAGACATGTTTCTTGAGTTGCACCTGTCTTACAGATTGGAAAAGCACACTATTGAGCTTTAGGAATCCTACCTAATCTGAACAAACTTCTAAACTCAGCATTAGGTTGTAGTGATTAAAATTAGTGTCTTCCATTTGGGTTCAGAGACAATTTGATTCTGCCAACACAATCTCTTTTTAAATAGTGATGATTCTTACCACTATTTCACCCACTACCATCATCCTACCAGCACAGATGGAGAAAAAAACTTCGGTATAGCCACTACCATAGTAATTCCTTAAATAGGCAAGATGCTTTCTAACAAAAAAAAATAAAGCAATATAGATGTAAAAAGGAAATTAAACTGAATTAGCAACTAACCAAGATAAGCAGAATAAGAGCTGGACCACACAACACTATGCAGTGCCTGCCTATCTTGTTAAAGCTCATGCAAGACACAGAACAGCTGCTAACTGTCTAAAGCTGGGTACAGTCTAGACTTTCTATAGGCTTCTCATAAAATCTCTCAGCCATTACAGAAACAGCTGGTGCTATACCAGCTACAGGTTTCTGTTTGTTAACCAAGACAGATTGGAAATCAATCAACAGGTAAGAAGCAAAAGTGCCAGAAAAAGGGTTGATTATCAAACTGAGAGATGAGCAGAAGCAGCATACCTCATTCTATCAGTGGTAGAATGACCATACTCAAAGGTTGTTCAAAAGGTCGCATAAAGTTTTTCTTTGTAACATTGCTCTTCTTTCAAGGCTTAAGAGAGTCACAGGTTCTCTTTATAGATCAAAGCACTTAAGATCCGCAGGCTAAGAGATGATCAATGTGGTCAGATTAACAGAAGTTAGGCAGAGGTCAAGGATCCTCCGTACATGGCCCCCCTCTTTAACCCTGAGCCACAAGTCTGGCTGACATCCCTAAAGCTTTCCTTCCTCAGACATTAGGTCAGGGCCTAGACAGAGCATCAAAGCAGTTCTCAGTGTTTGTATCAGCCTTTTGCCAGCCCAAGGCATATGGATAGGAAGCAGAGTAAGTCAAGGAAAAGCAGAGATAAGAGAAGAGAGTAACAAGCCTGGGGCTGGATCTTAGGAAAATGGGACACAACAACATAAATCAGAGTATTGTGCCAACACAACACCCCCTCTGAGCAAACTATGATTGTGCTTTGCTCTCTGGCATGGTGCAGTGGGTGTCCCACAGCAGTCTTGGACACAGCGGGGCAGAGCTGACAAGGAGGGACTGCAGGGTGTTGGCAGCTGTTGACTGGGAGTAAGATCTGCAGCCAGGAAGGGAAAATTCTTCTATTGTTGGATATGTTTGTAGCACTACTTAGCTCATACTAGAAATGCTACCTCTGTATTTCTAAAGTTTTAATGAATCAAGCATTACATGGCAGCATATAAAATGGCAAATTAGGAAAAGTGGAAAAACAGAAATCTCACTATTGATCAAGCTCCTGCCGCAAACCTGCAAAGAGAAATTCGACACAGGCTTTAAAATTAGGATTCTTTTGAGACAGCTGCAAACTTGGCCAGGCTTCTAAGATGAAATAGATGTAAAACTGCATATCTTTAGAGACACCAAATGGAGGCACTGAAAATAACACCTAACTGAAATAAAACCAACATTCTCAACAGAAAGGACTGTTTTGCAGTACTTTGTTCAAATTCATGGACATAGAATATGATTTGCCATTAAATTTAATAGAAGGTCACTCACCTAAATTTACCACATTACCTTGGCTTTCCTACTATGACAATTTCCAAATAAAGTGCATTCAATACAACAGCACCGACACTGATATTCATTAATATTTTCAGTCTATCAGCTTCTATAAAGAAAGGGTGAATGTGGTGATTTATAAAATGCAATTACAAGTCCACAGGACATTCTAGAAGTCTCATTTTATTCTGCAGTTTCCCAGGAGATGCCAAAGAAATGGGTTACAAACGGGAATGATTAGCCTGAGACCCTCACTTTTCCTGAAGTATTATGGGACAAGACAAATCACCTCTCACTGCTTTGCTCTCACACTATTCAATAGTTTTTATAAGCTAGGCAGAAGTGGAAAGCAATAATGAGATTTATTCTCCTTCAAAACAAGTTTAATCTGTCTTGTAAAATCCTCAAAACACAATGGATTGCACCAACCAGGGCAACTACTTGGCCACTCTGTGCCTCTTGATAAAGCTGTTTCATGTGACAGAAAGAGGATCTCACACCTACATTTCCACCTCATTTCACACAAGAGCTTGGATTGCTGTCAATTTTCTGATGCAAGACAAGTGCAGTGTTGTGAAGAATCATGCCTTTATTTTGTTCTCAAGATTATTTGTTTATATTTAAAATGAGCATACATGCCAGTAACTATTCATTTTTCAATACAAATCAGGTTTGCAGAAACAAACTAAACTTACAGTGATTCCTCTAACAAAATAGTAGAGAGTGCTTTCTTACTGGATAAACTCATTCCCCACTGAGGAAAAGACTGATCCTCAGTAATGTGAGTTAGGTTGCAAGGTACCACCGAAGATGACAGTGGCACAAAGCGCAGTTGGAGAATTGTCGCTAGTGGGCTGCCCTTGGGATTGACGCCAGGGCTAGCACTGTTTAACAACTTCATTAATGACCTGAATGATGAGGCAAAGCACACATTCAGCCCATTTTCAGGTGAAATAAAACTAGGAGGAGTGGCTGATACCAGATGGTTGTGCCGCCATTCAGAAGGATCTGGACAGGCTGGACAACTGCTGCCAACAGGAACCCCATTAAGTTCTACAAACAGAAGTGCAAAGTCCTGCACCCGGTCAGGAACAATCCCATGTATCTCTACACACTGGCAGCTGATGAGCTAGGAGGCAGCTTTGCCAAAAATGACCTTGAGGTCCTGATGACAAGAAGTTGAACATGAGCCACCAATGTACTCTTGCAGAAAAAAAAGCCAACAGTGTCCTGGGTTACATTAGCAAGAGCACTGTCAGCTGTTAAAGGGAGGTGATTCTTCCTCACTAATCAGCCCTGGTGAAGACGTATCTCTTGTACTCTGTCCAGTACTGGGACTGGACTGGGCTTCCAACTACAAAAATGCCATGGACTTATTGGAGCAAGTCCAGGACAGGGCCAGGAAGATTATAAAGGAGTATCTTTACATAAGGGGATGCTGAGAGAGTTGGGACTGATCAGCCTGGAGAAGGGATGGCTCAGGGTCAGGTAAGATGGCTCTTATTAAAGTGTATCAATAACTGATGGGAAGGAATGAAGAAGAGGGAGCCAGATTCTTCCTAACAGTGTCCATCAACAGGACAAGAAACAACTGGCACAATTTAAACCCCATGCCATTCCATCAAAACACAAAGAAACAGTTTGGATTTTTACTGTGACACAGGTCAAATACTGCAACAGGTTGCCTACAGAGGTTCTGGAGTTTCCATCTGCAGAAATATTCAAAACAAAACTGGACACAGTCTTAGACAACCTACTTTTGCTGACCCTGCTTAAGCAGGAGCTTGGGCTACATGACCTTAAGAGATCCTCTCCAACTTAAACAGTTCTGTGGGCCTGTGAACATGACATAAGGAGTTTGAGAATCTGTGGTGATGACTAAGTCACCACGCTAGGAGCGTGTTTGTGTTTAGTCCTCTGTTCTGCCAGAATTCTTTTTCATAAGCCAATGCATTTGTTTTAGTTATTAAGTATCACAATCTGCCTAATTCAGATCCTGAAGGGACAAGCATATAAGCAATTGAAAGAAATGCTCTTTCCATTCCTCAGCATAATGAGGCATTCTGCTTCCTTCTTTTCCTCTGAAGTGTCTGGTTTGCCAATTTCCAAAATAGAATACAGAATCAGCTGGGTTGCAAGGTTATTTCTTTATGGCACTTTTTATTTAAATGTGTGCATTTACTGTTGAGGAGAACAAAAAAGGACAAGACATATGGCTTTATGCATGTTTTCTACCACCTTGCAGCCTAATGTATTCAGGTAGGAAAACAAGTCATCCTACAGAGAGAAAAATGAAGAGAAGAAGAGAAAGACACCAAAGGTTGATGCTGTATGTGTAAGTCCAATTATTTATTAAGAGAGTGTGTAAATTTTGCCCGTGGCAAGATTTAATGGGAATAGAGAAGGGGGCTTCACTCCTAAAATAGCTAACTCACGTATTACTGCAACTGACATTTTCATTTTAAAATCAGATGAAGAGCTAAGTGCACAAAACTACAAAGAAATCATAAAAAAATTGTAGAAGTACTAGAAAGAAAAGCCATAAACAATGCAGCATGTCATGGGCTACTGGCTTGTTTTATTGCATCTGTGCTTTGACTGCCTGCACCTGAAAAGTTTATTTATGGCCCATTAGGAAAAGGCACTAAAATTTGTGAGATACCTAACAGGCTGTAATCCAATGCCTATGCCTGAAATATCTAGAAATGGCCCAAGTCTAGCTGTCTCCCTGGTTGAAATGTACACATTCCAACCTTTTACAGCTTCAAAACGCTCCAGGCAGTCCACTTCCCAAAAAGGTTTGTATTTTTCACGTGATTAAAATCACTGTTTTTGGCTATCTCTGAGACCATCACACAGGTATGCTGTAATACAATAACCTAGAAATGCACTACTTATGGTGTTACATCAAAGAAGTAACACAGCATCCGTGCCAGAGTCAGCCTTTTCATTGAAATGGAAAGGATAAGAAAGCCCAGGGCTGCAGGACTGAGGCAGAAGATGTAAAATTAAAGCATGAAATAAAGATGAAGGAAGGTCAATGGAAAACTGGATGCCAAGATTTAAGAATCATTGCTATCACTGGCAAATCTTCCAGTGACAATGTTGTATTGAAGTTACTTGATTAGCGTATCACATTACCTTTCACATTTAATATTAAGTTTGCATGAATGTGGACAGACACCATGGAAAATCAAATTAACAAATTAACAATATGAAAATGGAACTTCTCAGTAAAGCATAAGACCACATGCAAATGTTAAGCGTACCTCAGCTCCCAAACTGAGAGAGATTATTTCATCCTCAAAAGCAGAATGTGTATCAGTATGGGGAGGAATTCCTGTTTTAAAAAAATACAAACAACAAAAAAGTCAATATAATAATAATAATAATAATAACAACAATAGTAATAGAGTGCTATCTCCATTAGCAAGCCCTATTTTTATGGATGTCCATATGGAAAACTGGGATGTATGGTTGAACAAACCAACCTTATCATAAACAAGGGAATTGCCTTCCATAAGAATTCAGGGCAATTGTCTTATTTACACATCCAGATTAGATGTACACAATTAACTTAGGTGTCTTATATAATCAGTAAAAATACCTACAAGATAGTCCACGTTAGTCCAAGGCTTCCCTCACTCCTGGATGACTCCAAACGCTCTCCCTGCTGCAGAGAGCAGCTCAATCACTTCACTTTCCTTGTAGGCAGGTCAGCCCTCAGCACTAACAGTTATGGCACATATAACAATTTTGGGCTTTAGTTCATCCACAATCATGTACTTCTTCCTAACTCTCTTCACAGAGGAGTAATCTCAAATCCCTTTATTTCCTAAGCAAATGACTGCATTAAGGGATTCAGCTTCAGCATTAGGACCTAGTATCTCAGGGGCAGGCACTGTTAGGATCAAGTCCTGCCTCTGTTTTGCACTTCCTAGGCAAACACACATCATTGCTAGGCTAAGCCCTGGGTAATACATCTGTCGGTGCGTGTTTGAGTACACACACATAACAGAATTGCCAAAAGGACAGTCATTTTTAGTTTTGCCTTTTAGATTTTTCTTTCATATCTGCTAATCAGAAAGAAACTGCCAATCCCCGCAGCTTGTGTCACACATTTTAACACCAAGTGCTAAAACAGCAGTGTGCATGCCACAGCAAGATCTCACCACATGGTGGGGAATGGCAGTCAGCAGTGGAGCAAGGGAGAACAGCAGGCAGCTTGGGGGAACTGCAACTACACTGTCCTCTGATCCACTGCAGGCCTAGGCAGACAGAGTAACTCCTCAACCATCCAAACTGAAACAGTTTTATTTGTTTATTAAAAATTCTACCCAAGTTCATTTGGGACTCTGTAGAGAATTCCTGAGTTAAAAACAATTTTTTTTAACAGTGTCAGTCAGCTCTATAAAGTACCCTTTCTACCTGGCAGATTTTACATCCAGATGTAAATATTCTGAATTCCGTTAGTTTCAGTGAAAACAATACAAGTGTTTTATGGGACCAACATTTAATCTGACAGAAAATCAGTGAGACTTGAAAACCAAGGACAGATAAGATACCTGTTCGTTACGGCTCATAACTTTGCCTCAGTACAAAGCACTGAGGTTCTGCCTTAAGAGGCACACTGAAGTCTGTGCAATTCACTGTGCAGCAGGGGAACATCGACAGCTCTCTACACTATCACTGATAATTCAACCGAGGCCACACTGATCTACCCACCTCATTTAAAGTATCTTATATGTGGCCCTTCCAGCTTAGACACTCATAGCCATAACTCACTAAAGTTTCAGGTATAATTTCCAGTGAAAACATGGCTCAGAACAAAGATGCAGACAGTATTAATCTGACTGCACTTCTGTACTCATTCATATCCTAATGATTTGCACTTAAGAAGGGGTATTTTGCTTTGGGCTTGGGTTTTTGTTTGTTTGATTTTTCAAGAAAACTTGCTTCCATTCTTGATAGAAATCTACAATTCTAACTAATCTCCTCAGATATCCCAGCCAGAAGTACACAACTGCATCAATTTAATTGTGTATTGTCAGATACACAAACAAATAGGATCAGCTTTTCAGACCCTTGTTCAGTAGACATTGTAATAGATGTGAGACATTAATTCTGAGAGTAAAGCCAATGTTCTTTCTTCCTAAGGACAAATGAGATACTCACTCTGGAAAGCAAGCCAGATACTTAACCTTGATGACTAAGCTTAGCAAAAAGTACAGCATGTGATTTATTCCCTAGAAGTGTGATTAGAAGTTTATTTTTCTTCAGAAGCCTCCAGTTTGGGAAAAATTTTAAAAATACAGTAATTCCTTATTACTAAGATAAGGGAACACTGCTTGCATCATACTTAAGACTCCATATATCACATACACTAACATTATATCATATGCGCTAACAGCAAGAGCCATTTCATGGAGACTATATGCACATTACAGGACGCAATACAAGTTTGGCGTAAAAAAATGCACTTAAATAAAAAAAACAAATATGACTACCTATTCCTATATCTCTTTAGTTAGTTTTTAAACTATGTTTTTAGTTAGTTTTTAAACTATGGCCTTGGACTCAAACACCATTATCTTCCGTAACAGTAGTATCAAAGACTGCACTTCTGAACTAAGTTCCCATGTGCGGAAACCAGTATTAAGACTTTAGTTTTGATTCAAAGCATCTCTGGTTACAGAGAAAATACCCTAAGCAAGTGCTTAAATCCTGTCCCTACACCATGTCACAGTTAGATGCTACACTCTTCTGCTTTTTAGGGAAGCTGTACTGGTTTGGCTGGAATGTAGTTCATTTGCTCCACAGTTACCTGTATGGTGCTATGCTTTGGATTTGTGATGAAAACAGTGTACATAATACATGGATGTTTTACCTCTTTCTGAGCAGTGCTTACACAGTACCAAGGTCTTCTATGGTTCTCATGCTTCCCTCCCAGCAAGTCAGCTGGGGGTACAGAAGAAGCTGGGAGGGGAAACAGCTGGGACAACTGACCCCAACTGACCAAAGGAACATTCCATATGATCATATGACACTGTGATCAGTAATAACACTAAGGGTGAAGTTTACCAGGGATGTCATTACTCAGGGACTGGCTGAGCACTGATTGGCCAGTAGCCAAGGAATATTTTTTGCATCACTTGTTTTCCTTTGTTTTATTTTCTTTTTTTTTAACTTACTAAACTGTCTTGATCTCAACCCATTATCTCAATCCTCACTTTTGTCTTCCAATTCTCTCCTCTACTTCAGTGAGGGGAGTGAGCAAGCAGCTGCATGGTGGTTAGTTACCTACCAGGGTTAAACCACAATGTAAGATAAAGAGCTCACAATTTTTGAGGGACAAATAAACTTACCTTGTCCAGGTTCATACTGATTTACAGTCAGCTGATCAGGCTTATTTTTGATATATCCCTGCTTTAAGCACTTCTCCAAGAATGGGTTGCAAGTTTCAGGAAGACCTAGTTACAGAAACAGAACTGTAAACAAGACAGGACATCTTTTTACAATAAATATAACTGGAAAAATACATAGAAATAGCTTCATATACATGCAAGTCCATCTTTAATAATGATTACTCTGCATCTGCTGCTAACACACACATCAGAACTGGGGGCCTAGTCTTCAAGTCCAATATATTTTTAAGATCTCAAAATTAGAAACGCCAACTCCTCCAAGGCCTCTGCATTCAGAAGCAGATTAGTCCCTAACAAATGCAAACTGTAGTATCTCTACACATAAATAAAACCACATCAAACCAAAGGCAAAGTTTCCACCAATTACAATAAAAGAGTTGCAGTTAAGAAGCAAAATTATTATGCAGAGAGTCAGTCGTGCAGAGAGCCCTCCAAAAAATTTATTCTCTGGAAATCTGTTACTGAATTAGATAATATATCACCAAAAAAATCTGCTGAAGTTAAGATGGTCTTGAAACAGGAATGGGGAAGGCATAGTCCTCCACCGAAGCTTTGGTTTGCTATTTTACCTGAGGACTTGATTGAAAAATTCTGCTGAAGGTAACACCAACAAATATGTTACTACTATCCCATCCATGAATCTACTGATTTTTATTTTTGTTTTCCCTCAAGAAGTGTTTATGCTTCTCTCTCACACAAAATAGTCTGTGAGACTAGAAAACAATTCACATATCAATCCTCTTACAATGATATAGCTTCACAGTTAAAATCTTAATATAACCAGAATCCTTCTGTTGCATGCTGCATCCACCCCAGTACACATGCATCACCTTAAACACCTTCAAGTTTTACAGGAATTTAACTCTCCTATTTTACTATTTTTAAATCTAACTCTGTAAGATGACTCACTGGCTTTGCTCTGACTCACAGCTTTCAACTCCAAATAGGAGTTATTGAAACCTTTACAAAATTGCTTTCAGAGCAAAGGAAATTTTATTTCAGTGTGCATCCAACAAGCTTCAAGCTGGCAGAGATAAATATACACAGCAACATACGTCACACCCCCCAAACAAATTAATATGCAATTTGTAACATGCAATTGTTTGATGGAACAAAAAGCTAAAAAGGAATGACAATTACAATCCCAAAAGCCCTATTTGACCAGACCTCAACAAAGGGCAGCAACCTCTGGCTCCAAGTGACTGACAACAGTCTTAAAGCACTCACAATAATTTGGAATGAATCTCAAAACTCAAAGGCACTGTTTGGTGTGTCCTTAAGATACAGCAAGGGCTCTCCTTTAACCAGAATCTCGCAGCCATAACTCAGCTAAGCCTAAAGGCTTTACATAATGGTTTCAAACATCAGGGCAAAATAAGTGCAGTTTAATACGGAAGTTCTCACCTCCAGGTAATGGTTTGTCTTTATCAACATTATTGTTATCATAGCGAAACTCATATCCAAAATGCTTTACTCTTCTATGCTTTAAGGTCTTCTGGGCTGTAAAAACACATAATTTTAAAGTTAGACTACATAAAACATTGCAAGCAATTTGCTATGTTTCCCTATTCCATCTGACCTGTTAAGCCTAAACATTCTTTAATTAGCAGTTAAAACAGTGTATGTGACCCTCGTTCTTTGTGGTACACACTTCTGCCTTATTATCTTTTGTATTTCATCAAGCATAACATTCACTGCTGTTTTGAGTCAAAGGGATGGTGTTTTTGTATATGCAAGAAGCAGGGAATACCCATTTTCTTGAGCCATGCTTAATGCACCTTTTCCTTGCCCTGATCTCTGAACTTACACCAGATGAATACCCTAGAGATACTTCAAGACCCTTTGCTTTTATCAATCACCAAGTTACACACTAGATAAGGTCAACATAACTTTTGCATTGCTCCACAGAACAAATTTACACAGCAACTCTGAAATGATTTCCAAGAATTCATTTATTGAAGGATTTAACTCCACAAACTCAAGTGAAAGCACGACAGCATCCGGAACGTATGCCTCACTAAGTTACTTTTTACTTAAAAGAAGACACAGCTCTTGAGATGGACATCAAATTACAAAGTCTTCTGCTTGGCACAAGACACATAAAAAAGACTTTAATTGTCTCTGGATGCAGGTATGTTATTCAAGTAAATCCATTCTAGAATATCAATTCAGACCACTTTCCCTAAGGAGTTGATCAACTACAGTATAAGACCCAATTCCTAAAACGCTAAGAACAAACACAGGATAATTTCTGACAATACATTTACCAAGATGTAGACTTCCCATAACCTGAAACTGTAGGAAAAAACATCATAAAAGTACAGAATATCTGGATTCCTATAGTTGTGCCCACCATTTTGAGTATCTTCATCTCCTTTCCAGTCAATACTTTCCAACATCTTCCTTTCTTCCTCTGGAGAAATAATCTTTTCAATTACCATTAAGCCTGGAGGCAAGCTTGTAGGAACAGCATTTTGCAAGGAAACTGAGGTATATGAAAAAAAAGAGAATTCTGTCACTGTTTAGAGAAAATAAAACCATGTGTTCCCTATGGGGATATATTTACTTGGTATGAGACTATATTACAGCTGTAGAAATCTTTAACAATACCATGAAGCCCTCATTGTGGTCTTATCTGGAGAATGAGTGATCCCTTTTTGTCATGCCAAAACAGGGTAAGGCCCAAGTTTTGCATCATTCAAGCACTTTCTAAAAGTTTTACTGCATAAGATGAACAACACTCTACACTATTTAAACACAAAACCACTTGTGCTTTTCCTGTCAAAATAATGGTAAACAGAATTTCCCAATCACTTCAAGGTTCTACCCGAATTTCATTTTAATTTTGTAGAATTTTAGCGATTTACCATATCAGCAGATTGCTTCCACAGAGAGTACTCTGTAATCAAATATGTACAAATACGGAGTACAAAACAACACCCAGGTGAAACATCACTGACATTGGGACATTCAGTTTGCTATCCTAAGAGGTCAAAAAAATCTGTTTGCTGGCAGAATGTACAGACCAACACTAGGAACCCTTTTTGCTAGACACTATGAAAGCTCACAGAAAGAGCAACAGATCTTGTATTAAATAGCTTATAATCAGTCAAAAAAAAAAATCTTGGGGATAAGGGGAAAAAAAAGACAGAAATTCCATTCTGCATATTTTTCTTCTTGAAGCTGAGCTAGAGATTGCAAGACTAAGGTGACACAAGAAATCCAATGAACTGTCTGGAGATTCTCCAGGTTCTTTAACCACAAAACCTTCACGTGCAGTATTGAATGGTCAGGAAATTACTCAAATCTTTTTTTCCCTTTTGCTTCCAAGTAATAGAGTTGAAATTAGAGTATCCTATAATAAAATACAAGGAGCAAAGATTATTTTCTGTCCTGCATCTCAGATTCTAGCTTTCATTCTCTGTGTTTACTTATAAAAACTAGTGTGCTTTCACCTATATTTACAACCCAGGAAGTAAAAGCAAAGGATAGCAGTGTGCAGGAAGCTGGATATATAGGAGAGCAGAAAAACTATACCTTTTTCCACAAAATTAATATATAGAACAATGTTTTGGTCACAGTCTTCCAGTGTTACTTCCTTTCCATTAAGGGCATTAAAGGCTTTCTTGGCTTCTTCTGTTGTCCTATATTTCACAAATGAATATGGTTTATTTGGTGGCATTAAGAGTGTTTCCATTGCTCCATATTCTTCTAGTATCCTGAGCAATTGCTGTCTACTCATTCCATTACCAAGACCAGCATTGGCAATAACCAGGCTCTAATTGAAAAAGAATTTAAAAAAAAAAAAAAAAGAGAATTAGTGATTATTGTTGGTTCATTTAAAACTAACATTTTACCAAGAGAACAGCACTATAAATAAAATTTAAACCCATGAGCACTCTTTTATGTATTCTGCACAAGATACTTACATTCCCATGAGCTTGCCCAGCACACAGTCTGGCTGAAAGCCTTGCAACCTCTACTAGAAACATCTCCTCAGTTAATGCAGGAGAGGCCTGCGTGTGAAGGACATGCAGAGGTTCAAACCACTCCTTTCACTTAATCTACAAAGACCCCACTACACAACTGCTGCAGAACATGCAGCAACTGATGATGCAATTTGGAGATAATCAGACTCTTGCACAAAGCCTGGAAGCATTTTCTGTATTCCTGACACAAGTTTACCACTAGCACTATGATTTTCTTTCATATATCACTTATTCAAATGTTCTGTCACCAATAAGGACCTTGCTGGACCCCAGAATTACTCTTTGGATAGATTAGATGGATAATTTGGTACCTGGAACAGTTTCAAGGGGAACAAGTCCCAAATTACAGATCCACTTCCAAGCAACACTAGAAAAACTCAGTCTTTGTTCTAAAGAGTTTACAACATAAACAAGATTGCTGAGTCATTAGCATCTGTCCATGTGGTGTGAAATCTGAGTGAAAATTAAACTAAATTTGATTACAAAAATGTGTAAAGATCTAACTGATTTTTCTACACTTGAATGGGAAGAATTTGCAGGATCGGGATGAACAACCATAGAGTAAATGACACTGCTCTACAGTGTTTCAAGCCATTTGTATTTCTTCATAAATGAGAGAGAGAAATTAGAAACTCTGACTTCTGTGTCTGCAAATTCCTGTCACTTTTTGCTACATCAGTATCTGTGAGGTCATTCTCTGATCTGCTATAACTCTGCTGTGGCAGAACACTACAAATCAAAAATCTGAATAGCTTTCTGTTAGGTCGCTTTTCTGCAAGGAAGGGGAGAAAGCTGTCCCCATTTCAACAGCTGCAATTCAGCCAACCAGTTCAACTCCCACAGAACCACAGCCTTAATTTATTTAGGGGAAGAAAACAAAATGGAAAAGAGTTCCAATATCGACATGTTTTTAACAGGGAGTTTAGATGAGACAAATTACACTGGAGAGAGAAGTACAGAGGACAGAAAGGTACAAAAGTTAAAAGCCTGAGAAAATAAAAAAGAAACCACAGAGACAGAGAAGAAAAGTTTATCTACTTCAATAGCATTTCCAATGCTTCCTCCTCCTCAACCCAAGCAACTACTGTTTCAGGTTAAAAAAACCTTATCCAAAGGCCATCAAAGTCTCTCCATAGACACTGAACTGCTGATGTAGAGTTCTGCTTTGAAATCAAAGAAGCACAGAAAACCATCAGTCTCAGGAAGTGCATTTGGAAGAACTGCATTTTACACAAGACACATGTGAGAACAGAACACAGATAAGCAGCATTCTAACACTACCATCAAAATCACAACTACCAGTCACCTGTGTGGCATGGGAGACACACTCTATGCCCTCATGTCTCATCAGTGTATGTTGAGCTCTGACCTGCTTCCTCAGTACCTTCTTCTTCATTTTATGGACTTTCAAATGATCTTCAGTGGTTTTAGCTTCCATGCTGGTGTTCTGGAAAGCAGAAATAACAACACACAGTGAGTGTGCAGCTTGAAAAGGATCTCTCCCAAAAATAAAGCTTTAAAAGATTGCTATGATGCTTGATTTCATTTTCCCATTTTTCTCTTCCTCTTCACTCCTTTATTCACATTCACAGTATTACTACATCCATTTGTGGGTTTTAACCTGTCTGCCCCTCCTGTTTTCACACAGTAGTTTCAGCTAATTTCCTTTTCTCTACTGTCTCTCCAGAGCAGATCATGAGAAAAAAATTATGTGTGGAACTGCCATGAGACTTGTATTGTCTCAGCTTCTCAGTTATTCTCATGCCTCACCCAATGCTTGAGTTGGAGATGAAATGTTTGGCTCCTTTTTCCTAATTGCAACGAAGTATGGCATTTGGCCAAACTTGCCTTTCTTGAGAGTAGAAAAATGTGTCCAATACTTAGATGTCGGATGCTCCACACTTCATTCACCACATCTCCCAAGGCCAAACTTAATGCAAATCACATTCCTGTCGTGAGAAGGAACAGAAACCTGTGTACATATAAATATATATCTATATTAACTACTGAATTTCATGGCAACACAGCATTTACCAACCAGTGAGTACTTAAGGGTCACTGGCATTCTCCAGGTTTTGCTGCATCTTTTGCTGCTTTTGGTCTAACACTATATTGAGATCATACAGCACCTTCCCACATCTCTCTGAGCTTACATTCTTTTCCTTTCTTTATTCTACTTCATTCAAATCCAAGGGAAGAGTCCAGACCTCATGTAAGATTATGACAAAGCTCCCAGACACTGATGCAGCTTGACTTTGACTTCATCTTTCCCTACAACATAACCCCTTACCTGTATCTTAGAGGTATCTTCTCTTCTTTCCTATAAATCCTCCTAAAAGTATAGCTGGACAGTCCAACTGCAGTTGTCTGTCCTATTCCATTATTTTATCATCATCAACGTGACACAATCCTTCCATCTTCTCTTCATGTCAAAAAATGGTTTTGTTTCAGTTATTTTTAAGGAAAAAACTGAAACAAAAGTAGGTCAATCACCCCATATGTAATTATTTAACTGTGTCAACTGCCCCAGAAGTCACTCATCCACTTGCATACCTTCAGGCTTGCATGACTGCAGAGCTGCTTCCCAATACCTTAACTGCAGACACAATCACGATAATATGACAACGTACCACAAAAAATGGTAAAGGTAAAAAATCCCTCATATTAGTATTCATTGCAACTTTGTATTGAATGACTTAGCGAAAATTTTGTTTTAAACAAGCACTAATATGCTACTAAAATTGTTATAAAATATTGAAGTGTTACACAGGAGCTGTAAGTATGTATTCCCTGTGATTGCTGCAGCATTACTATCATCAACCTGCACAACTTTTAACCGCGCTGCAAGAGAAAAATCTTTAAAGAGAATCAGAATGACAAAAGCGCTCTGTGGAAATAAAAGATTCTAATTCTCCAAAAAGGAGCAGAGTAAATGCTGCCAAAGAAGACTCAGTCTTTTGCCCTTCCTTTCCACTTACTGGTTCATCCTCCTACCATTCCTCTTCCATTCTCGAACACGATTTTACAGTGGTCTTAAATGAATTGAAACACTTGTCAACAACAATTTCAAGCAAACATAGCAAGATACTGGCATGGTAGGCACCAATAATTCTCTCCTGATACAGTTTCAGATGCCTGCTATCAAGTTTGAGGTGTCACATGCATGGCTGTAACAGTTTGAACCCTGACTTCCTGGCATTATGCAAGTTTTTACACATATCTGACCACATAAAGGTCATATTTATATCCGAGCCTGACCAAAAAAACCCAAAAAACAAAAGACACGGAATAAATTACTCAGCACTGAAATCCATCCTATCACCATTAGATTCTTGACATTTCCCAGGATCTCCTAGAGAGAATTCAAGCACAGCCATGCTCACATGCAATGGAGGCAAAATGCATGAGAATAAAATCTCACAAATAGCAAACCTGAAACAGGGCAGAGTTTCAGAAAAAGGAGAGGACTACTAAAATAATTATTTCACATGACTTCAGAAATGAAGGGTAGAGGCTGAGAAGATCAATGGGTTATAGAATCAATCTTGATCTCTGCAAAATTATTTTTATTATAGATTTGTTAGGAACTGTCTGGCATTTCCCTTCAAAGCAACGGTGCTCATAAAGTTTAAGCTCATAAAGCTCAAAATGTTTTTGCCTATTTTATACTCTGATTTTTTCCCTTCCCTTCCTGAATCTCTTGGTACTTTCTTAAATAATCATTTTACTTTCCTGATGGCAGACCTGCAAACAGGCCACAGCTCATTCTTTGAAAATAACATGCTTCCTTCTAAAGAAAAATAGCTCAAAATAGTTCAAAATATTCTTCACTTAATCAACAGTGTTTTACACACAGAGAGCAATGGTAATCTTAACCTTCATTAGTTAAATAATGAACAAGAAATTTCAAACTTGATTAAACCAAAAAAAGCACAGTGAGAGACACACACACACAAAAACAAAACCAAAAAACCAACACCCAAAAGCATAAGATAATTAGAAGGCTAGGTACCTGGGAGGGGAAAAATAAAAGTCTCATGAGAAGAAGAACAAAAAGTTTTCATCAAGTAAATTCTTCTAAGTGCATCTAACAGGTTACCCTTACCAAGATTCAGCTGATTTGCAGGCTCCTTCAGCAAGCCTACTGTGACCAAGCTGTGCAATTAAAAGATTTCATAGAATCAAAAAATCATTCAGGTTAAAAAAGACCTGTAAGATTGAGTTTAGCTGTTAATCCAGGACTGCCAAGCCCACCACTAAACTCTAGTGTCCCTAAGCATCACCATCTACACAATTTCGTCCAAAAGGCTTGGCCTGCTCAACTTTATTTGCCACACACAGGTGAACAGAGGTCCACATCTTTACAGCCTACACATGTGCAGGCTCCTCTGGGGAGGGTGTCAGGCCGTCCCAAACTACTTCACAGAAAAGTGACGCATCTTTGATTTGATGAGTTTACAGAAAGCAAGCAAAAATATAGCGCAGGTTAATACTTTGGAAACAGGGAAAGTGGGCTTCTGATGGAAAAGTGTGGAGGCAATGCACATCATCCATACCACTGAGACCACTGTCATGCAGCCTGCAGAACAGAGGACTTCAAACTGAAAAGGTCAGGCCTCTCCCATAACATCTACACCTCTACATACTGGAAGACTTCATCTGCTCTCCAGGGAAAGCAGTTCTGAGTTTAGTCAGGCCTTTAGTCAGGTCCTCACAAACTCCCACATTCTCCAGGCAAAAGCAAGTAAGGCATGCCACAATATTCGTCAAACTAGCACAGAAACTGAAGCTGAAAGGCTACTTTCTATCCTTTCATAACCACTGAACTAAACTGAACAAGGGACAGATGAGGTGTGATTCAGCTGTCTAAAGAGCATGTAACACTGGCAGAGATTACCTACCCCACAACACTCAGCCTTTCACCTGCTGCTCAAGAAGCTGAAGACCTTCCTGATGTGCTGTGTCATGCTTGCCAGCACCACCCTGGTGCCTCCAGCTCCTGAAGGCATCTCAAACAGTACTGCCTGCATAGCTGAGACAGCAGAATATTCCCTTGGTGTCTGTCTGAACGGGGTCTAAACTCTCTCGTCTGTTGCATCGCTGCAGGAGGCTCAATTCGGCAGACACAGAAACCAACAGTCTGCCCTGATTGCTGAATAAAGGAGTCACACTCAACTGTATAGAAGTAGGAAAGTTCATTTGCTAGGATCTCACACCTCCTTTAGAAAGGCCAACACGACTACAGAAGAAAAAGGGATAATCCACTGCTGCATTCACTACTGTTACCACCTACTTTTACAACATGTATTTTTAAAAAGTAGCTCCTGAAAATACACACTGAAAACGGCTTCCTCTTGCAACGCGAGTTCAGGTTATAGCAGGTCACAAAATGGCCTGAAGTTACTACAAAGGTTAATGTAAAGCTTTAAAGCAATGCAGGAAACTTACCTGCCGTAAAAGCCGCTTCTGAAAACGAAAGCACCTGGTGGCCAGGCAGAGCTGAGCGGCGGCTGTCGGCAGAGGGAGCGCCACGATCAGGGATAAGTTTGGCTCTTTGTTACTCAGTTTTGGCTTGGTTTTGTGCGGCAGACACGCCACCACAAACGTACAAGGACGCTGTATACACATAGACATCTGTGAAAAAAAAAATACATTCAGGAGGCCCGAAGGTGAGATTTAAGAGCTCCAGCACTGGCCAAATGCGCCTGAAGGCGCCGGCACATCCAGGCACCAGCACGTCCCCGCAGCTATCCTGTCCCACCTCTGCCAGGGACAGCCAGCACCGAACCTCCCACCGACACTCCCGCAAACCCGCGGGCTCTGGGCAGTCGCTACAAACAGCAACGATAATAGGAATGTGCCTTAGAATCACAGAATTTTAAGAGTTTGAATAGACCTTAAAGATCAACCGCTCCCAAACCCCGTGCCATGGGCAGCGGCGCGTCCTACTAGACCAGGTTTCTCAAGGCCTTGAACGCTGCCAGGATCGCGGCATCCACAACCTCCCTGTGTAACTTGTGCCAGGGCCTCACCACCCTTACGGCAGGGTCCGTTCCGCTTTGCCCTGAGAAAACACGGGGCAGGCTGTAAAAGCTGTGAGGCAGACGTAGGGACTGACTTGGCCTTCTCCCCCTTACACCACTTCGTCCTGACAGGGACAGAGCCGGAGCCGCGGCCAGGCCGCCGCAGGCTCTGCTCCCCGCACAGGGCGGCACGGCGGGCAGGGGAGCCGGCGGCAGAGACCACCTCCGCTCCCGCCGCCCCCGCGGCTCCCCGTCCCGAGCAGGAGCCGGGCGAGGCCCAGGCACTGCAGCCCCGGCCCGGCGGGCGCGTTACCTGCAGGAGGCGGCCATGTCGGGGCGGGCACCCGGCACCAGCGCCGCCCCCGCCGCGCCGGCATGGCACCGCCCTGCCCCGCTGCCCGCGGAGCGCTGGCCTGCGGGGGAAATTGACGAGGAAATTGACGTGTGTCGCTTTGTCACAGATCAAGGAAGCCAAGCTTTGAGGTTCAGCAAGACCAAGCCCCGGGTTCTGCACTTGCGTCTCAGCAACCCCAGGCAGCGCCACAGGCTGGGGGAAGAGTGGCTGGGAAAGACCTGGGGGTGCTGGTCAACAGCAGCTGAGCATGATCCAATGTGTGCCTAGGTGGCCAAGAAGGCCAATGGCATCCTGGCCTGGATCAGCAGTGGTGTGGCCAGCAGGACCAGGGCAGTGACCGTCCCCCTGTACTCGGCACTGCTGAGGCCACACCTCCAATCCTGTGTTCAGTTCTGGGCCCCTCACTGCCAGAAAGACATTGAGGGGCTGGAGCGTGTCCAGAGAAGGGCAGCGGAGCTGGGGAAGGGTCTGGAGCACAAGTCCTGTGAGGAGCAGCTGAGGGAGCTGGGGGTGTTTAGCCTGGAGAAAAGGAGGCTCAGCGGGGACACTCTCTAAAACTGCCTGAAAGGGGGCTGTAGCCAGGTGGGGGTTGACCTCTTCTTCCAGGTAACAAGTGGCATAGGCTTAAGCTGCAGGAGGTTCAGGTTGGACATTAGGAGTAATTTCTTCCTGGAAAGGGTGATTAGATCTTGGAATAGACTGCCCAGGGAGGTGGTAGAGTCACTGTCCCTGGAGATATTTAGGAAAAGACTGGACGTGGCGCTTAATGCCATGGCCTATTTGACATGGTGATGTTGGGTCAAAGGCTGGACTTGATAATCTCCAAAGGTCTTTTCCAACCTAACTGACTCTCTGATTTGCTGGCAGCAGCCAGTGCTGTGTGTCAAGATTTCCCAGTGACCAGGCCAGGGCTCTCCCGTGGTATGCAGCCGTGTCCTGGGGAGAGGGACATCCATGCTGGGTGGATGCAGGGCAGTCAGTGTGGCAAGGGGAAGGGAGTGAGCAACCCCCTACAACTACTTTCCATGGGCACACGCTTACTGTCACGGTGCCACCTCCTGTTCCTGCTCACTCCATGCTTCCCAACTCCACTTGCCAGCAGGCCCTCCCTGTGCCACCTTTTCTCCAAGTGGAGCCAGCTCCTTGTCATCCTTCTCTCCATCCATGGAGTGTCCCTCTGACTTCACACAGAACAAGTGCAATGCGTTAACCCCCACATGCAGTGGGGCACCATCCCTCAGTCCCACACCTCCCTCCACTCCTTCATTGGAACCTCCTTCAGTGCAGAGGATCCAAAACCAGGTGGGGGAAGCCACATCCACACTGCACATTAAAGACAGCTTCCACCAGGCCAGGATGGATTAAAGACAGCATCATGGCTTCTCCCAGGCCTCGGTGCTCACCAGAAGAGACCATCCCCTGGACAAGCCACCGTTACAGCCAGCACTGATCACGTTACCTTTGGCACGTCGCTAGAGATGAAGATAAAACCACGCCAGTCCAGGCAAGGTCATGTGAAGACCGAGCCTCTGGTTCTACATAAACATTCCACTGCACCACTCTTGACCTGGCCAGCAACCTCACTAAGGCTGTGAAGTGAGCCCACACTAGTGAGAGACCTGCCTCGCTGAAGGGAAGCATCTCCACACCTCACTGACTCCCTGCGGAGAAAGCGGTCCCTTAAATTAGAGATACAGTGTGTAAGCCTTCACTTCTTTTTCCTTCTTCACAGGCAAACCAAGCTTTATACTATGCCCCTAGACATAACCTTTCCCCTTTCTTTATCCAAAATGCTGGAATTTGGAATTACCTACTTTTTGTTTAACTGACAAATATTCTACTTCTCACTGCATCTTATTACCAAAATACTAACTCTTTTTTTCTCTCTCTCTCTCTCTATTTAAGTACCAAGCTGGTTTTTATTTTTCCTCCCTCAGCCTCCTGTGGGTATGTAACCTTTCTCAGCATCAATGATGCGTGGGATTCCCAGGCGGGTGGTGTGTCAGGTGACTGATGAGCCTGTAGACAGAAGCCAGCTCCTCAAGTTTTTCCCAGATGCACACTCCGGAGGAATCTACCCATGGCTGTGCTTACCCAGAAGAAAACAAAAACAAACAAGCAAACAAACAATAAAAATTCCAACCAAATGAAAAACAACAACAAAAAAATATTTTCTCTTTCCCTTGGAGTGTATTCCATGTCCAGTGCTAGGGACACAGCTGTTCCATGTGCAGTAGGTACAAGTGCATTAAGCATGTGAGGCTGACAGGGCATATCCACCAGCCTGTAATATTTGGGAGGTAGGAAGTATCTGCTCAGAAGGGTGGTTCCACTTCTTTTGCGCCACCACAGTCTGTGGCATTACATCACTCTCTTTCCTCGACCCACACAGTGGGTAGCAAAATGTTGTGATAGCACCGATCTTCTGCCTAAGTTTTCTTATATGTAAAGTGTGACTATTAACTACCTACCTAGTAAGAGTAAAGTACAGAGCTTGTTAACCTTTGTAAACACTAAGCCTTATCTTCATCTGGTCATCTTGTGAGCCAGAATGAATGGGGAAAGAACAACCAGGCCACATCAACAGCTGCCATCTCTATTAAAATATTCTCCAAGGCTCTCAGCCCTGGAAACCATCCAGCCCTGAAAGGTACTGAAAGGATGATCCTGATGGTACCAGTTTGTAATTCATTACCAATTTGCTCTGACAAGTGGAAAATACCTGCCCAAAGGTTGTTTCTCATAAGTGCCCACATTCCAGATTCTATGGACTTTCCCTTCTATGTGCGTGTCCATGTGTGTTCTCTGGGGGAGAACAAACTCACTGGGGGGAGGAGGGAGTTAAGTATCTCTGTATGATTAGCATTGGTCAAGAATTTGCCATGCATATTGCAATAACATTTCCTCTGATAATGCATCAAGGTTTTGATTCTATAAACAACATTCTCGCATAGGAAATTTCCACCATTTAAAAGGAATAACCAGTTAAAGGCTGGTTAGGGGTTTAATACAAGATTATTTCAAACCAGAACTGTTATGCCCTTCATGATTCAAGCCCAGAAGCCCTGTGCATTCTCCTCCCATGGTAGATAAGATGGGTACAGACTCCTCCTACAGATACCACAGTGCTTATTGACCACAAGTAAAAATGCATCTCCATTAATAACATTATGACTGACTAACCCACAACAGAGTCCACAGAAGTGGGGATTCAAATACATTTACCTTTGATGTTATTATAATCTCTCATTTAAAGTGCTTTAGCAGAAAACTCAATATTTCTTTTTAAAAATCCCTTTTTTGTAATTATAATATTTTGGTTTTAAACTTCAGCAAGTATTCTAGTTTGATAATAAGTCATAATAGTTTTCTTAAGAAAAAAAAAGTTTATATCAGAAAATCTTGGCTCTGGCTCTATTTTTTTTTAAACTGATAATGAGGAAACATGTTCTAAAGCAGAATATCATGCTCCTATTTAGTCATAGGTGAAAAATAAAATCCTACTGACTTTTCTCAGGAGCAAATTACACTATTTGCTATGCTGTTAGCTATTTTATCTTTGCCACATTCCCAGGGAAAATCAAGGCATTAATCAGTCCCTGGGAATTAAGTTCACACAATAACAAGTAAACACTTCTATTTCCTTCAACAAACAAGAGGTTACTGGTCTGTAGGTGGAAAGACAATCTTACTCCCTTTTATAGCAAAGCAAGCTAAGCCATGCTTTAGCCTAATGTGATCACACTGGATTTCCATTATTTTCAAGCCCAATTAAAAGGGAATTGCAAGAAGATAGGATTTTCTATATCAAATCTCTTGGTGTAAGAAACTGCAGTTTAAGAATCATGACAAATAGGATATATTTCAGGATAGCAGTTTGTTACAGAAATAAGAAGAAACCTCTTAGCACAAAATCCAGCTCAAAATCACCCATGACTAGTCCTGTAGAGAAGTACTGTAATAAGGGATGAGACACAAGATGAATTGTTTTAGGATAGCATTCATGTAATAGTTCAGCACTTGGACAAATATGTGTTGACCTAAATTCAAAATGTGCTGCTGCTGCTGCTTGTGATAATAAAACTCTCCATAACAAACCTCTGCAATGCCAAGGGCTTATATTTTTCAGGAAGAAGGCAAGGCTGGCTCTGTGCTGCATGTCATTTTTATTCTGTGTTTGTGCTGTTCAATGCTAGATTTCATATTTCTTTCTAAAAAAGAAAAACAGTCAGAAAAAAACATCTTTTAGAAATTTTTTAGCAATTGCATAAGACTGAAAGAGACATGAGAAGTCTGGGTCCTGTTAAAATCAGTGGGATTTTCCAATGCTAGTGATCAAAATGCTTCTAGTCTCAAGAGACTTAAAATGTCAAGTAATATCAGTATGCTTTCTGATTTCTAAGCTTTAGGCTACATTCTGTTCATACCTCCAAACTTTTTCAAGCTTTTTTTCACAAACATAAGATTTTGGAGTACTTTTTTTTCCCCTTTCCTTTAATAAAAGCTGCAGTTTTCCTGAAATCTCAAGACTCAGTGTACTGGAACTTTAAGAAATACACTAAACAGCATAAATCTCATGGTAAAATTGTAAGATTTGGCAACACTGTGTTTCTGGCACGAATGCATGATTCTTGGCAGGTTCACTTCCACTGTTACCAGGTGTGACCCTCTTGTGGAGCAAGTTTCTTTAGCATGATGACACAGCTTTTTCAGAGCAGGGACATTCCAGTTCTGTACTGGGACAGCTACAGATCTTGTCATCTAGAGAACCAAACAGGACGGTGAATGTTTAGGATTGAACAGGGGTTAGCTACACTGAGCGCTTGTGCTATGCCATGAGATTGCACTAATGAAGTTCAAGATTCTTTATTAGAGACAGGGAGGAACAGCTTTAGCTTGTGTTGTCAGACACACTGCAAAGGCCTGCCTACACTGCTGGGTGACCATTAATATTGCACTAGAACTGGGAGCGCAATCTGTGAGCCCCAATAAACAGAAAAACTTTGATCCTTTTCTGGTGAATCTTCGGAAAATTTGTGTGAACTTTCAGGCATAAGACAGAAATTACTGTAATTATGGTGTGCATACTATGAGTCTGAAATTACTGCATTATACCAGTGCAAAGAATCAGCTCTTGAGAGGTCCCTGCAACATGTGGACACAGGTAATTTCTTGATTTGATTGAGGAAGAACCCAAGAGATGTAAAATCCCTGGGCAAAACTACTGGAAAGCATAATATCCATGAACTTAATTCAGAAATTTCCAGTGAAGCTCCTGCCAGCTTTTTCTGCCCAAATAAAACCTCTCAGTGAATGGTCCTCAGCCTTCAAAGTCCCACATGCAGCAATACTAAGAAAACCATACATTGCATGAAATTGTTTTGTCCTCAGTTTTAATTTTCTTTGGGCATTAACAATCTTGGCAACTTAGGGCTTTAAATCTTTCCAAAGCCATGCAGGCTTTGAAGAAAAGATGATAATTCTCTGCTGAACAGGAATTGTTGCTCTCACTGCCCATGTGACTCTTTCTTTGCAGTTCAGGCAAAGTTTAGGTAAGATCTTTTGCCAGTCTAGTACACTTTCTGGGGTGTCAGAAAAGTAAGATGAAGTACTGGAAGAACTATACAAAATATTTATTTCCCTCTAAATCACTAAACCTATCAACACATGGTCTAGTTTAGCCTTGAAAGCAATGTTGTTAGAAAGATTCTCACAAAATGTTTCTGTTTTCTCTGACACAAAGACTGAAAATTGTCATCCCTTCAAAGTCTGAATGTACTTTACATTCTCTTCCTGATCTTTATGCCTGTTTTACATTAAAAAAATAGGAAATAGAATTTTTTTAAAATACTGTTTGAACTGTATTATACTCTTCTGGCCCTACAGTCAAAATCTTACAGTAACCTGGCAAAACTCAGTTCTGTCACAAGCAATTAGGATTTGATAGGCATTCAGGAAGCAATGCGACCTTGCACAGGGATCCTCCCTGATATCTACACTGGGCAGGCAGTCTGCTTTCCTGCATATCTTTGGAAACCATTGTTTCTCACAGTTATAACTTCAGGGCATAAACGTATCATAAGAACAATCATGGAATATTAGGCTCTGATTCTGTCTACTTGAGCAATCAATACATTTTTAGGGATGCAGTGCTTGCAGTTTGGACACAATCTATGAAGTTAATTTTTAAAGACATAGTACTGTTTACAGAAGAGAACTAAATATTACATTTCCATCATAAGTGAGATCCTTGGTGCTCCCCCTGACTGGAGAGAATATTGCAATGTATTCCTTAGACTGGGGCTCATTCTTTCATCTCCTTTCAGGCATCAACTTAGGACAACTCATTAGCTGTTGCTTATGCAATAGATTTACTGTCTTTGTAAGAAGAATACCTGTGCGACCATAAGTTAAAATTTTCTGAACAAAAACATGGTCAGATGCTTGGGTCATCCCATTTGCTGCTCTGGTAATCTAGTTTTCATTATTTCTCTGGATCTGTGTGCACACTTGTCATATCTGGAAAACAGGAGCTGTAAGCTTTTAAACTGAATAGGCAAAAAAAAAAAAAAGATGCATCCAAACTTAGTGATTTTTTTTTACAAACACCACTTGTCTGTGAGTCAGTTTGCTGATCTGTATGACATTTACATAAATATTTACCCAAATCACCATGGGTTGTGAATCTTCATGAAGCATTGTTGGTGAAACACATTTTAATCTGTGAATGAAGTGTAGCACATGCATTCAGAGTATGGCTGTAATTAATGGTAGACGATGAATGAAAAGAATAGATAAAAAAAAATCACATCACCTTTTTTTTTTCCCTTGTTTGAAATTGATTTAAAATTTTTCTCCTATAAGTGCAAATTTTTTTTTTCACACAGCCATAATATGATTGGTACACGTTTTGGTGATTATTAGGGTACCGTTTCAGCATATTCGAGTTTGTTCACTTTTATTAAGCGAAAAAAGCAGGTGTTGCTAGCATATAATATTTGAAATTCATGCCTACATCACTTTATTTTACTCTTTCTATGGAGAAATGTCAATCAGAATGATTTAAATTAAAATATTATTAAATGCTCTTAACTCATATGCAGATGAAGTCTTTTCTGGCAAAATTCTTTGCTTCAAGAAATGGGTAAACTAAATGAGCATACTGGCTGCTTCCCTTAGCTGTCATCTCTCTAAAGGCTCTGTGAGTAAGCCTGACACACTTCATCTCTCACGTTACCATCATCTACATGCTTCTGTTAGTGTCTCCCGTGTTAAACTTTATGGCATCTTCTGTCAAAGGAATACAAGTGAGGCAAAGTGTGGGACTGGAAATGAACGAAGTAACTAGGAGATTGGTTTAAAAAATTATCATGAAGCCTGTGTGCCCACTGCCCTAGCTGCTATAATATCGGTGTATATGAAAGCCATATAATTCACCATTGCAGGACAATCTGTATTTGATGCTTGTCCTAAGCCAGGCACAAAGAATTGCCACCTGACAAGAATCCCTTCAAAAGGGGCAGTTGAGGAAATGTGAGAACAGCCTGAGAAGCTTGTCATTTATGGAGAGGGTAGCCTAACTTCTGCTGAGTGAAAACTAGAGGGATTGATAATCTGAATTACAGATTTTGAAAACTGAGGTAAGAAAGTTCCTTATGGAAATAGGGAGGGTTTTCCTATTCCTTCCTTATCTTTTCTTACTACAGCTTTTAAGATTATTCCAGCAGTACTAGGATTGTTAGGTAAAATACATTCTTTCTCTTGTCTATTTTAAGTCAAAGAATACAAGTGTAGCTGAAGTATTTCTGCCACCTCTGTATTGTCATGAAATGAAAAATGGTACTTGTTAAAAAGGAAACAAAATAATACTATAAAAATATTAACTAAAATATAACTCCTTATGGTGCATTTAATAATGCTTGGGTAGCACATTGTCTGAGAAAAGTGCTGGGTGGTGTCAAAATAGTTAGTTTCTTCACAAGGACACAGCACGTGTCCTTGTTATCAATTTCGTCTTTATCAGTAATTTCTGTAACAGCAAGAGCTTCTATCCAAAATAATAAGGACTTGAGCTTTTGATTTTTCACCAATATCTGAGCGAGGTATGTTGCTATCTGTTTTTTCTGCTGCTTCTGTCACCTTCTTTCCAATGCTAAATTAATCAGGCAGGTGACCTTGCTGGTTTTTATTAAGCACAGCGGGCTGTATGAGCTATTGCTGGAAAAGTGTGACATTGCTCAACTAGTGGGGTCCCACATCCATTTTTTTCTTATATGGTTTCACTGCCATTTCTAAGTACAGGCTATATTTCTGCTGTCATGCACAGTTTCTTTCATTTGCCATAAATTAAAAATAATTATTCTGCTAAAAGGAAAGTACAGCATAATAAAATATTCTCTAACTGCTTATAAACAAAAGAGCTTTTTATAAAATGCTGGTTTGCCTCAAATTTCCACGAAACAATGATGCTGAACATAGGAGTCATAGTAACCTATTGAGTGAATGGGTACACCAAACTGAAATTTGACAACAGGGGTCTCAAAAAAATCCAGGCAAGTCTGAAATGGCACTGCATGACTACAGTACAGCTATGTACCGCTGCATGATTCCAGAGAATGGGCAGGAGGCCATCTGGAAGCTCCAAACATGTTGGTCTGATCCCCTAAGTTTGCCATAACAGTAAGGGAATAAATCAATAAGGTTTTCCATCTTACATTTTGGATTCCTCAGTATTTGTGAACCAGAACATGTCCTGTGGGAAAGTAAGGCTACTTCTGTAGCAAGAATCTGGCTTTTCATGCTCATGATTCATCTTGCATAATTATGAATGAATTGTCTTACAAATCTCTGTTCCTAGATTTATTTTGGGAAGCGTAACTGAACTCTGCTCCTGAAGCCCCTGAGAAGTCCCCCAATTTAGAGTTTATTTTGTTCAGACATCTACAGACCTGCAGCAGCTCCTCTGGCCTAGTGCCGGAGAAGTTTCTGACAGGCACAGGTCCTAAGGGCAAGGATCTGATGTGTTCCTAAGGGCTGGACATCGTTGTGATATAGTAATTAGAAATACTGCCATAATGCAGGAGACAGGAGAAAGAACTACTTTTCTAGTTGCATTGATGCATGGAATTAAGCTTGGAAGATTACTTCAATGTGCAAAGCATGATGTAAATAAGAGATGAGGTGGTAAAGCTGTAGTCTGATAGCGACTGTTGAGTTGTTCCATTGAGCGTCGGACCTCATTTGCTGATGGACCACACAGCCATAGTGGCTGCTGGGACGTCCTCCGTCCCTGCCATTCAATCAGCTCTGCAGGGCACAGCACCTGCCAGCCAGGTGCATTGGGCATGCTGATGGCAAGTGGAAGAGAGACTACATAGCTCTAGCTAGGAGGAGAATTAAATACCAGTCTGCTTTGCCTTAAGACAGGAACAGCGTTTCCTAGTCATTAAATGTTTAACACAACGACCCTAGTGTTTTCACCATACTTCTTGAATGTGACAGTTGATTATGGGTTCAAAATGATTGAAAAAGGAGATTCAGAAGAAATTAAACCATGTCCCTGAAAGAGGCATGCAGAAAGCTATTTTCAAATTAGGCATAGAAAACACTTAGAAAAATAGGTTAATAAGCATTTTCAAAGGACTTCTGAAAACATGAGACTATTGGCCAATGTTGGGATGCCAGTGTGGCCTGACAGCCTGCTCACAGCTTCAAAGGAACATCTGGACAGATGCAGGGAAGAATGAAACACAGACTACTTGCCTACTGGCATTAGATACTGCACTGGGCAACTTTAAATTATTCTGTGGATGCTGCAGACAAGGTTGTTATTCTCTTAGAGGGGAGAGCCATATAAATAGAATGATATGCCTATGATCCCGACTAGGTGACTTTAAACTTTGAAGATCAAAAGCCTTCAGCATATATGCTGCTGGGGAAGAAAGGACACTGAACTGCTTGACAGGTCGGTGGGATGGGATATGGAGGAAGGATACTGGCTCGCTGAATACTACCCCAGCTAGTCGGGACCTTAACACCTTGGAGATGTTTCTCGCTTTCCTGTAGGACCTTAACTGTACCACCTGTAACACCTTAACTGTGACTGGATTCCCCTGAAGAGAAGACAGGTATCGCCTTTCCTTGGCAAGCGCGGGGACAACGACGTGGGGGGAAGGTCTCGAAGTCCAGGGATGAGAGGTGCATTCTGCGCTGGGGCCGGGGACCGATAGCAGGCGGCGCGCAGGGAGCGCCCACGCGCGCCTTGGCTCCCGTCGGTCCCCGGCCCCTTCCCCTCCCCGCGGGGCGGGCTCGGGCCCCGCCGCAGCCTCCCCCCGCGCTCGCCGGTAGGCGGCACCGCCACCCGCCTTCCTCCGCCTCCTCCTCCTCCTCACCTTCGCCGGGCGCCGCGCCGGGTGACCCAGATCGCGTCGGCGGCGGCAGCTCCGTGTCCCTCCCGGCGAGGAAGGACGGCTCGGGACGGCGGCTGCGCTGCGCCGCGGGGATGGAGCGGCGCGGAGTGGTGAGTGCGCGGCGGCGGCGGGCCCCGGCCGTGGCCCCGCGGGTCGCTTAGCGACGGGAGGCGGCTCCGGGCATCGCATCGCAGCTCCCTGCACCGCTTCCCTCCCCCGTTCACCGCCCGGCGGTGGGAGAGAAGTTTTGCCCCTCTGAATGCGGGACGCTTTATGGAAAGACCTTGCGGCGTAAGGAAATTTGGAGACGCTGAGTGGTTTGCGCATTTGGGGGCTTTTAGTTGATTTTTACAATTTTTTAATTAATTTTTTTTTTTCTAACTGCCCCATCCTTTATAATTGTACAGGAGGAGGCCGGCACTGGGCGGCCGCCAGGCGCACGGCTCTGCGGCTCCGCAGTGGGCTCCGCGCCCTGCCCTGCCCTGCCCCGCAGCCCGCCCTGCGCGGGGCCGCTGGCCTGGCTTGCCCCGCTGCACCTGCCCTGCGCTCTGTGCACTTCACTTACACAAACGTGCGCACATGATAATGATGACTTTTTTTTTTTTCCATGGCACTCTCTTCTTCCCTGCCGCCCCTTCATCCCCCTTACATGGTCATTGTGTATTGAAGTTACACTTGCTCTGAGTTTACTCCAGGATTGATGTCTTTGATGTTTCCCTTTGTCCTCACCGTTCCTGCTTTTCTTACAATTTCCTTTAAAATCGCTAAAAGAGAGTAGCGAAAGTGTATGTCAGAATGGGGGCGGTGGGGGGGAGGGAAGAACACCACCTTTGTCCCAATTCAATCAACTCAACAGTCAGATCACAACAAGCTGGTTTTTTTGTGACAAAGGCATTTGAAACAAAGGAGCCATTTTAGAAACTGAAAGAAATTTATTTTGTGGCTTGCATGCTTTAGTAAATCCAGGTTTTCATTCTTTTCTCTTCTGCTCCCCGCTGCCCTCCTCCTCCACTTCCCATTATTCTGATTTATCCTAAAATGAAGTAGAATAGAAAAAACAGCATTTCTAAAATCCTGCATCATCCCTGTGCTCTAGAACAAGCTTACTGGTTGCCTTCTGTTTCAAACGTTTCATTGCACATTTTTAAAGAATGTTATTTTGTACTGGTAGGTCAATGAATAGTTGAATCAGTTGAGTGTGATAAGAACATCTCATCTGCCCAGGAACAGAACAGCAAAAGCCTCATTATGTGTAGTAATTTGGTAGGTGTTGCACACTTATATCTATTTAGCAAAGTGCAGATTCAGGTGAGATTTACTGATTCTTAGGAGAGCCTGCTTTTCTCTGACTGTCTTAAAAAATGTGGGCCACTGCGTTACCAAACCGAACAGGTGGAGCTGCATCTAGAAATATCCTTTGACTTGTTCAGTTCTCATAATCTGCATATCATTTTAAGCAATATTTCAACTAAAACTAATGCAAAACTACATTGCTGTAGCAATTGACTTATCATCAAGGCTAATAGAAGCTTGGAGACAGGAAGCCTATGATTTTCAGGAGTGAAATCATGTGACAGCATCAGATGCTGTATGTATCACTCTAAACAGAAAATGGGCTGAAGATATTTCCAGGAAAGCACGAAACAATGGAAAAATCGTGCAACGGAATGCATTTAACTTTCCTACTGGCTCACTGATACACAGTAAAACATGTTCTGCTAGTGTAAAAACCTGCTGTGGCTGAGCATGTAACCAAAGTGTCTACGAATCCTTAGCCTGCTCAAGTTTTGAGACAGGGCTTTATTAACCATGGGACAGCATCACATTACCTTCAGTGACATGTGTGAACCCAAGAATTTCTTGTGATCAAACATCTTCCTATTGCTCTTGACAGGAAATTGGAGCCCTCTGAGCTAAACTATACTTAAGTGGTAAACTTCAGGGCAATGCTGCATTAAGTGGTTATTTTGTTATCTATCATCTTCCCTGCGCAAACAGACTTGGTGCTGGCTGTGGGGAAAATGTTGTTGCACAAATACTGGCATATGTAGGGCTCTAGTCTGCTGCTAGTATTTAAATAATTTTGTATTTTAAAGTTGTGCAGAGAATCTGTACTTGCGGTTAAGCTGTGATCAAGTATAAACCAATTTAAACAAAAATTATGTTCAGTTGTACAGTCAGGGCATTATAACTCTACAGAGCCAGGCAAGCTTTATTTTTCCCAAGGGGTCATTTGAAGTGTTAGCAGAAAATTGCAAGAAGAACAAGCTTGGGTTGCCTGGAGATAAAATCTTGTTGGATTTAATGCCCTCTGGCTCATAAGACTACTTCTTTTTTTATTTTTTTTTTAATGAACATCTGCTCAGCTTTCTTGATTGGAAAGCTTCTTTCATTTGACATTCCTTTTAAATCCTTTGCTTGGTAATGCAGGGCAAAGGACAGCATGAAATATATTAGTCTCCTTGAATACAAGCTTTGGGAAGGAAGCCTGAAAAGTAAACTCTAGAGCAGGGCTTGCTGGAATACTGAGAAGGAAGCCATGTGGTGAGATTCCAAACAGGAAAGAAGGATGAAGTCAAGAAAAATAAATTAAAAATGAGAGTGGTGTAAAGAGATGTGCAGAATGTTTGTGGTAGTTCAGGACTGTGACTATGGTTCAGGCTTAGCATCCTCAGCATCCATCTAACGTGATACAGGCTTAGCCACGTAACTGAGTTCGAGTGCTGAGCAGTGCTGTACTGCAGGATTTGCCAAGCCTGAGACGGAGGTGGAAATTTTGCTTGTTCCTGCCAGGCAGTGGAAAGGGAAGTATGACAGCAGAAGGTGTGGGAGCAGCTTCCCGAGTCACTACTTAGTGGTACGTGGGACTGCGTGAGCATTCCTTTTCAAGGCAAAGCAAGCATTTTGGTGACAAACTGACCTGTCTGACTTTGCCTTGAGACAAATTATGGATATGTTTACACTAGTGATTTGGCTTGCATCCGGCTTAAGTATCTGACACATCCTCCAAAGACCTTCTCCAGTTGCCTTGCAGTGGTTCAGGTCTCAGAGCAGCCTGGCTGCAAGAGATCTGAACTCTCCCATTGAAACTACACCAGGACTTCTGCTTTGGGAGTGTTCCCATTCAATTACTGAGCCTTGCATGAAAGATATTAGTTTCTTTAAGGTACCTCTCAGCTGTAGTCTAGTGAACAGTTCTCATCCACTTTAGCATAAAACCAATGAAGAGCCCCACACCAACTTCATCAGCTTCAAATGTTTCTGGCAGTTTGTTCTGGAGTGCAGTATCCTACTCCTCTGCAAAATGTGAGCATTTTCCCAGCTTTCTGTTACAGCTGAGAGGCCCTTCAAGAAGATAGTTTCTAGCCCTTACAGTAGTTATAGTACCTGAGTGAAATGGAGGGATTTGGCATAGTGTTTTTACCTCATCCTATTCTGTCTGCAGATCTGCAGACTGAGCACTCCTTTCTGGTTCAGACTGATACAGCCACAGACATCAAAAAGAACCTGGGGAACAGGAGTAATATAGCAGGTATGAAGACTGGAATTGAAAACAATTAACAGTATAAGCAGGTGAAATTGTAACTTGTTAGAGAAAGGTTAGGAGGTGCAGTATACTGTGGTCCTCAGGACTGTGTCCATAGCAAACTATGTGCCTGTGAGTTCTTCCCTCTCTTGTAGGAAATTACTTCACAGGCATTTTTAGTCTAAATATAGATGTCTACCCTCATGTTTTTGAAGCAAACCTCCCAGCTTCTTCACCTTTCTTTGTGGGCTCATCTTGGAGTACCTGAAAATAAGTAGGTGAAAATGTTTTGGGAGCACACCAACTGCAACCTGGCATTCAGAACCAGGGACCAGGTTGGGGCTACTCCAGCATCTGCATAGGGTGCTTTGTTTAAAAACAAACAGCTTCTCCCCATCCTATGTAGTTTCAATTTCAAGTGCTTGGCAGCAGCATTTCTGTTGGTTGGTGCTCTGCACTGATGTAGCTGGAGCTTCTGTAGTAGCTATGTATTTTGCTTTCCCAGGGAAGGATACTCAGGTAAATTAAGGGACAAGACCAAAGCCAAAAGAATTGGTTATACAAAGTCCCATCTCCACAGCTCTCTGTATCATCCTGCTACCTTGGCCATGGTTAACTAATGTTTTCTGATGGTGCATTTGGAGGAAAGGCAGTTTCTGCAAAGAAGGCTTATTTAGGACTATGTGCAGTTGGCTATCAATTTCACAGACATAGGAGTTATTCCTTTATATATATATATATACACCATCTGCCATTTAAGCCCATATTTTATGCCTGTGCCCATGTCTTGTCTGCCAAAAATGAATCAGTAAGTTTCCTAGGACCCCAAAATTGATACTATTGGGAATTGCTCAGTTGAGCAAGGGCTTCTGGGCCTAGTTACAGATAGCACTAATAATGAACAGAAGCTTTCCAATTATTTTTCTTTTTTTTTTTTTTTTTTCAGTATTCTTATTCATATATTTGAAAAATAGAATTAAATCCCTACCTTTTATTGTCTTCCAGGATGACTTGGGTGTTGAGACTTGTCCATGGCGTAGCGACAATTTGTTACTACACCAATAATACTTGCACAGTCATGTGGGTGTGTAGGTGATAAAAGTTGGGTCCCTTAGTACAAAGCTGTCCTGTGGTCATGGAAACTATAGTCCTCTTCTGGCAGGCAGTTATAAGAGCAAGTCTCTTACTCCTTCTCCCACTCTGCTCTCACAAAGCTATATCCATATCAACATTGGCTTGGATGTGTGCCATCAAACAGGTTGTTCCTCTGAAACACTAAAATCAATGTGGAGTTTGTTAATTTTGGACTTGCTAGGCCCTCACGCTGTCGGTGTTAAAGCAGGCTGAGGAGAACAGATGGGCTGAAGGAGGAAAAAAGGAGTTCTTGCTGAACTGAGTGAGCAAGGGAAAGAAATGGTGGTGCTCCCAGAAGATGACATGGAAAGCAGGACATACCATAAGCACAAATTAGGAGAATGCCACACAACCTACTCCCAACTTTTTCACGTAGGACTACAACAATATCTCCAGTGGTCTGAGATAGTCATGTTCTTCTTTGAACGTTCTTTGTCCTGACCAACAGGTGCTATGTTGGTATAGGTTACCATCTCAAGGATAAGATCAGTTCATATTACTGAATTATTATGGGTATATCTGCTACAAGGGTTCTGGAAACTTGTTTAATTTATTTCCTTTTAGAAGTTTTTCTATCACTTTACACTTATGAGGTAAAGAGTAAGACTATAAAAAATAAAAGTATGCCCACTTTTCTAAGTAGAAGGAGACTCTGAAGGAAGAAGATTTTCAGTGTTGCAGTGTGTTAGGAGTAAATGCATTATGGCAATCCTGTCAATCATCCTGTGCTAGTCTGTCTTCCTCTCTGCTCCACTTTGTTCCTCTTCCCTTGGAATGTTGTTGCAGGAACAGTTTTCAATGGTCTTCATGTTTCTTCTTTGTCTTTTCTTTCCACGTTGTCTTCTCCCCTCTTTCCAGTTTTCTACTTCAAATCTTTGCCAGCATCCTTTTCTGTCTGAGACTGGGCACCTGAAAGAAAGTAAAGGTCTGGTTGAACCAAGCAGGAAGTGACAGAGGGAAGAAGAGCACCACAGCACCTTGCACTTCCCTTGTCACTCAGGTTTTTTTCCTACTTGATTGAGAAAATACATTTTGTGCAATTGCCACATAAGACTGGTTCCTATGCTATGCTTGAAAGTGTGTTTCATAAGTCTTGCTTACCAGCTGGTGTAAGTTTATTGACCTTCAAACCATTCTTTCCATCTTTACCTTTTACCTCTTCATCACCTTTTGCTCTTACTTTGTCGTGTTAGTGTGGTGTTTGTGTTTCTGTATCCCTCCTTTCTATGAATGTCCCTGTCACCAAACTCCATCATAGCTTTCTTTCTCCACTGCTTATAGAAGCAGTGTTTGACGGATGCTACTTGGAGGTATCTTAAGCTACAGAAAGGTGAAGGGAGTCTTAGTGCAGTCATTTTTACAGTTCTTCACAGCTCTTGTTAATGGAGATAAAAATTTGGTAAAATACTCGTGACTCTTCCAAGTTGAACTGATAGTTGCTGGTACATAGGCTTGTCTGGACAACAGATTTGGATAGATGCCCTAGAGTGATTTTTTTTTTTTTTTTTTTTTTTAATTTTTTTATTGGTTTTTTTTTTACTGTGTTGCCATTCAAAACTTTTCCCTAAAGAAGGGCTTAAACCTGGTTCAACCAGAGCATGGAGTTTGCAATACATATTAAAGAAACTTAAGAAAACTTTCTGGTTTCTGTGATAAAATAGATTATTTCTTCCACTTCTCCTCACACAGACATTGGTAAAACTAGAGCAATCTATCCTGCACATGTCCTTCTGGGCAGCAAATGCATAACCAGAGCTTCCAACAAGGTCATGTACTTGGAGTTGTCCTGATTTCCTACCTCCTGGGATGCAGAACATCTCACTGAGCAGCAACCAGGAGATTAAATTGTAGACCATGAAGTTTGCAAAGTAACTGCAGTGGGATTTTAGATCCTCCCATCTGCTGAATAAGATTGTTCTTTATTTATTGTGGTCCCTCTGCAGGCTGCAGGAGTGCAGGCAGCAAACAGCTGGTGCATAATACTTCCTATAGGATGCTTATGGTTTCACAAGTGTGGTGCTCCATAACATCATCTAACTGGCTTAGTGCATGGGAGGTCATCATTCTTGAATCCCTTCTTAGTCAAATTGCAGATGGAAATGCAGAAACTCTAATGGATCTTACTTGCTCTACTCTTGCATGTCTGTCTCTCAGAGCTCTGTGGAAAAGTTGTCACTTCCATGCCAAAGTAATGTGTTGAAATGATGGGAAAATGGCACTACATGGAGCAATTTTCTGTTAGATCACTATGATTTGTTTCTGATCTTCACCAGGTTCCTGGGTAAGTAAATTGATTTATGCTCCTCTAGCCTGAAAGCTGAGTTTGGCTATTGTCCTGACACCTCTGGTATCCTTGTCTTAACTTTTTTGGAGGGAAAGGGTCAGTTAACAAACTAAATCTCAGTCCTTAGTTTTACATGCTTTCAGGCTGGTACTTGATGTGAGGTTGTATTAATCTGATGGGTAAGTTAGCTCTGCTTGGTCCAAGCAAATATAACAGACGTTGGAAAAGTAGGGGAATGGATAGAACAAGAATCTCTGGTGTAAATCTATTGACATTGCAGATCTGTATGTAACCTGTTGATAGGATGATGTTTCTTCCCCACAAAGAAGGAATTGATAGGGCCGTAAAGGAAATCTAGACTTCAGTTTATTTTGATGGCAAACGAATACTTCATCTTTGCATTTTAACTTGTGCCCTCCACTCGTCTCTAGGCAATGGAGTGGAAACCAAGAAGGGAGGGAGAGCAAAAGCACATCAGTCATTCACTTTTAGAAATAGTAATTTTGGGGTTTTTTCCATGAAACTTCTGCAGTAATTAGTCTGGAAGGTAGCCAGGCAGCCTCTTTGGATTTGATGCACCTAGCCTTGTATGATTTATTCTAAACTTGAAGGATTTTTGCTACGAAGTGTGATGTTTTATTTAGAACAGACTTCCTTGCAATACAAGCTGTTGTACAGTGTGTCTGGAAACAGAGCAAGTGGGCCAGAAACATCCCACTGCAAACCATGTAGACCCACGTGAGCCACCCAGATGAAGCTGCTGTTCTCCCGGGTGAACTCATCAGTGGTCCAGTGACAGTTCATGAGAAGTGACTAAAAATTATGCCTTTTTCTAATGTGTGAAGGAGGGCAGTGGAGGAGGTTGCTGTACATTGAAGATGGTTTTCAAGAATGAGAACTTCATTTTTACCTGGTATGTCATTTATTCAGTCCCCTTCTGGATAAAACACACTTTCTTCAATATGTAAAGTGAGCTTGTTAAGAATGGACAAACTATAGACAGAGACAAGACTTGGGTACTTTAATTCCTGTTGAATTTAGGCATGTGATTACCTTTCTAGAAGTTTGTGGTATTCTAGGTTGTGAAGAGCTTCCTCTATTTTTTAGCTTCGTATATTATTAGAAATATAATGTACCCAGCAAAGTCTTCACCAGTGACCTGAAGTGACTTCATATAGGTTTGTCCTCTACATCTTTCAACCTTGTAATAGAGCAGAGCTAATAGAAATTGGTAAAAGTAGATTATCGTCACAGATCCATGTGCAAAGTGTATCTGTATGCATGAACATCTCCTTTGTTGAGTTTGTAGGATTTAGCTTGCTTCGAATAGTCAGGTAGAGAATCATTGCCTTTTTCTTTTGAAGGGCAGAGATTGACAATGAAAGGTGGAGATGCTTCTACTATGCTGAGTTTTGGTTTGGTTTTGTCTTCATCAAACTGTGAGTTATCACTGAGCAAAAATCTGCAGAGGAATTACAGCATGTAGGCTGAACTGAGTGGCGTTAGAGGTAACTTGCCATGTGAGATTTGAGAAGTTAGTTTTCTTGAACCCAAATACAATCCTATGTGACTGTCTCTTATGAGACTTGTAAGACCCTCTTGATCTTTCCTTACGTTGGTAATGCTTTTAAGAGGCAGTAATGGACTGAAATGCTAAGTTAGAACTACAAAATTAGAGACTTTCAAAGCACTGTTCTGTAGCTTGAGAGAAGCTGGGGGTTTTGTGCTCTCTGTCTCCCCAACTCTGCTGTGATTTTAACCTTTTATTCAGGGCTCTTTTTCTTTTTATTGCTTAATTGTGTGGTATGTGCTCATGCTCACAGGACTAAAATTCAGTTAAATTTTTCTTCATATCTAGCCTTGCCCTCACTCTCCTAGTGAAATACAGAAATGCAAAATGTCAATGTGTGATGGTGATTAGAAGTGGAAAAATCTTATTACCTGTGACCGTGTGACTGAAGTCAAGTCTTGCTTATTAGTGTCATCGATCATGTGTGACATTTTGTTCCAAGATTTTCTTCTAAAGAATGCTTGACGCTGACTACAGCCTCATCTTGGGCTACATGGAAATGAAAATACCCTTCTCTACTGAGATGGGAAACTGAGCTCACACAAGCATTTCCCAGGATGTCCTCTGAGTTGGAGAGGTCTGAGCAGTGTTCTTGCTATAACATTCAAAGACCAATAAATGATTATGCTGTAAATGAGATGGCTGAAGATCCTCTGTTTTTACTAGTTTGTTTAATACACTTGAAGTGACTTTTATGCCACCTTTGCACATGAATGCAAGATGGAAGATGCAAGTAGGTATGTGTCTATTCCATGGGATAGCTGGATAAACAATGCTTGCTTAGAATTAGAGTGGCTTGCCAAACTGGAGTCCTAGAGTTGTTTGGGTTTATTTGTATTTGGGTTTTTTGTGTGTTGTGCTGATATTGGCATGACTCTTGTAGACTCTTGTTCTTGAATTGTAAGACCATAATAAGACTTGTTTGTGGTCAAATTTCATGGTGGAGGCTTTTGGTGGGAGTGGTGGTGAGAGATGAGAGAGGGAATGATTTTGTTCCATCCTAAAGCTAAGCTTGTTTCTTGGAAAACATTGCAAAGTATATAGGAATTTATTGAGAAGCAGGTAGCTCTCAAACTGATAAAATAGCAGGGACTTGAGCACCCTGTCAGCTGTATCTCTATAGCACCATAGTACTAAGGGTATTTGGATATAATGCAGGATGTTTGAGATCGCCCCATGGGAGTGACTGTGGGGGAAGCAGAGACTCAAAGGCTGGAAGGGACCTCAGACTATCTCTGACCCAACTTCCTGCCCACAACAGGGTCAGCTTTCAAGTCAGGCTTCTCAGAGCTTCATTCAGTTGGGGCTTGAAACCTCAAAGTCTCTCTGGGCAACCTGTGCCACTGTCTGACTGTCCTCTTGGGAAAAAATTTTTGCCTCGTATCCAGACTGAACCACTCCTGTTTAAGTTTTGCCTGTTGTTTTTCCCCCTCCTGTCTTGCACTGCTGTAAAGAGTCCATCTCTTGACCTTTCAGTGACATCCCTCTAGGCACTGGAGGTGCTGTTGTGCCCCTTCAAAGCTATCCCAGCCTGGAGCTGAACAAACTCATCTCCCCCAGCCTCACCCCCATCATCTCAGTGGTCTCTGCTTAACTCTATTCAATTTTTTGGTGTCTTTTGTGTATTGCTGGGGCCCCAAACTAGGCAGTGTCTAAATATGGCCCAGAGTGCTGAGTAGAGGAAGATAATCTCTTCCCTCAATCTACTTACTGGCTCTGCTTGTGTTTATACAGCCCAGAGTGCTGTTGTCTGTCTTTGCATCCTGCTGGCTTCCAGCCAGCTTGCTATCCTCCAGGACCTCAAGGGACATTTCATAATTTGTATCAGCTATTCTTCCCCTTTCTAATTCTAGTTATCTCAGATTGGTGTTCGAGACACAGAAGCACTAACATTCCCATCAGCAAAAGAAAAAGGAATACACAGTAGCAAAACACTTTCGGTGACATAAGGCTCAAGCCTATTGTCCCTCAAAAATAAGTAAATGTAGGCTTTTGAGGTGAATGAGGAGTAGATGCCAACCCAGGATACCACTGGAAAGAAAAGTGGCAACCTGAAATCAACTTCATGGTGGTGGCATTCAGAAGAAAGTACTTTAAAACTGCAACAACTGAACTTAAAAATAAATTACTTGGTTTCGGGTTTTTTTGGTAATCTAATAATACATGTAAACAAAAGATATTATATTATATATATCCAGTATTATATCCAGCCTGCTCACATTTATGTTTCTGATTTATTTTTTTCTTCAGCAAACCTAATCTTTCTTTATAATTGGAATATACATTTTAAAGTGTTTGCAATATACCAGGTTGCAAATACCCATTAGCTTGCAAAACAAAAATTGTGAAGGAAACTACCTTGGGTTTATATTTTATTCTGAAAGTATGGTGCTTTATATTAAATAACACAACTTTTCCCTGCAGCTGTATCTGCAGTTTTATTGAAGACAAACAAAGCAAAGCCTCAGCTTTAGATAAAGAAGTGATGTTTAAGGCTTACTCTTGTTTTCTTTAAGCCTCCAGCAACTGTTAACCTTTCAGATTGAAGCATGTCTTGCTATACTACTAAAAAGATCATAGTCACAAGAAATTCAAATAGCTGGTGTTTATTTAAGGAAAGCTTGTTTTATATTTTCAGACAGATCTTGCAAGAGGTCTTTTGCTGTTCTATGTGATTATAGTAGTACTGCTTTTCTTCCAAGAAAAGCTGTGGTTAGTTTTAGGAGGGGAAACTGCTGTCTAGTTTAAAATAAAGTGGATGAAACAATTGGCAGTGGATGGGTACGTGGGTGTGTTGTTGGAGGGAGTAGGAAGCTGCTTTGTGGAAGTGATGTGGTATGGGATAAAGTCCTGCAAGCTGAAAACTTGAGCGTATGGGAAATCCAAACTTGATCCTCACCCCATCATTCTCAATATAGAGGCTTAGAACATGAATGAGTCTCTTCCTGTCAAAGAGCATTCAAAGGTGCCCTTCAAACATTGAGTCTAGAGGCTTCTGTAGTTGCAGGTTCAGTTAACTTCTACGAAGTTAATGGAAAATTGCTAACGAAGTCAAATCTACTTGTCTTTAGACTTATTTCAGCCGCATGACTTAAAATCAGGAAAGGCTGACAAACTGACCACAGAAGAAGAGAAGTATCTTGAGGGTTCCTTAGTGAGAAACTGCGTGTATAGCATGAAGCTGGAACATTTTCTTAAGCCGTAAAACAACCCACAGCTACAAGTTCATGTGAGTGAAACCATGTAAAAGCACAAACTCAGGCTCTGAGCAGTGGGTGGGTGCTGGAGCAAACTGGCTGCTCCCCAGCACTTGCTGTCTCTGGGTGTCCTGCTGTTGAGTCTTCAGAATTTTGTATTTCAGTCTCTCCAAATCCATAACTGCTGTCAGCTCCTCAACTGAATTGTACAATTGTTGTGCCCTTTCTTTCAGCAAACTCATAAACATTTATCAACAAGATTATCACTTGTTGATGAGAATCTTTTTTCTCATGTGTCTTTCTTTCCTACAAGTGGACCTTGAAAGCCTTCCTGATCTGCAGACATCCAACTTGCTGAGGAAGGTCTTTCTTAAAGAAAACAGGAGGCTGGAAGTCAAGTCCTTCTCCCTGAATAAAAATGAATGTGTGGCTTTTTGGTTTGGGTTGGGTTTTTTCTAAGCACACTTAATGGCAAGTGAGTTTTTGGGTAAATTCTGAATTGCTGATAGAACATACCATTCTAAGCTAGGGCTGTTCTTCCTGTTCACTGGGATGCTAGAACAACCTCACTGGAAGTAAAGTTTCATCTATGAGAAGTCTATTACATTTTGAGATAAAAAGACATTGGCAGAAATTAGGTCTTCTGGCTTTACAGGTTTATGAATAGTTGAACTTAGCTGTAAATTCTAGTAACAATCTTTTTAAAGAGTTTAAATACCATTTTCTTCACAGAAAATCTTTACTGAACTCCACTAGAGGATCGCTTAAGGAGGTATATGGAAATAGAGAATGCTGCCCTCCAGTCCTACTTGTTTAAAGATGACTGTAAATTCTCACCTTCTGATTCAGCTTCTCAGTCTAGCCTGGATGTAAATAGCTTAATGCCATGTGTACGTGTGTGTTCACAGAAGTGAATTGTTGCAAGAACTGGAGAGCATGGCATTGCTTTCTATCTCTGTACTTAGCAGGTGACAGCATTTAGAAAGGCTGTGTTCCACACACAAAAATTAAACTTTTTACCTTATGAACCAAGACAGCAGCATAGATACCCTGTACTTTTGTTTGAGTTGGAAGTCTTGCCTGTAGATCTTGAAGCCCTCTTGTTAACAGAGTCAGGTGGAAGTTGATTGCTTTGTGCCCCTGTGGAGGAAACTGCTTTTGAGGCCATGGCCTTCCTATGGACCCAGTTATTAGCTGGGACTGTACTGTAGGGAGCTGGCTGTTGAACTTGCAGGGTGAGCACGTTCTCTCCAAGTTGAAGGGCTTTGATACTGACTTCTATGGCATCAGGTCTTCAGCTGTAAAGTTTCTTTCTATAGACTTCCCCACATACATTTTAATTAAAAGGGAGAGAGAGCAAGGAAAATTTATTCTTGTAATTTCAAGTGTGGGCTTTTGAAGACATCCAAAATAGGCGCTTTTAACCACTTGTCATGCTTGTTGTGTCACTTAGCTTTTCTTTTTTTTTTCAATCAACTACCTTCCTTTGAGTTTAGCTTTTTGCATAGAAGACAAGTGTCTCTGAAGAGCTACAGAGATGCTCTAATTTTTAATGAGCATTCAAAACAAATTTATAATTTATAATTGTCTGTAGCTGGTAACTATTCTTGAAGAGATAGTATCTTGAAGCTCCTACCGTGCCATGCTTGTATGAGCCATTTCTGAAGGTGCAGGAAGTGGAACTTCTCTTCCCTTTAAAGCAGTAATAACGAAGCAGCATAATTTTCAGCAAGGACCTTGGTCAGAATCAAGAAGGAGCTGACCTCAGAGGCTGAGACTAGCATTTTTAGAGGGGGTTGATTTGACAGCTTCTGGCACTTCTGGCGTGTTCCTTACACTGATGCCCTTATGGGTCAAATTTTGTGGTGGAACTTCCTTTGTTCAAGTTGATGTTAAAACGCTGAGACTCAGCTGTGAGAATCTTTCACAAACTGTATCTTTTAAACAGCAAATTATTAGACTGGAGAAGGGGAGCAGGTTACATCCCCTCCAGTTTTTGCCTATCTTCTGTACTCGCTGTCGTAGAAGACCTATCAAAAGCTATAGCAGGAAGTGTTTGGAGCCTGCCTCTTGTGTTCATTAATGAACCAGAGTTAGCATCTCTCTGCCCTTGCAAGCAGGTGTCACTGCAGCCAGCACCAATTACAGCTGTATTCAGAGGACAGCAACATGATTCAGCCAGTCAAAAACAATATAAATGAAGGAAGCTTTCGCAGTTCAGGGATTATATATTTTTAGCAAGCTGTATGTGATGTAACCCAACAAGATAGCTGTATTTTTCTGAACTTAAATGCTTGTTCTGTTCTTGTCAGCAGGCAATAGCACAATATAAAACTTGCAAGTTACAAAGAGGAAAGAATATGAGAACATGGTAGGGCAAGAAGATTTTTATTCTATCAGTGCTGATACATCCTGCAGAAGAAAACAGGTTTGAGGTTCTCTAGATTTATAAATTTGTGACAAAAGAAGTCAGACTTCTTAAGGCCTTCAGCACTTTTCAACATGCAGTGCTAAGGAAAAATGGGGTCTTAAATGATTTTTTAATGAAAGAACTTTCATTCAGGCCTTTGTGTGTGGTTTGTACTAGTACAGAGCTCAAAAGCATGGTCTTGTTCCCTTTAAGTGTTGGATTAAGTTGTCCCAATAACAGACATGTGTAGCAGTGTCCCATTTTCTGGCAGCAAGTAAAAAAGTTTTAATGCCTTTTACAGGACATGAAGTACAGTAATTTGAAAAGTCTGCATCTTTTAGTCAAATACCACTTGTATGTGCATACTTAATTTTAGAAACTTAAAGTAAAGAGGTGGTGACTGGGGAGAGTCTACAGTACGTAGACAGGGTTATATTTATGAAATTTCTTCACGAGTTCTTCCTGTTCTCCTCTGCTGGAACTCTCATGAACATTAATGAACATTAATGAACATTAACTGTAGGACACTAGATCACAGAACCAATGGGCAGCCCGGTCAACTGTATTTTAAGAACTCTGAATTAAAGAAGTGTTTGGGCAACACTCTCAGGCACATGGTGTGACTCTTGGGGTGTCCTGAGCAGGGCCAGGAGTTAGACCCGATAATCCTTCTAGGTCCCTTCCAACTCTGCGTATTTTACTGTTCTGTGGTATGTAGCATGCAAATTATGGTGAAGAGAGGACTTCCAACAGCAGAGTGAACTGAATGTCTCTTGAAGCTGCCACTTGGGAGCTGCTGTGAACCAGACAGGTGTTCAAAGAACACAAGTGTTTGAAAATGTCTAGGTACTTCTTCAAGCCTTGTCACTTATTTCTGTATTCTCATTCAAGTTTTTTACTTCTCTGAAAAAACACACAGGTAGTATAGTCTGGTCAAAGTATGTGCTCAGGCTGAAGTGTGAACACCTTATTTTTCATTTTGTTTTTATTTACATGAGATTTTTTCTTAACGTATTTCCCTTGTATTTCCATGGGTGTTTGTTTCAAGAGCAATTTTAAAAAACTGAAGTATCACTTTTTTTTTTCTATCAGTAAATAAGTCTCAATTCTATTTCTACAGCACTAATATCACCTGTGAAGAAGAGGTCATCAGTGATCAATATATTACAGCTCTAGAAACACCAACCAAACCATCACCATGAAACACTTCCTGAGGTAACTGTTCTGTATTTTCTCAAAAGTGTTGAATTATCCTAATTACTTTTATGCTGCAGTGAGCTAAGTGGTTTAGCTGTTACAAGTATTACAGAAGGTGTAAACTAGTTTATACTAGACTGCTTCCCATTCACCTAGATTTCACTATTTAATTAAAGCTATTTTAATTTAAATTTTCCTTTGCAGTTCTTTTTAGAAGCAAAGAATGTAGGAACTGTCTTGTGGGATTGGAGCAGTGATGTATCAAATCAGTAGTGCCTGATATGTCAGGGGAAAATAGAAGAAGTAGTAATATAGAGCAGAGCTTGAAAAACATCGGGTTTTTTCCATCCTGCTCTTGTCCACTCTCTGGATTTTTGGAGTGTTGTTTGTGAAAGCAGAGAAGCTTGCTGAAGATGTGCAAGTGTTTTTGAAGCTGATTATGTTCAATTTTCAGGAGAAATGTTAATTACTTGCTCCTATATATGGGTTGCAGTTGTTTCCCTATAAACCAGGGATAGAATGGGGGACTTGCAGACAACAGATGTAAGGTGCAGAAAGCCCATGTTGCATTTGTTCTGTAGTTAGTGGAGGGATTTGAACACTTCTCAAAACTAATGCAGATCAAGAGCTTGATTTGTGTATAAACCAAAGAAATCATATTCCGTCTGTATGGGAGGAATCTTTTCAAGAGGACTGAAACATATGCTTCTGTATAGAGCATCTGTCACTATATTTTTCTCCCTTTTTAGACTGCTTGTAGGAAAGAATCTTAAACACTATGCATATCAGCATCATTACCTTTAGGCTGATCATCTGTAATGGTTTTGTTGCAAAGACAGACATGGCTTAAGCATTTCTGTGGAGTGTTTGGGCCAGCTTCCCCAGGTATCTTGAACCAGCTGCAAAAGGACTCTGTAAGCAGGACATAGACCAGAAGTATAAAGCAACTATTTGTTTCCTAACATCCACAAAACATAGCCAAGGTTGAATTGAGCCTTAATTTAAACATTGGTGTGCTCACCACCTGATAGGCACCAGCCAGGAGGGAAAGAATTGATCCTTGCAGCTCTGTGCCCCAGGTCCTGGGTGGTCCCAGGTCTTCCACCAATTCCATTGGGGCTGGTCCAGTGACCTGAAAGTTCACAAGTAGCCTGACTAACATCCTTCACTGCTTTTTCCCTTTACAATTTTGTAATCTCATGTCAGAGCCTTTCTTCTGGAATCCTCCTAATTATTTCCTTCTCAACAGTCCTGTCTCTATAATTTTTACCTTTTTTCTCTGTACAGACTTGTTCAGCAGCCTGACCCAAGGTCACAAATTGATGCCATATGGGATTTGGTTCATGAGTCCTTCGTAAAGTGGACTCTACCATCCTGTGAGAGGGGCTAGAACCTCTGGCTGGGATCACAGAGGGTGTTACAGCTTGCCCCCATAATGGTGTGGTATTTTCTGAACATGAAGTAACTTTACTCCCTCCTGATGGAGAAGCTGAGTTGTTGACAAGTTTGAAGCTGCAGCTCTCTTCCTGTTAAACTACTTGTTCTGCTCACCTTCAGCTCTCCTGGCCCCTTGATGATTTTTCCATGTTGGAGGAAGAGTGCTATTTTGAATATGTGGGCTCCTGAGGCTATCATGGAGAAACTACCCTCTACTTCTCTTCATGTTATTCTCGAAGTCAGTGAATCCTAAAAGATTTGAAAAGTCTTGGTGGTGCTAGATTCTCTTAAATAGTCAAGGTGGATCTTCTGAAAAACAGTTGCTTATCTAAACAGGACAGTCTAGGACTTTGTTATAGAAAGTCCAGTATTCCAAATGGTGAACAGAAAGTTGGATTAAGGGATGGGGGGGAGGAGAGTACAGAGCACCAAAAATATGAACACAGTGTTGAAATAGAAAAGCTATTTCTGTTTGCTTACAAGCATCTGGATTCTCTTATATTATGTTAATCCTTTGACATGAATTGGTAAGGGTACAATCCTCCCCATATTTTGTAAATATAGAAGAAAACCAGAGAGATTAAGAAGCAAAAATCCTCCAAGAAAAGCACTTACTGGGGATAATGAGTTCTGCTCTATGTGTTGCAACCTGCAGTCACAGGTTTGTGTGATGGGGAATAAGGCAGTGAAGTGTGGAACTGCAGGGACATATATGTGCAAGACAAGGATACTAAGCCTTCCAGCTTGGAAATCAGTTGGAAAATAAACAAGTTAACGTATATTGTGTCCCCGTGTTTATCTGTTACCAATAGCAGCACCACCTGGGAGCTTAAATCATCCTTAACTGTTTTTGAAGATCAAAAGCATGGCTGAAATGTAGAATTCTGGTGGCAGGGACTGCTCAGTGGCACAGTGTTCTCCTTGTTGCACAACGTGGAACAGACCCCAGAGTAGCTGATGCTGATGGCATAGATTATCTTTGTGTTTAAAACCAATGAGTTAAGTCTGCACAAACTGCAAGTCATTTTGTTGATTGCAACATGGAAAATGCTATAAAACAGATGGTGAGAGGAACAGGGCTTTCATCTCTGAAGTTATGATAACCTTGACTTTGCTTTCTAAGTAGTGACAGTACTTTACCTGTAGCAACTTCATGCAGCAGATATTCACCTGGAGACCCAAGGAGAACTTTGAAGAGTGGATTTCAAATCCATCTTGCTGTAAGTGTTTAGTGAGGTTGAGAGACAGCTCTGGAAATCATCAAGTCCTATCCCATCGCTCAAAGCAGGGTCAGCTATGGCAGGTTGCTCAGGGCTGCATCCAGACACATTTTGAGCACCTCCAAGGATGGAGATTCTGCAGCCTACCTGAAAAACCTGTTCCATTTCTTTAGAATCATAGAATTCCTTAGGTTGGAAAAGACTTTTAAGATCATTCAATCCAACCATTAACTCAGCACAGTCAAGTCTGCCACTAAACCATGTCACCTGAATGCCACATCTATGCTTCCTTTAAATATCTCCAGGGATGGTGATTTCACCACCTCCCTGGGCAGCCTGTTCCAATGCTTGACAATTCTTTTTGTGAAGAAATTTTAAATAATTTTCAATCTAAACCTTCCCTGGCACAACATGAAGCTGTTTTCTCTTGTCTTGGGAGAACTACACCCTCCTTTCAGGTGGTTGTAGAGAGCGATGAGTTTCCCCCCCTGAGCCTCCTTTTCTCCAGGCTAAACACTCCCAGCTCCCTCAGCTGCTCCTCACAGGACTTGTGCTCCAGACCCTTCCCCAGCTCCGTTGCCCTTCTCTGGACACGCTCCAGCCCCTCAATGTCTTTCTGGCAGTGAGGGGCCCAGAACTGAACACAGGATTGGAGGTGTGGCCTCAGCAGTGCTGAGTACAGGGGGACGGTCACTGTCCTGGTCCTGCTGGCCACACCATTGCTGATCCAGGCCAGGATGCCATTGGCCTTCTTGGCCACCTGGGCACAGCTGGATCATGTTCAGCTGCTGTTGACCAGCACCCCCAGGTCCTTTTCCACCAGGCAGCTTTCCAGCCACTGCCCCCCAGCCTGTAGCACTGCCTGGGGTTGTTGTGACCCCGGTGCAGGACCTGGCACTTGGCCTTGTTGAACCTCACACAACTGGCCCTGGAGGGATCTACCTCTAACAGATCATCACTCCCACCCAACTTGGTTGGAGAAGGAGTCTGTCTGTTAAACCGTCTAGTAGTTGGAGTAGCTCTAAATCCCTAAATTTAGACTCTTATGCTCATATTTCCAATTCAAGGTGATGTCCAAATGAAAATAGCTGGTTTAGGTTTCTTTTCTTTTCCAGAAAGGAAACCGAAACCAGCTTGCTCTGATATGAATTATTTCTGACATCTGAAATATTACTTATGAAAAAATAAAGCTGTTTCTCAGTTAAATACTTAATCTTTCAGGGCTTTCTCTTTTTGTTGTAAAGGGGTTCTGAGGAATCTGTCAACAACACTTCTACTTTGACTGTAACTTATCTTAAACATCTGAAATAATAACTTGAAAAAACAACTCTAGTAGACCCTTAGGTTTTTTTCAGTAAATCCTAGAAATCTGACATCTTTTCTTGATCTACTGCAAAGCAGACTGTAAGCACTAGCAGATTTTAAGTGTACTGGAGTCATATCAGATAAAATGAAAATCACATCAGCAAAGAGCAAGAACAGTGAATGTGTGGAAAGCTGCTGTTAAAATCTATTCTTATGTCTTCCCCAGTTGCCACGGTGAGTTGCTCCCATGTCTAAATGGGGAGATAAGGTGGATTTCAGTTGTCAAGTCTGCCAAGGCACAGAATGAAAGCAATTTCTTGTATTTTAAAGGAGGTAACAGCAGGTCTGACTATGGCAGAAATGGTGACTGCTACCTCATTTCTTGGTTGACCTTGTATACACACTGTAAATTATGCACATAAACCAAAGATAGTCAAGTTAATGAGCAGGGTTGTATCACTTGCTTACTCACCCATTTGGACAACTTATCAGCCATGACTTGTGTGTCCTTGACTTCTCAAACTGTAATCAGAATTCTCAGAAAGGAAATACTGATATGTACTGTACTCTCTTCTGAGATGAGTATGTCCTTCAGGAAAAATAACAATCTTTAGTATCCATAGGACCTAAAACAGGACACAAAGGAAAGAAAATGATGTGTAAGTATGCTCAGTGACTTGTGACTTTTGTTTCATTCTTTTAAAAGAGGGGCTTTGGGGGTGTGCGTTTTTTTGGTTTGGTTTGGGGTTGGTTTTGGGTTTGTTTTGTGTTTGGGGTTCTTCTGGTAGGGGTGGCTTTTTGGTTTGGGTTTTTTTTTTTGTTTTAGGGGTTTGCTTGCTTTCCCCCCAGTTTTAAGTCCAGTAACTAGCATTGAATATCTAGTTGAAATTTTTCATTTTATCCAGAGTACCTATGTTTGTTACTAGCTCTGAAAATACTAAAATTCTGAAATTACTGAGGGAGGGAATAAGCACCTTTTATTTTATTAGTTTCAAAAATGTTGCACAGTAATTAATCCCTACATCCCTTCAGGAAGTACTTTGTGTTGCATTATACATACACCTTGCTGTTTAGGTGAACAGATCACACAGGAAAGAGCTTCACAGAAATTCTGGGCAACTTTGGAAAGTTTTGTTCAATTTTGCTTCTGACAGTTTACCATGGAGAAGGTTGTTTAGGGCCAGTCACCTTTAAATAAAAAGCCAGTTTCCATGAAAATGTGATGTCATACTGTCATTGGAGAGAGATGTAAGTTCTAATAGCCATCTCATGTGCCATTTCCATCACACTGTCCCAGCATCAGCTGGGCTAGTTGAGGGCAAACCTGGAAATGCCTTGTTGAAAACCACTCATGTCCTTCCCTTTGCAGTGTTGGGGTGAGAAACAACGTGCTCAGAGCTCTGTGCTGGTCACTGCCACGTGCTTGCTTTCCCCAGGCAGAGCAGCACATGCTGTGGAAAATAGAAGTACTGTCACTGCTGCAGCAGTACTCTTATTTTGTGCTGGTTTTGGCTCTAAATTGCTCTGTGTCTTGCAAGGATCTGAACAATTGTAGAAACCCCTTTCTTTGTCCTTTTTGTCATGGAAGAGAGCTCTCCAGAATCTCTTCTGAGCCCCATTATTGCTGATAGAGATTGTTTGCTTGATTGGGTTTGTCATACAGCATCCTTGGCAAGGGAACCAAATGTTGATTTGACATCTTATTATGCAGTTTTTTCTTTGTTTTACTTGAATAAATGTTCATATGAGCTGTTTTAATGCATGTATAAACACAAATATGCAGCTCTTTACAGCTGCTTGGAATACAGGAGAAGGAACTTGGATTGAAATAGGAAAGAGTAAAGTGTGAGTTTCTGAGGAATGCCTTCATTCCTGGAATACTTCTGTTCTTAAACCTCACTTCAGGATCTGAAATAATGCGGTACATGACCACATAAACTATTTTCTGTGCTGAGAAACCTGCACAGGCAAGCAGGTGGGGAAAAACCCACGGAACAAACAAAAAACAAGAATAACAAACCAAAGAAAAAAAACCACGGAGGAGACTAAGTGGAGAGGAGGTTTGGAAGTTAGCTCTGAAACAAACCAGAAATTAGTGCTGCTGTGCCACAGTCAAACATGTGGCTCATGCTGTGCTTTTGGGGGTTCCCATTCCTGATACACTGTGTTTTGTTCTAAAGTGCATAGGGGCTAGCATAAAACTTGTCTTGCATAATTACTGGTGTGCTTTTATTACAGGATTTCTGCAAGCAAGAATTCCCTTTTATAAACAGCTTGTGATACTTTTTATGTCTATCGTGTTACAAATGGAAGGTTTCAACAATTGTAAGCTTGAGATGGATGAGTAGTAGAAAACTGAAGGTACCCACAAAGGCTAACTTTCTTCTATAAGCTACCTAGTCAAAATTAGTGTGTGTTTGGTTTATTAGTAATAGCTGCTAAGCATATTTTAGTGAATCACAGGAGGAGTGCTTGTGTGTTGTAGCGTCATGTTTTTAGTAGATTAATTTTTATTAATCTTTGTGCAAACCACAGCCAAAGCAGAGCTTTAGTGGAGAAAGTGGTTGCAATTATGTGGTCACAGCTCTATCCCATTTGGAGTCTTCCCTTCAATTTGCAAATCTGTCCTTGAGCTAAGGCAAAAATATGTAATTCAAATGCACCTGATACCTTCCCTCCTCTAAGCCCCCAAAACTTATCCACAACATGCAGTATTCAATTATCCACAATATAGTAATCAAAATGTTTTTTAATGAAATGGGTTGTCATGTTTCAGCATTGGAGGCAACTAAGTATAGGCATGAACTTTCTTAAAGGACATGTGGTTTTTACAGGAGCTATCTTGCTCACTAGAAGGAAATCTTACATGGACTGTTAACATGACTTTAAGTGAGTCTTTCCTCTCATCTTCCATATAAATGGGCTCTCTGTATTTTTTTGCTTTAAAAGAGACCTTACATTCGGAAACAAAGCAGACTGAAAGAAAGCAACTCTAATTCCTACTACAAATCTATGATGAAAACTCAGGACTTTGTTTTACCATACTCCACCTTTCAATTTGGTGTTTTCCTGTGCCTTTAGCCTGACTACAGAGCTGAGTTGTGCTGAGGAAACTAAGGAATGGCTATAGATTATATTTGAATTCTTCACGGATGTGGCACTACTCAGATCTGTGAAGGTTGATACCAGATGTCTACTGGAAAACCAAAATGCCCAATGTTAGCCTATGGGGTTTTCCAAGCCACTATTAAAGGCTGCAGTTGAAGGTATTTGTTAACTTTATCTGAGATTGATTATTTGATATACTTATATCCCAAGGCCAGTTGGATGGGGTTTTGAGCAACTTGGTCTGGTGGAAGGTGTCCCTGCCCATGACTGGGGGGTTTGGAACAAGATGATCTTTAAGGTCCCTTCCAGCCCAAATCATTCTGTGTTGATTCTATTACTCTATTTCTGACTGTTGGAAAATTAAAAAATGGCTGCTTGCCTGATGATGGCCTTGCCTCCTGGTACTTGGTGCTGTTCTCAATATTGAAGGTGATAACCTGCTGTGAAGCACAAGTTAGCTCCTCACACTAGTGTGTTCTGGCACTTGAACAGATCTCATCTTGAGTCAGGGATGAGGGAGTACCCAAATACTTTGATGTTAGCACCTGAAACTTCTTTTTTTGTCTAAAACTTGATTCCATCATGGGACTGATTCCCCATTCTTTAGGTGTCGACTTATATCTAAAATAGAGGCTTCCTGTTGCATAAAACCAAGGAGGCTTGCCTGCATGCAGGCATTTGGGAGTACTAAGTGAATTACCTAAAAGTGTGAAGATAAAGTGGATGCTTTTAAAGCATTTTAAATACTTGTGTGGATGCTTTCCATTTAGACATAAAATGTCTTTAGTTCCCATAGCTTAATCCCCCTTCAAAGATGATTAAGCTGAAGGTAACATAAAGCAGATTAAACTCCTGTGTGGACATTAACACGCATTAATTCATCTTCCCTTCCTTGAACATCCTTCTACACCATGCCCTTCAGGAAGTTTTTAGCAAGTGATGGAGCTCTTCAAGCTTTACATACATACATATACGTATTTATAACTGATTTGAGTATCTGGAATTCAGTATTTTGAAATAATCACTGTAGTCTATTGAAAAGGATAATAGATTCTCCTAAGAAATAACTGTCCTTTGAAAGCATCAACAGCAGAAAATAATTGGCTAATGACGAATATTCATACACACAGGCTTAGAACATAATGGACCAAACTATTTGTGAATATTTATTGGCAAGCTAGCATATCAAAGTTGTATTGATGTTTTCCTATAATATAATCACAGAATATGATCACAGAGAGGTTGAGATTGGAAGACACATGTGGAGGTCATCTACTCCATCCCCCTGTTCTAGCAGAACCACTTGTAACCAAGGACCAGGCCCAAATGGCAATGTTCCTACTGTTAGTTCTTCGCAATTTGTCTTTTATGGGATGTATTTCTGAACCCAGGGACTGTGGATGGATCCATGTGCACCCCAGGAGGTTGACAGATAGTTGGGTAACATGGCAGGATCTGTGCCATCATAGCCAGAAAAACAAGAAAGATAAAATATTTCCAAATAAGTTGTTTCCCATAAAAAGTATGGGTTTGGGGTGTGTTGTGTAATTGGGGTAGCAGTATGTGGGCTTTGGTAGCAGCTGTAATGCTAATCAAGTTTAAAATAGAGTGTTTCTCATGTACGTGGGCTTTTGTAGGATCTCAGCTGAACCTGGGAGGGACCTTAGCAGGCCTCTGGTCCAACCTCCTTCTCACAGCAGGGTTAGCACTGAGGCCAGACTGGGCTACTTGAGGCTTCTTCCAGTCAAGGATTAAAAAACTGAGGAAGGAGACTTCACAGCCTCTCTGGGCAGCCTGTGCCACTACCTGACTGTCCTCGAGGGGAAAAAGCTTCTCTTCACCAAGCTGATTCTCTTGTGTTTCAGCTTAGGACTATTGTCCCTTGTCTACTGGCCCTGCACTGTCAAGAGCCCAGCTCTGTTTCCTCCAAGATCTTCCCACAGGCAGTGGGGGCTGCTGTTAGATCCCCTGTCTCTGCTTCAGGTGGAACAAGCCCATCTCTCCCAGCCTCTCCTCACAGGTTTCTGCTCCAGCCCTACCATCTCCACTGAAATACATCCAGTTTGTCGAAGTCTGTCTTCTGTTGCTGAGGCTCAAAACTAGTTGCAGTAGCTAAATAAAGGCTTTCTTGGCTTACTGTCAGTTCTATACTTTGAGAAATTGTGCAGCATCAGTGCTGTGTAACAGCTGATCTTGGGAAGAACTGGCAATCCTCAGGAAAGGTCCTTAAGCACCTTTTCTTTTGAAAGGGAGGAAGCTTTGATTGCGTTAATTTTCATTCTTGGGGACCTGACATGAATGCTCTCAGCATGTCAAGTTTGTCAGGATAACTAACCACTCTTCTTGGAGCAGATGGTTGCTGAGGCAAAACTAAGCTGGGGTGTAGTGTCTTCTTGGATTCTCAGCATCCATCGTATCAGGGTGAGCTGTACTGCCTGCTCATGTAGTCCTGTTTCCCCAAAGCATCGGTAGGAACTATACAGTCTTCTATGTTAAGAGGGCAAAGAGTTTTCTATAAGTACTCTTTTGAAACCTCTGGAGTTTACTTATTCTGTGCTTGTAGTTGTGGTGCTTTCTGTGTGGGTTGTTTCGTTGGCTGATACTGAAAAGCGCCATTTAACATTTACTGGCATAAATGTTTGTAGTGTGTTTGCTGCTTTTGCTCTAAAGGTGCCCTTAGGCAATGGGAGTTTGGGGTGAGGAAGTCTTTTCTGTTTGGGTGGTTAACAGGTTGAAATAAACTCTGCTCCAGACTCTTATTTTCAGTCTTCCTCTTTTGCCAGGATGTTTGTCCAGGTATGCCTGTACTTCTACTGCAAATGCTTGTGGCGCTGCCTGAAATTTGTGGTCAGGAAACTAACAGGTCAATGTGAATTGCAAAGGATCTGTTACAATACCAAACCTGGAGCTGCCAGAACTATGAAAATAGGTAACTGCAAAATATTTAGTTCTGCACACCTTTGTAACTTTCTGCGTGTGCTAAAAATAGCATGCCATTGTTATCAGAAGTAAGTTGTTAAATTGATCCAATGTCAAAATGCTCGTCTGACATGATGCTTTCAAATACTGTTCCCTTACAGAGGCATCCCTGAAAGGTTCAAAAAGCAAGGTGAGTGAAAGATCTTGTTATTCACCTTTTCTATTGTGTCCTGTGCTGTTGGTTTGTTCAGTCTGCTCTTTGCTCACCCCAAAAAATCACTTTAAGATTTGATATGATTTTACGTTAAAACCATTTTCCACTGAAGAGGGTCTTGTGTCTGCAATAGCAGTTGATCTTGCAAAGTCAGGTAGAGTGTCCTGTGTTCCAGGGACAGGCCCACCGTGGCAAGGATGGAATCAAGGGAAAAATTTGCCGTGGTGGAGATGATGAGAGTGAAGTGTTGTAATCTATGGTTCTTGGCTTGATTCCTCATCCTGTCTTAGAATATCTGTAATCTGCAGTCAGTCACTTGCAAACTTAGAAGAAAAAAGTAAGTTTTTGTCTGGAAAGGAACTTTCCCAACTTTGTTCCCTCCTTTCCTTTTAAATGCATTAATGAGGACAAGCCTCTCTCACTTCATCCTTTTACTGTACTAGTGGTTATGCTAATCTAAATTCTTCTCTAAGGCATTTGTGTATATGTTAAGTAGCATCTTTCAGCCTTTAAATTCTGTCACAAGAGTCAGTGATGTTGAAAAGCTTACCTCAGCATTAGCAAAAATGATGTCATGGAGTTCTTAGTTCAGCATAGTACTTCCAAATGTATTTCTAGCACAAACAGAAAGGCAGAATCTTATTTAAAAGCTTGCATTTAAGCAAGTCTGTAGTTCTGAGACAAAGCACAAGAAAGTTGAACCTCTTAAATTTTCAGATGGCATGTTGGTTTTTGAATACTGAACTTCCAGGGGCATTTCTACAAATAGCAATTATGTGTGAAAGAAAGGAAAGAATGTTTTGCTGTGTTACTGCAACATGTGGAGAGAGGGAATGTCAAATGAAGGCTAGAAATTCCAGTGTAATTAGGGGGATGGTCTGAAGCTGCTTCTTGATCTGCACTGAGGCCTTTGATCATCTTCACTGACAGCTACCACAGAAATGCAATAAACTGACTACAAGGGCCAAGAGACTCAAGTTCTTATGGGGCAAGTGCTCTGAAATGAGTCAGTAGGGTTGAATAGTTTGGAAAGATAAGCACATGTGTTGAGTTGGGTCTTCTGGGCTCTTAATGTAGAAGCTTTCGGGTATCAAATTTAGCATTGTTAACTTCTGTTGAGTAATAGCTTCTAAAGGAATTAATGTGTGTTTAAAACCTCTTTTTAGCGGCTGCAAACATCAGTAAATGTTCACCCTGATGCTATTGAAAAAACAATAGATGACATCATGGAGCTGAAAAGGATTAATCCAGATATAAATCCACAGTAAGTTCATAGTTTCCTTACAGAGCAAGTGGGAATTACTGATTTCCTCAGTGCCTAGGTCCATGGAGAACTGGTTCTCCATAGTTTTTGTGGCACACAGTTTGAAGACGAATCCTGTCTCTCAGCATAAAATTCTCATTTTAGCTTTGCCGTAAAAAAACAAATGTAAGAATGAATGATTTTTTAATGGTGACTTGTCCCAAGTTTTTTATCTAGCTGGTTCTGTCTTAGTATATTGTCAATGCATGGATTTATGGGGGTCATTTCCCCTGGGATAAAATACCACCAAACCAGGGATCCTGGCAGGGACAGTGATGGCTTCTTAGAAAGGCTGTATGTGGCCTTTTGAGTAGGGAAGAAAACATCCTGGTTTAGCTGATATAAACATGTACTGGTTTGCATTTTAAAACTGCCTTTAATTATCCAAACAGAAGTTTTAATGATATAACATCACTTTTTTACTATATTTATTTATATTTATTATTGTAAGAAGATATTTATTACTGTAAGAAGAGATTGACAATCAACCATTAAATTTACAAGTGTGTATTTCAAGAGTAGATGATAACACTTTTGTGGTTGCTTTACCTCTCATTTCCTAGCTTAAGGCACAAGATGTCTAGGTCAGGAGTCACTAGGAGGTAAGTTGAGACCTGTATTAGCCAGGTGATCAGTCTGAGGTTCACTCCTCTTCCCAAGCTTGAAGTTGACATACATAATTGAAAATGGGCATCCATAAATTGATAGCTACTTTTCTTTAAGTGGTCATCAGCATCAACAGATAATGTGGTCCCAAGGTCTGGCTGAGAGACAACTGTTGTGATGGTGACCACACTACCAAGAATTCTAAAAATGGTGACCCAGCAATTAAAGAAGGGAAGAAAATAACAGAAACAAAATGAAGAGAACCCCTCATTCTCATAGGTGAGAAGCCCTTTGAATTTTTTCTGGAAGTGAGCACAGAGCTTTTCCAGGGGTGTCTCTTGGCCCTGCCCACATGCTGTTCAAAGGGAGGGATGAAAGACCAGCTGCTTCAAGTGGATGTGAGGCCTTTCTGAGAGGCTGCCATCTGAGGAGGGTGTCACAGCACTGGTACTCTTGTGTTACACAGGATGCTGATAGCTGAAATACAGAAAAAAAACCAGCAATAGCAAAATTAGTAAAGGTGACATATGAGGAAAAACTGCAGGATGTAAATGTGCACAGCTCAGAGCCTGTCCTGTGGACATCAGTACTTGGAATGTTTAGCAGTCAGGATGATCCAAATTCTAGCTTCTCAGTGTTGGACCCTTGGGAAAATGGATGGAATGATTTCAGGAGAAAACAAGAAATTATTATTTTGTATAACACCAGAGATTGCCCTCTGATTCTCTTCATGGCATGCCTTTGGCCTCTGAAGAAATGTTGACCTTCAGAAGAGAGAGAGAACAGAGGTGCAAATGACTTCTCCTTGCTTCAGGACCCTGAACTTTAGGTCATATTTTGAGTGATCTTGTCCTTCCAGTACATGAAGGCAGCCTACAAGACATCTGGAGAGGGAGTTTTACAAGAGCCTGTAGTGACAGGAGGAGAGGGAATTGATTAAAATTGAAAGAGTAGGTTTAGATTAGATGTTAGGAAGAAATTCTTTACGGTGAGGATGGTGAGGCACTGAAACAGGTTTCCCAGAGAAGTTGTGGATGCCCCATCCCTAGAAGTGTTCAAGGCCAGGTTAAGTGGGGCTATGAACAACCTGATCTAGTGGAAGGTGTCCCTGCTCATGGCAGTGGAGTTAGGACTAGACTAACTTTAAGGTCCCTTCCAACCCAAACCATTCTGTGACTTGACAATAATATTTTTTTTAAAATACCACACAAAGGGAGAAAAAACCCCCAAACAACTCAAACACAAAATCGCCTGAATTATCTTTTCTGATCCCAGTGGTGTTCATATGCTTAGCACAGGACAAATGCTTCACTATTTTTAGACAAGAACCCTTGCACTCAATATTTTACTGCATTTGAGTCTTTCATCCCCTTTCCCCCTTGCACTCCCTTCAGTCTGGTAAAATATATTTTTAAAACAGTGAGGAATGGGGGCCTGAACTATGCAAGATGATGCCACATACATAGATACACACTCTACCCCTAAATCGGTCCTTATATTAAATTAAACATATTTCTGCTAAACGTTAGACATCTGCACTGAAGTTTTACATGTGAGCCATTTATTTTATACTGAAGTTTTCTGGAGAAATTTGAGCAAAAGCAGGTCAGCTGTTTCTTTAGACATGATTAAGGAAAATCCAATGCCTTGCCTTCTCTTGTACATAAAAAACCTGCATCCAAATCATCTTGTTTAGAAGCTCTGGCCTTGTGTTGGCAGAGACTTGAAATCTCCTGGGGTAAGGACAAGGGAGCAAGTCATACTGTATGTGTTTCTGCAAATCTATGCAGTCATTTTTGTTAATGTGGCATCTTTGCAGAGCTGAACTAGCATCCCAGGGCTGCCTGCATTGGGCTGTTCTTGAAGGCTGTGTGATCTGAAGAGGAGGACGTGGCCCACAGTAATTTTCCTTTATCAATGCCTCTCAGATAAGGGTGTATTTAGCAGTAGGACCAAGTAGGTTGAATAACCTGGTGGTGACATGTGCAGTCTACACTAACTATGGAAGCAGAGATAGAATCACAGAAAGGCTTGGGTTGGTAGGGAACTTAAGGATCATCTAGTTCCCCAGCTGCAGTTTTGGGCTTGCCTTCATCTGGTGGAGCACCTGGAGCTGAGAACAGTGCGGGTGCAAGCCCAGGTACGTTGCTCCTGTGCTGTGAGAGCTGCCACAGCCAGCACAAAGATGACAAGGAGCAGGTGTGGGACATCAGCAGCTCACCCCCATCCTGTGTTTGGCAAGAAGAACAAAGCCTTAATGAAAATGAAAGTTCATTCGACCCCCATCCCCTCACCCAAATAACATTGCATGGAGCTCTTGACTGCCTTTAGATAAAGTGCAAAAATGGTTTACTTTGAATGTATTGTGCACCTTGGATCTTAAAAACATTTTTTTTTTAATATAAAATTGCTCGGCTTTGCCGCAGCCTGTGTTGTGCTGCTCTAAACTCTTCTGAGGCTATAGAGAAGTTAAAAACATTATGGCTGTAATTTAGTGATACTCTGCAGCAAATCACAGTCTGTCAGGCTTTTCAGCTTTCTCTGAAAAGCAGACTTTCTGTAAAATTGGAGGCTATAGCTAGTGAAGCATGTTAAAAAACCCAAAAAACAAAAAAAAACCCACACCAAAAAAACCAAACAGAAAAGGAGGATGGAAAATGCTGTGCAGCTTTTTCTGTCTGAAAGGGTTATAGCCTCAAATGGGATAAAATTGCAGCGTGAGAAATGGATTAATGCTCACATCTCTGATTCTGTAGATTAACCATGGAATCATTTAGGTTAGAAAAGGTTTAAAATCCTCAAGTCCAACAGTTAACACAGCACTGCCAAATCCATCACTAATCCATGTCCCTAAGTGCCACATCTACACACCTTTTAAATACCTCCAGGGATGGTGACTACTACTTTCCTGGGCAGCCTGTTTCAGGGCTTGACAAACCTTTTAGTGAAGAAATTCTCCCTAATATCCAATTTAACCTTTTTCTGGGGCAACCTGAGGCAATTTCCTCTTGTACTGTCATTTGTTACTTACGAGGAGACACTGACCCCCACCAGGCTACAGCCTCCTTTCAGGCAGTTTTAGAGAGCAGTAAGGTCTCCCCTGATCCTCCTTTTCTCCAGGCTAAACACCCCCAGCTCCCTCAGCTGCTCCTCACAGGACTTGTGCTCCAGACCCTTCCCCAGCTCCGGTGCCCTTCTCTGGACACGCTCCAGCCCCTCAATGTCTTTCTTGTCGTGGGGGGTCCAAGAGCTCTGACTTGTTGAATCTCATACAATTGGCCCTGGCCCTTTGATCCAGCCTGTCCAGATCCCTCTGCAGACTCTTCCTGCCCTCCAGCAGATCAACACTCTTGCCCCACTTGGTATCAGCTGCAAACTGACTGAGGATGCACTTGGTCCTCTCATCCAGATCATCGATAAAGATATTAAACAGAACTGGTCCCAAAATGATCCTTGGGGAACACCACTTATGACCAGCCCCCAGCTGGATGTAACTCCATTCCCCACCACTCTCTGGGCTTGGTCATTCAGCCAGTGTTTTACCCAGTGAACAGTGCACCCACCCAAGCCACGAGCAGCCAGCTTCTCCAGGAGAGGAAAACAGTGTCAAAGGCCTTAGTAAAGTTCAGGTAGACGACATCCACATCCTTTCCCTCATCCCCTAGGCAGGTCACTTTGCCATAGAAGGAGATCAATTTAGACAAGCAGGACCTGCCTCAAAAGACAAGCAGTGAAAATTCTTCTGTTCAGAAAATTTAAGAGTATTACCGAATAAACAAAATGTTTCAGTGTATCAAACACGACAGATGAGGAACCTGTGCAACTTAGTATCAGTGCAGCCTGTGTTCCACAGAGGAATAAGGGTGCACGCTTAGCTTGCCCTCCAAATTCATACTAGGGTGTTCAAATAATTTTAGACACTATTAAATATTAAAGGACTTATTCCCACGTATAAGCATATATTTCTATGAGCATGGGAGTTGCACACTGCATGACTTGCATTTTGTATTATAAAATCTTAATGTAAATCTGTTGTTTGGTGCAGGGTCTTCTGGTGGGTTTTTTTTAAGTTTGGGTTGGGGTTTTTTGAGGGTAGTTATTTCATGTGTGTTGGGTTTGGTTTTTTTGATGATGCATCAGGAAATGTAAAAAGGAAACACAAAAATCTGCATTATAATGAAAAAAGAACCATTATGATGCTTCTTAACATAGACAAAAGCCAAATCTGCCTGGAGGCAGATTTGAAACTATATTACTTCGGGGTTTTAGCTTCTTTATGCTAGCTTTTGTGGCACAGAAGCAAAATGATTATTTTTGCTTTTTGCTGAGTTTTCTCTCCCCCCTCAGCCCTTTTCAAGTTCACATCTCTGATCCCAGAGAATTGTTTGAGAAGCTGTCTTTGGAGTGAGGAGAAAGATTCAGTAATGTGCTGTTATAGGCATTCAAAGCTGCTGTGTATAATTATTATGGGATTTCAGTGTGAAAAATCGCTGTTCACGGTTTTAAAAAAATCCCAAGTATTATCATCTAAGGAAGGCATTAAATGAGACTATGCCTTTCACAATGCCTTGTTTAATGTAATATTGATCTCTTGGAAATTTTCCCGTTGCAATTGAAGTGTTAGGCTATCAATTCATGGAGGTAACACTGGTCATGTGTATTAACTGTGTGTGTACATGGTAGCACTGTTTCATGGCCATACATGATTGAGTTGGAGAATGTTGCTCCTCCCACCCTCAGGTTGGGAGTATCTCTTCAGGCATGCCTGCTGCAGATTGTGGGGTACAGAAACCTTATTGCAGAGGTTGAGAAGCTGCGCCGAGAGCCTTACGATTCAGAGAATCCGCAACACGAGGAAATGCTCCTGAAGGTAGGCACTGAAGAGGTACTTAGAGGGCATCCTGTATTCATGTCAGCTCCCAAGCCTGGTTCATAAACCTATTTGAAACATCCAGAGCTATTGTCACCTTCCTTTATCGTGTACCTGTTTGAAGATAAGACTACACAGCATTATAATCTGGTCTGGGTGTAACACCTGCCAAGCAAGCAGCTCACTCCCCAGCTGATAAATGAATTTCCCTTGGTTGGACTATGTCTAGGCACTGGATATGCAGCTCTTAGAGCACTTTTCTGCAGTGAGCTCTGGAAAAATAGCTTTATGTCCTACTTCAGTACACCTTTCTCCAACACAAGAAGGATATTTTTCTCTATTAATCAAATTACAAATTAATTTTTTTGATTTCTTGTATTTTTGAGGGCAGTGTCTACCAGTGGCAAACATCTGTTTTTATTATGTGGAATGGAAGAGTGGGAGTTGATGACTTACACATTTATAGTTGCCAAATATATTTTCGAATGAAAACAAAATGAAACGATTCTTTAGATAAGACATGCAGAGCTATGCAATCCTTACCAAATGGGTTTTACTTCCTTCGTGCTTTCAGGAAAGCCTTGCACTGGAACAGATAATAAAAGCTTTTTTTTTTCTTGAAGCCATAAGCAGAGGAAGAGCTAGAGAGTTCTTATACTAGAAGGAAACTGAGGAAAGACTAAAGGGTCTGGAAAACCGTCTAATAGCAAGCCCTGGTCCTGATCCCGGTTTTAACCACCGCTATTGCAAGATGCTTCAGAGGAATGCCAAGAAACATAGAATAAGTGATAGTGAGCTTATTAGCTACAAGCAAAAGGCCTTCTTAGAGAATTTTCAGAGTTCTTATAAAAACATACTACCTGTTTGGTTGTGAGGATTTTTCTTTTTCAATTATTTAAAACAAAAATATTGAAAACTTTAACAATACCACATGATGATGAAGATATCTTCCATGCTCTAGCTTGCAGTGCAAGGCTTTGCACAAGTTACAGTGAGAATTTCTGGAAATTTTACCACAGTTACTTGGTCTTCCAAAAATCCCAGTAGGCACATTATACAAGCACTGTCAAATGCAAGTAACTGCTTCTATAAATGCCTCAAATGGTCAGGGTTCCCTCTGGTGTCTGGAAAGCTGCCTTTAAGGTTTGCCCACTGCTGGGACGTGGGAGTGTCACCAAGGAGTGGTCAAAATCCGGAGCTGCCCTGGAGTGTGCTAACCATCAGGTAGACTTGGGCAGATGGGCAGGCTCCTCCTGTTCACGTCCTGCCCCTGTGCAGCCAAATGCACAAATTTATGGAAATAGAGTGAGTTTTAATAAAGGGACACACAGATTTACCCACTGAGGAAGCCTGTGTCTTGGAGATGAGAGATCCAGGTGCCAGCCTACAGTGTAGGTCCCTGAAAATAGCAGGCACCTCACTGCAGATTAAAGAGGGTCTTTGGCTCCAGCAAAGCATTCCTAAATACCTTGGGAATCTACATTGCCCAGGGAGCAAGTGGGGTCTGAGGGTGGGATCGTAGGTGAGGAGGACCGAGGAGCTGACTGTAGTCTCTCCCAGCCACCCAGCCTGTGAGGGCAAGGTCCTGAGAATCATGTCATCAGTGATGTATAGTCATGTAAGTGCTTTAAAATCATAGTGGCATGAGCATAAAAACAGAATAGAAACTGAGCTTTTGTCTGAGGAGAGATTAAACAGTGCAGCTTATGCAACATTATGCAAACTCATACTTTTGAAAAAAGTATCAGTTTCACCTACGTATTAGCACTTGTTTACAGCAGGTGTTCCGCTTTAGCAAATGTCAAATGGAAATATGTCCAAGGGTTTAATTCATTTTCCAATCCTCACTGTGGCTGGTTGGTTTTCATTCTTTCTAGATACTCTGCTAAGTGATCTCTGCAATGGGTAATTCAGGTTCCTAATGGCTATCATTTATTCATGTTTACCAGGAGAGCACTTCATGAATGAGAGAAAGATTAACTTAATGTGATTGGACTAATGATTAATACTGTGTTTACTGTTGATGGATGAACATTGGTTTAAACAATGATGCTTTATGCAGTCATTACAAAGTGAAATCATTAAAGTTTTAACCTTCCTAGGGCACTTAATTTAAATGCTGTTAGAATTGCTAAAATTAAAACAATTTCTGTTTTTATTTGGGAAACGCACATACAGCTCTTTCCCTTGGGTGGGCTTTGTGTGCTTTTCTTGAGGCCGTACTAACCAACTCATGGTTGGTGATTAATACACTTTCTTAGTTCTAAATTCTGATTTCTTAATACACTTCAGAAAGGGTGAGTTTGTGATATGGCAGTTGAGGTGTGCATAAAGGTATGTATTTGTCATATGTCGATTTAGGCTGCTTTCAGGTGCATAGCAACATGGTACTTAGGCACTAAAGTTGCTGGACCAGTGCAGTTAAATGGATTTATTCCAGCTGATGATGTGGCTTGTTAAATCACTTTGGACATTTCTTTATGTGAGATCAGTGAATGATTCTTCCCTTAGTTAAATATGGTGGTGCACATGCTATCCTTGTATGGATTTTTTTTTTTTTATGTTCTCCGATTTGCGCTTCAACACTGTGGTAGCCAAGTCAGCTCTCTTGTTTTATAACCTTTCCAGAGACTTGCAAAAGGTGCCTGAGAAAAGATTGCTGCAGAGCCTCAGGGACTCAAAGCTGCTCTGCTGCTCTGTCAGTGATTTACAACCAAATTCCAGGCCATTCTTGTCTCTGTGCTTGTGGAGGCAGACACCACTTCGATGCACAAAGCATGAGCAAAACAAGTCTTTGTGTGAGATGTTAGAGCAGATGATAGGGCCAGAAGGGCCTTGTAGGGCTGAAATGTCTGCAGTACTTCAGAGTGGCTTGGGATTCTTCCCCCCACACCCCACCATACAGAGGAACTTCATTTGATTTTGTGTTTGGGTTGCTGGGATAACAATGCAGTGATGTTAAATCAGAACTTAGCTTGGTTTAAAAAGAGGAAAAAAGCCAAGGTGTACTGTGTGGAAGCTTAATTATTTTTTACCTGTAATCTTCCTAGTTGTGGAAATGCTTGAAGCCAAATTCACCACTGAAAGCTCGGATTTCAAAGCAATGGTGCGAAATTGGTTTCCAAGGTGACGATCCTAAAACAGACTTTAGAGGAATGGGTCTCCTCGGCTTATATAATTTGGTGTAAGTATGTTCCTGTGCAGATGGGTTTATGTGTGTCTGAAGTCATGAAAAGCAGCATTACTTGCAGAGTTTAGCAAATCTGTGGGAATAACTTATAAAAGTGCTAGGGACTTCATATTAAGAAAATGAAAGAATTTATTTGCTAGCCTAATTTTTGGAGGGTTTCTCTTCTCAAAGTGGTCTTCTTTCTTTCAGTATTCATAATTCAACCCCATAATACCACTTGCTAAGCTCCTTTTTTAATTTCTCTGTGACACAGTAAATTAGCACTCTCTTCCTACGAGAAGGAAACTGTAAAGTGTATTTTCACCAGTACCTAGATCTCCTTAAACAAAATACCCTGGAAGTATGTAGGTGGGAGGGTTATGTTACTGCTCAGCTGCTTTCTTTGGGAATTTCATGCTGAATTCATAAGCAAAACACTTGATATGCAGTCACTGATGGCCCACTTAGGCAGTTTGAATACTGCTTCAATTTCCGTCGATACTCAAAATTAAGCAGTGAGTTTACATCACTTTTTCTTTCCAACTAACACACACCAGGTGTTAATGCCGTAGCTGTGCTTTGTAATTTGGGAATTGACTAATGCCTGTTATTTTCTCCAGCCCTTGCATTTGCTGCAGGTAGTTACATAACTTGGAAACATTTGGTAAAATAACTTCTCCTTCTGAGGCGAAAAAGAAGTATTTTCTGCTTTTATAGATTGAAGGATATAAATCATCCTCTGTCCGTATGTTGTTCTCTAGTAAATCTCAGTTGAGGATCTGGACTCTTGACTCTGGCTTTGAACTACCATTTGAAATTAATCCCTAGCATGTATTTAATTTCTTAGTCTTCTGTGATGACTCATCTTGGCTTAATGAATCTGCCAGATCAAGAATCCTGAGCTGCTTTCCCTTGAGCTCAGCACCCAACATGCTCTAGTAATAGGCAACTGATTTTGTGTAGGGTTGGTAGAAAGGAAACTCTGGTAATGCACATTCACTAAACTCATATGGGAGTGTGCTTGTCATTTGTGGTTTCTTTAATCTTTCATTTTGGGGGTCTGAGTGGCAGCTTAATGAGTTTAACATGTCAAATGCTACTCATACTGTGTAACACATGCACTGACCTTTAAAAAGGCGTGTATGGACAACTTAGTATGACTTCAGATGCTTTTTTTGCTGTTGTTGTTTTTTTTTTTAACAATTCTCCCTAAACATATATGTCTGCAGGTATTTTGCTGAATGGGACACTGAGATAGCTCAGCAAGTTCTCACTGACTCTCTTCACCCTAAATACAGGTAATACTTGAGACCAGAAACAATAACTTGAGAGAGCACTCTGCTGGCTCTGTTTGAGGAAGGGGGCTGGGGTATTTTCTCTTTGTTGGGAATATCCTTGGGTATGGCAACATGATGTCTGTTTTAAAGTACTGATCCTGAAAGTTGATCAAGTGCAAGAGGCACACTTGTATTCTGAATCTTGGAAATAGTTAAATTTAGCGTTAAATGTTATCACTTCTCTTTTCAAGTGATTTTTGTATTTTTATTTACCTTTCTTTTAATTTGTTTGTGTTTTTCCATAATAAAGGGAAGTCACTAAGAAGGAACTAAGGTATTTTTTTTCTTTTTTCTAAGTTTTCTGAGACACTACATGTAAATAAAGATCGGACTACAATTTGGTGTGTTACAAAATCTAAGTCTTTGTTGCAACACCAAGAGATCCATATTCTTTTCTTTAAAGTTGACCCAAACATACCTGGGGATGGAACACTGGGTATATATGAGCGTGCTTATATATCAAAAATGAAATCCATCCTGCTTGTTGTAGTGACTGACTTGATAATCATAAGTAGTCTAGGCCAAATATTTGTTAGCAGAGCTGAAAAGCCCCTTTAATTATGGTCACAATACCCTGTCTACCTTGACTAATGATGGTTCCAATCTGGCTACTCCATTGTCCTGACTGTTAAGAGATCAGGTATCTTCAAGTGTCACAAACTGTGTTGTGAGTAATTTGACAGTAAGATACTTACTCCATAATTATTGGGGGGATAGAGGCCTCTTAGCCAGTTAGAAATCAGTTGCCTTAAAAGACATTTTTCTTCTGCCAGTAATGTTAGATATCCATAAAGCTGGTTCACACCTAAATCCTGAAGCTTTTGATCTCCTCAGGGGTTTGGGGGTTTTTTTTGGGTTTTTTTTTGGTTTTGGTTTTGGTTTTGTTGAGTTCCTAATGGTAATTCTGTGACAAAAAGCCCTTGGAATATGTTGGTATTCTTCGTTTGCATGTTTGATTACCAAAGGCAGTCCTGGAGTGCTGTGTGAGCATGTGCAATTTCTATGCCTTGACAGAGCATTCAGTAGAAGATAGATGCTGCAGGTGGTGCCCATGGTGATCTTCCTGATGTGGTTGCTTAGCAGCTGTGCTGTTTTCTGATGGGATCGTGATGAGTGGATTTTCTATCTCAGTTGAACTGTTTCACTTGCCCACATCCTATGTGTGCCACCTTTATTATTGGGTCTTTACCTGGGGTTTTCTAACTGATGTTATACCACAGCCTACAAAGATGGTTCAGATTTTAGAGGAGCAAAGAACAGTGTATTCCTGTATGCTAAGCTATTTAGGAGCTGAAGTTTTGTCCTCATGCATGCCACCTAGTAACCCTCAGGTCACGATGGGTATGAATCTGTTAGCATCTTAAGTACTTAATGGCAACAATTTTTATATACTATATTTACTTGAAGCTCAGGGAATTGTTTTTAGTGTAGTATACACTTGTTGAAGTTCAAGAATAGTCTAAGAACAATGCTTTCACACATAGCTGCCTATAATTTGTGACCTAAAGCTTGCAAACTCAGATTTGCCTTACTAAAGCAAAACTCCCACAGCCATGTCAAGGTTGTAGCACCCTGGTTAGGGTCAGTTCTGTGCCTGCCTTTAGCTGGTTATAAATGCAGGCAATGATTTCTGCTAAACTTGCTTATTTCAGTAGACTCAAATCTGGTTAGCGGGATGTTGGCTGACTGGTTGGATCACACAGCTCTTTTGAATCATTGAAGAGCTGAAATTTAGTTTAAAATCAATCTGTTCCCTAACTAATTTTATTTTAAGGGAGGCGTTTTCTGTGTCCTTGAAAAGCACTGCATTATTGTGCCAAATAATAGGAAACACTGTTCCTTATCTTTGACTGTTGAGTGATTTCTATTTGGCGGGTCATAAAAACTTACTGTCAGAGGAGTATTTTCATGCTTGCTGCCTCAGGTGGATCATGCCTCCAGTGATGAGTATAACATATATCTCTGAAAACACAAAAAAGCTAAAGCCATCTTGGATTAGTTAAACGTAATTTCAACTTTTTGTACAGCTCAAGCTTAACTGAGGTGGATCATCTTTGTGGTCAATTCAGAAAACAACGGGCTTTTGCTGAGAGCATTGACATAGGTGCATTTTGTAATGGTGAGACAAGTCTATTGGCAGTGCTCTAAACCAGTCACCCATTTCAAGTCTGTTTGTATCAATCCATTCAGCCAGAAGCAGTGTTAAATGGGACTAGCCATATAAAAGAAGGGAAAATACCATGTTCAGTCAATGTTATAACATTAGAAAAGTGGAAAGAAAATATTTGTCAGTTAGTAATGCTTGGCAATATCTAGATTTTAATTATTTTTTTTCCTCAGCCAACTTAGCAAAGCTGAATGGGAGAAGAAAAAGTTCGATAAGGCAATTGGGTAAGTTTAAAGATCTTTTTTAATTTGCTACAAATTAAAGCAGGTAACCATGATGCTGTATATTTGAGGAGAAAAAGGTGTTTCCTGGTTACTTTTTAAAGGAAACTTCTGAGAGCGTATGAATATCTGCTGTCTTGACCACACCTTGGTTTTGATGAAAGATTACAGGAGAAACAGTTCAAGCTACATATAGAAAAAAATAACCCCAAAATTTTGTAACAAGGAGAAACTTTGTGTGCTATGTATAGTGCAGTGATTAATATCTGTTAAATTCCTCTTAGAACATGACACGATCAAGTCTCACTTCTTGCTGTCAAAGCCAGGTTCAGAACTGCTTTCAGGAAAGCATAATAGGGAAGAAACAGTAGTGTGGGTTTTTTCTTAAGCAGTGGGTTTGGTATAGCTGCATTATTCATGAGTATGGAACTGGATGTTCCTTCTGAATGTATCTGAAAATCTGTAATACAAGATTTTACTTCCCATATTTAATTTTTCTGTGAAACTTGCCATTAGGCCTCGTTCTGAAGTTAACTTCTGGACTTCTGTTTTTATTTTTTCCCCCTGAAATGCAAAAGAAGGTTGAAGAAAAAGAAAATATTTTGGTTTGCTTGATAGAGGTAGTTGAAAAAATACCGAGGACAGTCTAGAGAAGACAGCTGTCTTTAGCTGAGAACGAATATCCAAGCATGTTTACTTTTATCACTAAATGTCCATGTGAGTCTTTACATGCTTTCTTGGGAAATAATCACTGCTAGAAATGTCAAGTTCTTTATGCACCAGCCTCACAAATTAACTTCCAGTTTCCGAGCTTTGTTGTGCCTAAATATACTTCATTTGTTGGTATCTCTTAGCAGGACAGAGTTTGCTTAATGAGCCTGATTTTCATGTTTCTGTTTCCAGCATGCTCTGATTTAGGTTTTTGCCTGTTTTCTGGCCTTTGTCTCTAGTTCTCTTTTAGGAAGAAATTAGAGGTGGCTTGGCTGGATCTTTTTCACAAGCTTTTTAGCCACATTAATGTCTTTATAGGACAGGTTGTTGAAACCTGATATTCCTAACTATCGGTAATGAGTTCCAGGGGGAACTCCAGCAGTTAAAAATAGCAAATGGGTCACCCTGCAGCTGTGGCCACCGTGTGGAGTCCTTGCCCTGTTTAAGAGGCGAGTGCAGGCGCACAGGGAGGTCTGTGCTTGTTCCTATTTTGTAGGAATTAATCGGTACTGTTCCACTGAAATGGCTGGCACAGTGATGAAATTCCTGTTTTAACTGTGACCATGTATTTCCCAAGGGAAATACTGTACAGAGCATGCAGAATAAATGTTTTCTTTGCTTTCCACCCCACACACACCTTGGAAACTCACAAAGGAGAGAATTAATGCATCTCAGTAACATGCAATCTGCAACATCAGGGTCATCAGTATTTCTTAAAGTGTGCTGAAAGGTGAGCTCTCAACAGAAGTTGCTGCTTTTCCTTACAGCTACTCTTTTGCTATCGTGGGCATTAACATAACAGACCTTGCATACAACCTGCTTGTGAGTGGGGCTCTGAAGACCCATTTCTACAACGTTGCTCCAGAAGCACCAACGCTCACTCACTTCCAGCAGACGTTCTGTAAGTGCTGGGTGTGAGTGTGGGGCAAGGGGTGGAAAGGCGTAACTGGTGCTCTGCTAACACTTGTTGTACTGCCCATAGTTTAAAAAAAGAAATAAAATCTGCTGACACAGCACAGAGACTGTAATGCTAGTCTCCCTCTCCTGTCTTTAGGATGCTTGGATTCAGCTCTTAGCTGTGATGGAGGCCACTACCAAACCAAGGTGTAAAACAAATGAAGAAACACAAACAAAAAAATGCACTAAGTGCCTTAACAAATGACCTTCCTGGTTTTTTAAATAATAACAAGAAAGCAGATGTGCTTTAAGGAGTGTCTGAATATTGCTTCCCCTTTAATCCAACTGGTATATGATACTTGCATCTACATTCAAGTGTTACTCTCCACCCTTCAGCAGAGTTGCAGCTCCCCTGCCAAAATAATGCTTTGACAGCTCTTTCCCCTGTATTTGAGCATCCCTTCTACAGCAGAGGCCTGCTGTTCCTCTTTGCACAGTGGGAGTAACACTTCTAATATTTTCAATGTGTAGGCAAGGAACTGATAATAAGCACCTGCAGCATCTTTCCCTGGTTTTATGCTTCAATTCGTGAATCCATGTGTCAGGATGAGTAGTGACTTCTTGTGTTTATTGTGAGAAGTTCTGCCAGTGTGTGTAATATTCATCCAATTTTGGGGTTGTCCAGAATTGGTTCAGTCTTGTTCCTGCACAGTGTCATGAGGTGTCAGATCTCAGTGACCAGGATTCTCTGTGCAAATCCTAATAGTTAATTCCAGGCTACTTTCTAATTTTATATGTCATCTTTATATGCTGTATTTATCTCTTCTTCCTTTTTATTATTTTGTAGGCTACTTAATGCATGAATTCCACAAATTCTGGATTGATGAGGATCCACTGGACATAATGGAATTCAATCGTGTCAGAGAGAAATTTTACAAGCGAATCTTGAGACAGCTCCAGAACCCAGAGATGGCTCTGTGTCCTCATTTTGCTGCATCAGAAAGTTTAATCAATATGTAGTTACTCAGTTGATTTTATTTGGAAGCACTGTCTCACTCTTGGTTTAGATCACTGTTAGACCATCACTAGCATACTGAAATGACCACGGCAATCGTGTGCATGTTTTTGGCGCAGTGTTCATCTATTTTTGTCACATGATCCCCTTATGCTTCTCTTGTTGGAGATTTTTCATTTTAAATGGGTGCTCATATCGCCTCATTATGCAGTGTTACCTTCTGAATTGATGTCCAGATATCAGAGTTTTTCTATTTTTTTAGACTTTCCTCATAATTCAGCATTGACAATTGAATTGTATTTCTCTAGCAGTGTTTTGTATATGTGGAATAAGTAGCTGGATCTTGTACTGTGAAAGCTTTTTAACTTCTCGGTATGTTTTAAGATAACTACTGGCATTTCAAGCAAAATATATGTTTGGACCTCATCTAGAAGATAATGTAATTTAATCTAATGCAGGCAAACACATTAAAGTCCAATTTTCTCCATGCAGCCATTATATGCTTAATGCAAAATTAATGAGGCTTATGAGATACAAGTTTCAGTGGGAAGAGTTTACGCAGAATTACGATCAAATGCATGAATTCCAAATGGTCTGGTGATGCTAATACAGTGAACTGTGAACACACTCACAACTACCAGATACTGGCAGGGGCCAAAATTATAACATCAGGCTGTTGTTACCAACACCACCGTGCTGAAGCATGGTCCAGATTCCTGCACATTCCTTTAGGTATACAGAGGTTAGTGTTTTGTGTCACACGTCGGAGGGCAACATGATTTGGTCACGTGGTGCTTGGTGAATTCAGGGGAACAAAAATATGTATCTTTTCTTTGAACTGCTGAAAATGTTGCTTTGGTTGTCAATTCAGTTCCTAAGAGCTGGGAGAAATAATTAATTAGAAGGTTTAGAACAAAACTGCTTGTGTTTCCCAGACTACTTATTAAAAAAAAAAAGTAAAATGGCAAACTGCCTTTTTTCTAAAACCATAAATGAATAAAAGTGTTTGACACTAAGATTGTGTAGTATACTGAACAACATCTACCATGGCATTTCATACCCATGGTATTTTTTACCTTCTAAGCAATCAATTTTAGTATTATATGTTTGTGTAAATCACTTGCATATGGAGATTAAATTGAGTAGTGTCCAACTACTTGTGAATTATATGAATAAATTGTACATCATTCTAAACTGAAGCACTGTGGGTTTTATTTTTGAGAGATGCAGTAATACAGAGGAAAAATATTTTGCATAATGGATCGGGTAAAATGGGATGTAACAGCTCTGTGGTGTTCCCAAGTCTGAAGTGTGATCGCAGCTTCTTCAGATAAGGTGCTTTATATCGTTTTAGTTACTGCTTGGGCCATCATTTTGTTAAGAAAAAAGTAAAAAATAAAGAAATTGGAATACTTCAACTTCTTGGGAAACTCCTTGGGTTTAAGCCCTCTCGTTTCTTCGCTAAAATGTAAGCTGGGGGTCAGCACTTCTCTACACAGCTGGAAACTTGCACTCATTGTGGAGTTAATCAGCAAAATTCTATGGTTGTTGCAATAATTAGTCTTCTCCAATGAATTTGGAATTTTGGAATTGGAAATATTAGCGTATTTTGCATGAGAATACAAGGAATAAAAACTATGCATGTTTAACTTAATACCATTGATTTTGGAAAGTGATTTTTTATAGTCATTAGGCCTTAAGGACTTTTTGTGTCACTCTTGAAGCTTCTAAAATAGGTTTCTAGGAACAGTTTCCATTGTTTCAAATTTTAGGCTCTCACTTTCTTTCCTTGCCCCACTCTGACTTAAAAATCTTCTGCAATTTATTAGGTTACACTGGTTTTTTTTTAATACTCTGCAATGGAGTTCATGGAGTTGTGGGGGAGGGAGGGAAGGTGTCTGCTACCTTTTTACTGCTCTGATCCTCTCAGCTATGCCTTGTCTCAAGGTGTCAACTTCAAATAAAATCAGAAAATGTCATCTGGCTCTGTGTCAGATTGTATCACTGTAATCTAACTGGTTTGGGTGATTATTTTTCCTGTCTTGCAGGAAGATGGATTTAATGAAGCTAAGTGTGAAATTCTTTCTCCTGTGGAGCCCTTGCATTCTGGTGCCTCCAAATCTTATCATTCTTCCCCCTTGTACTTCAGCTTTGGCCTGTGACATGCTTGTTCCCAAAATCCATGTCAAACCTGGAGCAGAGAATATCCCTGGAGAGTGCCTAAAACTGGCTGGGCACTGCTGAGGGAGGGTGTCTGTCTGGCACTGCCCTGCTTCCTCCCTTGGAACGACCTCTTACCATGACACAAACCCAAGCTTTTCTTAAAAAAATTAGAATTTACACTATCACTTAGTACAGATCCAAACTGACCTGTGAGCAACTGGATGCTGCTTTCCCTAGGGAGGAGAAAATGAAAGAAATGGGGGGAAAAAGTATAAAAAATTGTTTCAATAAAGAAGAATCAATGTTTATACTCACTGCAGGGTGCAGAGTTTGGTTTCATTAAATATAGAGACAGTTTAGGTTGGATCTTTGGACAGACTTTCCACAGTTTCATGGTTGTTGCATTTCACCACCCAGCTCTCCCACAGGCTCAAGCCTGGCCATGTGCATCTTGGGCAGCAAGTGCTTCCTGCCCAGACTGTAAAGTAAATGGACACCTTCTTTCTTAACAGATAATTTTTCTCAGGTAATTAATTTACATCGACAATGCCACACAGCCCAGGTGTCATTTTAAAAAGGCCCAGCTGTGTTGTAAGTCTAAGCTGCTACTTTATTGTATAAAATTCAAGATAGCATGCTAAAGCTATGCAGAATATGTATTGCTTTGAGTCAGCAGAGGAAACTATCATTGATGAAAGTATAATATTGGAAGGTTGAATGTGTTAAAATGCAGAAATATTTACCTTGATGTGTTTAAAGCCAGGATAAAAAAAAGGGCTATGTACTATTGGAGTTCTTTAATTCTGTATGCATAATTTCATAAGGGTGGCCTATATTTCTCTCTGTTACAGATTCAGGCACTTCCCATAGCATTTTCTTATCCCAGCTAATGTGTAATTAAATTGGTGCCAGGGCTCCTTCAACAACAGAGGTGGACACTGACTTGTCTTCTTTAACCTTGGTGCTCTGCCAGCATCTGTGGAGCCGGGATGTGAGAGCCAACAGGATCTGCGCCTGGGGGGTTGATGACAGCCAGGAGGAGGATAGCAAGTGCTACCTACAGCTTCCTGACACTTCTTGGCTTGTAGCTTTTTTTTCCTTTGAGGCAAGGAGAAATAATTTTGCTGCTGTTCTAATTGGCTCTTTTGGAGGGTATTTTTTCAAATGACGGTGCTGGTGGTATTTCTAGATACTATTTTTAGACGCAAACAAGGTCTACCTTATCTATATGATTTGTCTTGGACAATTGTGTCTCCTGGCTGCTCCTTGAAGCATCATTGAAGCTTGATTGAAAAATTACTGTCATATAGAGGGTAAAGGACATTAATTTCTTGTCTTTTTTAATGAAAGAGCAATCTTTAAAAGCACCTGTGCCCACTGTGTGCCCTATGGGGCACAGACAGATGGTGATGACTTAGCAGGCTGAAACACTTTGCTGCAAGCAGGGCATTTTCAGCATATCCCCAGCTGAAGTAAGTGCTGTTAGGTGGAACAGGATGTATGTGAACAGAGTGCTGATGGTCAGGTTAATGAACCCAGATCCACCTCTACTGACCCAAAGAATCACTGGTAGCATCATGAACACAGTGCCTTCCATTATGAGGGATCATTTCCTTCTTAATCCCTCCCTTCATGGATTGTGGTTAGTTTTTAACATGTCATTTGCTGACCTGTCCCTTTTTGTCAGAATGTGACCAGAGATTTTTGACCCTTCACAGGAGTGAGCAGCATTGCAGGGTTGTCCCCTAGTGGGGTATTGCAGATTGTAGTCATTTCCTGCCCGAGCTCTAAAGGAAACCTCAATCTGCAGCTCTGCCACTTGGATGGACCCGACTCGAGGTAGGAATCAGTTACAGCCTGAAATAGTAACTGGAGTGCAATTCTATTACTGTTAAGTTCATGTCTTTGGCAAGTGCTGTTGGGAAAATAGGGAAACTCTGTGTACACATTGGGAAATACGAGAACTCTGAATATACTTCCCTCTGTCCCCCAGCTGGCTCTTAACAGGCTTGACATCATCAACATATGACCATTTTGGCATCACAGGAAGACTCCTCTGGAACTGTGATTTTCAGAGAATTGTTGTACTTTGAATCTTGTTAACCACCCTGATTTCCACCTCTCATTCCTCACTTGGAACTTCATCCAATGAGAGCTCAGATTTTGCACTAATGAATCCTCTAGGCTACACTGAGAAAAACAGTAGGGCTCCCCTCTGTACTCTTGCATCTGCGGCATGGCGCAGCTAAAAATCACATAAATTATTAAAATAGATGTTTTGCAGAAAACAATCCTGAAATGGATAAGGAAATGAATTATTCATTGTTTTCCTTAGTTTGCGGCAATGCAGGTTTTCTGTAAGACTTGCCAAAGATTATACAGGACTCTTCCTACCAGATCCTATAGGAACATAGCAGGACAGGCTTTGTGCTTTCCCCTGTGAGCAGTGCACATAGAAATCAGATCATTACTCATTCTAATAAAGTATTCTACTCTATATAGAACTATAATTAGAAAAGAGATTTAGCTCTAAAACCACCAAGCAAGAGCTGGGTACAGCAGCTTAGCTCCGAATGAGCTATGAGGAAGGGCAGAGGGCTGGTTACCTGGGTTGTCGCATTCCTAGGCCTGGGCTCCACTGTGCTGAAGGACTCTCAAAGCTGTGGGTGGTGTATTCCCCAAAGAGCTTACAACCTGGAATGAGGAAGAGGAGCAGGACAGGGGAGCACAAGGACAACACACACCAGCACAGCTGGCAGCTCAGCAAAGCAGAGCAGCACAAGAGGAGCTGGAAAAAAGGGGCATGAGGTCTCCTGTTTTATGTTTACAGGCAGTATTGCCCAATTGAAAGGGTAACCAAGGGAGGTACATGCAGGTGACTGTGAAAAACCTAACCAGTGGACAACAGGGCATGGCCCTGTGACACTGGAAATGAGGACAGAAGTGAGACCCCAGCTTGAGCAGTGCCTCAAGCTCTGGGGTCCTCAACACAGGTTGGACATGGACCTGCTTGAGTGATTTCAGAGAAGGGACACCAGGATGATTGATTAAAGGGATGGAGCTCCTCTCCTATAAAGAAAGGCTGAGAGAATTGGGATTGTTCAGCCTGGAAAAGCGTAGCCTTGGGGTGGTCTAATTGCAGCCTTCCGGCTCCTGAAGGGGTCTACAAGAAAGATGGAGAGAGACTCTTTACAAGAGCATGTAGTGACAGAACAAGGGGGAATGGCTTTCAACTAAAAAGGGCAGGTTTAGACTAGATATTAGGAAGAAATTCTTTTCTGTGAGGGTAGTGAGGCACTGGACAGGTTGCCCAGATAATCTGTGGATGCCCCATCCCTGGAAGTGTTTAAGGACAGGCTGGATGGGGCTCTGAGCAACCTGGTCTAGTGAATGGCGTCTCTGCAGTCAATTAGAACCAGATGAACTTTAAGGTCCCTTCCAATCCAGGCCATTCTACTATTGTGTGATCCCTGGTGCCTACCTCATGGATGAGAAGAAAATCTGTGATTTTCAAAAGAGACTAGTCAGGAAGTATCAATAAGACGTAGACATAGCCTAGATGTAAAGCCCTGAAGGGAGGTTAAGGGCCAAAGTGGGGCCCTTGGTCATAGCCCAGAGACAAGATAGGAGTGTTCTTCACAGTTAGAAAGTACTTCTAGGCAATCAGCCTGTGAAACCTGCCTGCTCACCCCTGAGAATCTGCCTCTGCTTGATGTGCTAGATGGGGGAATACCAAAGGGGCAGGATGCAGAAGACCCAAGGATGCAGTTTGCTGTCTCTCTTTGATAGGGGAATTTGTGATGCTGCTTTGGCTCTGGATGGTCTCACATATTCCTTTCAGCTGTTATGACTAAGCCATTTTTTGCCTCTTCACTCTCTCCCAGTTTTCCATTCACAGTGGGTTGGTTTGAATTTAAGCGAACTGGCACACACTTCACCTCTGGTTTCCATGCCTCTGGCCCCACTGGCCCTTCTCACACATTTGTCAGCAAGCCATTTTGCAGAGGATATGAGTGTCACTTCTCCGTATCTCTGTGGCCAAAAGAGAGCAGAAAGAGAACAGTGGGAGCAGAGGTCTGAGAAGGCTGCTCTGAAGTGCCCTGACCTGGGGAGCCCGCTCCTCCTGTCCCAGTTTGCAGGGGGCCAATGTGACACCAGGAGTAGGAAAGATGCTCTAAGCTTGGCTGTCTCCAGGCTGCTGTCTCCAACTGCTTTGTGCTTTTCTTGAGGGCTGTGGGAAAGGGACATGAGCATGTGGCTGCATGGATGACCCAGGGCTTGTCTAGCTCAGCTGCTAACAGTGCATGGGGTTGTTCTACCCCTAAAGCACCCTCAACCTCCCACCAGGCTCTCTCCAGGGAGAATCAGCTTCTTTTGTATTGCAGAATAGAATGGGGGTTTGGGGGGGGTTTTGTGTCCCTGCCCGAGACCAGCCTCAGTTAGTGTAATTCTTGCCTGTCTGCTGTGAAACTCAGCAAATTTACACTGGTTCCAACTCTGACCAGAAAAAATGAATTCAGCAACAGCAAAGAACAAGGCATCCTGAGCCCCAGCAAGAAGTTATAATCCCAGCACAGTACTCTTCTTCATTAGCTGGATAAAAAGACAGGTCTGAGGGAGATCTGAACATCAACTATCTAGCTGTATGTAACCAAAAATCAGTAAAAATAAAATAAACTCTTTAACAACCATGCAATATTAAGAATCAGGCATTATTTATTCATCTGGAGGCATGAGGGAATATCTCCTCCAAAATACCATGCTGAGTACAGGAAAGCTCTTGTTTATATACTGTATTTTACATACATATTCATTGATTGTCCCAGAATAAACATACATCTGTCATAGTCATTTCCCTGAAATCATTGACATATTTTCCCTCCCCTTCACACATGTGCTCTTCTGTGCTGGGGGTCTCTTTGGTGGTCCCTGGTGGTCAGCAATCCCAAAGTCAGAGCTGAATGATTGGTGACCTTAGAAAAGTTAGCAGAACTGGGGCTGGTTGCTTTCCAGTTCTCCTTACACAATGGGCATTGTGCACTTCCACAGACCAGTGGGTTTTGAAGAATAAGCATTGTGTTAGCTCACCAGGTGTAGATGATTTTTCATCTGGCAACACAGTGAGTGGGTCAGAAGGACTTCCTTGACCATTGGTGTGAGTGCCCTTGCATTAAAAGGTAGACTAAGCATTCATAGCCATACAGACTATTTTAAAAGTTTGCCAGTGACTTTCTCCTTATGTGAAGTATCAGTGCTTTTGGAGCACTAAACTAATTTCTAATTCCAGTAGAGATCCAAAAGATACAGAGAAGTGGTGGGAACTGCATTTTGGAGCTGTCTGAACCGCAAACCAGAGAGAGATGCTGGCAATTTATTTTGCATGTATAGGTGCAATTTAAGGATAGAGAATAAAGCATTAAACGTCACTGTCTAGAAACAGTATCTTTTGTGATCCTCTTAAATTTCTTATGGATGTCTATAATCACTGCCTATGAGTTTTATACATAATGGTGATTAACTTCTATGTCACAGTTCTATTCCATTATTTTTAGGCACAGCAATCACAGCTCCTAGACATCCGAGTGATGAGAGTTAGAGACTCTCTTCCCCAAAGAGAGAGAATTGCCTTTGGGGTAGATCACTGTGGGAGGCAATGCTGCCTGTGTCATTTGGGTTAGGTCATCTGTGATGCTACTGAAAATTGAATCAATATAATCCTGATATCAATTGCCTAAACTTCAGAGAGGAATATAAGCACAAGTGAAAATGCTGATAAGACCATGTACCTATCTAGGAAAAAGATACGCCTGAAATGCCCATTGCAGCTGGGGACTGGAGTGATGAATTACCTGTACAAGCAGTGGGACTTCTACATCGGTCTTGCACTGTGCCAGGAGTTAATTCCAGGATACCTCAGCTCACTGCTGCTCCTGGGATCAACGCAGTTGCAATATTTTCATTTCCTTCCTATTAAATTGTCTGTAACAAAAGGGAAATGGGAAAAATATTGTGGTTTAGAGAGAGAAAATTTTTTTGTTGACAAGTCCACGTAATATCAGTGTATCTCAGGTAACTGCTGTTGCATGCCTGAGTCCCAATAGCCATGCTCCAGCAAGGACAAGTAATGCTTTGCCCATCATACAGAATTCAGTTTCACAAAATTCCTGTACCTGGACAAGGAACACCTACTTATCACATTTGAGGAAAAGGAGGCGCAAAATAATACAGGTCTCAATTATGCTAGTACATGGAAGAGGCCTGAATTCCCATGCTCTCCCTTCTTGCTTTAGCCATGAGGAAGCTTTCTCCAAAAGACAAGTAAGATACCCTCTGAGAATGAAATATCTTGGTTTATAGTTGGTGAATACAAATTTCAGGTATGATCTCATTGTTTTGTCTTAGCTGCTGTACCAGCCACTTCTCTGACATGGCTGAACTTTGTGTTATTCCATACATATATCCACTGAGCATGGAACACAGTGTCTCGTCTTGTTTAAAGCTATCACATCATTGTCATCATCCTGCAGCACTTGAAATCTGACCTCTAAGCAACATCTGTGCTGGTTTTGGCTGAAATGAAGTCAATTTTCTTCATAGTAGCTACTGTGAGGCTGTGTTTTGGATCTATGCTGGAAACAGATAATACAGAGATATTTTTGTTACTGCTGAGAAGCGCTTACACCAACCCAGCAGTGAGTTGGCTGGGGGTGCACAAGAATTTGGAAGGGGACAGAGTTGGGGCCTAAAGGATATTCCAGACCATATGGAATCATACTCAGCATATAAAGCTGGGAGAAGAGGGAGGAAATGGGGATGCTTGGAGTGATGGTGTTTGTCTTCCCAAACAACCATTACATGTGATGGATTCCTTTCCTGGAGATGGCTGAACACCTACTTGCCCATGGGAAGTGGTGAATTAATTCCTTATTTTGTTTTGTTTGTGTGTGAGGCTTTTGCTTTACCTATTAAATTGTCTTTATCTCAGCCCAGGAGTTTTCTTACTTTTACCCTTCTAATTCCCTCCTCCATCCCACTGCTGGGGGATGAGGGAGTGGCTGGGTGGTGCTGAGTTGCCATCTGGGACTAAACCACACCACCACCTAAATACAGAAAGTCAGATACCCCTGGCAGAGGGGGCAGCTTTCTCTGTTTAATGCCTGGCACTTTTTCTAGTTTCTAGCTAGTTGACCATCATACCTTTGGGTTTTGTCTCCTTGACTATTTTTTCACCTGTATTCTTATCTCCTCAAAACCAAAGTCTCACTCCCCCTTCAAAACTTTTCTTCTTGCAAGGCCCCCGCAACCTAAGTCTTTGCCACTGATGTTTGACTATACAATGACTTTGGAATTGTAAGACAAAAAAACAAAAACAAAACCACGAACAACAACTTCAAAGCCATAAGCACCAACATTTTTATGAACAGCCTCACATTATGGTCAGTGAAGGGCCATCATGAGGGTGAAAGGTCTAGAGGGGAACCTGTTTGAGGAGTGGCTGGGATCACTTGGTGTGTTCAGCCTGGAGAAGAGGAGGCTGAGGAGAGACCTCATTGCAGTTACAACTTCCTTGTGAGAGGAAGAGGAGGGGCAGGCACTGATCTCTTGTCTGTGGTGCCCAGTGACAGGACCCGAGGGAATGGCCTGAAGCTGTGTCAGGGGAGGTTTGGGTTGGGTATTAGAAAAAGGTTCTTCACCCAGAGGGTGGTTGGGCACTGGAACAGGCTCCCCAGGGAAGTGGTCACTGCACCAGCCTGACAGAGCTCAAGAAGGACTTGTAAAATGCTCTGAGGCACATGGTGTGATTCTTGGGGTTGTCCTGCGCAGGGACAGAAGCTGGACTTTGGTGATCTTTGTGGATCCCTTCCAACTCAGGTGATTCTATGACTAATTTCTTTCCAGTTGACCCCTCTGTGTTATAACCAAGGACCATTCTGGGCTAAAAGAACGAGATTTCTCGTTTTGTTCTCAAAAACATCCAGAGATTTTGAACTACCCCCTTCTCCCGGTGCCAGGGTCCCTCCCTCCCAACCCCGGCGCTGCCACCGCCTCCCGCCGGTCAGAGCGGCCCCCGCAGCCGCGGAGGGTGAAGTGTCGCCGCTTCAGCACCCTGGACAGCGCCGGAGAGCGCTGGGCGTGCGGGGCAGAGAACGCTCCCGGGGCTACTGACTGGGCGCACTGGGCCTCCGAGGCAAAAATAGTAACCCGCCCTGCTAGCTCCTGCTTATTCCCGTGTTACAGCCCTTTGCTGCCACTGAGTGCTGGAACAATAGCAGTGGAGATGCTTTGTAACCATCTCCAAGAAAGCCCTGGTAACAAAATTAGGTAAACTATAGTTGAGTTTCTGATGGAATTCAGAGTTTGGCAGTCATGTTGAGGCCATGCCCTTTAGGGCTTTGGAACTGTACCGGGTGATTTTTCGCTCAGTTTGCCTGTCAGAGTTCACAGAGTGGCTGGACAATGCTCTTGGCCATTTGGTTTAGTTTTACATTTGCTGCGAGGAGCAGGGTGTTGATATCGATGATCCTTATGGGTCCCCTTCCAACTTGACATAATTTATGCTTCTATTCTATCAAAAGCTGCCTGAATAGGATTTTGCTGTTGTGAATTCCCTCACCTTGGGGAAAGTCTGCCAAGGATCCTGCACTTCAAGATCTGAGACATCCCAAAGAGACAGGAGCAGCCTGAAGGAAATAAAACCAGTGCCGCATTTGTCTTCCCTGAGGCAAGCATTTTCCATGCTGTGAAGCACTGCTCTGAGTCACCTAAACACCTCCTAAATTCCATCAAGGAAAGTGCAGATAGGCCTGTTCATATACCCCTCATTTGTTCCTGTAAGAAAATTGCAGCAGCTTTCTATTAGTGGTTCTCTCCATCCTAAAATGTTCTCCTCTTCATTGTGCCAGGCTGGGAAGGCTGAGGCCTCTTAAACCGTGAAAGAAGCCTTTGATATTTGCTTTCACAGGAGCTCCTCAAGAGGTAATATCCCTCTCCAAGCTAGGACAGTTGTTATAAAGGATTTCTGATGGATTTTTGAACCCATTCCATGGGACCACTGGCAGTATCTCTTAACATTGGTAGCCCCACACCTCTCAACAGTGTAGACAGTAATCAACTATGCCACTCATTAGTTAGACTAAGAAAACTGCTCTGAAGTCTCTGTTGCTAACATCCAAACCCATTACTTTGTGTGCAATGAAAAGAACTTTTTGCTTTCTTCTTTGCTGCTATGTTGTATGTATTTGAAGGCTGTTAAGAATCTTCTTTTGTCTTATTTGGCCCACCCCCATTCCCAGTGAGGTGCCTGGTGTCTGCTGCTGGGGCTGGTCACATTGGTGCCCTGATGACAGGTGAAACAAGGAGCAATAACTCTCCTGAATACCTCCTGAGATTTAGCAGTCTGTGGGTTAACCTTCCTATGGAGCCAGCAGGTCTATCCTCATATTTGTCAGGACTCGATGTCTTTTTTTTTCCTTCTGCCGATTTGTCTAAACATTTTTAAACACATCTGTTCTGTTTTCTTTCAGAACATCTTGTACTTTCGAGTTTTACATCTCATTTTTGCTCTGTGAAATGCCTTTCTTCATTTTATATGTCGCTATTATGTTTGCTATTTATTTGATGGACTGGGAGACTGCAAATAGCCAGTCTTTGTGCCTTTATTTGCTACTACTCATGTCTTTTCTTCAGCTACCTTTTTTTTAAGGTAAAGGGATCTAGTTCTACTTAATTTCTTCCCAAGTCAAAGCTGTTACAATGCTTTTTATGTTCTTATTGCCCTCTGCAATTTTTCCAACACTGACAATGTAGCTGATGTGTTCAGGAAACTCTCTGCAGTAATTCCTAGATTTTTCCTTTATGCCAGTGTCTGCTGAGCTCATTTTTTCATGTGTTGGAATGTTCTTTCTCCCTATGCATCCTCCTTCACACTTATCAACTTTTAATTTTATCTACCATTTTATCACTTACGATTTGGCATTCAGATGACTTTCTGCAATCCCCTCATCTATGACCGTTATACCACCAGAAAATTTTGCAATCCTTCTGCTTTTCCTGTAAATATGTTAAACAGTGCAGTCTCTTGTGGACCTCCTTTTATTACACAATTTCCCTGTTCACTGCCATCCTCTTTCTGTCTTTCACCCAGTTAAAGGAAGAACTCCCCTTTCTGTCCCATGACAGTTTGTGGTTTTTAAAACATATTGATCAGCTCACTTTTACTGATGGTTTCAGAATTGTAACAGATACCAAAAGCAGGATTTCCCTTTGCAGAAGCCTTGCTGACTTCTTCCACTTAGAATCATAGAAATATAGAATTGTTTCAATTGGAAAAGGCCTTTAAAATCATCAGCTCCAACCATTAATCTGGCACTGCCAAGTCCACCACTAAACCATGTCCCTGAGTGCCACATCTACACATCTTCTAAATACCTCCAGAGATGTTGATTCCACCACTTCCCTGGACAGCCTGTTCTAATGCTTAGCAACCCAAGGCAATTTTGTGCCTTTGGATTCTGTCTGTTTCTTTTCTGTGGTTTGGCTTTTTTTTCCAATATGGAAAGGGAGCTTCCTGGTCTGTAACTGCCCAGGTGTCCTCTTAAAAACCTGATACTTCATCTGCCACCTTCTGTTCCTCTGGTACCAGTCTGAGTGAGCAATAAGTTACACTCCACAGTAACTTGGCAGGCAATTTCATATCCAAGCTCCTTCAAAATCACTGGGTGAACATCATCTGGTCCTGCTGATATATCACTGTTCATGCTATTGGCTTCTGGCCTGTCAGTTGAGACCATTTCTCATCACCTGCAGATAAAATTTCTAGCATGGAAACTCTCCTAATCCCTTCCACAGTGAGCACTGCTGCAGGTAATTAATATACCTTTCCTATACCAAACATATTTTCTGAGCACTCCTGCTCTGTATCTATCATCTGCAAACCCTGCAGTCTCCTGGCAGGTTGCCTGCTTCTGATGTATTTTATTTTTAGCTTTTAATGCATCTGCCCTGGTGTTAATCAACATTTTTCTTGCCCTCCTTACAACCATTTATTTAACTTTTCTGAGTTCTTTTAAGTTTTGCCAATGTAGACACATTTTCTGTGTTTTGAGTAGTAGTATTTTATTGATAACTCCTCCCTGTGCTTTGCTAATTCTTCTTTTACCCTTCCTAGTCCCATAAGGAAGTTTCACTCATGCACGTTGTGGTGACGGTCACACCATCATTTTACAAAGGTAACATTTGATGCTGATCCTGTGCTCTGTTAATGGCTGCATGGCTTCTCCCTCTGTGATGTCTGACTGCCCAAGGAGAAATAATTTATGTTGCTAAAAAATGTAGCCAGAATTAGAGTCCAGTTTGACATTTTTCCACTTTGTGGAGGCAGTGTGAAGCTGATGTTTCCTATGGCCACTGTGCTTTCTGCCTTACAGCCTCTATGGTGTCTTATTCTGGTTCACACTTTAGTCCTCATTGCACTTTTCTTATTTTTTAAATGTCAGGCTAGAAGCTTACTATATTTCTTAACAGCTAGTTTATTTTGATAAAGATTTCTTTAATGTATGCTGCACCTTCCTTACTGATACTGTCGTCTTTGTCTTTCTGGTATTTTCATTAACACCACGTCCTATGGTTGTCTCCCAGTTCCCACCTCTCTCAGAGGCCAGTCCTGGTTAACAAACAGATGTTCCAAATCACACAGCTTCATTTTGTGGTTAGTAATATTCCCAGAAAAACAAACAAACAAACAAAAACTCCAAAAAACCAATATGCCTAACTGTGATCTTTTTCTGTTTCTGGCTAAATGGGCCTTTATTTGTTGAAATTGCTGATTGTTTTGTTTCCTGTATGAATTTCACCCTGATCCATATCAGGGGATGCAGTATGGTATGATTTTAAATCTAGAAGCTGAGCACTACACATTTGGAGCTGGCTGTTTATGCAGACAAGCTTTCCCCAAGCCTGAAAGGGAGTTTCCAGTAATTTTAGTGCTCAAGTGAGTGCAGCCTCAGCAGAGAAAAGAGTCAAAACTCACAACCAAGGCTGCAAAGGGAGTGCAACTCTGGGTCAACAGGTGTAAGTTCCCACTTATTTATTTAGCCTCATTATGACATGGAATTTATTGTATCTGATGAGATAGTTTCAGCTTAACAGTTTTCTTGATACACAACACAAGTGAAAATGCAGCTGAAGTATCCAGAGGTATCATTAAGTAGGGAAATATCCTATACTGAAGAAAGAAGAAAACGACCAAGGCTTAGTGTTTTAAATGCTTATCTTCTGACTTTACTTAGATTTAAACCATTAAAAAAAGAAATAGACTAGATTTAAAGTTCTACTGGGGTTGTAAAAATAAATTTGTTGCAAAAGAAGTCTGTTAAACTCAGTTAATTGTTATTACTTATTTTGTTCCAAGCCAAATAGGTTTTAGAACCTAGCAATTCGAAAGCATAGTTTGAAACACAGCTATAGATTCAAAGTGTGAGGCTTACTGTTTCCAAATCATAGCTTCCTTAAAGTATTAATTAATATTGCTTGTAGTGAAATTCTTTTATTGAAAATTGTGTTGATGTGAAAGATCTAAAGCTACTTCTGGCATATCTCTTCCTGATGATGCTAAAACAGAACTTTGTGGAGGGCAGATCAGAACCAGAGAGACACAGAGGGGCAGATCCTTGTCTGATATAACCAGGCCCAGCTCCACTGGAGCACTTTGGGGAAAAGGTTTGCAGCAAGCAGAAACAGATCCTGTCTTCATGGTAACAAGGTTTGGCTCAATCCTACTGGAACTGGCAGTCACCAGCGAAACTGTGCTGCAGATATTAAAAAATTATGTGCCTGCTTTCAGCTATGCCAAGAGATGTCTGTGGACAAGAAGCTAAACAGCAAAAGGGTTGAATACAGCAGGGAAAAGAGGTACATGCAAAATCCATTCTATATTATTTATTGCTCAGTGTGTCCCATAGTTTTGATTAAGGAATTGGGTCACTCCCACTAGATATTTTGGTTTATGCATCTGGGCCAGGCTGTCACAGTGATGTGCAAGCCCACATACACAGCATGTGCATGTAGAAATATGCAGATTTCTATGAGCACAAGGTAGGATCTTCTCCAGGAGCCCTTCTCCCGAGGCACATCTCCATGAGCAACCTAGATACCTGGATCATCATGAATATCCTGGCCCCATCAATTTGATCTTCAAGTCACCTGAGCCACACTTGTTCTGGGCCTTCATACACACGACAGGGACGGCAGGGAGGGGCAGACATGAACAGGGCATGACATTTTTCTGGTAGACTGTGTATATCTCTGGCCAAGAGGCTGAGACAAAACCCACTGCCTGCTTCCCAAGAGGGAAGAGTTGAAACACAAGGAAAATGTGGGAGACAGAGGAGTAGAAACTCCTGCAATTAAAGGAGGCTTTTATTTACAACCCTGGAAGAGACTAGGTCTGGCTTAATTGACAGAGATTTATAGATCTTAAGCAAAAGGATTACAAGCTTGTGTTCCTATGATTATAAGTAAAATTGTACACTGGGCGTTCTAGTGGAGGACTTTAAAATATAACAGTGTGATTTTATATAGTTTAAGTTAAGAATGTAGATGGTATAAGAGAGACATCTGTGTGTACGTGACATGAGAAGTTATTGGTCAAGACACAGCTGCATTGCAGTGAGAAGTGCCACAGGTGATAGGTCATAAATCCAAAACAAAGTGTCATTTTAAGTGCCTATTGGATTAGAAAGTTATAAATTACGATGTAACTCTAAATCTTGTGACTAATCACCATTATTGGGAGGTGCTGTAAAAGCTCACGCCTCGACTGATGTGTTTGTTATTTTAAACAATAAATTTGTGTAATCGCCTAGTCCCATCCCTGGAAGTGATTTCCTCTGACGAGTGAACATGCAGGAAATTCGACAGGAAAACAGTCATTTGGGAGAGAGAAACAGCTGTGGCTGCTCTTCTGCGTACAACAAGAGGAATAAATGCAAAGCCAAAAGATTAAGGCACATCCAGGCACATATAAGAACTTTCTCAGCCTGCCATACAAGCTGTAGTAGAACGGGTCTGCATTTATCTAACCACTGCTGCCAAAACCAAATTATTACTCATCTCCCTCATCCAGCCACTACAGCCAAGAGATGGAAAGTACAAGTGGAATACAGCACACAGAGTGGGACAAGATGACCATCTCTGTTCATTCCATGTATGAATTTAGGCTTCTTTGCACTCCCTCACAGATCAGTGTGAGTAGAGATTGGCATTAGCTGATAAGCATAGCAGAGCCTGCCTGAAAATGCTGTCATCTCTCTGCAGAAGCTGACAGCTGAACTGTTAAGCTGCGAGGTCAGAGTTGATTGGCTTGAGCAGAAGCTGTATGTGGCCCTGAGAAATGTGCCAAAGGCTTTTCCAACTCAGGCCCACGAGACGCTAATCCATGGGTAAACCCTGCGCGCAGGGGGCAAACCGGCTCAGCTGTGTAGGTGAGGAGTGATTTAGGAGCCCCTGCAATGGCAACCCAGGTGTCAGCACCTGTCAGTCTTCTTGATCCCTTCTAGCTCACTGCACCAGCAAAATATAGATTATGATTGTGCCAAGTTCTTCTTGAATTGCAAGGGCATCTATTGCCTCTGGCACACTTCCAAATGCAGTTGTAGAAATAGAACTGTGCTGGACTTGCTACATAGCAAGGAAGTTATTTATGCTTCACGTTTTTTTGGCATGACCCAGACAAAGTTTCTGTGCATACAGAGGAATGCTGCCTTGATAAGGTTGAGAATCCCAGGTTTTGCATTTCCTTCTTCTTTTTTATGTCATCTGCTGAATACATACACAGAACTTACACATTTCACATTATATATTTCCATCTGCTGAACACAGACATTACACAGTGTGCCATTTTTTTCTGCAGAAAACTGAATTTTGAGTGAATCTTTGCAAACTAAAAAAATGTCACTAAGAAAATGTTTGTAATCAATTCACTTAGGAATGCAGCATGTGCAGTTCCTTGATGTCAATCACTTTTTTTTCCATACTCACCTCTCTCTCATTGCATCACAGTTTCCTACCTTGTGACTTGGAGGTAGCATGTCATGAGAGTGGTTGGTTATGTCACATGGGATAGAGAACCTGCCTGGCCTGGAGCCTGGGCAATAAAGGAGAAGGGGCACAGGTCACACAGCCTACAGCAGCAGTGACTCATCATTCAAAAGCAAAGTGGACACAGTTGGCTTTCAATCATGACGTTTGCCTTTGACAAATTTTATTTTTCCTTGATTAAAGTGGTTTTCTTGAAAAAAAATACAGAAACTGGTTTCAGCTGAAAACACACTGAATTGATAAAAGCATTCTGGTAAACCCCACTGAACAATTTAGCCAAAGTTTTGAATCTCAGTGCCTAAATTTTTTCTAGGTTAGTATCCAGGCATATAAACTAGTGGTCTGATTTTTCCCAAAAGCATGCTGAACACCCTGTGTCTTGAGTTTCTGTGGAGTGAGGTGCTAAGGGCTTAGCAATTGCAAATTACCAGGTCTAGAGTCAAGCTTCTGAAATCTGAACATCTGGAATTAGGTAGCTATGGCCTGATCCAAAGCCCAGTAAAGTGACCAGAGAGACTGCTGCTGGACTTCTGGATCTGTGTGTGGCTAATTCCTCTATGCTTAGATGTCAGAGGGAAAATTACCCCGTTTGGGCCAGGTCAGTCATGAGCAACCACTGTTTTGTTCATTGTGGGCAGTTGCTGCTGCACACAGTGCCTTTAACAGAGGAGGTGGGATTGCAGAGGGAATGAGGGTAGTAAAGTGTCACCTGGGCAATCCTCCTCACGAGCAGGAACTGTGCTGCACTGATGTGTTGGGCACACTGTATGAAACTTCTCGCGGGTCGAATGTTGACATACAAATGCATACATGGGGCCAAGCAGCTGGAAAGCAGCTCTGCAGAGGACCTGAGGCTCACTGTGGACACCAGGCTGACCATGAACCAACCATGGCCCTTGTAGCAGAAGCCTAACAGCCTCCTGGGCTACATCAGGCAGAATATTGCCAGTAGATTGAGGGAGGTGATCCTTCTTTTCTGCTCAGAGCTGGAGACACATCTGGAATGCTGTGCCCAGAGCTGAACTTTCCAGAGAGAGACTCTAGCAAAGGGCCATGAAGATGAGGAGGCATCTGACATACGAAAAAAGGCTGAAGGAGCTGGGCTGTTCAGCCTGGACAAGGCTTAGAGGGATCATCTCAGTGTATGTAAACACCTGCTGGGAGGGAATGAACAAGACAGGGCCAGACCCTTCTCAGTGGTGCCCAACAGCAAGACAAGAGGAAATGAGAACAAACCCAAATTCAGGAAACATAAGAAAACCCTTTTTTACTGTGAGGACTGTCAAGCACTCCAACACTTTACCCAGGGAGGCTGAAGGGGTAGAGCAGCTACTTACACTAAAGTATTGTTTTAATTAAAATTTTGCCTAAAATAATTTGGCTGATAGACTAAAGACAAATCACTATTAGCCCAGAAGTCCTTTGATGTTCTCCATCTCCTTTATACTGGAAAGGGATGGAAAATCATGATAGCATATATCTCCACAGAACCATCTCTCATCCAGGGGTTCTTTGGTGAGCAGGAAGGTAATGGAGAGAGTTTCAGCCTTAAGGGTCACACCAAACACCTACATTAAGGCCTCTCAAACTAGGAAATTTTGTATTTATAGATCTGTATTTGATTGAAGTTCTTTGACATTAATGTGCCTGTACACCTACAAAGTGCTGACTCTTCACAGCATTTGGCACTAAATACTGAATTGCCTTTTTCCTCAGTTTCAGGCAAATGACCTAGGCAAGTAACTTATCTCATTCAAAGTCTGCCTGAAAACTAGAAATGCCTGAAAAGAGAACCACTTAGGCTGGTGTTTTCACTTTTAGGAACTTGTTCCAGGTGATTTACCTTAATTGTATTGTCAAAGTCAGACGCATGTCGACTCTGAAAAAGGTTGGCAACTAAAAGTTGTGGATGATCCATACTCTCTAGAACATTTTCTCAGCATCTTTCAGCACAAATACAGGCTGGGTGGAGAATGGATTCACAGCATCCCTGAGGAGAAGGACTTGGGGGCATTGGATAATGAGATAATGAGAACTCAGCATGACCCAGCCATGTGCCCTTACAGCCTGGAAAGCCAGAGGTGTCCTGGGCTGCATCCAAAGCAGCGTGGGCAGCAGGGCCAGGGAGGGGATTCTGCCCCTCTGCTCTGCTCTGGTGAGACCCCACCTGCAGTGCTGCATCCAGCTCTGGGGTCCCAGCACAGGGAGGACATGGAGCTGTTGGAGTGAGTCCAGAGGAGGGCCACAAAGATGATCAGGGGCCTGGAGCACCTCTCCTCTGAAGACAGGCTGAGAGAGCTGTTTAACCTGGGCAAGAGAAGGCTCTGGGCACACCTTCTAGCAGCCTTCCAATACCTAAAGTGGTCTGCAGGAGAGGTGGAGAGGAACTTCTTACAAGGGCATATAGTGATAGGACAAGAGGGGATAGATCTAGAGTGAAAGAGTGGTCTAGGGGAAGGTGTCCATGCCCTTGGCAGGGGGGTTGAAAGTAGGTGATCTTTAAGGTGCCTTCCAAACCAAACCATTCTGTGATTCTTCCTATCTGAAAACTGCTAGGATCACTTTGAACTGTTTCTGGACCACTGCTAGTTCAGATAGTGAAGCCCACACCTCTGGTTTTTCCATTGCTAGACTGAGATGAGCCCAAAAATGTCAATTTACTCATGGTATTGCTCTCTTCTGGGAGTTACAGCCAGTGAAAGATTCTCATCTTTCATACTGAATTATAAAGTATTCACAGTATTTAAAAACAGATTTTCCATGTCCTTCTCCAGCCATTGCTTGCATATCTCAGCCAAGCTTATGAACACAAACAGACCAGATGCAATACTGATAATAGAGCAGCATCTGGTACAAGGTGGGCTGCAGAGAAAGGCTGCATCCACTGCTGACAGAAGTTCATTTCAATGTCGCAGCACTTTTTTTTCAGAAAATTTGCCATCCCTAGAAGTGCTGGAGGCAAGTTTGCTCATTTGTAGCCAAGAATAAACAAGAGGTGACTTTTTATCATTGCACTGCAGTGGGGATTCCTTGACTGGGAGAATGAAAGGCACATACTGCAAGACTGCAAACCCAGACAGTACAAACGACATAGGGCAAGGGCTCATTTGTTAGCAAACTTTAAGCAGCAAAACCCCTCAATAAGTGGTGCTGCAAGAATTGTGGATGCGGAAAGCTTGATGCTGAGAAATTTTCCAGCTTTCTGCCAGCATCCATGTGAAAGTTTGCTTTCACAAGCATGCTTGCTGAAAACAGTGAGAGGTTTTTGTAAATCAATCCTTTATCTTGCAGGTGCAAGATTGTTGTGCAGTATTGTTATGATACTGACTGGAGAAATATTTTGAAATGGGTGTTGTAGGTTTAACCAATCATTCTAAGAGGTGGATGGTCAAAGGACCAATAACCTTATGCCATTCAGGCGAACCAGGTTATATAAAGGAGTTTGGAAATTAATAAATAATTCCATTCCCTTCCTGGACTGAACTCCATGTTGCTTTTTCACCATCCCCGGTACAACAGCGACAAAGAATATTTGCTATTTCCTTGAAGCGTGGGCCCAAATGCCACCTGTGAGGGCCAGCTCTGCCTCACCATCAAAGACCTGGGTAGCCCAGCACAGCCCTGCAATGTTGTCTGCTCTTTCCAGGCTCCTGGAAAGAAAAGAGATGTGCAATCAGCAGCATGGCACATACCTAACTGCCTTCCTACAGGAAGCTGTACTTTGTAGAAGACGTTGATTCTCTGAAGCCATTAAAATGACAGATGGGGAATGATGAGGAGGAGCTTGATCACTGATTTCACAAGCCCAGGAACTGTGGGCTCTTCAAGCTGGCTCAAGATTTTTTAGCAGGTGACAACAACATCACAGCAACCCAGACACAGTCACACCTCAGCCTCCTGAGGCTGGGCACGGCTGTGCCGTGGCACCTGGTGTGCCACACTGGACCCAGAGGGACTTCTGCTCTGGCCAAGGCTCACGGCAGGGCTGGGGTGCCAGCGGGAACCTATGCCTGCAACTGGCCAGGCTCATCCCTCCAGGCACTGCTCCAAAAATAGCTTGGCCAAAAATAGGACTGTGGGAATCCCTGCCCAAAATCAAGCCTCAGAGAACGCAATTATTGACAATGCCTCAGTGGGACAAAGGCTCTCTTTGAAGTCCGTATCCACAGGCACCAAGTGTGTAAGTCTCTCTGGACAGAAAAGTGACCCCAACAGGTCGTGTATGTGGTTACATGTCTGTTATGCTGCAGGGTTTCCATTCTATGGCATTTTTTTTTTAAATACAAATTAAAATGTAAGTAGGAGGAACAAGCAAACCACCCCACTTGCATATCACACTGTACCACAGCTGTTATCAGCTCAGGTCAGGAGAGAGATAAGGAACGCTCAAAAAAAATGGTTTTACATGGTCTTTATTTAAACAAAATGTGCAAGTGAAAGCAGAGGTTTCATATTCCTTTCTCTAAGCAAGTTTATTCCTCTTACATTGGAAAATACAGGCTCTTGCATTACACACTGCAGTTTTATACCCTCAAGTACCCCACACTGCTGCCAAATGAGCCAGCATGGTGGGCTGGGGATACAGCACTCACAGAAACTACCAGAGGAGAGAGCCACATCAAACCATTCCTAAGCATCTTACATTTTACAGCTGGATCACTGCAGACTAAAATAATTCCACCATCACAGACCCATAACAAACATCAGCACAGGCACAAGATAGGACAGAGTAAAAAAAGGGGTTCATGACATCCTCAGTTGACTGAAAGCTAATTGCTGTGGCATGCTGTGGGTGTTACTGATGTCTGTGGAGGCACACACTGAAATCACCTCCAGAGTTCCTGAGAGTTTCAATCCTGGTAAGACTTCACGAGGAGCCACATGAGGATTACAGTAATCAGGACAATCATGAAGTTGAGGCAAATTTCTCGTGTGGAATGTTCCATTTTTTGGGAATAATGAGGAGAGAGCAGAGGTCAGCAGGCAGAGCAAAGGGAAAACTTCGGTGACTTGCTTGGATGTGTCCTTGAGCTCAACCTTCAAGTCTCAGGCTCTCTTAAAAAAATAAAAGAAAAATATGTAAAGGACAGATGCATGAAGGTGGCAGAGTCAGTAGAACTTTTTACGTTGGTCTAAAGAAATGTTGTTTCAGTGGCCAGGAGTCAGAAAGCACTGGGGTGCTAAGAAGTAAAAGCCATCTTTGGCAGCTTATCACCTTCTTTGATTTCCAGCATTTGACAAGGACGTTCCCAGTGTCACCCCAAAATACAGTGCACAGGTGTGAGCAGTCCGTGGACATCAATCCAGCTTAGAGCAAGCATTTTTAAATAAATAATGCCCAAGCCCCAATTAACATTTTCAACAAGAATACATTGTAAATATACTACTGGTAAGAGTTTTTAAATTCCTGTATTTTTCTGTGTATTTTTTTTTTAAGAAACTAAGTGTAAACTACTATTTTATAGAGAAAGACTAATAAATCTGAATTATTTGTTACCACCAAAAGTACAAGGAGAACCTAAGGTTAGACATTTTCATTTCTGAAGAACTTCACATATTTTGTGAGTCATTCCTACAGATGAAATAGTATTTTCTCAAGAAACTCCTTCTTTTCCTAAAATTTCAAGGAAAAAATGAATTGAAAAATGCTAAAAATCTCATATTTCAAAAATCCCATTCAAGTTGTACTCAAAAACTTTTCTGTTGGTTATTGTTTTTTATTTAGTTTATGACAGCAATTTTTGAATTTTACATGCTTTTGGAGTTCATGCAGAGAAAAGAGAATACTTTATCATGAATGTCATGAACTAATCCAATCTGCATACCAGGTAAATAAAATAAGAACCTTTAAACAAATTAAGCATAAACTCTAGACAAAGAATTTCAGCTACGCAACCAGATTAGGCTGTAACGTCTCTGGTGCAAATGAGAAGCCTCAGGACCATACCAGTATGAAGACAGAGAGTTTCAATTGAAACTGCTTTAGTTTGCAGATTAAATATTAAAAGCCTAGTGCATGCAGTTAAGAAATTCCTACATTTTCAAGTTGTTTTGCCAGCCTCCTATGTCCTTGCACATGAGAAAGTCTGACCTAATAAGTAAGCCAGTTCTTTTACCTTGAGGAGGTAAATGGAGCCCAGTGGTTCTGCCTCTGGACTTTGGGTCAGTGCAGATTTTATTTCCCTCCAAGCTTCTGCCTATCTCCCACTTGGTCTGGATGCTCTGTCCCTCTGTGGGAACTAAAGTAGGCTGAGGGTGGAGACCAACAAGTGTGTTGGCAACCCAGGTGCTGACATCACCCCCCCAAATATTTTTAAAGGTCTAAGCTGGGCTGAAGATTTGGTTAAGGCTGTTTATGCAGTGGACCCTGTGGGCTGATTTGCTTCTTTTGCCATGGTGCTGTGCTAACAGCAGAGCTGTGTGCATCCCCTGGGAGTCAATTGGATCTGATAGAGAATTTCATACAATCACAGAATGGTTTGGGTTGGAAGGAACCCTAAAAATTATCTGGTTCTAACTCCCCTGCCATGGGCAGGGACACCTTCCACTAGACCAGGTTGCTCAGAGCCCCATCCAACCTGGCCTTGGACACTTCTGGGAATTGGGGCACCCAGCTTCTCTGGGCAACCTGTGCCAGTGCTTCACCAGCCTCACAGTAAAGAATTTCTTCCTAGTATCTAATTTAAACCTACTCTTTGAGATGGAAGCCATTCTCCCATGATCTGTAACTACATTCTTTCCTTTAGCCTGTTGGTGCCTTCCCCAGTGTGGGGAAAGGGAAAGAAAGAGCCCCTTGAAGAGTTCTGTGTGCAGAGCTAAGGATCTCAAGATCATTTCCAGGATATGGAGCCTGTCTACATATCTACCTTTTTGAGTACAGTACAACTGTTGCTGTTCCACATATCTACAGTTTGCACAGCTTCTCAACTTCGTATGCATTTAAAAGAAAGTGAATAGGAGCAAAATATACTTTTCATTTCAATACAAATAACTGAAACAGGATCATTTGCTGGATAGAAAAGTTCGAGACTAGTTTGTGCTGAAAAGTGGAAAACATTTCTTTAAAGAACACTCTTGCATGCTCTTCCCTCATTGAATTTCAGTGCTGGTGTGAATGCTTCATCTGTCTGAGCAAACAGACAAATATTTCTGCCACCCTGCAGTGTTTCACCCCAGAAAGACACTGCTCTGTGGCCTAGAGAGCTGTAACCCCACATTCCCTTATCTTTGCTCAAGCCACTGCTAGAACTTGCTCTAAACATGAACAAGTAGAAATGGCTATTTGCTTCCTTTGAATTGACAGAGCAGAGCGAGCTGGAATGAACTGGGAGTGCCATGGGTTTCCCCCTACTTA